>NC_053391.1:553052291-553698952 GCF_905171765.1 Bufo bufo
TGTCACCCAGAGCAGAGGGGAGGGGATGTGAAGCAGCTCAATGCAGAGAGCACTAACAGTGAAGCTCCACCTTCTGGGCACAGGGGGTATTTGCAGGAGCAAAATCTGGCACAAAACAGTTCATACTCACACATCTGATAATAAAAGCTGCACAAAAGGTACGTTTGTACTGTTTTCCCAGCCCCCTATTTACCAAGGTTTTGCATGGTCATAACTGCTGACAGACTCCCTTTAAACCACTCGATTTGTCAAGTCAACTCAAAAGTCAATAGTGAACAAACTATCTGTATACCAACAGCATCAACAGGGCTCCAGATGGCGACCAAAATGGTCGCCAATGCGATTTGGAATTGCAAAATGGCGACAAGACTTTGTAGTCTTGTCGCCATTTGCGCCTAAACCCTCCGCTGCTCTGCCGCTTTAAGAAGAACGGGATTTTATCCAGCAGAGACACGCTGCAGCCGTCTGCTGGATGAAGATCCGCTCGCTCACACTACTCGGCATAGAGAGTGGGCGTGGCTTGGGTTCCCGCATCTTGTGCTTCCGCTTCCAGCAGTCTGCTTCTGAATTCACATGACGTCTGTGAGATCCCGGCCCGGAGTCCTGCTGAGTGCAGGAGCGCACGGCGTCATTGGTTGCTATGACGCCGTGCGCTTCCTGCTGCCGCCGTAGATCCCGGCCCGGAGTCCTGCTGAGTGCAGGAGCGCACGGCGTCATTGGTTGCTATGACGCCGTGCGCTTCCTGCTGCCGCCGCAGTACAGTGATACACTGGTTACCAGTGTATTACTGTACTACGGCGGCAGCAGGAAGCGCACGGCGTCATAGCAACCAATGACGCCGTGCGCTCCTGCACTCAGCAGGACTCCGGGCCGGGATCTCACAGACGTCGTGTGAATTCGGCACTCCTACATCGCAAATCCTGTCAAGCTCCTAGCAGACCTTGGACTCCAGTTTTCCCACACAACGAACTGATGTG
Organism: Bufo bufo; assembly: GCF_905171765.1. NCBI lineage: Eukaryota > Metazoa > Chordata > Amphibia > Anura > Bufonidae > Bufo > Bufo bufo. The sequence continues at coordinate 553,053,269 of NC_053391.1, forward strand.
ACTAACAAGTCTCAAATTTTGCCGCTTACCCCCTCGCTGCCTGGTTCCTTGGTTTCCAACACCTCAAGTGCCTTTGAATCCAGCCCCATCCACAAAGGCCCCCCTTTTCAGGGACCAGTCCATAGTGTCCTTCCTCCAGACACACCACCTGATCCCCCAAGAACAGACACATTATCCCATCAATGGACCCTTCTGCCTCAGAAACAGAACCAGAGGCGTCTCCACTGAAAAAGTGCAGACTCCTAACATTCCCTCTGAGATCCCTAATGGAGCTTCTCCAAACATTCTCCCCTGGATGGGCTCCCCTCACCCATCCAGCAAAGTAAATCATCCTGAATCAATGGATCTTTCTAAGGGCAAAGAACAGGGCTACAGGTTCAATGGTCGCTCTCGGGCTGAGAGACCTTATAGTCGTAGGTCACGTGGTGATAGGTTATCCAGCTCCAGACACTCAGACTTCGGCCTCTTGCACACGACCGTATGCATTTCGCAGTCTGCAAAAAATGGTTCTGCATAAAATCCGGATGACGTCCGTGTGCATTCTGTATTTTGCGGAACGGATCAGCCGGGCCCCTAATAGAACAATCCTCTCCTTGTCCGTAATGCGGACAATAATAGGACATGTTCTATTTTTTTGCGGAACAGAAGTACGGACATACAGAAACAGAAAGCACACGGAGTAACTTCCGTTTATTTTGCGGACCCATTGAAATGAATGGTTCTGTATACGGCCCGCAAAAAAAACAACGAATGGAATGGACATGGAAAGAATATACACGTTCGTGTGCATGAGGCCTTAGATGTCTTATATGCTCCTAAGCATCCCAGATATAATATATATATATTATATATATATATATATATATATAAAGTAAAAAATAGAAGAGCAGCACACAATGTATCAACAGGTGCAATACCTTGAAAAGGGCCACGGGACCTGGTCCAAATTAGATATACAGAAGGAAAAATCCAAGGCAGCACACAAGTTATCTGTGAAAAAAAGGGTGTTTATTGACCCATATGTGGACAGCAACGTTTCAGCTCTCTCACTGGAGCCTTTTTCAAGCCATAGTGGTCAGTGCAACATCAGGTGCTTATAAAGCATACAAATTTACAACCATCTCATTACATGATTATACATCAATTATATCAAAAACTGTAAAATATTCCAGTGAACATGACATCATAAAGTGAAATTGTACACAGTGCGTTCAAACACTGTATTATATATAGAACAGTGTCACCAATAGTACTTAAAAAACATCCACCTACATGATTGTGATACATACATATCATAAGGCAATCATCAGTGCCAGGTGCCCCTAGTTGTGTTAATGACAAAACAGTAAAATCTTTAACATATTTACTTCTGGATGTCCCATGTGCAGCGGAAGATCGCAGGACCTGTTCGGCGTCCGGAACTCGGCACTGCGCATGCGCGAGACGAGCTTCATCCCGCGAGCTGTTCTGGGTATGCGGAGATCGGCGGCCCACATCCAATATGGCCACACGGCAACACAGGCGAACTGGGCATGCTCATTCCCCACACTGGGCGGGTAGTCAAACGGCATACACAGCGATCATGTGAGGAGTCACATGATACCATCACTAGGCAACGGACCTGTCAAACTTTACTTATAGAGCTACAGCAACGTAGCATAGGGGGGTACAGCGGGCCAATCCAAATCTGTGGCACACACCACTTCCACATGTTGCCGCCTCGTCCCCAAATGTTATACACGTTCAGGTCCATCTACCATCTCCATTCACACTTCAGCTCTCCGAGTATGCGGCCTCCATATAAAATACAATCAGAGGCAGCAAAATATGGGGTATCTCGTGAACACAGGTGTGCCCATAAGTTAACACCTTGTCACAGCATCCCCAATAGGAGAGCCAAGTTGATGCAGTCACACAATACATGAATTCACCATCCCCACCGTGCGTGTAATGTGGAAATTCGCTGCCACAGAGCGCCTGCGTCACCAAGCACCACCCACAGATGCGGGTCCCCGACGTCCGCCCCTCCACAACCCAGCGATCAAAAAGCTTGTGTAGATGTTGAAACGCCGTTCCAGTCCTGCCGTCCTCCAGTGCCCAAACATGCCATCCATTGTAAAATAAAGTGTCACTTTGATCTACAAAGAAGTGATAAATATAAAAACAATATTAATTATTAGCTTAAACTATAGCAATTGCACTTGTATATGACCTTACACAAGAGAGAAGAGGCTCAATTTCCCAGAACCCCACAAATAAGACAAATCATGGGACACCACACATCACTCGGACAACCCACATCAACAAACATACATATAGGGAAACAGACATACAACATAAACAGAGACATCAAACCACCCTAAAATCAACGTTGAGCCCTGCTGGTTTAAGAGTCTTCAACTCGTAAATCCAGTAGAGCTCCCTTCTTTTCAGACGTGTCGTCCTGTCCCCACCCCGTCTGGGTAAGGGCACTTGTTCTAGAATCCTAAATTTTAAATCCCGTTCTTGATGGCCTACATCTGTAAAGTGCTTGGGAACAGGTAAGTCCAGCCTCTTCTTCCTTATGGTATATCTATGTTGATTCAACCTTGTTTTGACATCCCAGGTTGTTTCCCCGACATACCAAAGTCCACAAGGACAGGTTAGCAGGTAGACAACATAGGATGAATCACATGTAAGGTATTGTTTAATACAGACTGTTTTCCCAGTGGCTGGATTGACAAAAGAGTCACCCTTAATCATATAGGGGCAATTGACACAACTACAGCACGGATAGCAGCCCCTCCGTGTGGAGCCAAAATACGTGCTGCAGTCAACCTTCCTGGATCCAACATCTGTTCTAACCAATTTGTCACCTAGATTTCGGCTTCTCCGAAAGGAACATAATGGCGGTGTCTTGAATTCGTCTATATGGTCAAAACCACTGGCCAAAATCGGCCAGTGCTTTCTGACAATAGTGGATAGCCGAGGGCTACTAGTACAGTAGTCTGTAACTAACGGTATCCTTGGTGTGGAAATCTTAGACTTGACTGGGTCACCATCCTTCATCCTCACTTCAGTTTTGGTAATACTTTCCCTGACAAGCTTTTTAGGATAACCTCTAGATCGAAATTTTTTAGCCATCTCGGCTAGCCGTTGGTCCCTGGTTGGACCTGGCTCAACTATCCTGGCCACTCGTAACATCTGACTGTATGGGAGGGACTTAATCATTGGCCGCGGGTGGTGGCTCTCATATCTGACAATAGTGTTTTTGTCCGTAGGTTTCACAAAGAGGTCAGTAGACAGGGTGTCTCCCTGAATAATCACCTCAGTGTCAAGAAATTGTATTCTCTCATGTGAGTAGATCAAGGTAAACTTGACGCTGGGGTCAATCCCATTTAGGAATGAGTGGAAAGCCATGAGGTCCTCTGTGGCGCCCACCCATATCAAAAAAATATCATCTATGTAACGCCACCACCCCAGCACATGGCTGAAGTGGCGGCATCCATAGACCTGAGAGTTTTCCAAATGTGTCATATATATATTTGCATAGGTGGGCGCCACATTGGACCCCATCGCTGTCCCCCTCAACTGTACATAGTAATCATCCTGAAATAAGAAATAATTTCTGAAAAGAATAAATCTCAATAATCCCAATAAAAATGACCTGCATTCCTCAGTGTAGGCCGTCTGCATAAGACATAGTTCCACTGCATGGAGCCCCAATTCGTGCTCGATTGACGTGTATAAACTACACACGTCAAAGCACTATTGTCAGAAAGCACTGGCCGATTTTGGCCAGTGGTTTTGACCATATAGACGAATTCAAGACACCGCCATTATGTTCCTTTCGGAGAAGCCGAAATCTAGGTGACAAATTGGTTAGAACAGATGTTGGATCCAGGAAGGTTGACTGCAGCACGTATTTTGGCTCCACACGGAGGGGCTGCTATCCGTGCTGTAGTTGTGTCAATTGCCCCTATATGATTAAGGGTGACTCTTTTGTCAATCCAGCCACTGGGAAAACAGTCTGTATTAAACAATACCTTACATGTGATTCATCCTATGTTGTCTACCTGCTAACCTGTCCTTGTGGACTTTGGTATGTCGGGGAAACAACCTGGGATGTCAAAACAAGGTTGAATCAACATAGATATACCATAAGGAAGAAGAGGCTGGACTTACCTGTTCCCAAGCACTTTACAGATGTAGGCCATCAAGAACGGGATTTAAAATTTAGGATTCTAGAACAAGTGCCCTTACCCAGACGGGGTGGGGACAGGACGACACGTCTGAAAAGAAGGGAGCTCTACTGGATTTACGAGTTGAAGACTCAAACCAGCAGGGCTCAACGTTGATTTTAGGGTGGTTTGATGTCTCTGTTTATGTTGTATGTCTGTTTCCCTATATGTATGTTTGTTGATGTGGGTTGTCCGAGTGATGTGTGGTGTCCCATGATTTGTCTTATTTGTGGGGTTCTGGGAAATTGAGCCTCTTCTCTCTTGTGTAAGGTCATATACAAGTGCAATTGCTATAGTTTAAGCTAATAATTAATATTGTTTTTATATTTATCACTTCTTTGTAGATCAAAGTGACACTTTATTTTACAATGGATGGCATGTTTGGGCACTGGAGGACGGCAGGACTGGAACGGCGTTTCAACATCTACACAAGCTTTTTGATCGCTGGGTTGTGGAGGGGCGGACGTCGGGGACCCGCATCTGTGGGTGGTGCTTGGTGACGCAGGCGCTCTGTGGCAGCGAATTTCCACATTACACGCACGGTGGGGATGGTGAATTCATGTATTGTGTGACTGCATCAACTTGGCTCTCCTATTGGGGATGCTGTGACAAGGTGTTAACTTATGGGCACACCTGTGTTCACGAGATACCCCATATTTTGCTGCCTCTGATTGTATTTTATATGGAGGCCGCATACTCGGAGAGCTGAAGTGTGAATGGAGATGGTAGATGGACCTGAACGTGTATAACATTTGGGGACGAGGCGGCAACATGTGGAAGTGGTGTGTGCCACAGATTTGGATTGGCCCGCTGTACCCCCCTATGCTACGTTGCTGTAGCTCTATAAGTAAAGTTTGACAGGTCCGTTGCCTAGTGATGGTATCATGTGACTCCTCACATGATCGCTGTGTATGCCGTTTGACTACCCGCCCAGTGTGGGGAATGAGCATGCCCAGTTCGCCTGTGTTGCCGTGTGGCCATATTGGATGTGGGCCGCCGATCTCCGCATACCCAGAACAGCTCGCGGGATGAAGCTCGTCTCGCGCATGCGCAGTGCCGAGTTCCGGACGCCGAACAGGTCCTGCGATCTTCCGCTGCACATGGGACATCCAGAAGTAAATATGTTAAAGATTTTACTGTTTTGTCATTAACACAACTAGGGGCACCTGGCACTGATGATTGCCTTATGATATGTATGTATCACAATCATGTAGGTGGATGTTTTTTAAGTACTATTGGTGACACTGTTCTATATATAATACAGTGTTTGAACGCACTGTGTACAATTTCACTTTATGATGTCATGTTCACTGGAATATTTTACAGTTTTTGATATAATTGATGTATAATCATGTAATGAGATGGTTGTAAATTTGTATGCTTTATAAGCATCTGATGTTGCACTGACCACTATGGCTTGACAAAGGCTCCAGTGAGAGAGCTGAAACGTTGCTGTCCACATATGGGTCAATAAACACCCTTTTTTTCACGGATAACTTGTGTGCTGCCTTGGATTTTTCCTTCTGTGTATAAAAATTTCATTTGGCTCCTAAATTTTTCAGGTTAGGAGCCAATGGCTCCTTCATATTTTTTTTAGTCTGGAGCCCTGATCAAGGTAATAACCTGGGTAACTTATCCTCATAGTTCCTGGAAACATTTTAGGCTTCCATCTTACAAATTCTGACATAAGGACAATGTCTAAATATATTTAGATGGCCTAGCCTGGCCATCAATATCAAATCAGTGGGCGTCAAACTCTCTGCACCCGAAGCCATCACAGGCCGCAACACTCGAGCCATTAAATGTTTACCTCAGCCAGTCTACCTGCACACAATCTGATAGCGCAATAGCCTGCACGACTGCTACTATATGCACAGCATGCAGCTTAGATGTACCAAATAAAACAAATAAGGGGCCACAGCGATGCAGCCTCAGATATTGCTGACTTATCCTAAGGAGAGGAAAAAGAAAGGTGTTCAGGAGCAGCACAGCAAGCGGCTGGTGTGGAGCAATGGTGGAGGTCATGCAGCAGCTGGGCAGGAGATCACAGATCCAAAGCAATCCATAGGTATGTAGAAAAAGTAGAAGGCCACAGCAGCATATCCAACAATTCTTCTTTATTTAAGTCGATCACCGCATAACACAGCATAAAAACAGCAGCAACGTTTCGGCTAGGAATAGCCTTTGTCAAGCATATTTTACAACTAAAAACACAGCATATAAATCCAACATACTGTTACCACCCACAATTATAATGATCCAATCGACCGTGATGTTCTATGTCACACCTACCTAACATGCAATCACCATGTTATTGAATAACATTAATTAGCTGTTTCAAACAAGTATCAGCTGTATCCACATATTCACCTGTGTGGGGTTGTAGCGTGCAGACATCCACATAGCGGCTGGCGTCTCAAGGTAGGGAGTGCGCATGCCCGTAGGTGTCAGAGGACGACACATACAGAGCGGCGCCACAACCACTCATGACGTAAGCATCAGCGTGGTGGCTAGCGTCCCAATGTTCACACAGCGCAAGTCCGTAAGTGTCATCAGAGGGCGGCCGGCTTGCGTCACAATGCCGCACCTACTTGTGACGTGACAGGCTAACGCGTGACAGGGGAGGCAACATAGCTACCAATGAGAAGCGTCCGCACCGCTAAAATAAAAAACAAACAGCGTGCAGAACAAACTACAAGATACACTGACACATAATATGCAGTGTACCTCGGTTTAAGGAAAAGTCGCTATGTCAATGTGTAGACGCGATCCCCACACTAGCGTTCACATAAAATAGTACATAAGGGTACAAAAAACATAAGGCAAATGAAACTGACACATAGCATTATAATGAAAAAATCATCAGATCTGGTAACCTGTCAATTAAGACTGGTGACCAGATAGTTATAAATCGAAGAGGGAGGGGGGGGGGGGGGGGATAAGGATGTGATATTGAGAAAAAAGGAACTCAAATGGATCTATACGCTGAGGTCCTTACAACCATTTGTACTCAACCTTGAGTTCAATGTGGCAGGAATCAGCTAGACTCTCATCTGTTATTTTTTATGTACTTGAAAATCATTTGAATATACCACAATGAATAGTTCCATGATTATCGATTTATAACTATCTGGTCACCAGTCTTAATTGACAGGTTACCAGATCTGATGATTTTTTCATTATAATGCTATGTGTCAGTTTCATTTGCCTTATGTTTTTTGTACCCTTATGTACTATTTTATGTGAACGCTAGTGTGGGGATCGCGTCTACACATTGACATAGCGACTTTTCCTTAAACCGAGGTACACTGCATATTATGTGTCAGTGTATCTTGTAGTTTGTTCTGCACGCTGTTTGTTTTTTATTTTAGCGGTGCGGACGCTTCTCATTGGTAGCTATGTTGCCTCCCCTGTCACGCGTTAGCCTGTCACGTCACAAGTAGGTGCGGCATTGTGACGCAAGCCGGCCGCCCTCTGATGACACTTACGGACTTGCGCTGTGTGAACATTGGGACGCTAGCCACCACGCTGATGCTTACGTCATGAGTGGTTGTGGCGCCGCTCTGTATGTGTCGTCCTCTGATGACACCTACGGGCATGCGCACTCCCTACCTTGAGACGCCAGCCGCTATGTGGATGTCTGCACGCTACAACCCCACACAGGTGAATATGTGGATACAGCTGATACTTGTTTGAAACAGCTAATTAATGTTATTCAATAACATGGTGATTGCATGTTAGGTAGGTGTGACATAGAACATCACGGTCGATTGGATCATTATAATTGTGGGTGGTAACAGTATGTTGGATTTATATGCTGTGTTTTTAGTTGTAAAATATGCTTGACAAAGGCTATTCCTAGCCGAAACGTTGCTGCTGTTTTTATGCTGTGTTATGCGGTGATCGACTTAAATAAAGAAGAATTGTTGGATATGCTGCTGTGGCCTTCTACTTTTTCTACATTATCCTAAGGAGAGGCCATCAATAAGCGGTTCTACGGAAAACCCTTGTATGAAAGAAGTCAATGAGAGGAAAAAAAAAAAAAGAGTACACCACAATTAAGGACAAGCCACACTATGTCTGAAACGCGAAGGTATGATATTTAATTGATGTTTTAAGGAGAGATATAGATAGATAGATAGATAGATAGATAGATAGATAGATAGATTAGATAGATAGATATAGTGAAGTTATTACAGAGTGCTGTTTTATATTTGTTCATTGTAGATACACCTATTTCCGGCTCAGTACATCTCCTACCATTTGTCATTTGGACATCCAACATAGACCGTGCAGTGAGCAGAATCAGTTTTGTGTATCTTACTAAATGACAAAAGATACAGACTTCTGGTAGAAGCACAACTGTACATATTTAAATAAGTATATATTAGAAAAACTATTAAAAAAGTAACGTAAGGTATCATACGATTTACTGTCTAGAGCTACGTATACTTACCAGTATGCATCTCAGAAAAATAAAAATGAAAAATAAAAAATAAAAATAAATAGCCTTTTCCTGCAGTCATATTCTACTTCCATCTTTCACACTCTCGTTTTGTGCGGATGTGTCAGATAATACAACCGTCGTTCTGCATTTGTTCAGAACGGATCAGTTTGTATTATTTTTAACATAGCCAAGACAGATCCGTCTTGAACACCTTTGAAAGTCAATGGAGGACGGATCAATTTTCTATTGTGCCAGATTGTGTCATAAAAAAACGGATCCGTCCCTGTTGACTTACATTGTGTGTCAGGACGGAGCCGTTTGCCTCGGCAAAGTCAGGCGGACACCAAAACACTGCAAGCAGCGTTTTGGTGTCCGCCTCCAAAGCAGAATGGAGGCAAACTGATGCATTCTGAACGGATCCTTATCCAGTCAGAATGCATTAGGGCAAAACAGATCTGTTTTGGACCACTTGTGAGAGCCCTGAACGGATCTCAAACGGAAAGCCAAAACGCCAGTGTGAAAGTAGCTTAAGCTATCAAATATGTGTTACAAATCAAGGAACAGATGGAAGCGAGGTGCATCAAGATCTGACTACACAGCATTAGTAGTCTGGTACTATAAAGACACTAAGACGTTAACAGGAGTTGCAGACACTAAACTGTAGGATATTTTATTTGATAAAGACTATTTGCAAAGTTGCATCATCTTTCATTTTGATGCACTGGATATATAAAAAAATAATATTGTGAATTCTGATGTATCAAACCCATACTTCACGCCTATGAAAATTGCCATTTCCCCAGTAAGAAGCAGCTCTTTAGCTAATCAGAAGCGAAATAATTTACCCTAGCAGCTTGTTCCTTCTGGATGCCCTGTACAATATCAATTGGCTCTTTCACAATAGCATCAGGATTTTCAGCAGCAACATCTTCAATGTTAACCCCACCTTGAGAACTTCCAATCAACACAGGGCCCTAGAGAAATAAAAGAACACATTACAATTTATAGCAGAAAAAGCAAAAGGTGTACAATAAAAAAAAAAAAAAAACACTTCGCTTTTATCCCTCATAACATTACAGAAGTCTGAATTCAGCTTCCAACACAAAACGCATCTGAATTCATGTGTATAGTCTTCAGTACGTTTTGTACACCGATAGATCTAAGCTCCCTTCAGTCACTCAAATTTGCCCGATTTACAGATTAGAGACAAATACAGTGACCTCTAGCCCTACACATCGTTTATGAGGTAATGAAGCAAGTTATGCATTCCTGCTTTGTAAAGCCACATTCACACTCACTGATTAGAATGCAGATTTCCAGAGCAGATGGCATACCAAAAGTCTACAGCAAGGTATAAAACATGAACGTGAATTGGGTTTTACACAGCCTTATACACAGCGCAGATTTAAAATCACACGATACATTTTGATATTTTCTTTTCTCCTAAGAAACGACAGTGGAAAAATGACACACTTTACTGGCTGTAACCTAAATTCTGCTTGCCCCCTTTAGTATTTCAATAATAATGTGGTACAATAATCTCCGACACTTTAATTACTGGGCTAGGTTTTTTAAGCTAGCTTCTAGATGCATCCGTCCAGATCAGCCAGAGGAGCTCGTCGATTTTAATGACACGGTCACCAGATTCCTTTAAGTATATACCCTACTGCAGCACCCCCATTGAAAGGGCAACAAGTCAGCTGTGAAGTACTAGACCATGCAAGCAGCTGAGTAAGCAAATAAATAAAGTATTGTCTTAGAGATAAGAAACCGTTAGAAGATGTGTGTACCATACAGGCGGATCATGGTCACCCAGGGGGGATGGGTGGTCTTAGAGCGGAGAACGGGGGGGGGGGGGGGGGGGGGGGGAGGGATATGTTTTTTTGTAAGGGAGTTATTGTATTATTCTTTTCAGATTTGCAATAAAGAGAAATAAGTCATCATGTGCCAGATATTTTATTTTGCCATGTATGGATCAATGAAGATATGTAACACGCTGATTTATGTATGCAATTGCTTCCACCTGCTTCAAATAAAAATTATGTTATATTAAAAAACAAAAAATAATCTATTCTTGGTCTCCTCTGATCTCCGCACCGTCTGCTAGCAACAGCAGAACAACGACTGTTCATTTCAAAGACTAAGCAGGCGCCCACTTACCTAAAATTACCATGCACAATGTCAAGCAGAGGCTGGAAAGGTGTAAAACATGTCAGACCTCTGCTTCATTATCTACCAGTGTGACATTAAGAGCATTTTCTGCCTGGAAGTACAGTGCCACATGATAAACCTGGCGAAGGAGAAATAATGGGACTTGGCTAGTCTTCACCACACGGTTGCATGGAAAGTAGATATGAATGGTACATAACACAGTCACACTCCAGGGAATTGTAAGCTACAAACTGTGACAACAGCTTAAAAAGAGGCTCTTTGGCCCCTTGCAGACGAGCGTGTCCAGATTAGGTCCGGATGCGTTGCGTCTGCTTTCAGTGAAAACTGAGCGAGTTCGCAGGCAAAGTGCCTGCGTTCGCATTCAGTTGTTCAGTTTTTATCGCGCGGGTGCAAAGCATTTTGCACGCGCGTGATATAAAACAGAAAGTGGTACCCAGACCCGAACCCGGACGACTTCACTTTAGTTCGGGTTTGGTGTTGTGTAGATTTTATTATTTTTCATTATAACATGATTAAAATGGAAAATAATAGCATTCTTTAATACAGAATGCAAAGTCAAATGTGAATTGAGGGTAAAAAAAAAAAAAAAAAAAAAAACATTACTCACCTCGTCCACTTGATCGCACAGCCGGGATCCTCCTCTTTGTTCTTCTTGAAGGACCTGCAAAAGGACCTCCGCTGACGTCATCGCGCTCACCATGTGGTGAACGCGGTGACGTATGCGCAGGTCCTGCTGAATGAAGATAGAAGGTCCTTCACGCAGCCCCATTCATTGAATATAGAACATGCTGCGATTGTACATAGCCCCATTGCAATGAATGGGTCAGGATTCAGTGCAGGTGCAATGCATTCACTTCACAATTGCACCCACGCGGAATACTTGTCCGTGTGAAAGGGGCCTTTCAGTATGGCGATCAATAGTTTTCTTCTGACCAGCCAGAGTGATATGGGCAGTTAAATGACAATTCTGATCATTGTCTTTAATAAAAGCCATGTGCACACAATCCATTTTATGCAGCAATAGCTAATAAAACCAGACTATGTCGCTTGCTTGCAAAACGCGTAACAAAATAAATGAACCCTGAATGCAGATTTTTTTATTTATTTTTTTATAAGAAAATAAAATATTGCCAGAAACCTAGCAGAAGGCAAGTTAGGTCAAGCAGACTATGAAGATGCTGTCAGTTACATACATTCCACATGAAAGGTAGGTGTGCTTGATACTGACAAGACAGATACTTTAGTATAGAAGGGCGGCTGTTGCAATTCATGTGGTACATTGCTGCCACCTTGTGGCACAGCTAGACAGTGTTGAATCAATTGTAATGCAGACTTGCTTTATTTACCCATAATAACTGATGTCCAGAAAATTTTGATATGCACTAAAACAATGGTGCCCAACCTTTTTACACCAAGTAAATGTTAACAAAATAAGGCCATTGTCACGCTGCTGTCTTAAGCTCTGTTTCAAGCCAGTGTCAGCAGTTCCTTCAGATTTTGCAGAAAGAATGGCGCAGCATGCAGTGCTAATCTTCCTGTCAAAATGACACCACATTAGGACCCAAGAGTGGTGACTATTACATTCTGCACTAGCAAACATACAGGAAATACAGCACCACATACCCCTTATATCCAGTGATCTCTCCTCTGATGTAGACATTATCTTTTTTCATCGTCTCTGATTTCTTTCAGTCATACCTAGTCTCTGCAGAGACTGTCACACAGACATCTTAAGTGCCTACTTTTTAATCATCCTCCCACCTTCTGAACACCCCTTATTGCTACCCCAATACTGTGCCAGCTGTGGTCCCCAATACTATACTGCAGAACCAGATAGTCCTCTGGAAAAAAACTAGTATCACACAGATACTCCAATAATTTTTGACAAAGTGCCCTCAAAAAAAAAATTATACCCAGAAAACAGTGCCCCAAATATAGTGTCCTCCAAAAAAAAAATAAAGTACTAAGCTCATACTGTGCCTGGGTGCCCCCACAATAATAATGCTCCCAAAAGTCTCACTGTGAGCCAGAAGTAATAATGTTCCCCATATCCCTCCCCAGTAATAATAAAGCCCACCATACTCTATAGTAATAACTCCCCCATTTATGCCCACGGCAGTAGCAAAGCCCTCCATAATGCCCCATAAATATCAATGTCTGCCTATAGTGCCCCAGTAGTACACATGCCACCTATAGTGCCCCAGAAGTAACAATGCCCATAATACTGCCCTACAGGGGGGCATTATGGTGGGCTTGTGGTGGCACTAAAGCCCACAATGTGCTCCAGTAGTACATATGCCCCCTTATAGTGCCCCCAGTAGTACTAAGAAGCCCTAAAGTCCAGCCAGTAGTAATAAAGCCCACAAAGTATGCCCAGAAGAAAAAATGCAGACTATAGTGCCCCTGTAGTAATAAAGCCCCCATAATGTGTGCCAGTAGACAAAAGAGGTCCTCTTATAGTTGCCCCAGTAGTAATAATGCCCCTTATAGTGCTGAAAGTAGTACTAAAGCTCCTTTAGTGTTCCAGTAGAAAGAAACCCCCTTACAGATAAGAAGGTAATCGGACTCTGAGAACAGGTTTTTAGTGGTGTGGACTCCACCAAACATACATTAATGTATTTAAACCCTTTCCTATTGAATCCGATAGGGAATGCGGGTTAAAAAACATGCAGCCCATTAGCACTAGGGCGCACAGTTTTCACTGAAATGAATGACAAGCTGCTTGGCCGCAGTTTGATCTTGTATCCAACCACATAAGATGGTGGAATACTTGCTGTTTATTTGCCTTTTGAACATAGGAAAACGAGGCAGAGAAAGGACACGCCATACCAAGAGACTGCTGCATATTGGGGGGAAACCAAAATCTCCGTACAGTATGTGGTGCTTTCACTATTTCACTATAGACTAACATCTCTCCAAATGTATAGAACTTCTGACAAGATTGTGATGGGAAAACTACGATAAAACAAATAAAAAGTCAGGCGAGCAATAATGTCAGAAGGCAAGAGGTGGTGCAAGTCAGATCATCAACTTGCAGAAGTCATCTTCCTACCAATTTTAATAATTCCAGCATATTTTCTGCAGATCTTTAATTAAAAACAAGTTAACATTTAAAAGGCAACGAGCGCAGAACCTATGGGGAATTCTCTAAAATGTTTGTTGTGATGTGATTCACAACTCCCGCAGATTTCTGGAAATAAATGTGAGGTATCTGTTCTCCAGGGCACGTTAATATTGGCTGCTAAACATCTGACAGTGCGATAAATCACTGCAGGCTTCTTCTAAAGAGATGAAGAGATGAAATACTGGCTCTGCTCCGGGGAACGTCTCCAGCGGCACACACACTTCATGGCACATAGTTAGCATATAAGCGCTCGGAACCTCAGAAAGCCATAAAACGGCATCTAGATCATGAATTCCACTACAAAACACAATAGGGGGAAATCTATTAAAGGGAACCCGTCATCAACTTTGTGCTGCCCATACTAACGGCAGTATAAAGTAGACACAGGTGAGTTGATTTCAGCGGTCTGTCATTTATAAGTTAAAAGTAAGTGGTTGCCGAGAACCAATATCACAATCCTTGCAGACTGGGCCTGGAAAAGAGTCCCGGCCACCTGAGAAGAGTCCTGGTTATCCATGAAGTCCTGCTCTCCGGCCCACCTGCTGATGACTGACAGTCTTCTACCTAGTTTTCTCCCTTTCTCTCTAGGAGAGAACTGCCAATCATCAGCAGATGGATGAGAGAGCAGGAGATTATGAATAACCATGACTCTTCTCAAGTAGATTTGACTCTTCTCAATACCTGGGCTGTAATGATTATGATGCCGGTTCTCGGCAACCACTTTTAGCTCATGAGTGATACATCCCTGTAATCTGTATTTCTGTCACTATTTTATGCTGCCCTCAGTGAGCTCAGCATAAAGTTGATGACAGGCTCCCTTTAAGACTGAATAAAAATTAAAAAAACAGCTGTCGGAGGATGCACATCTCTTAATTTTGGAGTATCACTGGAGGCCCATGTGCCAGAAGCTGGCGTACATTTCTGGAGTAATTAACACCAGTTTTCTGGCTAATAATAATAATAATAATAATAATAATAGTAATAAATAATATTAAAAAAATGTATGTACAGACATTAAATTGGAACACAGTCAGACAATTACGTGGACCAAGGCAATGTTGTATATCAAGCAGATATGTTAAAGAGTAACTAAACATTTACTAAAAATCACTGAATGTGCAGCGGAGCTTCTCAGAGCGCTCTGCACCTTCGCCTTGGCTCTGCTTTTGCAGCATAGAGTCTGGATCCACAGAAAGTAGGAAGGATCCGTACTCAACATGCTGCAAGACCAAAGCAGAGCTGATGCAAGCTGAAGGAGCAGACAGGGTTGGGCGATATCAAAAATAATCCCACGATAACTAGATTAAGAAATTTATTGCAATAACGATATATATCGCGATAAATACCCATCTAGAAGAAGAAAAAAAACACTCAAAACCTGTACTCGCGTTTCCTTGCTGCCTCTCTACATTGTAATGTCTCCTTGATGCACCCATACAGTAATAGCTCTTATTTGCCCCACCAAGAACAGGGTTACTTTAACCCTCAAATCTGATGGAGCGGCAGGTTGGGAATGGGCTCTGCTGTTCCATTCATTCTTTATGGGAGTGCTGGAGATAACTGATCACTGCCATCTTCGGCACTCCCACAGAAAAGTGGACATGCTAGCAGAAAACCCTGATAAGTGGGTTGTTCAGAGTGTGCCCATCATAAGTGCACATTGGCATCATAAACATGCCTTTCAGTCAAATAAAACATTGGTTATCATTTACTAAGGACCGCTGCTTCCCATATGGCTCTTAGTCCCTACACACTGCAGCCATATTACCTCAGCCCCGGCTTGTGGCTCTCCACGTACCAGCCACCGGAGCATAGCGACTGTTATGCAGTACCAGGTCTCCTGGCTCCGGGGGTTAACAGCCGGTAGATGCCATTTTTTTGGTGAGCTAAAGGACCCGAGATCACATTATGCCCATGTGACTAGGGTTGTTCACCGCATAGGAGATATTTTTTTTATATTTTAAATAGCTGACTTTTCAGGGCATGGCGATACCCAATAATGTTTTTTATTGTTTATATATTTTTATATGTAAAATTGTGAAAAGGGGTGATTTAAACTTTTAATACACTGCTCAAAATAAAGGGAACACTTAAACAACACAATGTAACTCCAAGTCAATCACACTTCTGTGAAATCAAACTGTCCACTTAGGAAGCAACACTGAGTGACAATCAATTTCACATGCTGTTGTGAAAATGGGATAGACAACAGGTGGAAATTATAGGCAATTAGCAAGACACCCCCAATAAAGGAGTGGTTCTGCAGGTGGTGACCACGGACCACTTCTCAGTTCCTATGCTTCCTGGCTGATGTTTTGGTCACTGTTGAATGCTGGCGGTGCTTTCACTCTAGTGGTAGCATGAGACGGAGTCTACAACCCACACAAGTGGCTCAGGTAGTGCAGCTTATCCAGGATGGCACATCAATGCGAGCTGTGGCAAGAAGGTTTGCTGTGTCTGTCAGCGTAGTGTCCAGAGCATGGAGGCGCTACCAGGAGACAGGCCAGTACATCAGGAGACGTGGAGGAGGCCGTAGGAGGGCAACAACCCAGCAGCAGGACCGCTACCTCCACCTTTGTGCAAGGAGGAACAGGAGGAGCACTGCCAGAGCCCTGCAAAATGACCTCCAGCAGGCCACAAATGTGCATGTGTCTGCTCAAACGGTCAGAAACAGACTCCATGAGGGTGATATGAGGGCCCGACGTCCACAGGTGGGGGTTGTGCTTACGGCCCAACACCATGCAGGACGTTTGGCATTTGCCAGAGAACACCAAGATTGGCAAATTCGCCACTGGCGCCCTGTGCTCTTCACAGATGAAAGCAGGTTCACACTGAGCACATGTGACAGACGTGACAGAGTCTTGAGACGCCGTGGAGAACGTTCTGCTGCCTGAAACATCCTCCAGCATGACCGGTTTAGCATTGGGTCAGTAATGGTGCGGGGTGGCATTTCTTTGACGGGCCGCACAGCCCTCCATGTGCTCGCCAGAGGTAGCCTGACTGCCATTAGGTACCGAGATGAGATCCTCAGACCCCTTGTGAGACCATATGCTGGTGCGGTTGGCCCTGGGTTCCTCCTAATGCAAGACAATGCTAGACCTCATGTGGCTGGAGTGTGTCAGCAGTTCCTGCAAGACGAAGGCATTGATGTTATGGACTGGCCCGCCCGTTCCCCAGACCCGAATCCAATTGAGCACATCTGGGACATCATGTCTCGCTCTATCCACCAACGTCACGTTGCACCACAGACTGTCCAGGAGTTGGCAGATGCTTTAGTCCAGGTCTGGGAGGAGATCCCTCAGGAGACCGTCCGCCATCTCATCAGGAGCATGCACAGGCGTTGTAGGGAGGTCATACAGGCACGTGGAGGCCACACACACTACTGAGACTCATTTTGACTTGTTTTAAGGACATTACATCAAAGTTGGATCAGCCTGTAGTGTGTTTTTCCACTTTAATTTTGAGTGTGACTCCAAATCCAGACCTCCATGGGTTGAAAAATTTGATTTCCATTTTTTTATTTTTGTGTGATTTTGTTGTCAGCACATTCAACTATGTAAAGAACAAAGTATTTCAGAAGAATATTTAATTAACTCAGATCTAGGATGTGTTATTTTTGTGTTCCCTTTATTTTTTTGAGCAGTGTATTTTCATGTTTGTTTGTTGTTTTTTTTACTTTTTATTAAATAACTATTAGCCCCTTATGAGGCTTGTACCATTGTCCTATTCACCCTAATAGAGCTCTATTCGGGTGAACAGGATTTTACACTGTCCCTGCTTACTTTTATGCAGTCATACATAATTTAGTTTCCAGAGGACCTCCTGGGCTATCCAAGAATTCAGCATTTTTTATTAACATAGGTCAGAGGGCTTATCCCTTGGATTTGTCATCAAAGGAGTTGTCCCATTAGGACAATGGGGACCTGTGTTTGAATAGGGTGTCAGACACACAACCTTCTTGGACTGCCGGAAATAGCGGACATCGTCTACTTGGCTATTTCCGGCAGCTCCAAAGAGCTGAATGGAAGAGCAGCTTGCTCTTGTGATTGGGGGAGCCTACACGCCTCTCAGGTTCAATTTGTTATACCAAGTGGAGTATTGAAAAGTGGAAACAAGGTCTAGTCTCCCTATGTGTTATATGCATTAGAATACATTTTCTCCATTTAGTGAAGCAGCATTTGGTCCCTTATCATGGCTCTCCGTATTGGGTCCGAAAATTCTTTAAAAGCCCAAAATAATACAAATTAACATTCAAAAAAAATACACCTTCACAATGGTTTACGCCAATGAAGCCCAACCTACGGCCCGCGGGCCAAATGCAGCCCACAAAGCCGTGTCATGCAGCAAACAGCACAGGCAGCAAAGCGATGCTGCCTGTGCCTGCAATCTCCCCGCCCAGCGCTGCCTCCTAGCTAATTTATTCACTGCACTTGCCTCTGTGAAATTGATGAGAAGCGCCATAATATCGCATGCACCGCCTTCCTGACCTCTGCCAGTGCGCCTGTGCGATATTACGGCGCTTCTCTTCAATTTCACAGAGGCAAGGCAAGTGCAGTGAATAAATTAGCTAGGAAGCGGCTCTGGGTGGGCGGGGGTATCTGTGGATGACACTGAGGGAAGGGGGGGTATCTGTGGATGACACTGAGGGAAGGGGGGGTATCTGTGGATGACACTGAGGGAAGGGGGGGTATCTGTGGATGACACTGAGGGAAGGGGGGGTATCTGTGGATGACACTGAGGGAAGGGGGGGTATCTGTGGATGACACTGAGGGAAGGGGGGGTATCTGTGGATGACACTGAGGGAAGGGGGGGTATCTGTGGATGACACTGAGGGAAGGGGGGGTATCTGTGGATGACACTGAGGGAAGGGGGGGTATCTGTGGATGACACTGAGGGAAGGGGGGGTATCTGTGGATGACACTGAGGGAAGGGGGGGTATCTGTGGATGACACTGAGGGAAGGGGGGGTATCTGTGGATGACACTGAGGGAAGGGGGGGTATCTGTGGATGACACTGAGGGAAGGGGGGGTATCTGTGGATGACACTGAGGGAAGGGGGGGTATCTGTGGATGACACTGAGGGAAGGGGGGGTATCTGTGGATGACACTGAGGGAAGGGGGGGTATCTGTGGATGACACTGAGGGAAGGGGGGGTATCTGTGGATGACACTGAGGGAAGGGGGGGTATCTGTGGATGACACTGAGGGAAGGGGGGGTATCTGTGGATGACACTGAGGGAAGGGGGGGTATCTGTGGATGACACTGAGGGAAGGGGGGGTATCTGTGGATGACACTGAGGGAAGGGGGGGTATCTGTGGATGACACTGAGGGAAGGGGGGGTATCTGTGGATGACACTGAGGGAAGGGGGGGTATCTGTGGATGACACTGAGGGAAGGGGGGGTATCTGTGGATGACACTGAGGGAAGGGGGGGTATCTGTGGATGACACTGAGGGAAGGGGGGGTATCTGTGGATGACACTGAGGGAAGGGGGGGTATCTGTGGATGACACTGAGGGAAGGGGGGGTATCTGTGGATGACACTGAGGGAAGGGGGGGTATCTGTGGATGACACTGAGGGAAGGGGGGGTATCTGTGGATGACACTGAGGGAAGGGGGGGTATCTGTGGATGACACTGAGGGAAGGGGGGTATCTGTGGATGACACTGAGGGGGGGGGGGGAATCTGTGGATGACACTGAAGGGGGGGGGGATCTGTGGATGACACTGAAGGGGGGGGGGATCTGTGGATGACACTGAAGGGGGGGGGGGGATCTGTGGATGACACTAAGGGGGATCTAGGGAGGGGTGTGGGGATGTTGGGGTGGGAGCTCTGGAAGGGGTGGGAGGTCCGATAGGTATGTGGGGATGGGAGATACGGGAGGGGGAAGCTCCTAATTTTTTTTGCTATGGGGCCCAGTCATTTCTAGCTATTCCCCTGATTGATAAGATTGGGAGGGCACTGGAGCGATCGAGCGCCCTGCTGTAGGAGAAGCCGGCGGGAGATGAAAGGAGGAGGGGCCAGCTCCTGGTGGTGTCGGGCACACGGCGCAAGCATGGCGGTGGAGGATCTGACTGAAGCCTAAAGACCAGACATCAAGGTAGACCTGCAGAAGAAGGTGACAGCGCAGTATGTGATGTATACAGGTGTGTAATGTATGTAGTGCAGTGTGTGATCATCACATACTGCACTACATACATTACACACATGTATACATCACATGCCCCCTCACAGTAATGCCAAGATATGTGCCCTCCTCACAGTAGTTATGCCCAGATATGTTCCCCTCTCACAGTAGTTATGCCCAGATATGTTCCCCCTCACAGTAGTTATGCCCAGATATGTTCCCCCTCACAGTAGTTATGCCCAGATATGTTCCCCCTCACAGTAGCTATGCCAGATATGTGCCCTCTTCACAGTAGGAATGCTCACACGTGCCCCCATTTCTTTCTGGCAAAGCTACCTGGTTCCGACCCGCGAAATTTATACCAAGTCTAGTGTGGCCCTCAGACGAAAAATGGTTGGGCACCACTGGTTTACGCCATGCCGCATTACTGGAGTGTAATATATGGATGAGGCACTGAGAAGCCTACCACAGTAATTCCAACTTCTCTGAGCGAGAAATTGGTTGGGATTGATCTCTGCAGCAGGAACGTTCCCTACAGGATAGAAAACTTTAGAAGAATGCTCAAACTCACTTGAAATGACCTTTCCATGGTAATTGCAAAGTAATATTCTCTCCTGGGATATCTGCGCTCACAGATGAACACATGGTTACATATCCTGCCCTTCTCTCCTGTCTGCTTCGTAAATAGCTTCTTCCCAATCATCTGTGAGGAAATATCTTTGGCTTCTTCTGGCCTAAAGAAGAAACAGAAAACAGAGTCTTGTAAATTTCAGCACCCTGACACTGCTATTCAGTGCTAACACCCCCGCTCAGACAGATAAATCCATTGACATGAACACTTTTATAAACTGTGCATCTCTGACATCATCGACCCGTGTATAGAAACAGCTGAAACCAGATTCTCTGGACATTGAGTCATGAATTGGAGATACTGAAAAAGCTCATAATCACAGACACAGTTTACCAGTCATGCCTTGTATAGGACTCCATAACAGCATCAAGGTGTGAGCAAAGTGAACTCAACTAGATATCGTGATCCCAGAATTTCACCTTTAACCCCTTAATGAACAAGCCTGAAAAGGCCTTAATGACCAGAGACTTTTGTGCGATTTAGCGCACATGGTAATTGAACTTTTTTTATACAGTCCTGCAAATTTAAAAAAATAAAATAAAATAAGTGCAACACCTAGGGGTTTTTATTATCGTATTTTCACTTTATAAGACGCGCTTTTTAGCAAGAAAAAAAAAAGCTTGCTAAAAAAGATCCAGCGTGGTCAGACCCTCTGACTGCTTCCTTAATGATCCGGCAGATCGCACATTCAGTGCTTTGTCTGATCAGTGAGAGCTGTGCATCTGTTCAACTCCTCTCTACCTGCCCGACACCAATCTGTGTGATCAGCAGCAGCAGGAGAGCACATGGGGAGGAAGGTCCTACAACTGTACTAAAACAAAATGAAAACTCAAGGTACAGCTTAACCTCTTAAGGACCTAGGACGTACCGGTACGCCCTATTTCCCGAGTCCTTAAGGACCCAGGACGTACCGGTACGTCCTGACTTAAAATCTGTATTCCGGCGCCCCAGGGGTTAATTGGAACGGGATTTCGGCTGAAATCATTCAGCCGGCATCCCGTAACAATGCAGGGGGGGGGGGGTCATTTGACCCCCCCGTATCGGCGATCGCAGCAAACCGCAGGTCAATTCAGACCTGCGGTTTGCTGCGCTTTTTGCAGTTTCTGATCGCCGCGGTCCCTGACCGCGGGGATCAGAAACTTTAGAGTGGCTAAAATAAATATTTTTCACCCCCCCCCCCCTGCACCCCTGCACGATTTTATGCCGGAGGGTGGTGCGGGGGGGGTGTCGCAGGCGGTGGGGGCGTTGCGGGAGGCGGGCGGTGCGGCAGGCGGGATCGCGATCCCCCGCCCGCCTCCCCATGAACGATCGTTGGCTTCTAGTGGTTGTACCAGGGTGCCAGCACATTGCCGTACGGACCGCTGTATGGAAAAAGTTAACTGTCATCGGTCAGGGAGCTCCCTCCCTCTCCATCGGGGGGCTGCTGTGCCTTTGCAGCCCCCCGATGGAGAGAGCCCCCAGAGAGCCCCCCGCAGCCCCGTGCTTACCGTTCCCCGTCTGCGAAGTTCTGAGCAGACGGGGAGGGTTCCCATGGCAACAGGACGCCTGCTCAGGCGTCCTGCTGTCCATGGTGCTGAACAGATCTATGCTAAAAGCACAGATCTGTTCAGTGTAAGTAAAATACAGTACAGAACAATATATATTGTTCTGTACTGTATTATACAGACACCAGACCCACTGGATCTTCAAGAACCAAGTGGGTCTGGGTCACAAAAATGTAAAAAAAAGTGAAAAAAGTTAAGATAAAAAAAAAAACATTTATCACTGAATAAAAATTAAAAATATAAAATAAACTACACATTAGGTATCGCCGCGTCCGTAACGACCTGATCTATAAAATGGTCATGTTACTTTCCCCGCACGGTGAACGCCATAAAAATAAAAAAATAAAAACTATGAGAAAATTGAAATTTTGCCCACCTTACTTCCCAAAAAAGGTAATAAAAGTGATCAAAAAAGTCGCATGTACGCCAAAATAGTACCAATCAAACCGTCATCTCATCCCGCAAAAAATGAGACCCTACTCAAGATAATCGCCCAAAAGCTGAAAAAACTATGGCTCTTAGACTATGGAGACACTAAAACATGATTTTTTTTTTTTCAAAAATGAACTCATTCTGTAAAACTTACATAAATAAAAAAAAGTATACATATTAGGTATCGCCGCGTCCGTATCGACCGGCTCTATAAAAATATCACATGACCTAACCCCTCAGATGACCACCGTAAAAAAATAAAAATAAAAACAGTGTAAAAAAAGCCATTTTTTGCCATCTTACGTCACAAAAAGTGTAATAGCAAGCGATCAAAAAGTCATATGCACCTCAAAATAGTGCCAATCAAACAGTCATCTCATCCCGCAAAAAATGAGACCCTACTCAAGATAATCGCCCAAAAACTGAAAAAACTATGGCTCTTAGACTATGGAGACACTAAAACATGATTTTTTTTTTTTCAAAAATGAAGTTATTGTATAAAACTTACATAAATAAAAAAAAATGTATACATATTAGGTATCGCCGCGTCCGCGACAACCTGCTCTATAAAAATACCACATGATCTAACCTGTCAGATGAATGTTGTAAATAACAAAAAAAAAAAAACGTGCCAAAAAAGCTATTTCTTGTTACCTTGCTGCACAAAAAGTGTAATATAGAGCAACCAAAAATCATATGTACCCTAAACTAGTACCAACAAAACTGCCACCCTATCCCGTAGTTTCTAAAATGGAGTCACTTTTTTGGAGTTTTTACTCTAGGGGTGCATCAGGGGGGCTTCAAATGGGACATGGTGTCAAAAAAAACAGTCCAGCAAAACCTGCCTTCCAAAAACCGTATGGAATTCCTTTCCTTCTGCACCCTGCCGTGTGCCCGTACAGCAGTTTACGACCACATATGGGGTGTTTCTGTAAACTACAGAATAAGGGCCATAAATATTGAGTTTTGTTTGGCTGTTAACCCTTGCTTTGTAACTGGAAAAAAAATATTAAAATGGAAAATCTGCCAAAAATGTGAAATTTTGAAATTGTGTCTCTATTTTCCATTAAATCTTGTGCAACACCTAAAGGGTTAACAAAGTTTGTAAAATCAGTTTTGAATAGCTTGAGGGGTGTAGTTTCTTAGATGGGGTCACTTTTATGGAATTTCTAATCTAGGGGTGCATCAGGGGGGCTTCAAATGGGACATGGTGTAAAAAAAACAGTCCAGCAAAATCTGGCTTCCAAAAACCAAACCGCACACCTTTCACTCTACGCCCTACTGTGTGCCCGTACAGTAGTTTACGGCCACATATGGGGTGTTTCTGTAAACGGCAGAGTCAGGGCAATAAAGATACAATCTTGTTTGGCTGTTAACCCTTGCTTTGTTAGTGGAAAAAATGGGTTAAAATTGAAAATTTGACAAAAATATGAAATTCTCAAATTTCCTCCCCATTTGCCAATAACTCTTGTGCAACACCTAAAGGGTTAACAATGTATGCAAAATCAGTTTTGAATACCTTGAGGGGTGTAGTTTCTTAGATGGGGTCATTTTTGGGTGGTTTCTATTATGTAAGCCTCGCAAAGTGACTTCAGACCTGAACTGGTCGCTAAAAATTGAGTTTTTGTAAATTTCTGAAAAATGTCAAGATTTGCTTCTAAACTTCTAAGCCTTATAACATCCCCAAAAAATAAAATATCATTCCCAAAACAATTCAAACATGAAGTAGACATATGGGGAATGTAAAGTCATCACAATTTTTGGGGGTATTACTATGTATTACAGAAGTAGAGAAACTGAAACTTTGAAATTTGCTAATTTTTTTCAAATTTATGGTAAAAAAAATTTTTTGACTTCATTTTACCAGTGTCATGAAGTACAATATGTGACGAAAAAACAATCTCAGAATGGCCTGGATAAGTCAAAGCGTTTTAAAGTTATCAGCACTTAAAGTGACACTGGTCAGATTTGCAAAAAATGGCCTGGTCCTTAAGGTGAAAATGAGCCCGGTCCTTAAATGACGTTACTTCTACCAGAATCATACAGACAAAGTAAGATTCTGTAGGTGATAGGAACACGATACCCGCAATAGACTCCCTCGTGTGAAACAGCCCTAAAAAGGTAACAGGAGCCGAATTTTCAGTTATCTAAACATGGGGTGTGTTTTATAATCTGGTGCATCTTATAAAGCAAAAAAACATAAAAAATAAAAAATAATTGTATGCTTAGATTTTTTTCTTTTGGAAAAACTGCAAGAAATGTTAAAAAAAAAAAATTTAAAATCAATTTTTTTTAAAATATGTAAACGGACAACAAAATAAATCATTAAAACAGGTTCCCTATTTTTATTTGATGTTATGAATAGTTTTGTGTAAACAGGGCGACTATGGGGATGGTTTTATTTAGCATAGGCGCTTTAATTTTAAATTTTATTTGCATTTGATTATATTCTTTACCTTATTTTTTTAATCTATTTTGGCATCATTAGAAGACCTTTGGGGGACACAGACACTTTTTTTTGTATTTTGCTTTTTTTTTTTTTCACTGTAATTGAGACTTTCAAAGGAGTCCCAGACACAGGGGGAAAACAGCCCCCTGTGGAGCAGTGTACAAAGGCAGAGCTGATGAGGGTCTGCTAAGACCCTGAAGCTCTCCTATGCCTGAGACACACAGCAATCACACGATCGCTGGGTCCGATAGAGGTAGCAGCTTCCTCTATTCACTGCATAGCACTCACTCTATGCAAATAACCACAGGAGAAGGTAGAAGTGTTAACCTCAGATCAGGGACCCAACCTGCTCCTACTACATGTGCGGCGCTCAAGATTAAAGCCCAGCATATACGGCGCTTGGTCATAAGCGGGTTAAACATCACTTAAACTGTTAAGCCACACCTAGAGTTACAGACAACCAAAATGTTATAATTTAAATTGTGTGAGGGGGAAGAAGAGCACACACAATAGAAAAAACCACCGGCAGCACCATCCAAAGGAAAAAATGGCAGGTGCAATGTCCAAGTATGGCAATAGGTGCTTACCCACTTGTATACTGTAGAATAAAAATGATGATGTAGGCTTGAGAAAGGCTCATGTATGAGCCGAAACGTTGCTCTTTGCCACTTCATGGGTGAATAAACTACATTATCTTACTGAAGATCTTTCTGGAGTGCAGTCCGATTTTTATTCTATATACAGTACAGACAAAAGTTTGGACACACCTTCTCATTCAAAGAGTTTTCTTTATTTTCATGACTATGAAGGCATCAAAACTATGAATTAACACATGTGGAATTATATACATAACAAACAAGTGTGAAACAACTGAAAATATGTCATATTCTAGGTTCTTCAAAGTAGCCACCTTTTGCTTTGATTACTGCTTTGCACACTCTTGATGAGCTTCAAGAGGTAGTCCCCTGAAATGGTCTTCCAACAGTCTTGAAGGAGTTCCCAGAGATGCTTATATATTTACATTTAGTCAAAGACTACTGGTTGCCTGCTCTTGACATGTGCATTTTTTATTTTGTTAGTATTTATTTTCATAAAATTTAACTTTTAATAGTCATTTATTTAATATATAGTGAGCACTCAAATCTAACCTACTGAATTGAAAATCTCTACAGTAGACCCTTTGTGTGCTAAATTTCTGTTGGCTTGCTTCTGGTGCCGGCTAGTATTGCAGCTGCAGCGTGTTATTGGACGATATGTCTTTTTACTGAGTGCCTCTGTATACACCTTCTAGGCTTGCTATAATAACACTGTTGCTTCCTATACAGCCTGCTGGCTTTTCATTATCTATAGTTACTGACACCTTTATATAACATGTAACTCAGCTTTGTGACTGTGAGGTAGCGGTTTAGTCGCTACACTTGCTGCCATCTAAATGCTTCATTTTGCCTATTCAGAGACTGTACTTAGTTTCGAATGGTGGCGCAATCACTCACTAGGCTGCCTATAAGCTACTCGATAGCTTGCACACTAATTCCGGGTCTGCTGTGATCTAAAACCCTAATCACTGCCCCCCCCGACATGTTTCGCCATATACATGGCGTCTTCAGGGGATCGGGCAGTCTATATAAAAATATAAAAAACCCAGAGTTGCTTAGCACTTGTTGGCCCTTTTGCCTTCACTCTGCGGTCCAGCTCACCCCAAACCATCTCGATTGGGTTCAGGTCCGGTGACTGTGGAGGCCAGGTCATCTGGCGCAGCACCCCATCACTCTCCTTTATGGTCAAATAGCCCTTACTTTCAAAGTTTTCCCAATTTTTCGGCTGACTGACTGACCTTCATTTCTTAAAGTAATGATGGCCACTCGTTTTTCTTTACTTAGCTGCTTTTTTCTTGCCATAATACAAATTCTAACAGTCTATTCAGTAGGACTATCAGCTGTGTATCCACCTGACTTCTCCTCAACGCAACTGATGGTCCCAACCCCATTTATAAGGCAAGAAATCCCACTTATTAAACCTGACAGGGCACACCTGTGAAGTGAAAACCATTTCAGGGGACTACCTCTTGATGAGCTTCAAGAGGATGCCAAGAGTGTGCAAAGCAGTAATCAAAGCAAAAGGTGGCTACTTTGAAGAACCTAGAATATGACATATTTTCAGTTGTTTCACACTTGTTTGTTATGAATATAATTCCACATGTGTTAATTCATAGTTTTGATGCCTTCAGTGTGAATCTACAATTTTCATAGTCATGAAAATAAAGAAAACTCTTTGAATGAGAAGGTGTGTTTATTTTATAGGGGTTTTCCAGTACTCAGATATTGATGGCCTATCCGCAGGACAGGTCCTCACCAATCAGCTGTTTTTGGCAGCCTCCGACACCAGAAACTTTAGAGTGGACAGAGCCAGCACCGGAAACTACACAGCAGATAAAGCCAAAAAACAGAAGGTTTCATCCATCAAATAAACAGTGGATTAATGAAGTAATTCATTTATAAGCAGTATGTGTGCAGTCCATGTCCAAAGGTAATAAGCCATAAACTTACGAATAGACAATCTTTACTCCTCCTTTCAGGCCACCTTCAAATGTACCTTTTCCTCTTCCACCAGCCAGCACCTGGGCTTTGACCACCAAATCCTTGGAACCTTTAGGTAGAATTCAGAGAACAATTACTAAAACACGATCAGTCGTTTAACATGTCACCACAACCAGCAGATCATAATACACTGCTGCCTCAAGGTAATTTATTAATGTAAACATATTAATATTAACCAGTTTAAATTAAAAACATATCTTGAGACCATAACTTTACAGGAAACTGGTAACTGGACCCAATGCCCATCAATGCCATCCCAAAATAAGAAACAATGACGTTTAAAGTAGTATTCCCACAAAACATTTTATTCTCTGACTTGTTATAAAGGTGCATGATGTAAACTGAAGTGAAGGTAATCTTCTTACAAGTGACTGTTCATTATAATCTCCCTCGTGATCCTCAGCTGTGTCATCTGACCAGCACTCTGACTCTCCAGGTAACGCAGCATTTTATGGGTAGACAGGAAGCGGGATCCTCTATGTAATCCTATGGAAGCCTCAGTGTTGGTCTCATAGGAATGAACAGAGACGTAATTGACTTCCTGCCCTGAGATCAGAGTGCTAATCACATGACACAGCTGAGGATCAGAATGGAGGGGCTAACTCACAAATACAGTCACCAGTAAGATTACCTTCACTACAATTTACATCATGTACCTTTCTAACTGGTCAGAGAATGAACATTTTTGTGGGAGTGCTTGTTTAAGAATAAAAGAAATTGAAAGCTAATCTGTAAATACAAATAATTAAAAATACAGTAAAAACAAGGCCATAACCACATTAGGATAAGAGTCTCCATTTTACGTAAACACCCAAAAACTCCTAACATATACCTCCAGAGGACACCTGTGGTGTATCACACCGTATATCTAGATATTCAGTGAAATACAGTCATGAGACAAACAAATACACACTCTTTGAATTCCTATGGTTTTCTTGTATCAGAATATAATAAAATAAATAATTTTAAAAAAAAATTGGTCCTTAGACGGTCTTAAAATTTGCAAAATAACATCAGGTAAACACCACCCCCAAAAGATCCCACAGTTTCATTATTTATTCAACAAAAATAAGGCTGAAATGAGAAAATAAAATAAAAATTAAAAAAAAAGGGTGGAAAAACTAGGTGCACCCCTTGAATTAGTAGCTTGTAGAAACACTTTTAGCACCAATAGCTTGAAGTAATCATTTTCTGTAGGACATTATCAGTCTCTCCCATCATTCTGGATGAATTTTCACTCGCTCTTTACAATGTTGCTTCGTTTATTGAGGTTTGTGGGCTTTCGGTTATACACCGCTTTCTTAACCCCTTCTACCCCGGGCTAGTTTTCACACTCCTGCCCAGGCCATTTTTGGCAAATCTGACATGTGTCACTATGTGGTAATTAGGGATGAGCGAATCGACTTCGGATGAAAACATCCAAAGTCGATTCACAGAATACTTTGTTTGAATACTGTACGGAGCGAGTGCTCCGTACAGTATTAGAATGTATTGGCTCCTATGAGCCGAAGTTATTACATCGTGAAGTCTTGTCTTCATAAATCAATTTCTACTGTAAAAAAAAAAAAAAAAACATTTCCCGAACTCTGGTTCGGTTCCAAGGTACTGAATTCGATTCGCTCATCCCTAGTGGCAATAACTTTGGAACACTTTTATTTATCCAAGCCATTCTAAAGATTATTTTCTCGTAACACATTGTACTTCATGACAGTCATAAATCTGAGTCAATATATTTTCCCTTTATTTACGAAAAAAATCCCAAATTTACCAAAAACTTTAAGAAAATCAATTTTCAAAATTTCTATTTCTCTGCTTTTAAAACAGAAAGGGACACTTCATAAAATATTAACATTCCCCATATGTCTACTTTATGTTGGCATAATTTTGTAAATGTCATTTTATTTTTTTAGGACGTTAGAAGGCTTAGAATTTAAGAAGCAATTCTTAAAATTTTGTAAAAAACAAAACAAATTCTAAAACCCTCTTTTTAAAGGACCAGTTCAATTCTGAAGTTACTTTGTGAGGCTTACATAGTAAAAAAAATAAAAAAAAATAAATGACCCCATTGTAGAAACTACACCCCTCAAATTACTCAAAAGAGATTTTACAAACTTTGTTAGGCTACTTTCACACTAGCGTTTAGAGAAGATCCGTCTAGTGTCTGCACAGACTGATCCGCTCCTATAATGCAGACGTTTGGATCCGTTCAGAACGGATACGTCTGCATTATAGTTTAGAAAAAATTCTAAGTCCGAAAGTTGTTTGAAAATTGAGCCATATTGTGTCAACTTCAAACGGATCCGTCCCCATTGACTTACCGTATTTTTCGCTTTATAAGACGCACTTTTTTTCCCCCAAAAGAGGGGGGAAAATGACAGTGCGTCTTATAAAACGATGGTTGACTTTTTTTTACAGGGCTGACACTGATGTATCGCCAGCCGCTATGCTGCACAGTCTGGCCGGCGATACATCAGTCACAGTGCGGGGAAGGAGGAGGGGCTGGAGGCAACTCACAGCGGGGCCCGGTGCAGTCACTGTATTACACCGGGCCCCGCGCACAGAAGTCTCTTTGTATGTAAAATCTTTCATTAATCCTTTATACCGTAAATCGCTCTCCTTTTGATAAACTTTACTAGCCTAATCGCCTGCATCAGTACTCACTATGAATGTAGCGTGCGGTCCGGCCGGCGTGTGACTGACGTCACGCTCCTCCCACTTCATTAATGAAGCAGGAGCAGGCTGAAGTCATGCGCCGGAGGGACTGCACGCTACATTCATAGTGAGTACTGATGCAGACGATTAGGCTAGTAAAGTTTATCAAAAGGAGAGCGATTTACGGTATAAAGGATTAATGAAAGATTTTACATACAAAGAGACTTCTGTGCGCGGGGCCCGGTGTACTACAGTGACTGCACCGGGCCCCGCTGTGAGTTGCCTCCAGCCCCTCCTCCCTCCCCGCACTGTGACTGATGTATCGAAGGCCACACTGTGCAGCATAGCAGCCGGCGATATATCAGTGTCAGCTAGTTTATCAAATGGAAAGCGATTGATTCAGGATTAAATAAATATTTTACATACAAAGAATAAAATACTGTAATGCTGTGAAACATAGGGCCATGAGGGGGACCAGCATAAGATACTATATGTGTGTCACCCACACATATAGCATCTTATGCTGGCCCCCCTCATGGCCCTATGTTTCACAGCACACATCCCCCATAACAGTGCATCATCCATAGATCCCCCCCATAACAGTGCATCATCCACAGATTCCCCCCCCCCATAACAGTGCATCATCCATAGATCCCCCCCATAACAGTGTGTCATCCACAGATCCCCCATAACAGTGCGTCATCCACAGAGCCCCATAACAGTGTCATCCCCAGACCATTAGTTCAAAATCCACCAAAAGCACACCTTTTGGTTCAAAATATTTTTTTTCTTATTTTCCTCCTCAAAAACCTAGGTGCGTCTTATAATCAGGTGCGTCTTATAAAGCGAAAAATACGGTACATTGTAAGTCTGGACGGATCCGTTTGCCTCCGCACGGCCAGGCGGACACCCGAACGCTGCAAGCAGCGTTCGGGTGTCCGCCTGCTGAGCGGAGGCTGAACGCTGCCAGACTGATGCATTCTAAAATTATGTTTTAGCGTTTCCAAAGTCTGAGAGCCATAGCTTTTTTATTTTTTGACCGATTCTCTTCGGTAGAGTCTCATTTTTTGCGGATGAGGTCACTGTTTTATTGGTACTATTTTGGGGGGCTTACAACTTTCTGATCGCTTAGTGTTGCACTTTTTGTGATGTAAAATGACAAAGATGGCTTTGACACAGTATTTATTTTTTGGACAAGGTGGATCATGTGATATATTTACAGAGCCGGTCGTTACGGACGCGGCGATACCCAATATATTTGTTTTGGGGTTTTTTCCCAATTTTTTATTGGGGAAAGAGGCTTTTTTGCTTGAAACTTTTATATTAAAAACACTTAAAAAAAAAAACGTTATTTCTGTCCCACACTGGGACTTCAGCTTTTGGGGGTCTGATCCCCTCTGTAATGCATTACAATACATCTGTATTGTAATGCATTGCCTGTTAGTGTATTACACTGAGTAATACACTAACAGGTTGCCTAGGAGACTGAGCCTGTGGCTGGATCTCTTCAGCCCCCGTAGAAAGCAGGTCCCCATGCCGTGCAAGGCATTGGGCAGCCTCTGCACGGCATTGGGCTGCCTTGTCACCGCAGCTCGGGGACCCGATGGACTCCCTCACCCGCAGCAAACCCCTTCTATGCCAGCATTAGCTTTTACAGCGATGCCAGCGGATACAGCAGGGGCCCGGCTATCAGACTGCTGTGCCCGGGTGCATGACCCAGTTTTGTCCAAGCTTTAAAGGCTATGTACCCCTTTGGGGACAATTTTTTTTATTATTGCATTGTAGTTATTGAGCTAAAAATCCTTTTTTTCAATTGGTCTTTATTAACCATATGGAATCCTTTTTTCTGTACAGAGCCGAGATGCTCTACTAGCTGCCTGTGGATTTTTTGTCTTTTCTGTCATCTGAGGAGCAGACGGACTCCTTATCTCTGCTCCATCACATTAGTAACACTCATTAACCACCTCAGCCCCCATAGCTTAAACACCCTTAGGCTCAGTTCACACCTGAGCGTTCTGAAAGGAGCGCTCTGTATGCGCGATTGTACAGGCGTTTACAAGCGCGCATACAGAGACAAGTGTGCACACAGTGTCGCGCGTTCCCGAAAGTCTATGTACGGGAACGCGCGACAAGCGCCCAAAAAAACGCTCCTGTACTTGTGTGAGCGTCGGGCGTTTTACAGCGCGATCGTACGCGCTGTAAAACGCCCAGGTGAGAACCATTCCCATAGGGAAGCATTGGTTTCTCCTTGTTGAGCGTTTTACAGCGCGTAGGAACGCGCTGTAAAACGCTCAGGTGTGAACTGAGCCTTAATGACCAGGCCACTTTTTACACTTCTGCACTACACTACTTTCACCGTTTATTGCTCGGTCATGCAACTTACCACCCAAATGAATTTTACCTCCTTTTCTTCTCACTAATAGAGCTTTCATTTGGTGGTATTTCATTGCTGCTGACACATTTCGATTAATAACAAAAAAAGTAAAAATAACGATTTTTTTTCAAAAAAATGACATTTTTCACTTTCAGTTGTAAAATTTTGCAAAAAAAACGACATCCATATATAAATTTTTCTCTAAATTTATTGTTCTACATGTCTTTGATAAAAAATAAAAAAAAAGTTTGGGTAAAAGTTATAGCGTTTACAAACTATGGTACAAAAATGTGAATTTCAGCTCTGACTTTCTGAGCACCTGTCATGTTTCCTGAGGTTCTACAATGGCCAGACAGTACAAACACCCCACAAATGACCCCATTTCGGAAAGTAGACACCCTAAGGTATTCGCTGATGGGCATAGTGAGTTCATAGAACTTTTTATTTTTTGTCACAAGTTAGCGGAAAATGATATATATTTTTTTTTTTTTCTTACAAAGTCTCATATTCCACTAACTTGTGACAAAAAATAAAAACTTCCATGAACTCACTATGCCCATCACGAAATACCTTGGGGTGTGTTCTTTCCAAAATGGGGTTACTTGTGGGGTAGTTATACTGCCCTGGCATTTTAGGGGCGCAAATGCGTGCAAAGTAGTTTGAAATCAAAATGTGTAAAAAATGGCCGGTGAGATCCGAAAGGTGCTCTTTGGAATGTGGGCCCCTTTGCCCACCTAGGCTGCAAAAAAGTGTCACACGTGGTATTGCCGTACTCAGGAGAAGTTGGGCAATGTGTTTTGGGGTGTCATTTTACATATACCCATGCTGGGTGAGATAAATATCTTGGTCAAATGCCAACTTTATATAAAAAAAATGGGAAAAGTTGTCTTTTGCCAAGATATTTCTCTCACCCAGCATGGGTATATGTAAAATGACACCCCAAAACACATTGCCCAACTTCTCCTGAGTACGGCAATACCACATGTGTGACACTTTTTTGCAGCCTAGATGCGCAAAGGTGCCCAAATTCCTTTTAGGAGGGCATTTTTAGACATTTGGATCCCAGACTTCTTCTTACGCTTTAGGGCCCCTAAAAAGCCAGGGCAGTATAAATACCCCACAAGTGACCCCATTTTGGAAAGAAGACACCCCAAGGTATTCAATGAGGGGCATGGCGAGTTCATAGAATTTTTTTTTTTTTGCCACAAGTTAGCGGAAATAGATTTTTCCGCTAACTTGGGACAAAAATTTCAATCTTTCATGGACTCAATATGCCCCTCACGGAATACCTTGGGGTGTCTTCTTTCCGAAATGGGGTCACATGTGGGGTATTTATACTGCCCTGGCATTCTAGGGGCCCTAAAGCGTGAGAAGAAGTCTGGAATATAAATGTCTAAAAAAATTTACGCATTTGGATTCCGTGAGGGGTATGGTGAGTTCATGTGAGATTTTATTTTTTGACACAAGTTAGTGGAATATGAGACTTTGTAAGAAAAAAAATAATAATTTCCGCTAACTTGGGCCAAAAAAAAATGTCTGAATGGAGCCTTTACAGGGGGGTGATCAATGACAGGGGGGTGATCAATGACAGGGGGGTGATCACACCCTTGTCATTGATCACCCCCCTATAAGGCTCCATTCAGATGTCCGTATGTGTATTGCGGATCCGATCCATGTATCTGTGGATCCGTAAAAAACATACGGGGGGGTGATCAATGACAGGGGGGGTGATCAGGGAGTCTATATGGGGTGATCACCCCCCTGTAAGGCTCCATTCAGACGTCCGTATGTGTTTTGCGGATCTGATCCATGTATCCGTAAAAATCATACGGACGTCTGAATGGAGCCTTACAGGGGGGTGATCAATGACAGGGGGGTGATCAGGGGTTAATAAGTGACAGGGGGGGGTGTAGCGTAGTGGTGTTTGGTGCTACATATTACTGAGCTGCCTGTGTCCTCTGGTGGTCGATCCAAACAAAAGGGACCACCAGAGGACCAGGTAGCAGGTATATTAGACGCTGTTATCAAAACAGCGTCTAATATACCTGGTAGGGGTTATAAAAAAAAAATAAAAAAAAAAAAAAAATATCGCATCTCCAGCCTACCAGCGAACGAACGCCGCTGGCAGGCTGTAGATCCACTCTCTTACCTTCCGATCCTGTGAACGCGCGCGCCTGTGTGCACGCGTTCACAGGAAATCTCGCGTCTCGCGAGATGACGCATATATGCGTGACTGTGCGCAGGGCTGCCGCCTCCGGAACGCGATCCTGCGTTAGGCGGTCCGGAGGCGGTTAAGTAACTACTTTTCAGACAAGGCTAAACTATGCCAAAAGTACACCAATTAGCACCAATGGTTAGCCAGATTCTAGGTGCAGACACAGCATTAAATCTGCACCATTGTTTCTGAACCACAACAGGTCATGTTTGCAGACACTCCTATAAGGCTACATTCACACATGGCCATTTTCAACCAATTTTGTATCCATTTTCTGTCCGTTTTGCTTCAGTTTTTAAAGGGTTTCTGTCACCTGAAAAATGGGTATTCGGCTGGCTGACATTAGCGATGTGCTAATGTCAGCTGAACATAACTATATTAGTGCCATCTCACTGCCTAAAGCCTTTATTGAGAAAAAAAAACGTATAATATGCTAATTAGCCTCTAGGGGCGGGGGGGGGGGGGGAGCGTTGCACCTGCTCCTAAAGGCTCCATTTGCCCACCTCTTTTCACGCCCTTCTTCTCTTGATCAATAATGGCTTTAGGCAGTGAGATGGCACTAATATAGTTATGTTCAGCTGACATTAGCACATCGCTAATGTCAGACAGCTTAATACCCATTTTTCAGGTGACAGAAACCCTTTAACAGCCATTAACAATTTATAATTTTCATAGTTTTTCGTTTTTTTAAATCCCAACCCCTGCAGTATACGTATTGTTTACTGTAGCGCCCAGCATTAATAATGTGCAGGGTTTTTTACGCCGGAAAAAATACTCACCTCATTCACTTGCATGTGCAATCGCTCCTCTTGATGCTGAAGGACCTGCACTACCAGTGATCTTCTGGGAGCGCAGGTCCTTTAGAATCAAGAGAGAAGTGACTGCCTCTGCTCATGCAAGTGAATGAGGCGAGTCTTTTTTTATATTTTACCCCTAAAAAGCCATTTTCCAGTAGTGTAGACTGTTAGTGGATGCACTTCTGTCTAATGCCATTAAAAGTGGTCCTATTGATTTCAATGGGGTCAGTCTGTCCATGAAAATGGCAAAAATAGGACGCCCTATTTTTTGATGCACAGTGTACTTGTAAAAAGTGTTATCTAATCACGAGGCAAGACAGCTTAACGATCGCAATGTTTCAAGCATCAATGCTAAAGATTTAGAATAGAAACAATTTACTCCGCAGGAATCTGTCAAGAAGATGAAACAAAAATGTACAACTGTGTATACAAAAAGTCAAATGGATATTCCGCACTTCAAGTAAAAGCTGTTTGTAGACACATCAATAGTAATTCTGCATACACCAAG
Source organism: Bufo bufo (assembly GCF_905171765.1). Taxonomy (NCBI): domain Eukaryota; kingdom Metazoa; phylum Chordata; class Amphibia; order Anura; family Bufonidae; genus Bufo; species Bufo bufo. Next base: position 553,089,555 of record NC_053391.1, read on the forward strand.
ACTGATTTCCCCTCTTACAATAAATACACAACAGTTTGATACTGAACCAGCAGAATTCCAGAAGAATTGAATGGTTTCCCACAGGGTGGATTTGATTTAAATCATACTGATTTAAATCACTAGTCAGTAAGGCTTCATTTAAATCATAGTTTTCTACATAAAAACTAATTCTTGCTGGTATAACTTATAATATACAAGTAGATGAAGATTTTTAGAATAACAACTTGTTATATTAGTTTGATTAGGTTGATTCTGTATTCATAGGTTTGTAGAAGTCAGGATTAAGGTCTTTTTCTCAACTCTGTTCAGGTTATAACATTTTTGCTGTAAAGAAGAGGCATGTGATCTCTGCCGAGTCAAATTCAGATTTGAGAACTGCAAAAGTAAACCAAGCATCTGTGATAATATCTTGTAGGCAGAGAAACTGCCCAATAATCTTACAAAAACCTCTGGAAGAGCATGACATTGTGAATGGATTAATGGAATTTATTTACCAAAACAATTAAACATATACAGTGGTCCCTAAAGTTACAATATTAATTGGTTGCAGGACGACCATTGTATGTTGAAACCATTGTAAGTTGAGTAATCAGTTCCACAGCCCCAAAATGTCATCCAAGATAAGAGAAAATGAAGATTTAAGAAAAATAAGCAGATAACTAAGACAGATAAAACAAAGTCTTTACATATAACAGTCTGGAATAGCTGCTAACTAGCTACTAATACAGCTATTTTACCAGAGAAGTGGACAAGATTCGTTGGGTCTGAGTCAGAGGCATTGTATGTCGAGTCTGGTTTCAACTTAAGATGGGTCAGAAAAGACCATTGTATGTTGAAAATATTGTATCCTGAGGCCATTGTATCTTGAGGGATTACTGTACAGCCGGCTACTTTCACATTAGGGCTCTTTCACACTTGCGTTCTTGTCTTCCGGCATAGAGTTCCGTCGTCGGGGCTCTATGCCGGAAGAATCCTGATCAGGATTATCCCCATGCATTCTGAATGGAGTGAAATCCGTTCAGGATGCATCAGGATGTCTTCAGTTCCGGAACGGAACGTTTTTGGCCGGAGAAAATCCGGAACACTTGCCGCAAGGCCGGATCCGGAATTAATGCCTATTGAAAGGCATTGATCCGGATCCGGCCTTAAGCTAAACGTCGTTTCGGCGCATTGCCGGAGCCGACATTTAGCTTTTTCAGAGTGGTTACCATGGCTGCCGGGACGCTAAAGTCCTGGCAGCCATGGTAAAGTGTAGCGGGGAGCGGGGGAGCAGTATACTTACCGTCCGTGCGGCTCCCCGGGCGCTCCAGAGTGACGTCAGGGCGCCCCAAGCGCATGGATCATGTGATCGCATTGGACACGTCATCCATGCGCATGGGGCGCTCTGACGTCACTCTGGAGCGCCCCGGGAGCCGCACGGACTGTAAGTATACCGCTCCCCCGCTCCCCGCTCCTACTATGGCAACCAGGACTTTAATAGCGTCCTGGGTGCCATAGTAACACTGAAAGCATTTTGAAGACTGTTCCGTCTTCAAATGCTTTCAGTACACTTGCGTTTTTCCGGATCCGGAGTGTAATTCCGGCAAGTGGAGTGCACAACGGATCCGGACAACTCAAGTGTGAAAGAGGCCTTAGCGTTTTTCTTTTCCGGCATAGAGTTCCGTCCTAGGGGCTCTATACCAGAAAAGAACTGATCAGGCATATCCCCATGCATTCTGAAAGGAGCGTAATCTGTTCAGGATGCATCAGGATGTCTTCAGTTCAGTCATTTTGACTGATCAGGCAAAAGAGAAAACTGTAGCATGCTACGGTTTTATCTCCGACGAAAAAAACTGAAGACTTGCCTGAATGCCAGATTGTGTCAGAGAAAACGGATCCGTCCCCATTGACTTACATTGTGTGTCAGGACGGATCACTCTTGCTCCGCACCACATCACGGACAGAAAAATGCTGCCTGCAGCGTCATTCTGTCCACGATGGAAGCGCAACCAAATGGAATGGAATGCATTTTGGTGCATTCCGTTTCATTCAGTTTGGTCTCCATTGACAATAAATGGGGACAAAACTGAAGCGTTTTCATCTGCTATGGAGATCCTATGACAGATCTCAATAGCGGAATTGAAAACGCTAGTGTGAAAGTAGCCTTTCATACAGCCAGCCTGCAGCAAAGACAAGAAATCCTGATTCAAACACTAAGACACGGACATTTTTCTGCATGGTCTTTTCTTAAAATCATTGATGAGCTAAACCCTGCCCGCGGATGATTGAAAGCTTTCTTCTCATAATAAGTATAGGAATAAAAGTGGCAATCAGTGGCGGGGGTTACGGGTGGAATGTGCTGCCGGGAGCTCATAAAAACAAGCCTCCTGAGTGCATGCATTACATGAAGTGATCTCCGGCACTGGGGTCCTGCTGGAGCTGCTCACCAGAGCATTTATAAGTACTGTGCAAATAAAGTAAGAGACCCAGCAACCAAATCAGGACTTCTGTGACAAGTTTATGGTGCCTTCAGACAGGGCTGCATACACTTGGTAAAAAGATTCCCTTTAAGACCTTATAGGTGCATTCAGAAAGTCTTCACATCCTTTACACTTTTTTCACAAAAAAAAAAAGTTTATGTTCTTCCCCATAATCCTGCACTCCAAACCGTAGAATGAGAAATTGAAAAAAAAAATGTAGACATTTAAGACTGAAAACTAAAATCTTTCATTGATATAAGTATTCAGACCCTTTACTCAGTACTTACCATAGCTGAAGCACCTTTGGAAGCAATTTCAGCCTTAAGTCTTCTTGGGTAGGATGCCACCAGTTTTTTTTGCCATTCTTCTCTGCAGATCCTCTCCAGTTCTGTCAGGTTGGATGGGATAGTCAGTGGACAGCCATTTTCAGGTCTCTCCAGTGATGTCCGATCAGGTTCAAGTCAGGGCTCTGGCTGTGCCACTCAAGGACATTCACCGAGTTGTCCCCAAGACACTCCAGTGCTATTTTAACTGCGTGCTTAGGGTCTTGTTGGAAGGTGAACCTGTGGTCCAGTCTGAGGTCCAGATCATTCAGGTTTTTATGAAGAATATCCCTGTACTTTGCTCCATTAAGCTTTCCCTCAATTCTGACCAGTCTCCCTGTCCCTGCCACTGAAAAACACCCCACAGCATGATGCTGCCACCAACATGCTTCACTGTAAGTATGATATTGAGCAGTACCTGGTTTCCTCCAAACATGAAGCTCAGTAAGAGCGATCATTGGGTACTTTGTCACCTCTCTTCCAAGGCTCTTCTCCCCCAATTACATAGTTTGCACAAGTGGAAATCCTGGTTGTTCCAAACGTCTTCCACTTAAGAATTATGGAGGCCACTGCACTCTTGGGAGTGTTCTTATACCCTCCTCCAGAACTGTGCCTCTACACAATCCTGTCTCTGAGCTCTACAGGCAGTTCTATTCTCCTTATGGTTTGGTTTTTGCTCTGATATGCATTTTCAAAAGGTGAGACCTTATATAGACAGGGGAGTGTCTTTCTAAATCATGTCCAATCAACTAAATTTACTAGAGGTGGACTTCAATTAAGATGTAGAAACATCTCAAAGATGATCAATAGGTCTGAACAGGTCCATGCAAAATTAAAGTTTTTCCTTTTTAATGAATTCACAAAGCTTTTGCAAATTCAGTTTTCAAATTCTCATAAAGGGGGACTGAGTGAAGATTGATGGGGAAATTAGATTTTTATTTTAGGCCAGAACCTAACAAAATATGAAAAAAGTGAAAGGGTCTGAAGACTTTCCGAATGCACTGTACTGTATGTATGGTATTCTCAAGATCATTCCTCAACATCGTTGATACAGAAAAAATAATTTTTATACATGTTAGTGGGTACTTTGAGTAAAAAAAAAAAAAAGTTAAACTAAAAAGGGAGTCTGTCAGCAGTTTTGACCCAGCAAAACTGCTGACAGCAGTAGTGAGAAGCCAAGGAAAACAAAGTGGCATCTTTGTGAAAAGGAACTTTTATTTAAAAAATGTCACTCCTCTAAATGCCCAAGCGCTCTTTGCGGTCAGCTGATTCACAACTCCAATTTAAACTTTTTTTTTTCCTATGGAACTGACTCTACTACGTTTCTAAACGAAGTCGAAGTTGCAGACAGTACCTGCACCACATTCAAGGAGGTTCCAAGCAAGCCAAGCCAGTACTATGCAGGTCTCATGCCCACACTTCTGACTAATGATTAGTCAGATAATAGTTACTACACTGCTACCAACCAGATTGAGGGGGGAAACATATCCACAATGGAAACCAAACTACTTGGTAAATAAACCAAGTAGAACAGAGCTGGTACCATGCAGTGGAGAAGTGGATTTGACGCAATGGGATTGGCACCTACTCTTGTAACACATTGTGCAATTAAAAAAAATAATCATCAATTAAGTATAGCTCATTAAAACCAAATTATTTTTGTAAAAATGTAAAACAACATCATAAATTATATATTAAAAAGCATTCATACCTATCTCTTTAGCTACAGAATAAGCTTCTTCTGGTGTCTTTGCTACGAAACCCTTTGGTGTGGCGATACCAGCATCTTTAAGAAGTCCCATGCTAAGATACTCATGCAAAGACAAGTTCCTGTGTTGTTGTGCTTGTACTCCATGAGAACTGAACACACCAGGAAAACCACCGAGAACCTAAATGGAAATAGAAGATAACAGGCATTTATAGGCTACAACTGTTGCAGAATTTTCCAAAAGCACGTAATTGAAAAGGGAAGACTAGTAAAAAGCCCCATGTGTGCCAGCCTGGCTGCTGGAGGTATGCCGAGTGAATAATAAGGTATAGCAGATATTACATCCGGCAACAACGATAGAAGAGCTCAGCATGTCTTGCACATGTTTAAGTGTAACATGATCTTTTACGCCTGACACTTTCCATTATTAAAAATTACACATGACAGGTATACACTGTATAAAAGCTAAATTTGCGTATATATATATATATATATATATATATATATATATATATATATATACACACACACACACATACATATATACACACATTGAAACCAGACGTTTACATACACTATATAAAAATACACATATGCAGGTTTCTCTCAATATCTGACATGAAATCAGAATAAACCTTTCCTGTGTTTGGTCAATTAGGATTACCATAATTATTATTATTTGCCAAATGCCAGAATAATGAGAGAGAATGTTTTAAGGCATTTTTATTACTTTCTGCAATGTCAAAAGTTTACATACACTAAGATTACTATGCCTTAAGGCTTAGAACAATGCTGGACTGCCCATATGTTGATGTCATGTGTTTGGAAGCTTCTGTTAGGTTTGTTGGCAACATCTGAGTTAATTAGAGACACACCTGTGGATGTATTTAAATGCACACCTGAAACACACTGCGTCTTTGTGTAGCATCATGGGAAAGTCTAAAGAAATCAGCCAAGATATCAGGAAGAGAATTGTGGACTTGCACAAGTCTGGCTCAACCTTGGGTGCAATTTCAAGATACCTGAAGGTCCCTCGTTCATCTGTACAAACAAGATGGGAATGTCCAGCCATCATACCGCTCAGGAAAGAGACGGGTTCCGTGTCCAAGAGATGAATGTGCTTTGGTCGACATGTGCAAATCAACCCAAGAACAAAAGCAAAAGACCTTGTGAAGATGATGGCGGAAGCTGGTAAGATTGTGTCAATATCCACAGTCAAATGAGTACTGTATCAACATGGGCTGAAAGGCCACTCTGCCAGGAAGAAGCCATTACTCCAAAAGAAACATAATAAAGCCAGATTAATGTTTACAAATGCACACAGGAACAAAGACCTACATTTTTGGAGACATGTCCTGTGGTCTGACTAAACTAAAATTGAACTTTTTGGCCATAATGACCATCGTTACGTTTCGAGGAAAAAGGTAGTAGCTTGCAATCCTAAGAACACCATCCCAACTGTGAAACATGAGGGTGGCAGCATCATGTTGTGGGGTTGATTTGCTGTAGGAGGAATTGGTGCACTTCACAAAATAGATGGCATCATGAGGGAAGATGATTATATGAAAATACTGAAGCAACATCTCAAGACATCAGCCAGGAAGTTAAAGCTTAAGCGGAAATGGGTCTTCCAAATGGACAATGACCAGAAGCATACTGCCAAACCGGTTACAAAGTGGCTTAAGGATAACAAAGTCAATGTTTTGGAGTGGCCATCACAAAGCCCTGATCTCAATCCTATTGAAAATCTATGGGCAAAGTTGAAAAGGCAGGTGCGAGCAAGGCGAACAACAAACATGACTCAGTTACACCAGTTTTGTCAGAAGGAATGGGCCCAAATTCCAACCAACTATTGTGAGAAGCTTATGGAAGGATATCCAAAACGTTTGACCCATGTCATACAGTTTAATAGCAATGGTACAAAATATTAATGAAATGTACGTAAACTTTTGACTTTGCAGAAAGTAATAAAAATGCCTTAAAACATTCTCTATCTCTCAGTATTCTGGCATTTGGCAAATAATAATAATTATGATAATCCTAATTAACCAAAAGGTTTATTCTAACTTCATGTCAGATATTGAGAAAAACATGCATATGTGGCTTTTTAATATATATATATATATATATATATATATATATATATATATATATATATATATATATATATATATATATACATACATATACATATACATATACATATACACACACACCCACACACATATATACACACACCCCTATACATACACACCAGTATTAGACCCTACAAAACTTGTATGTGGTACATAAGAAACATTACATACATTCTGAGGACATAAAAGACATGTCCTGCTCCATAGCAAGGCTGCCAAACAACGTTAGGAAGTTCTGCTTTTAGGCTCCAGTTGCAAGGAGTAGAAAAGGCATTTTGTAGAGTCCAGGGTTAGGGAGTAAAAACATCTGCCAATGTGCAGGTTTATGAACATAAGATCCGCTGTGTGCAGACAGAATTAAATCAATATACTAGTGCATCTCAATAAATTAGAATATCATCAAAAAGTTCCTTCAGGACAAAAGCCCTTAATCAGAGAAAGGCAGATGAGAACAACATTTCTAGTTGCAAGGCCTTAAGGGAAAATCTCTGGGTAGACACAATTTCTATTATGGAGACCAGTTGATATACGTGATGACTGTTGTAGGCTAGACAGCGCTCCTATGGATTTGTCAGATTTAGGAAAGCTAATTTAAATATATTTCCCAGAAACCCAGAGGGTTATCACCTGGTCTACATTACTGCCCACATGTGGCTGACATAGTAGGGGCATCGTCTGACCTACAATACTGTGTCTAAGGTGGATCATGGGCTCTCCACAATGAGAAAGAACATCACTTAGACAACACATACATACTGTTGAGAAATCACCTCCCTCTCTGAATCCCCAACGGACAGAAGCAGTCCGCTCATCCTCAGCTCACCGCATATCAGTGTTGAAGGGGGAATTCTACTCAATGAATGACAGCAATCTCTGTACAAGTTAAAGCGGGTTTTCCCAGATTTTGATATTGATGACCTATACTCAGGACATGTTGTGCTATTCCTTTATTATTTCTGCAAGAAGTAATGAATTAATTCAGCAGTGAGCAGCGAAGGTCCATCTGGATGTTACCAGTTGCAGATGTGTCCCTGCACATTCTAACTATCTAATCATTGCTTCTAGTGTCAGTCTGTACAAGGACACCGCACTCCCCAACTGGTAACACCTATCTAGACAGACATTCATAGCAAACTGCTAGTAATTCATTCATAACTTCTGGAAGGAATAATAAAGGAATGGCACAACATAGAGTTATAAGAATAGATGTTCCAGAATTGTTGTTACATGGGGGATGCAAGTAGATACTTAAACATACATGTCAGTCCTCTTTCCTTTTTTTTTTTTTAATGTTCTGATATTGATGACTGTCACGGATCAGTGGATGTGGACCCACTGCGCCACTGACTGGCTATACTCTGGAGGGGCGTGTGTAAGCAACTACCTGGTCTTCACTAGAGCCTCTGATGGTTAGGATAGGCTTGAGCCGTTAGGGTACCTGCCATGGGCTACTCCAGAGTGTAAACCAAGTCAGTGGCAGCTGGTCCAGGCAGACCAGAGGATACCTGGGTAGGTACCACAAGTATAAGCTTAGTCAGGTGGCAGAGGCATTACCAGGAGCGACGATGGAGGACCGAAGGATAAAGCAGAGACGAAGTCAGACAGGCAGGGGATCAGGGCACAGGTACAGATCAGGCAATCCAGGTCGGCAATAGGAGAGACGAATCAAACAGGCAGGGATCAGACGATAAGCGAAGTCCAGAAACGAAGTACAAGTCAAGAGCACCAGTGGTTGTCAAGCTCTTTAGCAAAAGACAAGGACCTTAAAACTGAGGCACCTGGGAAAAAGGGTTGAACCACTTAAATACCTGCAGGAGAGCCAGGGTTGGTCACCTGACCTAACCCAGCCTGCCCAGGGAGTGATGCGTGCCGCCCCTAGAGCAGGGGAACATGACACCAGCCGAACTCAGGCTGTGTCCAGGGCTAAATAGAAGCTGTGGAGCGGAATCCTCAGAAGAAATCTCACTTATACAGAGTGTTCCGGACTGCAGCAGTAATCGGGGGAACAGCGGCGCACTGCAGCCGCTGTTACAATGACCTTTCCGCCAGATAAGTCATCAATATAAGATCAGTGGGGGTCTGACACCGGGGACCCCTGCCAATTAGCCGTTTGAAGAGGCTCACAGGAACCTAGGCCAGTGAGGTCATTTTCATCAGTCACGTGGACTAGGAGCAGCTCAGTCTGTATCTAACAGACCGTGCTGGGACCTCCTCAAACAGCTGATTGGCAGGTCCTTTGTGTCGGACCCACTTCACCTCTTGGGGAAAACTGTACACTGTAACCATGAAGGGTAGTCAGACGCAGAATACGGTAGTCCCATTAAGGGTCCATTCACGCATCCGTGTGCGTTTTGTGGATCCACGAAACACGGACAGCTGCAATGTGCGTTCCGCATTTTGCGGACCGCACATTGCCGGCACTAAGAGAATATGCCTATTCTTGTCCGCTATTGCGGATAAGAATAGGACATGTTCTATTTTTTTCAGGATTGGAATTGAATTGCAGATGTGTGAATGGAGCCTAAGGCTGGCAGATCATTGTTCAAAGGGACAGGTTCTCTTTAAAGTCAATAGGGTCTAATGATATTTGCAGTTACCTCTTCAGACAACCTAAAGAATAATTACTTAACTGCCAGGGAGAGGAATATGGCATCAGGAACTAGAGGTTTTGTACTGCTGGCATCTAAATAATAAGAGCAAAATCAGAAAACGAAAAATCAGGAACAATTGTTTTCTGCCGCAGCGTACGGGAACAGAAAGCTCACAGGAAATGCTCGGCCTGTGCATTGCACAAGTACGCTGAGGAAATCAAAGCAAATCCCACTGCTTAAGACATCTTTATTCAGCAAGGACAGCGGTGAGGGCAGAGGAGGATAGCCAGAAAAGTCCCCTCCCACGCACCCAATTATAGCCGAGAAGAATGATCGCTTTACATAGGGACTATTAATAACCGCTTTGGAACGTTTCTGCTTCTACAGTAATTCTACACACAGTCCTGTATGGCAGGTCAAGCAGCTGAACACACACAAGCCACCAGCTCTCATACCGAACAGCCATTACACATAGTAGTATTTAGCATTCAGGCAGACCATTGCTGGCCACGCTCTACCTTGAAGCTGCTTAAAAGATATCCATTTAAAAAAATCACATTTATTGAGGAATCCCACTAAGGGATGCACATTAATAGTGTGTCTATTGCATCACAGTCGCAGTGTGACACCACTGACTATCATTACAAAAAAATGCCACAACGTAGGCTGGGGCTGCACAGTGGCTTGTGTCCATGTTGGCTTTCTGGCGACTCGTGGGGTTGTGATTAGGGATGAGCAAATAGACTCAAGATGAAACATCCGAAGTTCATTCGCACAAAACTTCGTTCTAATACTGTACGGAGCAGGCGCTTCGTACAGTATTAGGCCTCATGCACACGACTGTTTGCATCCGCGGCGGTTGTTCCGTTTTCCTTTTTTTTTTTCGCGGACCCATTGTCTTTCAATGGGTCCGTGGAAAAATTGGAAAATGCACCGTTTGGCTTCCGCGTCCGTGATCCGTTTTTCCAGTCCGTGAAAAAAATATGACCTGTCCTATTTTTTTCACGGACAACGGTTCACGGACCCATTCAAGTCAATGGGTCCGTGAAAAATCACGGATGCACACAAGATAGTCATCCGCGTCCGTGATCCGTGCCCGTTTTTCCTATCATTTTCAATGCAAACTTGACTTTTTTTTTTTCTTTTTTTTTCACTTTTCGTGGATCCTCCAGAAATCAAGGAAGACCCACGGAAGAAAAAACGGTCACAGATCACAGAACAACGGAAATCCGTTTTGCGGACCGCAAAAAAAAAAAAAAAAAAAAAAAAGTTGTGTGCATGAGGCCTTAGAATGTATCTGCTCCGATGAGCCGAAGTTATTGCTTTACGAAGTCTCGCAAGACTACGGTTAATACCTTCATAAATTAAATTGTACTGTAAAACACCATACTGTAAAAAAAAGTTCCCAAAAAGTAAAATATATCAGGTAAAGAGCAGATTTACTAAACCTATAGATGGCGTAAACTTAGGCCAGCTGTCTAGACTGGCATCAGGTGCATCACGGGGGCTCAGGCTGCATGATAACTCTGTACCAGCTACTGGTTGGCTTTGTTTGAGAGAGAATATTACTCCAGAATTGTGATGTCATTTTGACATAAAATGTTGCACCTTAGGCCGCACTCCTTTTCAGATTAGGAGCAAATAATCTCTTTATACATAGCTGCACCAAATTGCTTCATATTTTGACACAATTTCTATAAAAGTCTAGGTGCACTCACATCAACTAAACCTAAAAAGTACTAAATTAAACTGCAATATCATTACTTGCGTATCTCTGCAGTCTACAATGTATTCAGTTACTCTTCAATTGGTGATACGGCTCTGAAGCATAACTTCACGGAATATTAAAGGGGCACACAATATAGTGTGGGAGAAGCAACATAACGAAGCCTAGAAGGCAATGAGTTAACCCCTTAGGGACTGGGCTCATTTTCACCTTAAGGACCAGGCCATTTTTTGCAAATCTGACCAGTGTCACTTTATGTGCTGATAACTTTAAACCGCTTTGACTTATCCAGGCCATTCTGAGACTGTTTTTTCCTCACATATTGTACTTCATGACATTGGTAAAATGGAGCAAAAAAAATAATTCATTTTTATTTATTTGAAAAAATACAAAATGTACAAACAATTTGGAAAAATTTGCACATTTTTAAGTTTCAATTTCTCTACTTCTATAATACATAGTAATATCTCCAAAAATAGTTATTACTTTACATTCCCCATATGTCTACTTTAGGGCTGCAGTAAACGATTATTTTAGTAATCGAGTATTCTATCGATTTTTTACAATTAATCGAGTAATCTAATAAGAAAAAAATAATAGACTGTTTTCCTTTATAAAAACTCAGACCCCCTGCCATTAGTCCCCAACACCCTTTGTTCCCCACTGTGCGATCAGCCCAAGTGCATCAGCTCCACTATCCCCCAGTGCCATCAGCTCCACTATCCCCCAGTGCCATCAGCTCTGCCCCATCGTGCCATCAGCTCTGCCCCATCGTGCCATCAGCTCTGCCCCATCGTGCCATCAGCTCTGCCCCATCGTGCCATCAGCTCTGCCCCATCGTGCCATCAGCTCTGCCCCATCGTGCCATCAGCTCTGCCCCATCGTGCCATCAGCTCTGCCCCATCGTGCCATCAGCTCTGCCCCATCGTGCCATCAGCTCTGCCCCATCGTGCCATCAGCTCTGCCCCATCGTGCCATCAGCTCTGCCCCATCGTGCCATCAGCTCTGCCCCATTAGCTCTGCCCCATTAGCTCTGCCCCATCAGCTCTGCCCCATCAGCTCTGCCCCATCAGCTCTGCCCCATCGTGCCATCAGCTCTGCCCCCTTGTGCCATCAGCTCTGCCCCCTTGTGCCATCAGCTCTGCCCCCTTGTGCCATCAGCTCTGCCCCCTTGTGCCATCAGCTCTGCCCCCATGCTCCTCCTGACACCCGGATTGTACAGCGTCACTGATTTCTATGACGCTGTGCACTCCAGGCGCCTGGCCTTAGTTGCGCCCCCACCCCCTCGGTTTCACCAACTTACCTTTCCAGCAGGGGCGCTGCCGACACTCCATCGTTCTGCGCTGCTCTGCTCCTGACGTCACACAGTGCGTCAGGTCACGGCGTGCGTACGTCAGGAGGTCAGAGCAGCGCGGGACCATGGACGTACTGTGGCGTGTCCGGAGGCCGCCTGCTGGAAAGGTAAGTATTCCAAGCACCGCGGGAGACCACGGAGCGGGAGTAATAGCAAGCGCTTCACTCCCGCTCCGTGGTCACATGACACAAACGAATCTTCGATGCAAAAAATTTTTGTGTGTCGAATTACTCGATTTAATCGAGTAATCGTTTCAGCCCTAGTCTACTTCATGTTTGGATCATTTTGGGAATGATATTTTATTTTTTGGGGGATGTTACAAGGCTTAGAAGTTTAGAAGCAAGTCTTGAAATTTTTCAGAAATTAAAAAAAAAAAAAAAAAAAAAAACAACACAACACCTTTTTCAGGACCAGTTCAGGTCTGAAGTCACTTTGTGAGGCTTACATAATAGAAACCACCCAAAAAATGACCCCATTCTAGAAACTACACCCCTCAAGCTATTCAAAACCGATTTTACAAAATGTCGTTAACCCTTTAGGTGTTCCACAAGAATTAATGGAAAATAGAGATACAATTTCAAAATTTCACTTTTTTGGCAGATTTTCCATTTTAATATTTTTTTTCCAGTTACAAAGCAAGGGTTAACAAAACAAAACTGAATATTTATGGCCCTGGTTCTGTAGTTTACAGAAACATCCCATATGTGGTCGTAAACTGCTGTACGGGCACACGGCAGGGCGCAGAAGGAAAGGAATGCCATACGGTTTTTGGAAGGCAGATTTTGCTAGACTGGTTTTTTTTACACCATGTCCAATTTGAAGCCCCCCTGATGCACCCCCAGAGTAGAAACTCCAAAAAAGTGACCCCATTTTAGAAACTACGGGATAGGGTGGCAGTTTTGTTGGTACTAGTTTAGGGTACATATGATTTTTGGTTGCTCTATATTACACTAAGGTAACAAGAAATAACTGTTTTGGCACAGTTTTTATTTTTTGTTATTATTTACAACATTCATCTGACAGGTTAGATCATGTGGTATTTTTATAGAGCAGGTTGTCACGGACGCGGCGATACTTAATATGTATACAATTTTTTTTATTAATGTAAGTTTTACACAATGATTTCATTTTTGAAACAAAAAATAATAATAATGTTTCCATTAGTGTTTCCATGGTCTGAGAGCCATAGTTTTTTCAGTTTTTGGGCGATTATCTTGGGTAGGGTATGATTTTTGCGGGATGAGATGACGGTTTGATTGGAACTATTTTGGGGTGCATATGACTTTTTGATCGCTTGCCATTACACTTTTTGCGATGTAAGGTGACAAAAAATTGCTTTTTTACACTTTTTTTTACGTTGTTCACCTGAGGGGTTAGGTCATGTGATATTTTTATAGAGCAGGTTATTACGGACGTGGCGATACCCAATATGTATACTTTTTTAAATTTACTTAAGTTTTACACAATAACAGCTTTTTTAAAACAAACAAAATTATGTTTTAGTGTCTCCATATTCTGAGCCATAGATTATTTTTTATTTTTGGGGCGATTGTCTTAGGTAGGGGCTAATTTTTTGCAGGATGAGGTGACGGTTAGATTGGTACTAATTTGGTGGGCATACGCCTTTTTGATCGCTTACCGAAAAAAAATGGCTTATTTAGCACAGTTTTTATTTTTTACGGTGTTCATCTGAGGGGTTGTCATGTGATATGTTTATAGAGCCGGTCGATACGGACGCGGCGATACCCAATATGTCTTTTCCTGATTTTTACCAATTAGTTTTTACTTTATTTGGGGGGAAATTACGTGTTTTATTTTTGTTTTTTGTTTTTTACTTGAAACCTAATTTTTTTCAACGAATGTCCAGCTAAATCAATATGAATTGATGAGAAAGGATCATAGAATCAAGTAGTGTCCAGCAGTATTGATCCCTTTAAAACTTAACTTTTACTTCATAAATTATAAAATACTACCACCGTGGTGGTTCACCAGTGAAAAATAGTGAAACAAACAACAATAATATACGATATAAAGTGCTCCTGGGAGCCAGCTCTCGATTCACTGGTTAGGTGGTGAGTGAACACAAGGCAGCTAGAGGGAGCAGTGGGTAGAACTATCCTCTCCCTATGCTCACCCTGACTGAAACCTCAGCCCAGGGACGTCCCCTGATGGTGGAGACTCCCTGTCCTCGTACCTGGGCTGACTGCCCTGCGTTTACCCTCCTCTCCAACAATAGAAAAAATAGAAAAAAATGCTCCCCAGGAAGCTGACGGGTGTAATAGTGCGTCCCTGGTAATAGATTACCCTGAGGGACACTGATAGATAGTCGTAGACCAAATAATTAAAAGGTGAACATGGTAGGTATCACCTATGTTAATGCAAAACCAAGCACAGAGGCATCATAACGGTGCGTTCCCAGGCTGGTTCGCATGAGCCCCTACGCGTTTCCCCTATTCCTAGGTTCATCAGGGGGCATTCACGGTCAGGGATACAACCATCATAAATGACAAAATATATCAGATATACTTAGGATATAGTAGAGGACACAGGACCAGAGACGCAGATGATGATAGGCATAGGACCAAGGGACCAATTTGATATGTCCCGCCTGTAGAGAATAAAACACAGTATAAATATGGGTGCTACATATGAACTATATCCTAGACCTCCTGTAAATCAGCACTTACTTATTGTCCTGTGCATTCAGGAGGCTAGAGGGCCCAGAGAGATAGGGGCCAGTACTTCACCCAAGAAGCTGTAGGCAAGAAATTTGCATATCCCATAAAGCGCATTGCATGCCATGATAGTCATTTTCAGCTGTTGGTACATGGTCCTTACTTACATTTAAGCTGCGTCCCTGTGGCGTCCTGTTCCTCCTAACATTCACACTCCCTCTAGTTTCCCTATATACCCACTTACCAGCTGTTCAAATTTCGCGCTAATTAGCGCGTCCAGCAGATCGTCACAGGAGGTAAGGCGTCACAGCCGGCGTCACTGCCGGTCCGTGCATCACATGCATATGTGGCCACCAATCCCTGTAATCAATGGAAGCATTTCTTCCGCCTCAGTACGTCACCTGGTGCAGATGGAACGCACCGAGCGTCTATATCCGGTCAAGTGGAACGCATCGTCGCGTCACTTCCGGTCCGTGCGACGCCTGTGTTGGGTGAAACGCACGGAGCGGCCACATCCGGTCCTGTGGAACGCATCGCCGCGTCACATCCGCTCCACAAGGCGTCCCATTTACAGTGCATCAGGGTACTATGTCACAGGGGAGGCGACACTGTGTGAGCATATATTTGCAGCAGCAATCACACAACACTCTTGGTAAGGGGCAGGGGAATGGGGTGTGAAGGGTGATACATAGGTATTCATTATCGTATTTTTCACTTGGGTGTAATCCCTACGATAAAGATTTTTACTTGGGTGTATTCCCTGTGATAAAGGTGACACCTAGGGCACATAAGACATATGTGCAGACTGGATACAAAGTGTATCCTATTTATTTTTGTCTTGGCCTTGATAGATTTACCGAATTAGCGTGATTCTTGACCATAGAGATAAGGGACCATGTACACATAGAGCCACCCCCCCGCAGATCACAAAAAACAGGAGAAAGTGAGTCTCTCGTTAATCCCGAGTGGTGCCTGGGATCTAAAGCGGTGAATCCAGACGCACTCTTTCTGAAGGATTTTCCGGTCCCAGTCTCCACCCCTTGGTGATAGTGGGATGGTTTCAAGGACCGAAAATCGCAGACAGCTGGGATCGCCACCATGGACGTCAATTACATGTGACGCGACGGGTGTGATTTTTTTCTTAACCACGTCGTTCACATGTTCACAGATCCGACGCCTGACCTCTCTTATGGTTTTGCCTATATAGTCCATAGGGCAAGGGCATTGGCAAATATATACCACACCCTTGCTCCTACAGTTGTAAAAATCCCTAATTTGATAGGCTTGACCAGTGACTGAGCAGGTAATTGATTTTACAGTGGAGATAAAAGCACATGCTTTACAGGAGCCACACTTGAACATGCCGCAAGGTTTGCGGTCCAACCAGGTCCCTACCCCACTTGGTGTGGTGTAATGGCTGTGGACCAAGCGGTCTCTTAGGCTCCTCCCCCGCCTATAGGTGACACTAGGCTGCTTCGTCAGTACATCCTTCAGGTCAGGGTCCATGTGAAGGATTGGCCAGTATCTTTTCAGAACTGACATTACCTCCATATTCGCACAGTCAAATACAGAGATCAGGCGTATCGGTTGTTGTCCGCTCTGCGCCTTAGGTTTGGGGACAAGGCGCTCAGTGCGCTCCCTGCTAAGGGCATTATGGAACGCACCCCCAAGGACCGTTTGGGGGTAGCCCCTCTCCCTGAATCTCGTCTGTAGCCTCTTGGCTTCAATGTGGAACGCTTTACCCTCAGAGCAATTTCTCCGGGTCCTCAAATATTGGCCCCTTGGTATACCGCGTTTAAGCGGTGTCGGGTGATGGCTCTCCCAATGTAGCAACGAGTTGGTTGCGGTGTCCTTTCTGAACATGTTGGCAATCAGTTTTTCTCCCTCCCTGGTTACCCGCACATCAAGGAAAGGGATAGAGTAAGGATCGAACTCAAAGGTGAACCGCAGACCAACATCGTTGCAATTGAGAGACCCGACAAACTCCCGGAGTTCCTCTGACCCACCTTTCCAAATCACGAAAATGTCATCTATATAGCGTGTCCAGAAGGTGATCTTATCAGACCACCAGGTCACAGCATCTGGAAACACGCAAGTGTCCTCCCACCAGCCCAGGAAGAGGTTGGCATACGTTGGGGCACAGGGGCTCCCCATTGCCGTCCCCCTGAGCTGGTGGTAGAACCGTGAATTGAAAAGAAAGAAATTGTGGGTCAGAGTGAACTCCAGGAGTCTGAGGGTGAAGATGTTATGCGCTCCACAATGGATATCCCTTGTCTTTAGATAGTACTCTGCGGCAAAAAGCCCCTTGTTGTGTGGGATTGAACTGTATAAAGCCTCGACGTCTATACTAGCCAATATACAGTCCTGGTCCACATTGATCGCGTCGATCTTGCTGAGGAAGTCCATCGTGTCCCTCGTATAAGAGGGTAAAGACACGACGAACTCCCTCAGCACACGATCAACGTAGATACCGCAGTTCTGTGTAAGGGAATTAATCCCAGAGACAATGGGGCGTCCCTTAAGGGGTGTGATACCCTTGTGGATTTTTGGTAATCCATAGAAGGTAGCGATGGTAGAATGAGCTGGAAGGAGGAAGTCGTACTCAGCCGCCGAAATCAATCTGTCTGTCAGAGCATCCGTCAAGATGACCTTAAGATCCTCATAGAAAGTGTCCAAGGGATTCCTCTCTAATACCCTATATCCCTCCCTGTCTTTCAAGAGGTCTATACACATCGTCTGGTAAGCTGCATGGTCGAGAATGACCAGATTCCCACCCTTATCAGATGACTTGATAATAATGGATTTATCTTTTTCCAGGGCAGTAAGTGCTGACATCTCTGCTCGAGACAGATTGAAGTGGCGGGGAGACACCCCCTCCAGTTTCTCAAGCTCATTCGTCACCATCTGCATGAAGATGTCCACACACTCATAATTCATGGGTGGGGGCATCTTCCTGCTGGTGGGCTTGAGGTTGGTAAATGGTCCCTGTCCTGGGCACCGACTACCCTCCTCCCCCAATTCACAGAGAGAATACAGTGAAGAAATGTCACCCTCACTCAGACCAAATCTGGCGCAGGTTTGTCTGTCATTATCCCTAAAGAATTTGTGCCACTTGAGTCGTCTAATGAACAGACTCAAGTCCTTGATCCACGTAAACAGGCAAAAGTTGGTGGTGGGTACAAAAGAGAGGCCCTTACTTAGCACACTAAGTTCAAGTGTACTCAGTGCCCGTGATGTTAGGTTAATAACCTGCAGACCTCCCTTCAAGCCCTGTCGGTTTTGTTCCTCTCCCGCAGATGGTAAGGGACCTGACTTTTCTCTAAAAAAGAGGCAGATGTAGACGAAGAGGGATGTGATGACGGAAAACTGTTGGATGAAGCAGCGGTTAAATGAGATGATGAACCAGAGGGATAGGATGCCGGACCAGGGGAGTAGTTGACCCCTCCCGTGCGGCCCCTCCCGCCAGTACCTCCCTTCTGCCATCTTCGTCTACCCCCTTTCCCAGTCTGTGTTTTACCTCTGCCCCTATATGTCCCAGCCGATAGTTCAGTGTCGGAGGAGTCCACTTCAGATGTGGACACCTCAGACACCAAAGGTACGGTACTGGTGGATTGTTGTATATAGGCCCTGTTCTCTCTGAATTCAGAGAGATCACGCAGAAACTGTCTGTGCTTTCTCTCTTTGATAACAGTTTGAAATCTTTCAACAGACACTTGGAGGGAGGCCTCCCGTCTAGAAAAGTCAGGATCGTCCTTATATGTGAGGGCAACTTCAATTTGTTCTTGAAGACTAGTCGATGTTTTGTCAAACATCAGTTTCTCCTCATCAAGGAGGATTTGCATAAGGCTAAGTGAACTAGATGTTAATTGTTCCTCCCACCTAGTTGTCAAAGATGGTGACGCGATACGTTCCGCCGGTCTCACTTGGAGACGAAGTCCTTTGGGGACTATCTTATGTTCCAGATAGCTCTCAAGGCAACGTATCTCCCACCAAGATTTGATATTTTCTTTGTATCTATTATATAGGTCCCAAAAGACCTGTTTACAGGAAGCCGATGTACTAAGTCCCGGAATCTCTCTGTCAGAGAAGATATCCTGCGCTTCTTTAATTAAAGCATCAGTAAATAACGTGCCAGACAAAAAATTGGCCATAATAAACACAAGAACGAATGTCCAGCTAAATCAATATGAATTGATGAGAAAGGATCATAGAATCAAGTAGTGTCCAGCAGTATTGATCCCTTTAAAACTTAACTTTTACTTCATAAATTATAAAATACTACCACCGTGGTGGTTCACCAGTGAAAAATAGTGAAACAAACAACAATAATATACGATATAAAGTGCTCCTGGCACTTTATATCGCATTTTTTTCTATTGTTGGAGAGGAGGGTAAACGCAGGGCAGTCAGCCCAGGTACGAGGACAGGGAGTCTCCACCATCAGGGGACGTCCCTGGGCTGAGGTTTCAGTCAGGGTGAGCATAGGGAGAGGATAGTTCTACCCACTGCTCCCTCTAGCTGCCTTGTGTTCACTCACCACCTAATTTTTTTCAACTTTTTTTTTTCACTTTGGGTCTTCAACTTTTGGGGGTCTGATCCCCTTTACAATGCATTCCAATACTTCTGTATTGGAATGCATTGGCTGTATGAGTAATACAGTGTGTATTACTCATACAGCTTCCGGCCTGTGAGATCCAGGGGGCTGGATCTCACAGGCTTGTCTCACCGGAAGGCAGCGCCGATGCCTAAGGAGGGCATCGCGCTGCCTTCCATGCCATCGGGTTCCCCCTACAGCCGCACGGAGACCCGATGGCCCCGCCGGCGCAACCTACAGTAAAAGTCGCAAACCGCAGGTCTGAATTAACCTGCGGTTTGCGGCGATCGCCGACACAGGGGGGTCATGGGACTCCCCCACGCATTGACCCAAGGTGCCTGCTCAATGATTTGAGCAGGCAGCTTGCTCCGATCACCACCTGCCGGGCGGCGGCGATCGGAACTACACAGGACATACAGGTACGCCCTGTGTCCTTAAGTACCAGGACATCAGGGCGTACCTGTAAGCCCTATGTCCCAAACAGGTTAAAGGGGATGCATAGAATTAACAAAACATGGGTGCTTTAATCCAAAAGACCTGTGATGGGTTGTGTCTGGTATTGCAATCTAGCTCTGCTTAAGTGAACGGGGCCGAGTTTTAATGCCTCACACAACCTGTGGACAGGTGTGGAGCGGTTGCTGGAATACAGCAGTCATCTTTTATCTAGTCCTGTACAAGCCCTTTAGGCTCAGTTCACACCTGAGCGTTTTACAGCGCGTTCCTACGCGCTGTAAAACGCTCAACAAGGAGAAACCAATGCTTCCCTATGGGAATGGTTCTCACCTGGGCGTTTTACAGCGCGTACGATCGCGCTGTAAAACGCCCGACGCTCACACAAGTACAGGAGCGTTTTTTTGGGCGCTTGTCGCGCGTTCCCGTACATAGACTTTCGGGAACGCGCGACACTGTGTGCACACTTGTCTCTGTATGCGCGCTTGTAAACGTCCGTACAATCGCGCATACAGAGCGCTCCTTTCAGAACGCTCAGGTGTGAACTGAGCCTTAAGGAGGAGTTACTCATCCAGAAAAGAACGCTATGTCACCATTAAGGATGGAAAGACTTAATGCTCAATCAGCGCTCAGTGTGCATTGCTAATTTTTTTGGGAAACCAGTGGGACCAAGTACTGCATGTTGCAGACCAGAATATGAAATTTTCTATAATTTGTAGAACAGACATGCACATGTGGACTGCACTCGGATGACATCTGTGTGCTGTTGCTTATTCATAATGGCGCCATTTGTCCACTCACGATACACTTTCACCACAGCAGCACATGAACAGTTAAAAAACTGCAGTTTCAGAAATACTGCCACCCTTGGCTCAAAAGCCAATAATCATCCGTTTTTTGCAACTCTGATAAATCACCACAGCCTATCACACACTGTGTATAAAATAAATATACACACACACACACACACACACACACACTGTGTATACCTACCAAGCCAGCTCACAAGTGACTTCCTTCATTAGCTGCCGATGTCGGAAGGGGTCATACTAATGTGACTCGACTGTGTATATTAATATAAATTACTAATCTTTTTTACTGGATTCATAGAAGAGAAATGTTACGAATTTAGACATCGTGCACGTGACCGTATCAGTTTTGCAGTACGCAAATCTGGTGTGCTGGCTGCATTTTCTGCATTTTTTGGGGCCCCATTGAAATGAATGGGTCCGCATCAAATCCACACAAGAAAAAAAAAAAGTACGAATCAGATGTGGACCAATTGTGTGCAATGAGGTGTCACCCATGAGTCATGTGACCCAGCTGCAGCTAGTCATTGGCTACAGCGGTAACATGACCCCTGTCAAAAAGGATGGTGATGTGTGCTGAAACCCAGCAGTGGGGATCATGTAACTACCATTACGACCACAGATCCGGCCACACGGTCTGAAGAAAGTTACTATGAGTGAACAACCCCTTTAAACGAGAACTGTCACATTTAGACCCCAATTTCAATTTTCCTATATGTAGTTACTAATAACATGATATTCCAGAATCAGTTACTATTAGGCCCCTTTCACACGGGCGAGTATTCCGCGCAGATGCGATGCGCGAGTTGAACACATTGCACCCGCATTGAATCCCGACCGATTCATTTCTATGGGGCTGTTCACATGAGCGGTGATTTTCACGCATCACTTGTGCGTTGCGTGAAAATCGCAGCATGCTCTATTTTGTGCGTTTTTCACATAACGCAGGCCCCATAGAAATGAATGGGGTTGCGTGAAAATCGCAAGCAAGTGCGGATGCGGTGCGATTTTCACGCACGGTTGCTAGGAGACGATCGGGATGGAGACCTGATCATTATTATTTTCCCTTATAACATGGTTATAAGGGAAAATAATAGCATTCTGAATACAGAATGCATAGTAAAATAGCACGGGAGGGGTAAAAAATAAATAAATTTAACTCTCCTTAATCCACTTGATCGCGAAGCCGGCATCTCTTCTGACTTCTTTCTTTGCTGTGTGCAGCAACAGGACCTGTGGTGACGTCACTCCGGTCATCACATGGTCCATCACATGATCCATCACCATGGTAAAAGATCATGTGATGACCGGAGTGACGTCACCACAGGTTCTGTTGCTGCACACAGCAAAGAAAGAAGTCAGAAGAGATGCCGGCTTCGCGATCAAGTGGATTAAGGAGAGTTAAATTTTTTTAACCCCGATTTTTAAATCGGATTTTTTTTATTTAAAATCGGATTTTTTTTATATAAAATGCTTTTTGAGGAAAATATATTACCATCCAAAAGGTTTTTCCATCATGAAATAAAGATTTGTTTTTTAATTATGTAGAATAAGGCTGTACGTGGACTCCCATATTGTTGAATGGATTAGGCAGTGGCTGAGGGACAGACAGCAGAGGGTTGTAGTCAATGGAGTATATTCAGACCAAGGTCTTGTTACCAGTGGGGTACCTCAGGGATCTGTTCTGGGACCCATATTGTTTAATATCTTTATCAGCGAAATTGCAGAAGGCCTCGATGGTAAGGTGTGTCTTTTTGCTGATGACACAAAGATTTGTAACAGGGTTGATGTTCCTGGATTTTCACTGTGATTTCGTAGTAAAGAGATCACAGAGAGGCACGGAGCATTATCAGTTATGTTAATGCTCCGTGCCTCTGCAGTCTGCATCGGGTCTTGGCACTCTTTCACGGAGCGGATGCCACGCACGGCATCCGCTCGTGTGAAACAGCCCTTAAAAAGGTAGGCAGACAATGTCAGAGCAGCAGGAAATGCTAGCAGAATGCTTGGGTGTATACGGAGAGGCATTACCAGTAGACAGAGGGAGGCGCTCATGCCGCTCTACAGAGCACTAGTGAGACCTCATTTGGAGTATTGTGCTCAGTACTGGAGGCCATATCTCCAGAAGGATATTGATACTTTGGAGAGAGTTCAGAGAAGAGCTACTAAACTAGTACAAGGATTGCAGGATAAAACTTACCAGGAAAGATTAAAGGACCTTAACATGTATAGCTTGGAAGAAAGACTAGACAGAGGGGATATGATAGAAACTTTTAAATACATAAAAGGGAATCAACAAGGTAAAAGAGGACAGTGCTCCAGCCTAAAAAAAATACCTAGTAGCCATTGGCTCCTGAACTGAAAAATTTAGGAGCCAAATCAAATTTTTAGTCGCCAAATCGAAACTGAATCAAAATTTTGGTATCGTGACAACGCTATGCCGATCAGATCGGCGTAGGGTTGTTTTGAAACCAAAATTTTGATTCGCTTTCGTCACCATAAAAAAGTATTGCGATACTCAATACTGCGCAAAAAAAAAAAAAAAAAAAGCCGCGTGCATTTCGCATTTTATGAAACATTCGGCCCATAATAGAACAGTCCTATCCTATTTTTTGGGGTGACAAGTTGACTAAAAAATGGCGAACGCTCACCGCATAGGAGATATTTTTGAATAATTTAATAGTTTGGACAGCGCTATGTAATATGTTTATTTATTTATTGTTTATATATTTTATATGTAAAATTGGGAAAGGGGGGATTTAAACTTAATATTTTAGGGTACTTTCACACTAGCGTTATTCTTTTCCGGCATAGAGTTCCGTCCTAGGGGCTCTATACCGGAAAAGAACTGATCGGGCATATCCCCATGCATTCTGAATGGAGAGCAATCCGTTCAGGATGCATCAGGATGTCTTCAGTTCAGTCATTTTGACTGATCAGGCAAAAGATAAAACCGCAGCATGCTACGGTTTTATCTCCGGCGAAAAAAAAATTAAGATTTGCCTGAATGCCGGATCCAGCATTTTTCCCCATAGGAATGTATTAGTGCCAGATCCGGCATTCAAAATACCGGAATGCACCCGCACTAAATCCGGACCCATTCACTTCTATGATGCTGTGCACATGAGCGGTGATTTTCACACATCATGTGTGCGTTGCGTGAAAATTGCAGCATGCTCTGTTGTGCGTTTTTCACGCAACGCAGGCCCCATAGAAGTTAATGGGGCTGTGTGAAAATCGCAAGCAAGTCCGGATGCGGCGCGATTTTCACGCATGGTTCCTAGGATGAAAGTCTATTCACTGTATTATTTTCCCTTTATAACATGGTTATAAGGGAAAATAATAGCATTCTGAATACAGAATGCATAGTAGAAGGTCAATATAATAAACATTGGTGGCGCAGTGCGCCCCCCCCATCACCCCAATACAATAAACATTGGTGGCGCAGTGCGCCCCCCATCACCCCAGTATAATAAACATTGGTGGCGCAGTGCGCCCCCCCCATCACCCCAATATAATAAACATTGGTGGCGCAGTGCGCGCCCCCCCCCCATCACCCCAATACAATAAACATTGGTGGCGCAGTGCGCCCCCCATCACCCCAGTATAATAAACATTGGTGGCGCAGTGCGCCCCCCTCAAAATAATAAACATTGGTGGCGCAGTGTGCCCCCCCCCCCAATATAATAAACATTGGTGGTGCAGTGGGCAGTGCCAATGAGGGTTAAAAAATAAAAAAATTAATTTACTCAACCCTAACCCGCCTCCTGTATTTGTATAAGAAACGTTGGTGGCACAGTGCGCCCCCCCCCCCCAAGTATAATAAACATTGGTGGCTCAGTGGGAAGTGCCAATGAGGATTAAAAATAATAAAAGAAAATTAACTCACCTCCTCCAGTTGATCGCATAGCTGCCGGTCTCCTGTACTTACTTCTTTCTTCAGGACCTGTGGTGACGTCACTGAGCTCATCACCTTGGTAATGGATCATGTGATGAGCTCAGTGACGTCACCACAGGTCCTGAAGAAAGAAGTAAGTACAGGAGACCGGCAGCTATGCGATCAACTGGAGGAGGTGAGTTAATTTTCTTTTATTATTTTTAACCCTCATTGGCACTTCCCACTGAGCCACCAATGTTTATTATACTGGGGGGGGGCCGCACTGTGCCACCAACGTTTCTTATACAAATACAGGAGGCGGGTGGCGGAATCAAATAGCCGGCACCCGACCTTTGTGACAGGGGGCTGCGATCAGCTACAATTAACCCCTCAGGTACCGCACCTGAAGGGTTAACTCAACTGCAGCTGATCGCAGCTCCCTGTCACAAAGGTCGGGTGCCGGCTATTTGATTCCGGCACCCGCCTCCTGTATTTGTATGACAGGTCAGTTTTCTTCATTGGTGGCGCAGTGGCCACAGCCCCTCCCCTCCTCCTCCTGCCTCTTCTTATTGGCAGAGGCGGCGGCAGCAGCAGCACAGGGGGGAGGGAGAGACTCCTCCTGCGCTGCTGAGAACATCAGCTCCTGTGCCTGCCGCTGTATTGAGCAGAGCTGCGGCGGCGGGTCCAGTCGCAAATGGCGACAAGACTAAAAAGTCTTGTCGCCATTTGTAAATTCTAAGTCGCATTGGCGACCATTTTGGTCGCCATCTGGAGCCCTGGAGGAGAGAATATTTAAAAGAAGAAAAACTGCTACAAGAGGACATAGTTTTAAATTAGAGGGGCAAAGGTTTAAAAGGAATATCAAGAAGTATTACTTTACTGAGAGAGCAGTGGATGCATGGAATAGCCTTCCTGCAGAAGTGGTAGCTGCAAATACAGTGAAGGAGTTTAAGCATGCATGGGATAGGCATAAGGCCATCCTTCACATAAGATAGGGCCAGGGGCTATTCATAGTATTCAGTATATTGGGCAGACTAGATGGGCCAAATGGTTCTTATCTGCCGACACATTCTATGTTTCTATATGTGTAATTTTTTTGGTAAATAAATTCCATTAATCCATTCACAATGTCATGCTCTTCCAGAGGTTTTTGTAAGATTATTGGGCAGTTTCTCTGCCTACAAGATATTATCACAGATGCTTGGTTTACTTTTGCAGTTCTCAAAACTGAATTTGACTCAGCAGAGATCACATGCCTCTTCTTCACAGCAAAAATGTTATAACATGAACAGAGTTGAGAAAAATACCTTAATCCTGACTTCTACAAACCTATGAATTCAGAATCAACCTAATCAAACTAATATGAAAAGTTGTTTAAATCTTCATCTACTTGCATATTATAAGTTATACCAGCAAGAATTACCGGTAGTCTTTATGTAGAAAACTGATTTAAATCAAGCCTTACTGACTAGTGATTTAAATCATTTTGATTTAAATCAAATCCACCCTGATCGCGACCAAAAACGCCGTACTATAAAAAAATAAATAAAAAAAAAAAAACAACACTTTCCAGTACGGCGAATGGCGTAACGGAAAAAAGGGTCAAAATGGCCAATTTGCCATTTTTTCATACCATTTTTATGTAAAATGTGATCAAAAAGTCACACATAAAAACGACGTATTGTCCTGCAAAAAATGAGCCCCTATATAGCTCAGTAGACATAAGTTTAAAAAAGTTATGGGGGTCAGAATATGGTGATGTAAAAAAAAAAAAAAAAAAAAAAAAAAAGTTTACATTTATTTTTACACTATTTAGACCAAAAAAAAAAATATACATATGGGGTATCGTTGTAATCGTACTGACCCAGAGAATGAAGGGCATGGGTCAGTTTTGCCGCAAACAAAACCCGTAAAACAGTGGAGGAATAGTTTTGTTTTTTTCCAATTCCACCTCATTTGAAATTTTTGGGTGGCATTAGAAAGTACAACTTATCCCGCAAAAAATAAAGCCCTCATACACCTATGTGAATGGAAATATAAAAAAAAAAAGTTATGACTCAAGGAAGATAGGGAAGAAAAATGAAAACACAAAAACGAAAAAACCTCCGGTAGTGAAAGGGTTAAGCTAACCACTCATTGCAGATTACACATGGTTTTCCGGTGTGAATTCTCATGCAGAAAAAACAGTGTAATACAGTACCAGTAAAGTGAATGAGATTAGATATGCTTTTTTTCCCCCCCAATGTGAAAACTGACATACCATGCAGTTTGAAATCCGCAGCGTGTCAATTCTTTGTGCGTATTTCACGCTTTTCAAAGCAAGGGTTAGATTCGCTGCAAATCCGCAAGTATCACATGCAGTTTTTGGTGTGGACATGCAGAGAAATCCACTCAAAAAAAAAAAAAAAAAAAAAAAAAAAAAATCTATTTTTTTTTTTAAACCCAAACCCATGTACAGGTATCCTTAGGCCTCTTTCACATGAGCGTGACAGATTAGGTCTGGATGCGTTCAGAGAAACGCGCACCATTTTTTCAAGCAAGTTCAGTCAGTTTTGTCTGCAATTGCGTTCAGTTTTTTCCGCGCGAGTGCAATGTGTTTTTCATGCGTGTGATAAAACAAAACTGAAGGTTTACAAACAACATCTCCTAGCAACCATCAGTGAAAATGATAATTACACTTACCAGTAATTTGAGTCTATGACAGCACTATGAGAGACGGTCCGCCTCCCAGGACAGGAAACCCACAGGTATAAAAAAAGGAGGGGCCTCTCTCTTCCTCAGTGGTTTTCAGAGACGAGAACCCCCCCATAATCCAATCCTCAGATTTTTCTCGCTTGCTTGGTTCAAGACATATGCTCTCTTCAGGTTTAATTATACCAGGTGACCATACCCAAGAACAGTCATCAACACAGAAAAAAAGGGTGGGAAATTTAGGGGTGCTGTCATGGACTCTTGAAAATCAAATTACCGGTAAGTGATATTATCATTTTTCCGCTATTGTCCATGACAGCACCGAGAAAAACACTAGGATGGGACCACAGCCTGGAGAACCTTACGACCATACGTCAGAAGAAGAAAGATCCAACCTATAGTGCTTAAAGAAGGTCAAGGGAGATGACAAAGCTCCAGCTTTGCAGATGTCTTGGATTGAAGCTTCTGCTCTCTGCCCAAGAAGTTGCCACCAGCTCTTGTTGAGTGAGGCGACCATCCCCAAGGAACCGGCTTCTGTAGGGAAACATAAGCTAAACAGAGATAGTCTGCCTTATCCACCTAGCTAATGAACTCTTGCTAGCTGATTTTCCTTTATTAGGACCTGCAAATTGTATAAACAAAGAGGTTGTCTTCCTCCATTCCTTGGTAGCCTCTAAATAAGCCAGCACACATCTCCTAACATCCAAATGATAGAGCTCAGCTTCCTTAGGGTGATCCTAAAAGGAAGGGAGAAACACTTCCTGGCCCTTGGGAAAATCCGAGACTACCTTAGGGAGAAATGCTGGTTCGGAGCAAAGAGTAATCCAGTCGTCCTGAATGGACATATAAGGAGGGTTGATGGAAAGAGCTTGCATCTCCCCTAATCTCCAGGCCGATGTGATGACCACTAAAAAGACACATTTTAATGTTAGAATCTTAATGGGGACTTCAGAGAGGGGTTCAAAGGGTGCCTTAACCAAAGCCTGATGGACCAGGCCAAGGTCCCAAGGTCCCTAGCCGGGGTGTTCCTAGCAACGGCCTTACAAAATCTAACAATCAAAGGATGAGCAGCTAGACTTGAAACTAAACACTTAGTGCTGAAATCTGAACTTTTAAGGTATTTAAAGGCCAACACCTTATCTAATCCCCTCTGGAGAAACTCTAAAATCCTAGGGATGCTAAGCTGACAAGAAGGTGAAGGAGGTATCCCTAAAAACTTAAAGAAAACTGACCATACTCTAGCGTATTTGCCTGTAGTCACTTCCTTCCTACTTTTTAATAAGGTAGAGACTATCGACCCAGAGAACACCTTTTGGATCAGTAGCGACCTTTCAAAAACCAAGCCGTCATGTGAAGGCCCTTGACTGGGGGATGTATGACTGGGCCTTGACACAAGAGATCCGGAATTTCCGGAAGGACGCATGGCTCCCTAACCGACAGTAGTCTTAACAAGGTGAACAATGCCCGACGGGGCCAAAAGGGGGCTCTCAAGATCACAGAAGCTCTGTCTTCCCTTATTTTGTTCAACACCCTGGGAATCAATTGTAATGGAGGGAAAGCATACAGAAGACTCCTGCCCCAGGGCTGAAGAAAGGCATCCACTGCTGTGGGAGAATCCCCTGGACAAAGGGAAAATAACCTTTTCACCTTTCTGTTGCTTCCTGTAGCAAAGAGGTCTATGTCTTACTATCTTTGCAAATATGTCCTGATTCAAGGACCACTTCCTCTGGTCCAGTCTGTTTCGACATAAGTAGTCTGCTTTCCAGTTGTCTATACCCCAGATATTAAGGGCTGATAGGGACAACACCTTCCCTTCCAACAAGGGAAATATTTGATTCGTAATTCCCATCAACTCCTTGGATCGGGTTCCCCCTTGATGATTTAAGTAGGCCACCACGGAACCATTGTCGGACACAACCCTTAAATGCCGGTTCTGAAGCCAAGGCAGGATTTTCTGCAGAGTCTTCAGAACTGCTGTCAATTCCTTTGCATTGGAAGAAAGCTCCCAATCTGCACTGTCCCAGGACCCCTGAAAAACTCTGTCCAGAACATGGGCCCCCCACCCAGACAGACTGGAGTCTGTAGGGACTACTAAAGGGTTTACCTTCTTCCACGGGACCCCCTGATCTAGATTTTCCTGTATCAGCCACCATTCTAGTGACAGACAGGTCTTCCTGGAGATTAGAATCTTGCTGTTCAGAATCTCTGGCCTTCCTGACCATGACTGGAGAATCTCCCACTGGAGATCCCTGAAATGAGCCTGAGCCCACAGAACTGCTGGAATGCATGATGTCAAGGTACAGAGGACGGACATAGCTTTCCTGACTGAAACGCAAGGGCATAGAATTAGATCTCGCACCACTGACCTTACTTTGTTCACCTTGTCCAAGGTCAGAAAGGATCTATGGGAGGTCGAGTCGAGCAAAATCCCCATGAACCTCTGCGACTGTAGGGGGATCATCCTGTATTTCTCCATGTTGACTATCCAACCCAATGATTCCAGGATCTGAAATACTTTGTCTGCCTGTGAAAGACAAGTCTGCCTGGATGGGGCTACTATAAAAAAAAAAAAAATTGTCCAGGTAGGGAACAAACAAGATGAGGTCCTTCTCTCTTATGTGAGCAGCCATCTCCGTCTCCAACTTGGTAAATATACGGGGAGCCATAGAAATCCAGAACAGAAGTACCTGGAACTGAAAGGGTCTTACTCTCCCCTTCAGATGCAGTGCCACTCAAATTTTTTATGACAGGATAAATCGGCAGATGGTAATACGCATCCTTTATATCCAGGACTACCATAAAACAATCTTTGTAAAGGAGGTCTACTACAGATCTGAATGTCTCCATCTTGAACTTTTTGTATTTCAGAAATCTGTTTAACCCTTTTAAATTTATAAATTGTCCTGTAATCTCCGTTTGGCTTCTTCACTAGAAAGAGATTGGAATATAATACCCTAAACCCTCTTCTCCATGAAGAAAGAAGAGCACCTTTTCTTAATAGCGTATCCACCTCTCTTTCTAGCGCCCCTTGCGAATTCTGACATTTCTGAAACAATAATTTTTTGGGGGCGGAGAAGAACTGAACTCCAAACTGAACCCCTCTTTTAGAGAGGTTAAGATCCAATTGCTGTTTGAAATTTTGGTCCAGGCAGGGAGGAAGTTTGACAATCTTCCCCCCACCCTAGCGTCATTGTGTATTATCCTTGCTAGGAGCAGAGTCCTGACCCCTGAACATGAAGCCCTTTGATTTAAAAGAATTTCCATCTGTTACCCTTTCTACCCGTGTTCCCATCTTTACCGGGAAATCTTTTATTCTCCCCAAGGGGTTATATTGCCTGCGGAACCAAGAGGGAAACCCCTTTCCCCCCCCCCATCACCAGCCTTTTCTAAAATGTCATCTAAGGTGGAGCCAAATAAATACTTTCCTTCGCAAGGGATGTTACATAGGCGGTTCTTGGATGCTACATCACCCGACCAATTTTTTAACCATAAGGCCCTCCAGGCAGAGTTAGATAATAAAGCGTCTCTTTCAGATAATCTAACAGTGTCTACAGAGGCATCTGCTAAAAAGTCCGCCACCTTAGCAATAACTGGAATATTCTCCAATGATTGTTCTCTGGGGATTATCTTTAATCTGAGACTCGAGCTGTTTGATTCATAAAAGCAGGGCTCTGGCTGTGCAAGTAGTGGCAATATTAGGCTTAAAAGGAGGCCCCCAGTGATTCCCATGTGCGTCTCAAAAAGCTGTCTCAATTTCTATCCATAGGGTCTTTTAACTGACCCAAATCATCAAAGGGGAGGGTGGATCTACAGGATACCTTTGCTATGGAAACATCAATCTTTGGGGCCCGATTCCAAGATTGACAATCTGACTCCTCAAAGGGATACTTCCGCTTCACAGATGATGGAATAAAACTCAGTTTATCTGGATTGTTCCATTCATTTGATATTAAAAGGAAGATAAATTTTTATGAACGAAAAAATTCCGCTTCTTTTTCCCTTCTTGACCTTCAAACATTACATCCTGAATGGAAAGGACCTCTTTTTGGTCTTCAATGTTCATGGTTGCTCTTATTTCTTTTAACAGCTGATCCGTATCCTGAATAGGAAACAGGGGTTTACCACCTCTGTCCCCCTCAGAAGAAGAATCCGAGCCCAGCTCCCCGCTTTCTAACAAAAAAATCTTCTGAACTAGAGATATCAGAATAAACTGGAGATTTATCCTGAGATTTATGAGGAACCTTCCTGGATTTAAGCACGTTCCCCACTTCCTCTCTAATTAACCACCTCAGCCCCCAGTGCTTAAACACCCTGAAAGACCAGGCCACTTTTTACACTTCTGACCTACACTACTTTCACCGTTTATTGCTCGGTCATGCAACTTACCACCCAAATGAATTTTACCTCCTTTTCTTCTCACTAATAGAGCTTTCATTTGGTGGTATTTCATTGCTGCTGACATTTTTACTTTTTTTGTTATTAATTGAAATTTAACGATTTTTATGCAAAAAAATGACATTTTTCACTTTCAGTTGTAAAATTTTGCAAAAAAAACGACATCCATATATAAATTTTGCTCTAAATTTATTGTTCTACATGTCTTTGATAAAAAAAAAAATGTTTGGGTAAAAAAAAAAATGGTTTGGGTAAAAGTTATAGCGTTTACAAACTATGGTACAAAAATGTGAATTTCCGCTTTTTGAAGCAGCTCTGACTTTCTGAGCACCTGTCATGTTTCCTGAGGTTCTACAATGGCCAGACAGTACAAACACCCCACAAATGACCCCATTTCGGAAAGTACACACCCTAAGGTATTCGCTGATGGGCATAGTGAGTTCATAGAACTTTTTATTTTTTGTCACAAGTTAGTGGAAAATGATTATTTTTTTTTTTTTTTTTCTTTTCTTACTAAGTCTCATATTCCACTAACTTGTGACAAAAAATAAAAACTTCTATGAACTCACTATGCCCATCACGAAATACCTTGGGGTCTCTTCTTTCCAAAATGGGGTCACTTGTGGGGTGGTTATACTGCCCTGGCATTCTAGGGGCCCAAATGTGTGGTAAGGAGTTTGAAATCAAATTCTGTAAAAAAATGACCTGTGAAATCCGAAAGGTGCTCTTTGGAATATGGGCCCCTTTGCCCACCTAGGCTGCAAAAAAGTGTCACACATCTGGTATCTCCGTACTCAGGAGAAGGTGGGGAATGTGTTTTGGGGTGTCATTTTATATATACCCATGCTGGGTGAGAGAAATATCTTGGTCAAATGCCAACTTTGTATAAAAAAAAAAATGGGAAAAGTTGTCTTTTGCCAAGATATTTCTCTCACCCAGCATGGGTATATGTAAAATGACACCCCAAAACACATTCCCCAACTTCTCCTGAGTACGGAGATACCAGATGTGTGACACTTTTTTGCAGCCTAGGTGGGCAAAGGGGCCCATATTCCAAAGAGCACCTTTCGGATTTCACAGGTCATTTTTTACAGAATTTGATTTCAAACTCCTTACCACACATTTGGGCCCCTAGAATGCCAGGGCAGTATAACTATCCCACAAGTGACCCCATTTTGGAAAGAAGAGACCCCAAGGTATTCGCTGATGGGCATAGTGAGTTCATGGAAGTTTTTATTTTTTGTCACAAGTTAGTGGAATATGAGACTTTGTATGAAAAAAAAAAAAAAAAAAAATCAGCATTTTCCACTAACTTGTGACAAAAAATAAAAAATTCTAGGAACTTGCCATGCCCCTCACGGAATACCTTGGGGTGTCTTCTTTCCAAAATGGGGTCACTTGTGGGGTAGTTATACTGCCCTGGCATTTTCCGGTGGCCCTAATGTGTGGTAAGTAGGTAAATGACCTGTGAAATCCTAAAGGTGCTCTTTGGAATATGGGCCCCTTTGCCCACCTAGGCTGCAAAAAAGTGTCACACATGTGGTATCGCCGTATTCAGGAGAAGTTGGGGAATGTGTTTTGGGGTGTCATTTTACATATACCCTTGCTGGGTGAGAGAAATATCTTGACAAAAGACAACTTTTCCCATTTTTTTTATACAAAGTTGGCATTTGACCAAGATATTTCTCTCACCCAGCATGGGTATATGTAAAATGACACCCCAAAACACATTCCCCAACTTCTCCTGAGTACGGCGATACCAGATGTGTGACACTTTTTTGCAGCCTAGATGCGCAAAGGTGCCCAAATTCCTTTTAAGAGGGCATTTTTAGACATTTGGATACCAGACTTCTTCTCACGCTTTGGGGCCCCTAGAATGCCAGGGCAGTATAAATACCCCACATGTGACCCCATTTTGGAAAGAAGACACCCCAAGGTATTCAATGAGGGGCATGGCGAGTTCATAGAAATTTTTTTTTTTTGGCACAAGTTAGCGGAAATTGATATTTTTAATTTTTTTCTCACAAAGTCTCCCGTTCCGCTAACTTGGGACAAAAATTTCAATCTTTCATGGACTCAATATGCCCCTCACGGAATACCTGGGGGTGTCTTCTTTCCGAAATGGGGTCACATGTGGGGTATTTATACTGCCCTGGCATTCTAGGGGCCCTAAAGCGTGAGAAGAAGTCTGGAATCTAAATGTCTAAAAAATTTTACGCATTTGGATTCCG
Organism: Bufo bufo; assembly: GCF_905171765.1. Lineage (NCBI taxonomy): Eukaryota > Metazoa > Chordata > Amphibia > Anura > Bufonidae > Bufo > Bufo bufo. The sequence continues at coordinate 553,123,570 of NC_053391.1, forward strand.
TGAGGGGTAGGGTGAGTTCATGTGAGATTTTATTTTTTGACACAAGTTAGTGGAATATGAGACTTTGTAAGAAAAAAAAAAAATAATTCCGCTAACTTGGGCCAAAAAAATGTCTGAATGGAGCCTTACAGAGGGGTGATCAATGACAGGGGGGGTGATCAATGACAGGGGGGGTGATCAGGGAGTCTATATGGGGTGATAACCACAGTCATTGATCACGCCCGTGTAAGGCTTCATTCAGACGTCCGGATGCGTTTTGCGGATCCGATCCATCTATCAGTGCATCCGTAAAAATCATGCGGACATCTGAATGGAGCTTTACAGGGGGGTAATCAATGACAGGGGGGTGATCAGGTAGTCTATATGGGGTGATAACCACAGTCATTGATCACGCCCGTGTAAGGCTTCATTCAGACGTCCGGATGCGTTTTGCAGATCCGATCCATCTATCAGTGGATCCATAAAAATCATGCGGACATCTGAATGGAGCTTTACAGGGGGGTGATCAATGACAGGGGGGTGATCAATGACAGGGGGGTGATCAGGGAGTCTATATGGGGTGATCAGGGGCTAATAAGGGGTTAATAAGTGACGGGGGGGGGTGTAGTGTAGTGTAGTGGTGCTTGGTGCTACTTTACTGAGCTACCTGTGTCCTCTGGTGGTCGATCCAAACAAAGGGGACCACCAGAGGACCAGGTAGCAGGTATATTAGACGCTGTTATCAAAACAGCGTCTAATATACCTGTTAGGGGTTAAAAAAAAAACACATCTCCAGCCTGCCAGCGAACGATCGCCGCTAGCAGGCTGGAGATCAACTCTCTTACCTTCCGTTCCTGTGAGCGCGCGCGCCTGTGTGCGCGCGTTCACAGGAAATCTCGCGTCTCGCGAGAGGACGCGCCGGCGCGTCCAGGAGGAATGAATCAACCACCTCCAGGACGCGTCTGTGCGTACAGCGGTCCGGAGGTGGTTAACTTCTTCATGCATTTCATCATGGAAGGTGATTCTTCCGCAACTGTAGACTCAATACAAGGGCGACAAAGTAGCTTCGTATAGCTTCTGGTCACTAGTACTCTCCATGACCTTCAGCAGCCTGGATCCGGACCTTCCCGACAAGGATCTCGGCTTGTAGCTGGGTATCTGAATTAAAAAAAATATATATATGCTTTTCCCCGCACTTCCTGGTCTGCAGGAACAAATCTCGTGGGATTTCACACGCTCCCGCGTCTTGCACGCACGTGACCCATCCAGTAATAATAATAATAATAAGACTCCGCCCCCTCCTGGCTTAGCGTGCCGCATGGGGATCCTGTCTGGACTGCCGGAGATGCCCGCAACAGCAGGAGGCACTTCCACTCGGTTAGTACACGGGGTGAGGGAAGAGTGAGGTGGAGCTAGGAAGCTCATTGCGCGTCTCCTTGGCACATACTGAAGTCAGGCTACAAGCGGGAAGATAAAGGCACAGCCGCTCAGTTCAGATGCCCCGCCTCCCAGTATAGTGCCCCATGGTGCTGCATCTTTAGGGTGTGTGGAGTGGGGAACTCACCCGGTGCACGTCCCCCCCCCCCTTCCCCCCTACATGGCCATACCAGTAGGATCCACTTCCTAGGACAGGAAACCACTGAGGAAGAGAGGCTCCTCCCCTTTTTTATACCTGTGGGTTTCCTGTCCTGGGAGGCGAACCCTCTCTCATGGTGCTGTCAAGGACAATAGGGAAAAAACGCATTGCATCCGCACTTGCTTCCGCACTTCTATGGGGCCAGGGCTGCATGAAAAAACACAGAATTTAGAACATGCTGCATTTTTCACGGAACGCAGAACTGATGCGTGAAAAAAAAAAAAAAAAGCATTGAAATTAATGGGTCAGGATTCAGGGCGGGTGCTATGCGTTCACGTGCATTACACCCGCGTTGAAAACTTGCTCGTGTGAAAGGGGCCTTAAGGTCCCAAACGAATCAAACCTTTGACAGGTCCTGAAGAAAGAACAGGAGACCGGCAGCTACGCGATCAAATTGGAGGAGGTGAGAGTAAATTTTTTATTTTTTAACCCTCAATTGACCTACTAAGCATTCTGTATTAAAGAATACTATTATTTTCCCTTATAACCATTTTATAAGAGAAAATAACACAGTGAATAGACTGTCATCTTAGCAACCGTGCGTGAAAAATCGCACCGCATCCGCACTTGCTTGCGGATGCTTGCGATTTTCACGCAGCCCCATTAACTTCTATGGGGCCTGCGTTGCGTGAAAAATGCACAACATAGAGCATGCTGCGATTTTCACTCAACGCACAAGTGATGCGTGAAAATCACCGCTCATGTGCACAGCCCCATAGAAGTGAATGGGTCCGGATTCAGTGCGGGTGCAATGCGTCCACCTCACGCATTGCACCCGCGCAGAAATCTCGCCCATGTGAAAGGGGCCTAAGGGTGAATAGGACAAGGGTTCCAGCCCCTAAGGGGGCTAATAGTAAGTAAAAAAAAAAAAAAAAAAAAACACTAAGGCTACTTTCACATTTGCGGCAGTGTGATCCGGCAAGCAGTTCCGTCGTCGGAACTGCCTGCCCGTTTCCGCCGATCTGGATGTGACTGAAAGCATTTGTGAGACGCATCTGGATGCGGATCCATCTCACAAATGCATTGCAAGAACTAATCCATCTCTCCACTTGTCATGCGGACAGACGGATTAGTCTTGTATCTTTTTTCAAATTTTTACCGGTCTGCACATGCGCAGGCCGGAAGGACGTATCCGGCATTCCGGTATTTTGAATGCCGGATCCGGCACTAATACATTCCTATGGGGAAAAATGCCGGATCCGGCATTCAGGCAAGTCTTCAGTTTTTTTCGCCGGAGATAAAACCGTAGCATGCTACAGTTTTATCTTTTGCCTGATCAGTCAAAATGACTGAACTGAAGACATCCTGATGCATCCTGAACGGATTACTCTCCATTCAGAATGCTTGGGGATAAAACTGATCAGTTCTTTTCCGGTATAGAGCCCCTGTGACCGAACTCTATGCCGGAAATGAAAAACGCTAGTGTGAAAGTACCCTAAAATATTAAGTTTAAATCCCCCCCCCCCCCCCCTTTTCCCAATTTTACATAGAAAATATCTAAACAATAAATAAATAAATATATTACATAGCGCTGCGTCCAAAAAGTCCAAACTATTAAATTATAAAAAAATCTCTCTAATGCAGTGAGCGCCGTAACAGAAATAAATAAAAACCATGCGATTCGCCATTTTTAGTCACCTTGTCACCCCAAAAAATAGGATAGGACTGTTCTATTATGGGCCAAACTTTTTATAAAATGCGAAATGCACGCGCCTTTTTTTGGTGTTTTTTTTTTTTTGCGTGGTATTTAGTATCGCAATACTTTTTTATGGTGACGAAAGCAAATCAAAATTTTGTATCAAAACAACCCTACGCCGATCTGATCGGCGTAGAGTTGTCACAATACCAAAATTTTGATTCGGTTTCGATTTGGCGACTAAAAATTTTATTTGGCTCCTAAATTTTTCAGTTCAGGAGCCAATGGCTACTAGGTATTTTTTTTTTAGTCTGGAGCTCTGGGCCACTGTCAAAAACAAATGGTCCTGGAGCGGAATTTAAAGCAGTTGTCTGACATTCAATATAGAAGTTACAGGGTGTCTGGACAGGCTGTGGCTCAGCGATCATGTTCTGTTCATGCACATTATCACTTCCAGTCTGGGTGAGACGGGAGCTGCGGCGCTGGAATTGGGACACTGAACAAGCAAGTTCTTTTTGTTTCTTTAAGCACTGTTCATACATTTAATAAATCAGACAACCCCTTTAATGAATGGATGAATGTTCATGGCAGTTACAGAACTGGGACCCTTTTATTCTCAAATACTGGCGAGAGTCCCAATAATCAGTGGTTATGACCTTGTAGTATAATGGTCCAGGATCCAAAGGAGTCCAGCTGAAACATCTTCATGTGCTCCCCGTAATACCCACGGATAAGTTGGTCCCAATATTGGTCATAGTGTCTCCCATTGAGGATAGAGAGATTCATTTGAGTGGCTCCAGGGAAAACAACTTCATAATTTGAGCTTATATCCCCTATCCACAAGATAGTGTGCAAGTGTCTGATTGGCAGAGGTCTGGAGGATTAGAACCGCGAGGATAACTTTTTATTATTTTAATATCTTGAAGTGCATTTTACAATTAACTTTTTTTAAGGCTACATTCACATTAGTGTTTTCAATTCCGCTATCGAGATCCGTCACAGGATCTCAATAGCGGAAGAAAAACGCTTCAGTTTTGTCCCCATTCATTGTCAAATTTTTTAAAGGACCAGTTCAGGTCTGGGGTCACTTTGTGAGGCTTACATAATAGAAACCACCGATAAATCACCCTATTTTAGAAACTACACCCCTCAAGCTATTCAAAACTGATTTTACGAACTTTAGGTGTCCCACGACAATTAAAGGAAATTAGGAATGAAATTTCAAAATTTCACTTTTTTTCTGCAACACTTCAAGGGTTAACAGCCAAACAAAACTCAAAATCTATTACCATGAATCTGGAGTTTACAGAAACACCCCATGTGTGCTCAAAAACTGACGTATTGGAGCACGTCAGGCTTTAGAGTGGAAGGAGCACCATATGGCTTTAGGAGAGCAGATTTAGCTGGAATGGTAATTGGGAGCTTTGCCGCTTGTGAAGACAACCTAAGGAGGCCCTACAATGGAAACCCCCCAAAAAGTGACCCCATTTTGGAAACTACACCCCTCAAGTAATCTTTCAAGGTGTGTAGTGAGCACTTTGACCTCAAAAGGTGTTTCCTAGAATTAGGAAACACTTGGCAGTGAAAATGAAAAATTGCATTTTTTTCCCCACAAAAAAAATTGCTTTATACCCACATTTTTCACTTTCCCAAAAGGGTAACAGGACAAAATGCACCCCACATTTTTTTCCCCATTTCTTCTCGAATACGGCAACACCCCATATATGCTCAAAAAATATGTATGGCGCACAGCAGGGCTCTAGAGTCAAACAGCAAAATATGCGCGCTGCGTCAATGTGCCCTGCACTAATCCAGGACCAGGACCAATATCCGCTCTCACCAGCTGGTCTTGCAAATTCCTGGATCTCCGATAGGAGAATAGAGGGGGGGGGGGGAACTGAATTCAGGAATTTGATTCAAGCAACCTCCCAAAATGCCCCAATGTTTCCTGATAACACGGTTGAGCTCACTACTGTGCTCAGTATATCGTGAGATAAATGGAATCCTATTATGGGATCCAGTGACATCCTTTCTCTTCAATGTATCCCGTCTATCAATAGCATGGACCATATCAATTTGAGACTGTAATAACCTAGAGGATAACCCCCTTTGTTTGAACTTGTCAACCATGACCTCAAGCGTGTTTTCAAGAACATCGGGGTTAGAAACAATCCTTTTGGCCCTCAGATACTGAGAGAAAGGAAGATGCTTAACCATATTACGTGGATGACCACTGTCAAAGTGCTGGTCCTGGTCCTGGATTAGTGCAGGGCACATTGACGCAGCGGAGCATGGGATGTTTCCCATGTCTCAGCTGCGTCAATTGTAAACACATTTGCAAGGGCAAGACTTTTGTACATCCTACGACGGATGTGAGGTATCCCATTTCTGTTTACCTCACATGTAATTCCAACTTTGTGATTTATCTCTTAAGCTGCCCTTGCAAATTATTGTACGTAGGTGAGACATCAACTGATCTTAAAACCCGTTTAAACAACCATCGATCCACCATTAGGAAGAAACGTCAGGATTTGCCTATTCCTAAACACTTTGTAGAGATAATGTTGGATAATTGACCACATTCCTCTACCTAGACGTGGAGGTAATAGAATCTTGCTATTAAAAAAGGAGGAATTGTTTTGGATACATACATTAAATACCTTGAGACCTAATGGTCTGAATATTGTTTATAATCTAGGGGTATTTTCTTAAGGGATTGGTTTGCCTCATAATGTCCCTTTGCATCTTTTGTTTTGTCTTTGTCCTGTAGTGGTGATTGATGTTAAACATAAGTGATTATATAAGATCTTACTTATGATCCTATTTTCTTTCGCTTGTAGAAATTTTGATGAAAGATGTGGAGCAATATGGAGAAGACATTAGCATACTATATGGATGAACATCGTTATCCCATGCCTGTCTAGTATAATTATGTTATGGTTATTTTTCTACTTGTGCTATTGTCCAGGTTGAGCCTTGATATATATTTTTATAGTTGTCAGGAGAACCCTGTCCTTGGCTGTGTCAGGAGGCGTGTATGGGGCGGCGCTTGAATGCGCAATTGGCACGGCAGTGCCCATCATTAGGCAGGGGATGCCAAACACTGGTGTCCCCTGTCTCACCTCGGAGGAGACAGGTGCTGACCGGTCCAGCACTGGTGACCTCCCCCTGACCTGCCACGCAGCTCCATACTGGATTCCAGCACTGCGATGTGCCGGTCTTCAATGACTGGCCAATCGCAGCGCTTGGAGCAGCAGGGGGGTGGTGCTGCACCATGCTGCCCCGATTTCCTCCCAGCACCTGGCGGACATTGTGTTGTGCCGCACATGTACGTCGCTGGTCCTTAAGTCACGTCCAGCTGTGACGGACATGTACGGCAAGGGTCCTTAAGGGGTTATTGTAATAGCCTGCTGAGTGTTTTCCCTTTGCTGGAAGGAAAAGCACCATAAAAGCAGGTTTGTTGTTGCATTTTTTTGCTGCACACAGTCTCCACGTATTCCAGCACCCTAACTAAGGTTTTACAGTTTAACCTACAATTTAAAACGAAGCAGCAAAAAAAAAAAAAAAAAACTTGCTGGAACACAGATTCCATGTGTTCAATGTTTTCAAGGCCATGTGGCAAAAGAAAGCATTGTTATCAGTGAATGTAAAGGTTATGGAGAGCTGGAAGGCGACTACTCATGTGAGGTCTAGAGTACAGGTCTGTACAGTAGCCGACTAGTAAATCAGTGGAGCGCACAAACTGCCAACAGCCAGGCTCCTTGTGCTTGCAACATAGCTGATCTTAGATGTCAGCACAAGGACGCCGGGCTCCCCCACCCCGCTTCTCCATTTCCTCACATGACCTACACACAGAAAACGTCCAGGCACTGTTATATCTATCTGCAGATCTCCATACAGTGCACAAGTGCTCCGTGCTATCAACCAGTCAAAAATTAAGCAATATCTGCAAGAGTTAAAGACCCCCATATACATAATACCATCACTGGCCAGACCCGCAGTTTTCGGTGGTACTGGCAGACAGTCTAAGGGATAATTCATACATGTTCTCAAGTGTATTTAGACATCTGTTTTTTCCGCAGACCCTTGCTCTACAGGACATATATTGGGGCCTGCACTACTTTGGTCCGTTTTGTGAACAGAATACGTCCATTCTATACAACGGGTGAATGAAAACCACGGATACCATCCATGTGTGGTCTGCTTTTCACTGATCCTTTAAATAGAAAATTGAAACAGTTTGCAAAACGGATCAAACACGATGAAAAAACATTGACATATGTCTTGAAAATGATAGATGTGCATTTGCCACTTCAAAACAGTCGAGCAGAGATAAACAAATGGAATACAAACTATACTGAATCTATTCCCCTAAAACTACATATCGTCTGCTCAGCTCCTCCTGCTCTATAACATGCTGCCTGCAGATTTCTTTGGATTTTCATGGTGACAGGTTCCCTTTAACCAGCAGGATCCATGAAGACAATGGACTCCAACAAGTGCACCGAGCCCGCACAGTTCTCTCAGCAGACATATGTAGCGAGTGCCTGAAATCACAGTCCTCACTGGTAAAAGTGATTTTAAGGCTACTTTCACACTAGCGTCGGGGCTCCGCTTGTGAGCTCCGTTTGAAGGGGCTCACAAGCGGCCCCGAACGCATCCCCAATGCATTCTGAGTGGATGCGGATCCGCTCAGAATGCATCAGTCTGGCACCGTTTGTCCTCCGCTCCGCTCAGCAAGCGGACACCTGAACGCTGCTTGCAGCGTTCAGGTGTCCGCCTGGCCATGCGGAGGCAAACGGATCCGTCCAGACTTACATTGTAAGTCAATGGGGACGGATCCGTTTGAATTTGACACTATATGGCTCAATTTTCAAACGGATCCGTCCCCCATTGACTTTCAATGTAAAGTCTGGACGGATCCGTCTGAAGCTATTTTCACACTTAGAATTTTTTCTACAATATAATGCAGACGGATCCGTTCTGAACGGATCCCAAGTCTGCATTATATGAGCGGATCCGTCTGGGCAGACACCAGACGGATCCGCTCTGAACGCAAGTGTGAAAGTAGCGAATGACAAACAGACCCCATATTGCTTGCCACCTGTGGCCACTGCCACCAATGATTTTAATACTGGAGGGTTGAGAGGGGCCGGCGCACTGTGCCACCAATGATTTTAATTGGATGGGGGGATTGAGGGGGGGGGCACACTGCACCACCAATGATTTTACCCCTTTATACAGGAGGCGGGTACTAGCAGATCAGCGGCAGTTAACTGCCGCTGATCGCAGCTCCCTGTCAGGGGCAGGGTGCCGGCAATGCGATTCTGCTGCCGGCACCCGCCTCCTGTATGTGTTAAAGACTGACTACTGTATATGAGTCCAGACTTTCACTATTAGGCCACACAGAGCGGCGCCCAGCGATGTCTCAGCACTCACCATTTAGTCCTGGGCGCCGCTCCGTTCGCCCGCAGTGCCCCATTACTGTCTCCTCTCCTGCTCCACATGCTGCTGATTACTATCGGAGCGATGGGGAGGAGACATCAGCTTCACTAGTGGGCGTTCCTTCTCCCTGGCTGTAGCGCTGTCCAATCGCAGCGCAGGGAAAAGGAACGCCCACTAGTGAAGCTGATGTCTCCTCCCATCGCTCCGATAGTAATCCTATCATTGGTGGCGCAGTGCGCCCGCCCCTCCTCCGCCCCTCTCTTCTTATTGCCGCCCCTCCTCCACCCCCTCTCTTCTCATTGCCGCCCCTCTCTTCTCATTGCCGCCCCTCCTCCGCCCCTCTCTTCTCATTGCCGCCCCTCCTCCGCCCCTCTCTTCTCATTGGTGGCAGCGGCAGCAGCACAGGGGGAGGGAGGACAGCTTCCTTCTCCCCGTGCTGCTGAGAGAGAACATGAGCGCGCCGATAGCAGCGCGCTCATGTTCAGAGATACTAGACTGCGCAGAAGCGCAGCCCAGTATCGAAAAAACGGAAATCCCGGTATCGTATCGATACCGGGACAAAAGTATCGATTGGGTATCGAAATTTCGATACCCGCAACAACCTTAGGAGGAGCACCGGCCGGCCACAGACAGCGCAGGTAAGTAGAATGCTTCTAAAATCGCCAAGTAACCATGGCAGCCAGGACTGCAGTAGCGTCCTGGCTGCCATGGTAACCGATCGGAGCCCCAGCGATTAAACTGGGACTCCGATCGGAACTCTCCGCTGCCATCAATGATAGGGGGGTGATTTTAATTAGGGGGGGGGGGGGGGGGGAGGGGAGACCGCACTGGCCACCAATGAAATACTGGGGAGGGAGGGGGGGGTCTGGCCCCTGCTGCCTGTGCGGCACCTGAGGGGTTAATTGTGCGGATCACAGCCCCCTGTAAGAGATCAGGTGCTGCCAGGCAGCAGTTATGTACACAGTTCTTCGTATATTCTAACTTGAAGCGTCCCCATCACCATGGGAACGCCTCTGTGTTAGAATATACTGTCGGATCTGAGTTTTCACGATCTAACTCAAATCCGATGGTATATTCTAACATAGAGGCGTTACCATGGTGATGGGGACGCTTCAAGTTAAAATATACCATCGGATTGGAGAAAACTCCGATCCGATGGTATATTAATAGGGAATCCTGACTTTACATTGAAAGTCAATGGGGGCAGTGCTCCAGACAAAAAATAAATAAAAATTACCAGGAGCCATTGGCTCGTAAACTAAAAAATTTAGGAGCCAAATTAAATTTTTTAGTCGCCAAGTTTAAAATGCATATAATTTTAAAAAAAGGACTTTGAGAAGATGAGACGCAGGTGACAGTAGTGAGCCAGCACTACATATAGGAAAAAACAGCACCACATACCGCTCACATCCAGGGACATCTTCTGGGGGACAAGGTGACTAAAAATGGCGAATTGCGTGGTTTAGAGTTTTTTTTTTCTGTTACGGCCTTCACCGAGCGGGAATATTTTTTAATATTTTAATAGCTCACATTTTTTGGGACGTGGCGATATGTAATATGTTTATTCTTTATTGTTTGTAAATTTTATATGTAAAACTGGGAAGGGGGCCATTTAAACTTTTAGTATTTTGGTGTTTTTTTGTTTTTTTTACTTTTTATTTAATAACCATTTCTTCCCTTAGGGACTAGAACCTGGATCGTGTCATCCCTTGTCGTATTCACCCTGATAGAGATCTATCAGGGTGAATAGGAGCTCACATCTCCCTGCGGCCCTGGGCTCTGTGCACACAGCAGCAGGGAGCTGAACATGGCAGCCAGGGCTTCAGTGGCGTCCTGGCTGCCATGGTAACAATCGGAGCCCCAGCAGTGTAATCTGCCACTGCCACCAATGGAGGGGATGGGACCCTGTGGCCACCATATAACAATGAAGGGGGGGGGGGGGGGCGACGACTTGTGGCAAGTGATAATGGGGGGGAGAGGGGGAGCACTGCTCCACCAATGAATGTAATTAAAAAGAGGACCTTTCGTGGGTCCAAAGAATAAGAACTTATCAGCAGGTTGCATAGTGCGGCGCCCAGGGATCTAAGTGCACTTACTATTATTCCTGGGCGCCGCTCCGTTCGTCCTCTGTGGCCCCCGGTATTTTCAGCATTCAGAGGAAGGAGGAGACGCCAGTGTCTCTCCTTCTCCCTGACAGCAGCGCTGTCCAATCACAGCGCAGAGCTCAGAGCCAGGGAGAAAAAAACCTCCCTGGCTCTGAGTTCTGTGCTGTGATTGGACAGCGCTGCTGTCAGGGAGAAGGAGAGACACTGGCGTCTCCTCCTCCTTCCTCTGAATGCTGAAAATTCCGGGGGCCACAGAGGACGAACGGAGCGGCGCCCAGGAATAATAGAAAGTGCACTTAGATCCCTGGGCGCCGCTCTATGCAGCCTGCTGATAAGTTCTTATTCTTTGGACCCACGAAAGGTCCTCTTTCATACAATTGTCTGCAGCGGTATAACAGACCCGTCACCCGGCCTCAATAACAGGGCATGCGATCTGTGGCACCTGAGGGGTTAATGGCCGCGGATCGCCTGCCCTGTTATTGAGGCCGAGTGCCCGGTCTGTGATACCGCTGCCTATACTTATGTTTTACATTCATTGGTGGCGCAGTGGCGACAGCTCCTCCCCTCCTCCTCCCTGCTATATCCCCATTGGTGGTAGTGGCGGCCGCGTCACAGTGGAGAGGGAGGGACTCCTTCCTTCTCCACTGTGCAGTGTCCTACTGAACTTAGGCTGCGCAGGATCGCGGCGGTACAGTCGCAAATGGCGACAAGACTAAAAAGTCTTGTCGCCATCTGCAAATTTTAAGGCGCATTGGCGACCGTTTTGGTCGCCACCTGGAGCCCTGGGGGGACGGATCAGTTTGCAATTGCACCATATTGTGTCAACGTCAAACGGATCCGTCCCCATTGACTTGCATTGTAAGTCAGGACGGATACGTTTGGCTCCGCGCGGCCAGGCGGACACCAAAACGCTGCAAGCTGCGTTTTAGTGTCCGCCTCCAGAGCGGAATGGAGGCGGAACGGAGCCAAACTGATGCATTCTGAACGGATCCTTATCCACTCAGAATGCATTGGGGATGAACGGATCAGTTCAGGGCCGCTTGTGAGAGCCCTCAAACGGATCTCACAAGCGGAACCCCAAACGCAAGTGTGAAAGTAGCCTTACTTTGGTTATGTTCACATCTTTGGCATTGCCCTGAAAAATGCCAGCATTTATGGCGGAAAGTGGTCAGATCCCATCATAGTCAATGGGGATCCAGCAGCGAGTTGTAAATTCTGCCAATGCCAAATCTGTGCAAAAGCAGCAGGCTGCTTTCTGCCGGAAAATCCTGCTGGATCTGTGAACATACCCTTACTTATATAGTGCTGACATATTCCACAGCGCTTTACAGATATTGTCATCACTCATTCTCCCCAACGGGGACTTTAACAGTATGTCTGAACTTGAGTACCCGGAGAAAACCCACACAAATACGGGGAGAACATACAAGCTCCATGCAGATGGTGACCTTGGTCGGATTTGAACCTAAGACCAGCGCTGCGGGACACCAGTGCTAACCACTAAGTCTCAGTGTAGCACACAACCATTTGTGAACACAGGCTTTACGTGCTACTCATATGTGCACAATTATTCCACCAACGCATTTTCAATCTACTGAATGATCCTCTTGGGGGACGGCTGTGAAATGTCTCCACATTGACGCCCAGCGACAGAAACCTCAAGCATCAGTTGAAAGTACAAAAAAACAATCATTTCTAACACATTATTACAAGCTCCAACACTTCAGCTATTGCAAAACTACAACTCCCAGCATGCCCTAATAACTGTAGACAATACAGGCATGCTGGGAGTTGTAGTTTTGCAACAGCTGGAGGGCTGCAGGTTGGGCTACAGAATGTGAACCATTTGTGCTGCAGTTTTCATTTATAACAGAAATCACAGCCGGAGCCCTCGCACAGGTCATACCAGAGGTATCCAGCGGACCTCCGTGCCTCACAACGGCGTCCGTCGGTATGATGGGAGAACTAGGGCTGCACAGAGGCTTCCACTGCTTCTCCACCCGGGACACACAAGTGAGCCCAGAACCTGTCACCTACACGTCTCGGCTTCATACCAGAACGTGGGGGCCAAACTGCCAATTAAAGAGACACTTGTAATAAATGCAGCAAAACTGGAACATGGCCCATCACTCCCATTCACTACTGGTACAAACACTCATACTGGTCAAGCTGTCATTGTGACTATGGGTTGTACAGAAAACCCCTTTTAGCTCAGGTAGGTCTGTGCTCTACTATAACACCCAGTGACAGGCCAGAGATCAGGAGGACAGCTGTGCCCCCGGCCTGGGCTCACACTGAAGTAACTTTCCCACCTCATCTCTCCTCTTCTAGGTGTTTTATCACTAAGACCTTCCCCCGTCCTCTGACACCCTGCCAGGAAGCCCGCTAATGTGCTGCAATAATCCCTCCGGCACCTTAGTCACCTGTGCAGCGCTGCCAAGGGCAGCCAGGGGCGCCCGACTCCTCAGACCCGCTGACAGCCGGCTGTACATCATGGACGCCGCCATGTTGTGCTCTGTTGTCTCTTGACAGACACGCCTCAGCAATAAACTCAGCGCGCAGGCGCACACGCCAGTGTCATAGAGAGGCCGGCCTATAACGCCGCACAGCAGCTGAGCTGACGTAGACGCTCTGTCTAAGAGTGTGGGTAGAAGGTCATACTCGATGGTAGCCAGTACAAGTTCATGCTTTTTGCCTAGAGCGGTAGCTAAGTCGAGATGCAGTGATAACAAATACCTACGTCCCTAATATAAAATCGCTGAAGCTGCATAGCAAGTTTCAGAAAAGCTGCGCAACCTTAAACTATGCCCCCTGCCAAATCTGCAGTGGCCACATGACTATCATAGTCAGGACACAAGACAGAGACCTCCCAAGTGTCCCTCTTTTTGCCCCAAGTCCCTCTTTGCCCTCACATGTCCCTCTTTTTGATCAATGTAGAAATACCCAGTATTGTTCGCAAAACGGACAAGAATAGGACATGCTATATTTTTTTTGCGGGGCCACGGAACAGTGCAACGGATGCGGACAGCACACGGAGTGCTGTCCGCATCTTTTGCGGCCCCATTGAAGTGAATGGGTCCGCATCCGACCCCGCAAAAAATGCTGCTCGGATGCGGACCACAACAACGGTCGTGTGCATGAGGCCTTAGGATCGGTTATCAGTATCTGATCGGTGGGACCTGTTTTGAGAAGACACTGGTGCTGCGTCCTTCTCCAATCTTACCAAGCAAAGCGCTGCACATTGTATAGTGGCTGGTATTGCGCTCAGCCCCATTTACTTCTGTGGAGCCGAGCGTGATACCAAGCACAGCTGCTATACAATACGGAGCTGTGCTTAGTAAGCACGGAGAAGACCGCGACACTCACAGGAGCTCTGGGCCCAACTTAAAACAGCTGGTCACCGGGGATCATGGGTGTCAGACCCCCACCAATCAAAATCTTGGAAAACCCCTTTAACCTCCTCCGGACCGCCTAACGCAGGATCGCGTTCCGGAGGCGGCAGCGCTGCGCAGAGTCACGCATATACGCGTCATCTCGCGAGACGCGAGATTTCACTCAAAGCCGGCCCGCGCATGCGCATCGCGGGCCGGCAAAAGTTAAAGGACAATTTCGTCACCAGCCTGCCAGCAACGATCATTGGCTGGCAGGCTGGCGATTTTCAAAAAAACGAATCACAAGCCATATAACAGATCATATTAGTAAATATGATCTGTTAGATGGCTTGTCTGCTCCTCTGCTGTTCCTTTTCGTCGGTTGGATCCAGCAGAGGAGCAGAGATCACAGTGAGTAGCACCAACACCACACTTTAGCCCCAGATCACCCCCTGCACCCCAATTAACCCTTTGATCACTCCTTTGATCTCCCCTGTCAATCACTTAGTGAAAGACAAAAAGTGATCAGTGTAAACTGTCACTTTTTTTTTCACTAGTATTGGCTGTTAGGTTTTAGGATAGTTTAGGCCCCTTGGTTAGGTAGTTAGCGATCGGTTAGCGCCCAGCCCACCGCCCCGCAGTCACTTATTCGCTGTTTAGCGTATCGCTAATCAGCATTTGTACTTTTATAGTATCTGTAGGTGATCAAAACTGATCACGGTCAGATCTATAATAGTATTAGTGTCACCTTAGCTCGCCCTCCACCCAAAACGCAGTGTTTGCCTGATCGGTCGCCCACACGTGCGTTCACCCACCCCCGCCCCACCGCAGTGACAAAAAAAATTTTTTTTTTTATCACTGCACATTCACTTTACAAGCACTGTGGCGATAAAAAAAATCAGTTTTGATATTTTTATCAACCGCAGCGGCCTCCGGTACTTCGCTAGCCTCCCCTTTGTAAGACAGGCTTGCTTTTTTTCTTGGGTAGTCTCAGGGAATACCCCTAAATTTAGTAGTCCAAATGTCAAACAGGGGGTATTCTTCTGAAGAGGCCTACAGGATTCTGACCCAGTCGGATGAGGAATGGGAACCCTCATCTGACGAATCTAGCGGGTCAGAATATGAACCTGTAGAAAGCAGTGGCTCTCTGACCCAAAGTTCGGACGAGGAGGTGGAGGTCCCTGATAGAACCAGGCGCAGGGCCGTCTTTTCGAATGGGCACGCTGGGCAGTTGCCCGGGGGCCCCACTTGCCTGGGGGCCCGCCTGCCCAGTGAACCCACCAGCCAACTTCCCAACCGTCATTTAGCAGCGTTGCCGCCAGGGCCGTCTTTACCAAGGGGCAAAAGGGGCAGCTGCCCTGGGCCCAGTTGCTCCTGGGGGGGCCCAAGGCAGCTGCCTCTTGAGCCCTGCTAGCTACTGCCCCGGGTGTCAGGCTGTCGGCTACACAGGCATCATGATCGTACTGTGTTAATGATCTTAATTCTAGGACCTTAATGAGTTTTGATCTAGGACCTTAATGACATCATTACCATGTGACCAGTAACCTAGCAATTACTGGTCACATGGCTATGAAGTCATCACAGGTCCTATCAGGAGTGTTGCAGAAGTTAACTGTGGAGCTTTTCTGTGTAAAGATTACATCAGAAAAAGGTGACATGGGGTTGTTATTTTAATATACTGTAAACTACTGTATAGTGGGGTGCTGTGTACTGTGTGGGGGGCTGTATACTGTGTGGGGGCCTGTATACTGTGTGGTGGGCTGTATATTGTGTGGTGGGCTATATATTGTGTAATGGGCTGTATATTGTGTGGTGGGCTGTATACTGTGTGTGGGGGGGGGGTGGCCTGTATACTGTGTGGTGGGCTGTATATTGTGTGGTGGGCTATATATTGTGTAATGGGCTGTATATTGTGTGGTGGGCTGTATACTGTGTGTGGGGGGGGGGGGTGGCCTGTATACTGTGTGGTGGGCTGTATAGTGTGGGGGGCCTGTATAGTGTGGGGGGCCTGTATAGTGTGGGGGGGGGGCTGTATAGTGGGGGGAGTGCTATACTGCTGTACTGTATAGTGTGGGGGGCTGTATACTGTGGGTGCGGTATAGTGTAGAGTGCTGTACTGTATAGTGTGGGGGGCTGTATCGTGTATAGTTTGGGGTGCTGTATACAGTGAGGTGCTGTATAGTGTGGGGGTCTATACTGCTCTACTATATACTGTGGGGTACTGTATAGTGTGGGGTGCTAAACTGCATACTGTGTGGTGCTGTATACTATAGGGTGCTATACTGCATACTGTGTGGTGCTGTATACTATAGGGTGCTATACTGCATACTGTGTGGTGCTGTATACTATAGGGTGCTATACTGCATACTGTGTGGTGCTGTATACTATAGGGTGCTATACTGCATACTGTGTGGTGCTGTATACTATAGGGTGCTATACTGCATACTGTGTGGTGCTGTATACTATAGGGTGCTATACTGCATACTGTGTGGTGCTGTATACTATAGGGTGCTATACTGCATACTGTGTGGTGCTGTATACTATAGGGTGCTATACTGCATACTGTGTGGTGCTGTATACTATAGGGTGCTATACTGCATACTGTGTGGTGCTGTATACTATAGGGTGCTATACTGCATACTGTGTGGTGCTGTATACTATAGGGTGCTATACTGCATACTGTGTGGTGCTGTATACTATAGGGTGCTATACTGCATACTGTGTGGTGCTGTATACTATAGGGTGCTATACTGCATACTGTGTGGTGCTGTATACTATAGGGTGCTATACTGCATACTTGGGGGTTTACATCCACTTTAATCATACAACAAAAAAAACGAAATAAATATAGATATATATATATATAAATGTACACACACTCTGGTGCTGGTGGGTAATGCTGGTGTGGGTACTGCTGGTGCTGGTGGGTATTAATGTTGGAGTGGCGTGTGTACTGCCTGGGTACTCTACATTGTGACATCACAAAAAAAAAAAATGTTTGGGTTTACATCCACTTTAAGTTATTAGTGCCCCTCAAGTTTTGACTGTAATATCTTATGTGTCCCCCTTATATAGCAATCTTAGAGTTGCCACTCGTTCGAGGAAGTGTAAAAAAGGTGAGGAAAAATAAAGTTTATTACGTGTTGGTGAAAATAACCTTTAGTGCAGAAATGAAATGTAATGTTTTGAGTGGAGCACAGAAGAGGAAAAAGGCTGCAGAGGAGAAAGAGAAAATGTGCAAACTTCCAAAACTAACATCTTGGCTCAATCCAGGTGCAACGTCAGCCAGTAGTTCTGCTCCTCCAGATGTAGCATCCACATCTACATGCACTCCAATTCCAGCAGAAATACCAATGGTATCATTACCTGATCCTACTGCTGGGGAAAATCCACAAGAGGAAATGCCCAATAAATATCGCCTTATTGATAATTTGCATTTTTATTCTAGTGCGTGATTGTGTAGACAGGGCCCCAGTGCACTGTATTGCCCGGGGGCCTATAATGCTCTTAAGATGGCACTGACCAGGCGTACCCGGCCCCGTGTCGCTAGACCACAGGTTGCGCAGGATCCGCTTCAAGAGCAGCAGAGTGGGGCTGGCGCTGTCGGATCACGTGGTGAGGCATACACCAGCAGCGCAGCCCTCCCTGGACCTAGTACCAGCACTGCCGTACAACATGGTGAAGTGGCGAGCACCAGAAGGGCAGTTGAAGCTGGTACGGTGGCACGTGCAGTAGTTACCCCGTCGCAGCCACCGCACAGACAGGCCCGTAGAGCCCCTAGAATCCCTGAGGTGCTGGCAAACCCTGATTGGCAGTCACCAACTTCAGCCGCACCATTAGTTCCCCCTTTCACCGCCCAGTCTCGAGTTCGGGTTGAGACGGCTCAGATCGGTTCGGCACTGGGATTTTTTGAGCTGTTCTTGACTGCGGAGCTCTTGGACTTAGTCGTGGCAGAGACAAACCGGTATGCCACACAATTTATATCCGCCAACCCGGGAAGCTATTATGCCCAGCCTTTCCGGTGGAAACCAGTCCAAGTTTCCGAAATTAAAATTTTTCTGGGCCTTCTCCTGAACATGGGTCTAACTAAAAAGCATGAATTGCGGTCATATTGGTCCACGAACCCGATTCATCACATGCCCATGTTCTCTGCTGCTATGTCCAGGGCACGATTTGAGGCCATCCTCCGTTTCCTGCATTTTATCGACAACACCACCTCCCGTCCCAGAGGCCACCCAGCTTTTGACCGGCTCCACAAAATTCAGCCCCTCATAGACCACTTCAACCAGAAATTTGCAGATTTGTATACCCCCGAGCAAAACATCTGCGTAGACGAGTCCCTAATACATTTTACCGGGCGCCTTGGCTTCAAACAATACATCCCAAGCAAGCGTGCCCGGTATGGGGTCAAATTGTATAAGCTCTGTGAAAGGGCCACAGGCTATACCCACAAATTTCGGATCTATGAGGGAAAAGATCAGACCCTGGAGCCGGTCGGTTGCCCTGACTACCTGGGGAGCAGTAAGAAGACAGTCTGGGACTTGGTGTCACCCTTATTTGGCAAGGGGTACCATCTTTATGTGGACAATTTCTACACAAGTGTGGCCCTCTTTAGGCATTTGTTTCTAGAACAGATTTGCGCCTGTGGCACCGCGCGAACTAGTCGCGTGGGCTTCCCCCAACGGCTCGTTACCACCCGTCTTGCAAGGGGGGAGAGGGCTGCCTTGTGTAACGAAGAACTGCTTGCGGTGAAATGGAGAGACAAGCGTGACGTTTACATGCTCTCCTCCATTCACGCAGACACGACAATACAAATTGAGCGAGCAACCCGTGTCATTGAAAAGCCCCTCTCAGTCCACGACTATAATTTGCTCATGGGAGGGGTGGACTTCAATGACCAGATGTTGTCTCCGTATTTAGTTTCCCGACGCACCAGACGCTGGTATAAGAAGGTGTCTGTATATTTAATTCAATTGGCTCTGTACAATAGTTTTGTTCTCTACAGTAAGGCTGGGAGAACAGGATCCTTCCTCAAATTCCAGGAAGAGATCATCGAGAACCTCCTGTATCCAGAAGGTTCCGTGGCCCCATCCACCAGTGTAGTTAGCCGTCTACACGAGCGACATTTCCCCAGTGTCGTTCCTGGTACCTCAACCCAACCGTCCCCCCGAAAAAGATGTCGTGTCTGTAGCAGGAGTGGAATAAGGCGTGACACCCGCTATTTCTGTCCTGACTGTCCTGACCACCCTGCCCTATGCTTTGGAGAGTGTTTCCGGAAGTACCACACCCAGGTACACTTAGCATAGGGATTGCATCTCACAGGACAGGCACACAGGGCTATTAGGGCCCTTTTACTCACAGCTGCTGCAAACCTCTCCTTTCACCTGGGATAAAGTGCATAACGTACTTCGCCACATCTTTGGGCGATTTGCGCTTTGCACATTGTCCCATGGGGAAGGAGAGGTTTGTTCTATAAAGGTAAAAAAAACTAAACAAAAAAAAAGTTAAAAAAAGTTTATATGTTCTGTTCAAAAGTTAATAAATTTATTGCGTTGCGGCCTGTTTTTTTCTTTTCTTTTTTGTTTTGTTTTTTTTACCTTCCAGGTGGACCAACCGATCGACTAGCTGCAGCACTGATGTGCATTCTGACAGAAGCATTGCGCTGCTGTCAGATTACACGCAAGTCGGTGTATGCGGCGCTGCAAGACGAGATTTCTCCTCTGCAGTAAAAGATACGTTTGCCGAGGCATATGAGCTGAGGAGGTGGCGGTGGTTATATACTTTGGCAAACACTTTGTATATATAAAAAAAAAAATCCCGGCAATGATTTATTCATCCACATCGATTGATGTGAATGGAGAAATCTGGTTTGCCAGGGCATACGAGCTAAGTGGGTATGGATGTTGGGCGGAGCTCCTATGTCCTGGCAGACGCCTTTCCCCTCCTTTTTCTTTTTTTGGCAGAGATTTTTTCATCCACATTGATCGATGCGAATGAAGAAATCTGTGCCGTTCATTTTTTTCTTTCAGCCCAGAGGCTGAACGGAAAAAAAAAATATCATTACCCGTATGCTCAATATAAGGAGAATAGCAGAAACTCCTAATGCTGGGCATACATGTAATGATTGCGGAGACCCTCAAATGCCAGGGCAGTACAAACACCCCACAAATAACACCATTTTGGAAAGAAGACACCCCAAGGTATTCGCTGAGGGGCATATTGAGTCCATGAAAGATTGAAATTTTTGTCCCAAGTTAGCGGAAAAGGAGACTTTGTGAGAAAAAAAACCAAAAAATCAATTTCCGCTAACTTGTGGCAAATTTTTTTTTTTTTCTATGAACTCGCCATGCCCCTCATTGAATACCTTGGGTGTCTTCTTTCCAAAATGGGGTCACATGTGGAGTATTTATACTGCCCTGGCATTTTAGGGGCCCCAAAGCGTAAGAAGAAGTCTGGTATTGTCACTACCAGAGCTTTGGGACGTTCTCACAGCTCTGTTTCTCCACCCCTGTGATGATGTCACTACTAGAGCTGGGAGGAGTTCTCACTGCTCTGTTTACTTTTGGTTTCCTTCCTCCCAGCTGTTCCTCATACGTTTGATTTCCCTCTCTTTATATCACCCCTCCTCCTATTGTAGGGCGTGGATTATAGTTCTCATTTCAGTTGTAGCTCTTGCTTTAGTATCTTCACTTGTAGCTATCAGTTCACTGGACCTGTGTTCTGCTGCAGCAAGCACTCCGGATATTGCCAGCTGTCCTTGGATCCGTCTTCTCTGCGGCTGCAACACCTTCAGCTAAGTGTACAGACATTGTTGTGTACCTGATTATTTTCTGACTGGATCTGAGGTGGCCACGATTCCCTCCATATACTGAGTAGGGCACCGGTGGCCGTGCCCCTTCCACTATTGTAGGGGTTACAGTGGTCATCAGTCTTAGGTACGTGGGCATGCCTTGTTCCGCCATTTGGATCCGGGCATGTGCTTTAGCAGAATAGGGAGAGCTTTGAGGGTCTGACAGGGGTCACCCTTTATCCTCCCTAGTTTGGGTCCGGTCAGTAGCTCCTTTACTGTGTATACTATTGTTGCTCACATACAGCCGTGACATTATAATCCACCAAA
This sequence comes from Bufo bufo, assembly GCF_905171765.1. Taxonomy (NCBI): domain Eukaryota; kingdom Metazoa; phylum Chordata; class Amphibia; order Anura; family Bufonidae; genus Bufo; species Bufo bufo. The sequence continues at coordinate 553,144,859 of NC_053391.1, forward strand.
ACCGTCCTTTTTTGACATGGATCCTCTTTCTGGCCTGGTTGACCGCATGCAGGGTCTTTCTTTGGAAGTAGCGGATCTCCGTCAATCTATGACTCAGCTTCAAGCATTGGGCTCTGCTCCGGCTCATGGAGTCTGTTGCGAGCCAAAGGTCTCACTTCCGGAAACGTTCTCCGGGGGCAGTGAGAATTTTGTTCGCTTCAGAGAGGCATGCAAACTCAATTTTTGCTTGTGTCCCCACTCCTCTGGTAAGGAGGAGCAGAGGGTGAGGATTGTCATCTCCATGCTCAGGGGTAATGCTCAGACTTGGGCTTTTTCGCTGCCATCAGGGGATCCCTCCCTTCGATCCGTGGAAAGATTTTTTGTGGCCCTGGGGCAGATTTATGATGACCCGGATCGTGTTGCTCTGGCCGAATCTAACTTACGTGTTTTATGCCAGAACAAACTGTCTGCGGAGCTTTATTGTTCTGAATTTCGGAGATGGGCAGCTGATTCGGGTTGGAATGATGCTGCACTCTGGAGTCAGTTCTGTCATGGTCTCTCAGAGAGATTGAAAGATGCGTTTGCTTTTCATGAGAGACCAACGTCCTTAGAGTCTGCCATGTCATTGGCGGTACGCCTTGACAGGCGTCTAAGAGAAAGAAACGAGACCTCTCTGTCCAGCCATTGTCAGTCTAGGGGCAGTGGTGCGGACTCATTCAGTGTGCAGGGGCCTCATCCTGTCTCGCTCCCCTCTGAGGAGGAGCCCATGCAGCTAGGTCGACTTGCCCCTGATAAAAGAGGATTTAGTCCTCAGAGTATGGTGTGTTTTTGTTGTGTGGGCATAGGTCATTTGGCAAATGTTTGTCCGTCTAGGAGATTCTTGAACTGTACTAAGAGTGATAATAAGAGAAAAACCTCAAAAGGTAGATCATCAAATTCTGCTTCATCTGCTACTTTGGGCAAAGTTGATGTAGGAATTGATGCTTTTCCTCTGACCTGCAGTTCCCGTTTTCTCCTGTCTGCCAGGGTGGCGCTAGAGAGCAAAGTCATTTCTTGTGACATTTTTGTCGATAGTGGAGCGGCCGTCAATCTTATTGACACTCAATTTGTAGCCATGCATGGTTTTCAGGTTTGCACATTAGAAAAGGATATACCTGTTTTTGCTATTGACTCTGCTCCACTCTCACAGAGATCTCTGAAGGGCATTGTTCACAATATCCGGCTAGCTGTAGGTGACACTCATGTGGAGGATATATCTTGTTTTGTCCTTAACGGATTGCCTTCTCCTCTAGTTTTGGGGTTACCCTGGCTCACTAGACATAACCCCACTATTGATTGACAAGGAAGGCAAATAAATGAGTGGAGTGACTTTTGTAGAGCGAATTGTCTCACAGCGACTTTTGCAGAGGTGTCTACTAAAACTGTGCCATCATTTCTCTCTGATTTCTCGGACGTATTTTCCGAGAGCGGTGTTCAGGAGCTACCTCCTCACCGGGAGTTTGACTGTCCCATTAACCTCATTCCCGGCGCCAAGCTGCCAAAAGCACGCCTCTACAATCTCTCACAACCGGAAAGAATCGCAATGCGAACTTATATCTCCGAGAGTCTCGAGAAGGGGCATATTCGTCCCTCAAAGTCACCTGTGGCCGCGGGTTTTTTTTTTGTTAAACAAAAAAGATGGCTCTCTGAGACCTTGCCTAGATTTTAGGGAGCTGAACCGTATCACGATTCGCGATCCCTATCCCCTTCCTCTGATCCCGGACCTCTTCAACCAAATTGTTGGGGCCAAGGTGTTTTCCAAATTGGATTTGAGAGGCGCGTACAACCTGGTCAGGGTCAGAGAGGGGGATGAATGTAAAACGGCCTTTAATACCCCTAACGGGCATTTCGAGAATCTCGTTATGCCTTTCGGCCTGATGAATGCTCCGGCCGTCTTTCAGCATTTTGTTAATAGTATTTTCTACCATTTAATGGGGAAATTTGTATTGGTGTATCTTGATGATATTTTGATTTTTTCCCCTGATGTTCAGACCCATCAGGATCATCTTTTTCAGGTTCTGCAGATTCTGCGGGAAAATAAATTGTACGCCAAGCTGGAAAAATGTCTTTTTATGGTATCGGAGATTCAATTTCTGGGTTTTCTCCTCTCTGCTTCTGGTTTTCGCATGGATCCGGAGAAGGTCCGTGCTGTACTTGAGTGGGAACTTCCTGAGAATCAGAAGGCATTGATGCGCTTTCTGGGTTTTGCGAACTATTACAGAAAGTTCATTTTGAATTATTCCTCTGTTGTCAAACCCCTTACTGACATGACAAAAAAGGGGGCGGATTTTTCCTCTTGGTCGGAGGAGGCGCTTGCAGCCTTTTCTAAGATTAAAGAGAGTTTTGCGTCTGCTCCCGTCTTGGTGCATCCCGATGTTTCCTTACCTTTTATTGTTGAGGTGGATGCTTCCGAGGTGGGTGTGGGTGCGGTTTTGTCCCAGGGCCCTTCTCCTGCCAAATGGCGACCCTGTGCCTTTTTCTCTAAAAAACTCTCCCCGGCAGAGAGAAACTATGATGTGGGAGATAGGGAGTTGTTGGCCATCAAGTTGGCTTTCGAGGAATGGCGCCATTGGTTGGAGGGGGCCAGGCACCCTATCACCGTTTTTACCGACCATAAGAATCTGGCATACTTGGAGTCGGCCAGGCTTATGAATCCGAGACAGGCCAGATGGTCTCTGTTCTTCTCCAGATTCAATTTTGTTGTTACATTCCGACCTGGGATAAAAAATGTGAAGGCTGATGCTCTCTCTCGCTGTTTTCCGGGAGGAGGAAACTCCGAGGACCCGGGTCCCATTTTGGCGGAGGGGGTAGTTGTTTCTGCTCTATATTCCGATTTGGAGGCCGAGGTCCAGGCTGCCCAGACTGAGGCACCTGCCCGTTGTCCTTCTGGGAAGTTGTTCGTGCCTCCTGAGCTACGTCACAAACTCTTTAAGGAGCATCATGATACGGTTCTTGCTGGTCACCCCAGGAGTAGAGCCACGGTAGATCTCATTGCTCTGAGATTTTGGTGGCCGGCTCTTCGTAAGTCGGTGGAGGGTTTTGTGGCTGCTTGTGAGACGTGCGCTCGCGCTAAGGTCCCTCGTTCACGGCCTTCAGGTTCCCTTCTCCCGTTACCCATACCTTCCCATCCTTGGACACACCTGTCCATGGACTTTATCACGGATCTTCCTCGTTCCTCGGGGAAGTCGGTGATCCTGGTGGTGGTGGACCGTTTTAGCAAGATGGCTCATTTCGTACCTTTCCCTGGTTTACCCAATGCTAAAACGTTGGCGCAAGCTTTTGTCGACCATATTGTTAAATTGCACGGCATTCCCTCTGATATTGTTTCCAATAGAGGCACGCAGTTTGTGTCCAGGTTCTGGAAGGCTTTCTGTTCTCGCCTGGGGGTTCGGCTGTCCTTCTCTTCTGCTTTTCACCCGCAGTCGAATGGTCAGACTGAGCGCCTCAATCAGAATCTGGAGACATATTTGCGCTGTTTTGTGGCAGAGAACCAGGAGAATTGGTGTTCATTTCTCCCTCTTGCTGAGTTTGCTCTGAACAACCGTCGTCAGGAATCTTTTGATAAGTCACCATTCTTTGGTGCATATGGGTTCCATCCGCAGTTTGGGACATTCTCGGGAGGGGCTCTTTCTGGTTTACCTGAGGAGGAGAGATTTTCCTCGTCTTTGTCTATCATTTGGCAAAAGATTCAGAGTAATCTTAAAAAGATGAGTGAGAGGTATAGGCGTGTGGCTGATAAGAGACGTGTGCCTGGTCCGGACCTGAATGTGGGTGATCTGGTGTGGTTGTCTACAAGAAATATTAAACTGAAGGTTCCCTCCTGGAAATTGGGTCCCAAGTTTATTGAGCCTTATAAAATCTTGTCAGTCATCAATCCTGTTGCCTTCCGTCTTGATCTTCCACGGGTTTGGAAGATACATAATGTATTTCACAGATCTCTCTTAAAACCATATGTCCAGCCCACGGTACCCTCCTCTTTGCCTCCTCCTCCGATTTTGGTTGATGGCAATCTGGAGTTTGAGGTTTCCAGAATTGTGGACTCTCGCATTGTCCGCGGTTCTCTTCAGTACCTCGTTCATTGGAAGGGTTATGGTCCTGAGGAGATGATGTGGGTTCCGGTGTCGGACATTAAAGCCACTCGCCTCATCAGGGCATTTCATAGGGCTCATCCTGAGAAGGTGGGTCCTGGGTGTCCGGAGTCCACCCGTAGAGGGGGGGGTACTGTCACTACCAGAGCTTTGGGACGTTCTCACAGCTCTGTTTCTCCACCCCTGTGATGATGTCACTACTAGAGCTGGGAGGAGTTCTCACTGCTCTGTTTACTTTTGGTTTCCTTCCTCCCAGCTGTTCCTCATGCGTTTGATTTCCCTCTCTTTATATCACCCCTCCTCCTATTGTAGGGCGTGGATTATAGTTCTCATTTCAGTTGTAGCTCTTGCTTTAGTATCTTCACTTGTAGCTATCAGTTCACTGGACCTGTGTTCTGCTGCAGCAAGCACTCCGGATATTGCCAGCTGTCCTTGGATCCGTCTTCTCTGCGGCTGCAACACCTTCAGCTAAGTGTACAGACATTGTTGTGTACCTGATTATTTTCTGACTGGATCTGAGGTGGCCACGGTTCCCTCCATATACTGAGTAGGGCACCGGTGGCCGTGCCCCTTCCACTATTGTAGGGGTTACAGTGGTCATCAGTCTTAGGTACGTGGGCATGCCTCGTTCAGCCATTTGGATCCGGGCATGTGCTTTAGCAGAATAGGGAGAGCTTTGAGGGTCTGACAGGGGTCACCCTTTATCCTCCCTAGTTTGGGTCCGGTCAGTAGCTCCTTTACTGTGTATACTATTGTTGCTCACATACAGCCGTGACAGGTATCCAAATGTCTAAAAATGCCCTCCTAAAAGGAATTTGGGCACCTTTGCGCATCTAGGCTGCAAAAAAGTGTCACACATGTGGTATCGTCGTACTCAGGAGAAGTTGGGGAATGTGTTTTGGGGTGTCATTTTACATATACCCATGCTGGGTGAGAGAAATATCTTGGTCAAATGCCAACTTTGTATAAAAAAATGGGAAAAGTTGTCTTTTGCCGAGATATTTTTCTCACCCAGCATAGGTATATGTAAAATGACACCCTAAAACACATTCCCCAACTTCTCCTGAGTACGGAGATACCACATGTGTGACACTTTTTTGCAGCCTAGGTGGGCAAAGGGGCCCACATTCCAAAGAGCACCTTTCGGATTTCACCGGCCATTTTTTACAGATTTTGATTTCAAACTTCTTACCACACATTTGGGCCCCTAGAATGCCAGGGCAGTATAACTACCCCACAAGTGACCCCATTTTGGAAAGAAGTTACCCCAAGGTATTCCGTGAGGGGCATGGCGAGTTCCTAGAATTTTTTATTTTTTGTCACAAGTTAGTGGAAATTTATGATTTTTTTTTTTTTTCTTACAAAGTCTCATATTCCACTAACTTGTGACAAAAAATAAAAACTTCCATGAACTCACTATGCCCATCACGAAATACCTTGGGGTGTCTTCTTTCCAAAATGGGGTCACTTGTGGGGTAGTTATACTGTCCTGGCATTCTAGGGGCCCAAATGTGTGGTAAGAAGTTTGAAATCAAAATGTGTAAAAAATGCCCTGTGAAATCCGAAAGGTGCTCTTTGGAATGTGGGCCCCTTTGCCTACCTAGGCTGCAAAAAAGTGTCACACATGTGGTATCTCCGTACTCAGGAGAAGTTGGGAAATGTGTTTTGGGGTGTCATTTTACATATACCCATGCTGGGTGAGAGAAATATCTTGGCAAAAGACAACTTTTCCCATTTTTTTATACAAAGTTGGCATTTGACCAAGATATTTATTTCACCCAGCATGGGTATATGTAAAATGACACCCCAAAACACATTCCCCAACTTCTCCTGAGTACGGAGATACCACATGTGTGACACTTTTTTGCAGCCTAGGTGGGCAAAGGGGCCCACATTCCAAAGAGCACCTTTCGGATTTCACCGGCCATTTTTTACAGATTTTGATTTCAAACTTCTTACCACACATTTGGGCCCCTAGAATGCCAGGGCAGTATAACTACCCCACAAGTGACCCCATTTTGGAAAGAAGACACCCCAAGGTATTCCGTGAGGGGCATGGCGAGTTCCTAGAATTTTTTTATTTTTTGTCACAAGTTAGTGGAAAATGATGATTTTTTAAAAAAAAAAAATTTTCTTACAAAGTCTCATATTCCATTAACTTGTGACAAAAAATAAAAACTTCCATGAACTCACTATGTCCATCACGAAATACCTTGGGGTGTCTTCTTTCCAAAATGGGGTCACTTGTGGGGTAGTTATACTGCCCTGGCATTCTAGGGGCCCAAATGTGTGGTAAGAAGTTTGAAATCAAAATGTGTAAAAAATGCCCTGTGAAATCCGAAAGGTGCTCTTTGGAATGTGGGCCCCATTGCCCACCTAGGCTGCAAAAAAGTGTCACACATGTGGTATCTCCGTACTCAGGAGAAGTTGGGGAATGTGTTTTGGGGTGTCATTTTACATATACTTATGCTGGGTGAGAGAAATATCTTGGCAAAAGACAACTTTTCCCATTTTTTTATACAAAGTTGGCATTTGACCAAGATATTTCTCTCACCCAGCATAGGTATATGTAAAATGACACCCCAAAACACATTCCCCAACTTCTCCTGAGTACGGAGATACCAAATGTGTGACACTTTTTTACAGCCTAGGTGGGCAAAGGGGCCCACATTCCAAAGAGCACCTTTCGGATTTCACCGGCCATTTTTTACAGAATTTTATTTCAAACTCCTTACCACACATTTGGGCCCCTAGAATGCCAGGGCAGTATAACTACCCCACAAGTGACCCCATTTTGGAAAGAAGACACCCAAAGGTATTCGCTGATGGGCATAGTGAGTTCATAGAACTTTTTATTTTTTGTCACAAGTTAGTGGAATATGAGACTTTGTAAGAAAAGAAAAAAAAATCATCATTTTCCGCTAACTTGTGACAAAAAATAAAAAGTTCTATGAACTCACTATGCCCATCAGCGAATACCTTAGGGTGTCTACTTTCCAAAATGGGGTCATTTGTGGGGTGTTTGTACTGTCTGGGCATTGTAGAACCTCAGGAAACATGACAGGTGCTCAGAAAGTCAGAGCTGCTTCAAAAAGCGGAAATTCACATTTTTGTACCATAGTTTGTAAACGCTATAACTTTTACCCAAACCATTTTTTTTTTTACCCAAACATTTTTTTTTTTATCAAAGACATGTAGAACAATAAATTTAGAGCAAAATTTATATATGGATGTCGTTTTTTTTTGCACAATTTTACAACTGAAAGTAAAAATCGACATTTTTTTGCAGAAAAATCGTTAAATTTCGATTAATAACAAAAAAAGTAAAAATGTCAGCAGCAATGAAATACCACCAAATGAAAGCTCTATTAGTGAGAAGAAAAGGAGGTAAAATTTATTTGGGTGGTAAGTTGCATGACCGAGCAATAAACGGTGAAAGTAGGGTAAGTCAGAAGTGTAAAAAGTGGCCTGGTCTTTAAGGGTGTTTAAGCTATAGGGGCTGAGGTGGTTAAAGGAGTTGTCCCACAAAAAATATTCTACAGTTTTCAAACCAGTTCATCCTTGTCATTTCCTGTCTGGACTATTGCAGCATCCCCCTCTGTGGCCTTCCTTCTAGCACCTCTCACCCCTCCAATCTATCTTCCACTCTGCTCCCCAATTAATCACTTCTTCCCTCATTTTCTCTGCCTCTCCTCTCTGCCAGTCCCTTGAATGGCTCCCAATTGCCCAGCTAATTCAGTTCAAAATACTAACTACATCCACAACCAGTCCCCTCTTTACATCTCTGACTTGCTCTCCTGATATATCCCTGCACAGGACCTCTTTCTTAGGGCTTATGCACACGACCGTGACTATTTTTGCGGAGCGCAAATTGCGGATCTGCTAAAAAAGGATGCCGCCTGTGTGCCTTCCGCAATTAACGGAACAGGAGGCCCATTAGGGCTCATGCACATTGCGGATCCGCAAAAAACTGATGCCGCCCGTGTGCCTTACGCAATTTGCGGAACGGAACAGGAGGCCCATTATATAGATGCCTATTCTTGTCCGCAAAACGGACAAGAATAGGACATGTCTCATAATTTTTGCAGGGTCACGGAACGAAGCAACGGATGCGGACAGCACACAGAGTGCTTTCCGCATCTTTTGCGGACCCATTGAAATGAATGGTTCCGTATACGGACCGTATACGGAATCAAAATACGGTCTGTATACGGAACACAAAAAATGTTTGTGTGCATGAGCCCTAAGTTCGCCTCTCGTCTGTTCCTCACGCAATCGTCTACAAGATTTCTCACACACATCCCTTATACTCTGGAACTCGCTACCCCGGCACATCAGACTCTCCCCCAACATCCAAACACAACCTGAAGACCCACCTCTTCAGGAAAGCCTATCACCTGCAATAAGCATGCTGCCACCACACAGCCAGATGAGCAGCTTTTCCCCTCACCTACTGAATTATAAACTTTCGCAGGCAGGGTCCTCTCCCCCTGTGTACCAGTCTTAGGCCTCATGCACACGACCGTTGTTTTATTCCGTGTCCGTTGTTTCATTTTTCGTGATTTTCTGCGGACCCTTTGACTTTCAATGGGTCCGTTGAAAACTCGGCTAATGCACCGTTTGTCATCCGCGTCCGTGATCTGTGGTTCCAGTCCGTCAAAAAAATATAACCTGTCCTATTATTTTCGTGGAAAACGGTTCGCGGACCCATTCAAGTCAATGGGACCGCTAAAAAACACGGAGGCACACAAGATTGTCATCCGCGTCCGCATCCGTTTTTTTCCTATTATTTGCATGGCAAACCTGTCTTAGATTTTTTTTTACTTTCCTTTATGTCTGGTGATCCTCCAAAAATAAAGGAAGACACACAAAAACGGAAACGGAACAACAGAACCCCATTTTGCGGAACGGAACACAACAACGGTCGTGTGCATGAGGCCTTATAAGGCTAGTTTCACATCTGCAGCACAGCTGTCCGGCAGAGATCTGGCAGATTCAGATCAACAAAAACCACTGCACACAATCAGCATTCTGTGCCAGCAGCCTGCCAGAGAGCTGTGCCGCACATAGCCTAATAAGTTCATGCCTATTGTACTTCTGTTTTTATATTATGCATGTATACCCCTCTAAGATGCACCATGGAATTAACGGCGCACTTAAATAAATAATAATGCCTCTCAACTTTTGAAAAGCCCAAGGAAGGACAGAGCATGTGCGCCGCGGTAGATTTTTTTCTATAAGTCACGTCCCTATATCTATACACACCCAAACCCACTCAGTCCCTTTTGTGCTCCCTCACAATAGTGTTGCCCCCTTGCTGTCATTTCACAGTAGTTATGTCTCCTTAGTGCCCGTTTACAAAAGTGCTGTCCAAGAAAAGCACTACTTACCTACTCACCCGATGAACAGAGCATATCATGCCCAGCTTGTGCTGTGTGCAGCAGGTGCCAGCAAAAGGTGAAGCAGGTTGCTGACAGCTCCCTTCTTCCCCATTGTATTGCGGCGCAAATACAGTTGAAACGGTACATGCCCCAGCCCTCCCAGAACGGCATGACAGCGGCTGAAATCTGGGACAGTTGGGACGTATACATCCCTATCCATACATGTCCATTTCCATCCAGTCCCCTTTGTATTCCCACACAGTAAGGCCTCTTTCACACGACCGTTTGGCTTTTTCAGTGTTTTGCGGTCCTTTTTTCAGGCATCCGTTGTTCCGTTTTTTGTTTCTGTTGTGTTTTTGTTTCTGTTCCGTTTTTCCGTTCCGTTTTTCCCTATGGCTTAGGGTCCATTCACACGTCCGTGTGTGTTTTGCGGATCCACGGATCCGCAAAACACGGACATCGGCGATGTGTGTTCCGCATTTTGCGGACCGCACATCGCCGTCACTTAATAGAAAATGCCTTTTCTTGTCCACAATTGCGGACAAGAATAGGACATGTTCTATTTTTTTTGGGGATCGAAATTGCGGACCCGGAAGTGCGGATCCGCAATTCCGGATTAATGAATGGGTCCGCAATTCCGTTCCGCAAAATGTGGAACGAAATTGCGGACGTGTGAATGGACCCTTATACAGTAATTACATAGAAAACATTGGTCTGGGCATCAAATTTTCAATAGATGATTCCGCAAAAACGGAACGGATACGGAAGTCATACTGATGCATTTCCATATGTGTTCCGTTTTTTTTTGCGGACCCATTGACTTGAATGGAGCCACGGAACATGATTTGCGGACAATATTAGGACATGTTCTATCTTTTAACGGAATGGAAATATGAAAACGGAATGCATACGGAGTACATTCCGTTTTTTTTTTGCGGAACCATTGAAATGAATGGTTCCGTATACGGAACGCAAAAACGGCCAGTAAGCGGGGAAAAAACCGGTCGTGTGAAAGAGGCCTAAGGGTCCATTCACACATCCGTGTGTGTTTTGCGGATCCACGGCATTTTGCGGACCGCACATCACCGGCACTTAATAGAAAATGCCTATTCTTGTCCGCAATTGCGGACAAGAATAGGACATGTTTTATTTTTTTCAGGATCGGAATTGCGGACCCGGAAGTGCGGGTCCGCATTTCCGGATCCAGGCAGCACATCGTGAAATGAATGGGTCCGCAATTCCGTTCCGCAAAATGGGGAACGGAATTCCGGACGTGTGAATGGAGCCTAACAGAGGCTGTTTGTGCTCACCACACAATAAGGGTTCCCCGCACACAGTAAAGGTCTCCCAGACAGTAATAATACTCATTGTCCCCCTCAGCGCCCCACACACAGTATAATGTCCAATGCCCCCCAACAGTATGATGCCTCCTTAGTGCCCTCATGCAATATGATGTCCAATTAGTGCCTCTTTTTTCTGTAATATGCCCTTAGTACCTGCATGCAGTAAGAGGTCCCTATAGTGCCCGACGTACAGTATGAGGCTCCCTTAGAGCCTGCCCACACTGTATTATGCCCACTTAGTGCCCCCCATGAAGTACTGTATTATGACCCGTTAGTGACTCCAAATGTATTCCTCCCCTGGAGTTTCCAGTATGAACAGAGCTCACCACTCAGTGCAGGCCTTTACTGCCCTGTGCTGTCTGCTGCTTGCAGCAGGTGCAATGATGTCACTACATTGCACCTTCACCAAGCTGCTGACAGCAGTGGTCATAGGATGTATAGTGGAACAGATTCAGTTGAAAGCTGGACATGCTGCAGCACTCCCAGGACTGCTGAACAGTGGCCAAAATCTGAGACTGTCTTGCTGGATTTAGGAAAGTTGAGACCAGGGACGGACTGGGAACTTAAATTGGCCCTGGAAAAAATACTAAAAGTGGCCCTGTTTTGTAGTTGGGTCCAAATTGATGGAAGGCAGGGCCATCAATACCATATTGTGGCACATTATACCACCCCAGAGCCAAATACCACAGTCCATCACAAAATACTGCCCCCAGCAGCACAAAATACATCCCCCAAAACTTCCACTGGGCGGCCGTGAGGAGGGCTCAGGCGGTCCCATGGGTTTCGGCCCACCGGCAAATTTCCCTGTAAGGTCTATGGCCAATCTGCCCCTGTTTGAGACTGAGGAATAGCAAACATCTCTACATAAGGGCTTATGCACACGACCGTATGTATTTTGCGATCAGCATGACGTCCGTGTGCATTCCGTATTTTGCGGAACGGAACAGCTGGCCCTTCATAGAACAGTACTATCCTTGTCCGTAATCCGCATACTGTCTGCCAAAAAAAAAAAAAACAGGAACGAACACGGAAAGAAAATACGTTTGTGTGCATGATTAGCCCTAACATAGCAACCATTGAACTGAATAGGATCGCAGCACAACTCAGAAGTTGCCGTAATCCCAGAGTCGCAAAAAATCCAACACTGCTGTGACTCCGTTCAGTTGTTTCACTGCTACACAGAAATCTTTGGTCACACGACAGGTGTCGTGGCTTAGATCGCTGTGTAGCGAATACAGCCACATCTCAATAAAGTCACAGGGAGAGATTTATCAAAACTGGTGTAAAGGAAAACTGGCTTAGTAGCCCATAGCAGCCAATCAAATTCCACCTTTCATTTTCCACAAAAGCTCTGAAAAATGAAAGGTGGAATCTGATTGGTGCGACTTGCATTGTGGTCTGTGATGACAAAGGCACAAGCAACTTGTAACCACAAATCCAAGAATGTTTTTTTTTTTGCCATTATCATGTTGCAGTCTTGGCATTATGCGCGCCATATCACGACCCCATCACTACATGCAATGTCGCAATGAGACATTGCGATCTTTATGTCATGAGGCACATCTATCTATTTTGTCCGCATCCTATACGCACTTTTTGCTGGTCAAATGCAGACCCATTCACTCTAATGGGGCCGCAAAAGATGTGGACAGCATTCTCTGTAAGGCCTCTTGCACACGAGCGTATTTTCTTTCCGTGCCCGTTCCGTTTTTTTTGCGGACCATATATGGAACCATTCATTTCAACGGTATCACAAAAAAACGGAAGGTACTCCGTGTGCATTCCGTTTCCGTACTTCTGCAAAAAAATAGAACATGTCCTATTCTTGTCCACATTACAGACAAGGATAGTACTGCTCTATTAGGGGCCAGCTGTTCCATTCCGCAAAATACGAAATGCAAACGGACGTCAACAGTTTTTTTGCTGATCCGTTTTTTGGGGACCGTAAAATACATACGGTCGTGTGCATGAGGCCTAAGTTTTAAGTGAATGGGAGCAGCACTGCAGTTACCAGCTCCATCCACTACATAATAGATGGAGCCGTGTAGTTCTGGTATCGAAGCTTCTCCTAAAGGGTACAGTGTATCAGACACCTCTGATGATCTGATATTGATGGCCTATCCTGAGACATAAGGAAAAAGCGTCTAACATCTCTAGTGAGTTGCATCAAATGTATCAAACTGGGTGCGCCATTACCATTACAACAAAATGAATTAAGCGCTCATTCATGCGGTGGATTTTGTCAGCAGAGTCCGAATGTTCCTTCTTGGTGCAGTTTCTCTGCAGAAGCTGCTATAAGGCTGGGTTCACATCACCGTTTAGCTTTCCATTTTTCTGCTTTGTCAGAAGAACAGAAAAGTAAACAAAAAAAACAATCCTGTATTTCAACCCTTAGGATACCGGAGGTTTTTTCGTTTTTGCGTTTTCATTTTTCTTCCCTATTTTCCGTGAGCCATGACTTTTTTCTATATTTCCAGTCACATAGCTGTATGAGGGCTTATTTTTTGCGGAACAAGTTGTACTTTCTAATGCCACCATAAATTATGGCATAAAATGTAGTGGAAAGCGGGAAAAAAAATCCAAATGGGGTGGAATTGGAAAACAAAAAACGCAATCCCACCACCGTTTTACGGGTTTTGTTCCCACAGCATTTTGTTTACGGCAAAAGGGAGGTTAGAGCAGAGACCAAGGGCGAGCAGACGCGGCGGAGGGGGAGTGGATTCGTATGAAAATGACCCAGGGGCCTGGGCACCGGCCGTTGTAACGCCGCCCCTGGGCACCTTCACAGCCTAATTTGCATATGGATTAAAAGTGTTTTTCGGCAGAACGATGATAGCAAGCAACATACGGTAAGCACAGTTTTAATAGGGGGGATGCCGTGGACATAAGTCTGTTATTAGGTTAATACGGTGAATCGGCGTGAAAGACTCCCTTTAAACTTTGAGAATAAATGTGTTTTTTTTTACATCACCATATTCTGACCCCTATAACTTTTTTATACTTATGTCTACTGAGCTGTTTAGGGGCTCATTTTTTGCGGGATAATTCATAGTTTTTATTGATACCATTTTGGAGTGTGCATGACTTTTAATCAAAAACCATGTGAGCTGGGTATAATTAAAACATAACTTTTACTATGGTATTTTAAAAAAAGACCGTAATTAAAGAGGACCTTTCATCTGGCAAAACATTGTAAACTAAGTGTCATGATCTGTACAGCGGCACCCAGGGATCTCACTGCACTTACTATTATCCCTGGGCGCCGCTCCATTCTCCCGCTATACCCTCCTGTATCTTCGGTCACTTGGTTATAGTAGGAGGAGACTGCTCTTGTTCTCCTGGGCGTCTCCTTCTCCTAGGCTGTAGCGCTGGCCAATCGCAGCGCAGAGCTCACAGCCTGGGAGAAAAAAAACTCCCAGCCTGTGAGCCCTGTGCTGCGATTGGCCAGCGCTACAGCCTGGGAGAAGGAGATGCCCAGGAGAACAAGGGCAGTCTCCTCCTACTATAACCAAGTCCCCTAAGTCTCCGCCTACTATAACCAAATGACGAACATACCGGAGGGCATAGAAAGAGAACGGAGCGCCCAGGGATAATAGTAAGTGCAGTGAGATCCCTGGGTGCCGCTGTACAGATCATGACACTCAGTTCACAATGTTTTGCCAGATGAAAGGTCCTCTCTAACTCCTTAAGGACACGGCCATATTTCACCTTAACCTCTTAAGGACATAGGGCGTACAGGTACGCCCTTGTGCCCTGGTACTTAAGGACACAGGGCGTACATGTACGCCCTGTGTATTTTCGATCACCGCCGGGCGGCGGGCGGTGATCGGAACCCCGTGCCTGCTCAAATCATTGAGCAGGCACTTGGGGCAAATGCGCCGGGGGGTCCGGTGACCCCCCCATGTATGCGATCGCAGAAAACCGCAGGTCAATTCAGACCTGCGGTTTTCTGCGTTTCCGGGTTGTTCGGGTCTCTGAAGACCCGATAACCCGGAACAGGATGGTGATGGTGGTGTGATTTCACCCCACCAATCACCATCCAGCGATCCTGAGTGGTGATGGTGACATCACCACTTAGGATCGCTTTCCGATTGGTCTGTGGGCGGTCCGGCGCCAAATTCAAAAGAGGCAGGCGCTCCTCTCCTCCTCCTTTTGTGTTCCGGAGCCGGAGGAGAGAGGAGCTGCCTGCACGTGTGCCCACCATCGTTGCCAGCACCCCCAGGACCCGATCTGTGCCCCCAGGACCCGATCTGTGCCCCAGCACCCCCCATCAGGTACATAGGGACAGCATAGGGAAAGTTTGTTTTAGGCAGGGAAAAAAAAGGGAAAGTTAGTTTCTGAACTTTTCTTACTTTGATTGCATCACCCTAAGTTAGGGTGTCTGGGGTCCAC
Organism: Bufo bufo; assembly: GCF_905171765.1. NCBI lineage: Eukaryota > Metazoa > Chordata > Amphibia > Anura > Bufonidae > Bufo > Bufo bufo. The sequence goes on from NC_053391.1 coordinate 553,160,081, forward strand.
AGCACAGCTGTGTGACCCTAGACCCCCCCAGGGGTGCTGCCACTTGTCGTCCCCCCCACCCCCTCCCCCCCCCCACCTTTTTTGGGGTGCATTTTTTTTTTTTTTTTTTGTACGCTGATTGTGGCCGGCACTTAGTGTCCGGCCACTGTTAGCGCATCGCACACCCCACCGCTGATCAACTTCGGACAGTTGATCAGCGGTTTTGATTTTTTTCCCCCACATTTTTTGCCCTTTTTTTAGTTAGTTTATTTTATTTTTTTTCTGTTAGTTTTAGGGTGAGTTCGTGAACACCCGTGCCCCCACACACACGCACACAAAATAAAGAGTTACACACACGCACATATACACGCAGACACACACTCCCCTATGGCCCGCCGGACGTTCTCGGCCGAGGAGGCATACGCCCAGCTTGCCTCCGACTCCGAGAGTCCCAGTGAGGATGAGGATGACCCCACATTCCTGTTGTCATCCGCATCCTCCTCATCATCTAGCGATGATGATGAGCCCCCAAGGCGGCGGAGACGCCGCCAGGCGGAGCAAGGGGACCGCCATGTTAGGGACCCTGTGGCCCACACTAGTACGAGCAGCTCTGGGGCTCGTACTGGTTTCCCGGCCCACCAGTTAAATCCACCGGAGCCCCCTTCCGGTGAACTTGTCTGGTGTAGCCCAGAGCGATACGAGCCCGTGATTCCTGATTTTGTAGGCCAATCAGGAATCCAGATTTCCACAGTGGGCTACACTGAATATGACTTTTTTTGTCATTTTTTCAGTGACCCACTGGTAAATCTGATGGTGGAGCAGACGAATCTGTACGCCCAACAGTTCGTCGCTCAACACCCGGGCTCCTTTTTGGCCAGGCCCGGTGGCTGGACGCCGGTCAGTGCAGCCGAAATGAGGATATTTTGGGGCCTCGTGCTGCATATGGGCCTGGTCAAAAAACCCAGTGTCAGGCTGTACTGGAGTGGGGACGTCCTATACCAGGCCCCACTTTACAGTACAGCCATGACACGCTCCCGGTTTGAGGCCATCCGGAAATGTCTGCATTATTCCGATAATGCAGCATGTCCCCCCCGAGGTGATCCTGCCCATGACCGTCTGTATAAGATACGGCCGGTCATCGATCACTTTGGGGCCAAATTCATGGAGGCCTATGTACCTGGAAGGGAGGTCGCGGTTGATGAGTCTCTCATTGCGTTCAAGGGGAGACTCATTTTCCGCCAGTATGTGCCCTCCAAGCGGGCGAGGTATGGCGTGAAGCTATACAAAATTTGTGAGAGTACCTCAGGGTACACTTACAAATTTCGTGTGTACGAGGGGCGAGATTCCCGGATTCAACCCCCAGAATGTCCCCCCACTCTGGGTGTTACCGGGAAACTTGTGTGGGACCTTATGTACCCACTGCTGGATAAGGGTTACCACCTTTACGTGGATAACTTTTATACCAGTATCCCCTTGTTCCAGTCCCTTGCCGCCAGATCCACGTCCGCTTGTGGGACCGTGCGGAAAAATCAACGCGGCCTCCCTGCCCACCCCCTCCAGGTACCTATCCCCAGGGGTGAGACCCGTGCCCTTACCACTGGAAACCTGTTGCTGGTCAGGTATAAGGACAAGAGGGATGTCCTTATGCTGTCCACAATTCATGGTAACGGCATCACCCCTGTCCCTGTGCGAGGTACCGCGGCAACGGTCCTCAAGCCCGATTGTATCGTCGCCTACAATCGGTATATGGGAGGAGTTGATCTCTCGGATCAAGTCCTCAAGCCATATAATGCCATGCGCAAAACCCGGGCATGGTACAAAAAAGTTGCGGTCTACTTGGTGCAGGTTGCCATGTACAACTCTTTTGTACTATCCCGAAGCGCTGGCAGCACAGGGACATTCCTCCAGTTCTATGAGGCAGTCCTCAAGGCCCTGATCTTTTCGGACCGGGAAAGAGCAGGCCGGAGTACCTCGGGAACTGTAGGTGCCCGGATCGTCCCTGGCCAACACTTTCCAGGTGTGGTCCCCCATACTGGAAAGAAGGGACGAACCCAAAAAAAGTGCAGAGTGTGTCGCAGGAGGGGGATACGGAAGGACACGACTACTCAGTGCGACACGTGCCCCGATCATCCGGGCCTCTGCATTGACGGTTGCTTCAGGGAGTATCACACTTCCATGGAGTACTAAATTTATATCCCAATTTAGCACTGACATCGGATAAAAAAAAATGGTTCTCAGACCTGAGACACCCAAAAAAACTAAAATAATTTATTAAAAGTAGACATATTAGGTATCGCCGCGTCGGTAATAATCTCCTCTATAAAACTACCCCATGACCAACCCCCCCAGATTAACACGGTCAAGAAAAAAAAAAAAAAAAAAGGTGCAAAAAAAGTTTTTTTTTGTCACCTTACATAATAAAAAGTTTAATAGCAAGCGATCAAAAAGTCATATAGCCCCCAAAATAGTGCCAATAAAACCGTCCGCTCCTCCCGCAAAAAATGAGCCCCCACATGAGATAATTGGATAAAAAAAATAAAAATAAAATGACCCTTAGACTTTAGAGATACCCAAAAAATAATTTGTATCAAAAAAGATAATATAGTCAAAAACCTAAATAATTGTAAAAAAAGTAGACTTATTAGGTATTGCCGCGTCCGTAAGAATCTCCTCTATAAAAATATCCCATGACCTAACCCCCCAGATTAACACGGTTAAAAAAAAAAAAAAAACGGTGCCAAAACCGCTATTTTTGGCACTTTTCCATTTCAATCCGTTTTTTCCGGTAACAAAACAAGGGTTAACAACCAAACAAAACTTAATATTTATTACCCTGATACTGCAGTTTACAGAAACACCACATTTGTGGTCGTAAACTGCTGTATCAGTAAAAGGGAGGCCGCAAAAGGAAAGGACCGACATGGTTTCTGGAAGGCCGATTTTGATGGCCTTTTTTATTGACACCATGTCCCTTTTGAAGCCCCCCTGATGCACTCTAGAGTAAAAACTCCCCAAAACTGACCCCATCTAAGAAAGTACACCCCTCAAGGTATTCAAAACTGATTATACAAACTTTATTAACCCTTTAGGTGTTCCTCAACAGTTAATGGCAAATGGAGATGAAATTTCAGAATTAAAATTTTTGGTAACCTTGCCTCACAAAAATGTAATATAGAGCAACCAAAAATCATATTTACCCTAAAAATAGTCCCCAAAAAAATGCCACCTTATCCCGTAGTTTCCAAAATGGGGTCACTTTTAGGGAGTTTCTACTCCAGGGGTGCATCAGAGGGGTTGAAACAGGACACAGTGTAAATAAACCAGTCCATAAAAATCAGCCCTCCAAAAACCAAACGGCGCACCTTTCACTCTACGCCCCGCTGTGTGGCCGTACATTAGTTTACGGCCACATATTGGGTGTTTCTGTAAACGGCAGAGTCAGGGCAATAAAGATACAGTCTTGTTTGGCTGTTAACCCTTGCTTTGTTAGTGGAAAAAATGGGTTAAAATGGAAAATAAGGCAAAAAAATGAAATTTTCAAATTTCATCCCCATTTGCCAATAACTCTTGTGCAACACCTAAAGGGTTAACGACGTATGTAAAATCAGTTTTGAATACCTTGAGGGGTGTAGTTTCTTAGATGGGGTCACTTTTAGGGAGTTTCTACTCTAGGGGTGCATCAGGGGGGCTTCAAATGGGACATGGTGTAAATAAACCAGTCCATAAAAATCAGCCCTCCAAAAACCAAACGGCGCACCTTTCACTCTACGCCCCGCTGTGTGGCCGTACAGTAGTTTACGGCCACATATTTGGTGTTTCTGTAAACGGCAGAGTCAGGGCAATAAAGATACAGTCTTGTTTGGCTGTTAACCCTTGCTTTGTTAGTGGAAAAAATGGGTTAAAATGGAAAATAAGGCAAAAAAATGAAATTTTCAAATTTCATCCCCATTTGCCAATAACTCTTGTGCAACACCTAAAGGGTTAACGACGTATGTAAAATCAGTTTTGAATACCTTGAGGGGTGTAGTTTCTTAGATGGGGTCACTTTTAGGGAGTTTCTACTCTAGGGGTGCATCAGGGGGGCTTCAAATGGGACATGGTGTAAATAAACCAGTCCATAAAAATCAGCCCTCCAAAAACCAAACGGCGCACCTTTCACTCTACGCCCCGCTGTGTGGCCGTACAGTAGTTTACGGCCACATATTTGGTGTTTCTGTAAACGGCAGAGTCAGGGCAATAAAGATACAGTCTTGTTTGGCTGTTAACCCTTGCTTTGTTAGTGGAAAAAATGGGTTAAAATGGAAAATTAGACAAAAAAAATGAAATTCTCAAATTTCATCCCCATTTGCCAATAACTCTTGTGCAACACCTAAAGGGTTAACGACGTATGTAAAATCAGTTTTGAATACCTTGAGGGGTGTAGTTTCTTAGATGGGGTCACTTTTAGGGAGTTTCTACTCTAGGGGTGCATCAGGGGGCTTCAAATGGGACATGGTGTAAATAAACCAGTCCATAAAAATCAGCCCTCCAAAAACCAAACGGCGCACCTTTCCCTCTACGCCCCGCTGTGTGGCCGTACAGTAGTTTACGGCCACATATTGGGTGTTTCTGTAAACGGCAGAGTCAGGGCAATAAAGATACAGTCTTGTTTGGCTGTTAACCCTTGCTTTGTTAGTGGAAAAAATGGGTTAAAATGGAAAATTAGACAAAAAAATGAAATTCTCAAATTTCATCCCCATTTGCCAATAACTCTTGTGCAACACCTAAAGGGTTAACGACGTATGTAAAATCAGTTTTGAATACCTTGAGGGGTGTAGTTTCTTAGATGGGGTCACTTTTAGGGAGTTTCTACTCTAGGGGTGCATCAGGGGGCTTCAAATGGGACATGGTGTAAATAAACCAGTCCATAAAAATCAGCCCTCCAAAAACCAAACGGCGCACCTTTCCCTCTACGCCCCGCTGTGTGGCCGTACAGTAGTTTACGGCCACATATTGGGTGTTTCTGTAAACGGCAGAGTCAGGGCAATAAAGATACAGTCTTGTTTGGCTGTTAACCCTTGCTTTGTTAGTGGAAAAAATGGGTTAAAATGGAAAATTAGACAAAAAAATGAAATTCTCAAATTTCATCCCCATTTGCCAATAACTCTTGTGCAACACCTAAAGGGTTAACGACGTATGTAAAATCAGTTTTGAATACCTTGAGGGGTGTAGTTTCTTAGATGGGGTGATTTTTGGGTGGTTTCTATTATGTAAGCCTCGCAAAGTGACTTCAGACCTGAACTGGTCCCTAAAAATTTAGTTTTTGTAAATTTCTGAAAAATTTCAAGATTTGCTTCTAAACTTCTAAGCCTTATAACATCCCCAAAAAATAAAATATCATTCCCAAAACAATTCTAACATGAAGTAGACATATGGGGAATGTAAAGTCATCAGAATTTTTGGGGGTATTACTATGTATTACAGAAGTAGAGAAACTGAAACTTTGAAATTTGCTAAATTTTTCCAAATTTTTGTTAAATTAGGTATTTTTTGGTGCAAAAAAAAATAATTTTTTGACTTCATTTTACCACTGTCATGAAGTACAATATGTGACGAAAAAACAATCTCAGAACGGCCTGGATAAGTCAAAGTGTTTTAAAGTTATCAGCACTTAAAGGGACTCTGGTCAGATTTGCAAAAAATGGCCTGGTCCTAAGGTGTAAAAAGGCTGTGTCCTTAAGGGGTTAAGGACCAGGCCATTTTTTGCAAATCTGACAACTGTCACTTTAAGTGGTGATAACTTTAAAACGCTTTGACTTATCCAGGCCATTCCGAGATAGTTTTTTCGTCACATATTGTACTTGACATGACACTGGTAAAATGGAGTAAAAAAAACATTTTTATATTTATAAAAAAAATACCAAATTTGCCAAATTTTTTAACAATTTGCAAATTTCCAAGTTTCAATTTCTCTACTTCTATAATACATAGTAATACCTACAAAAATAGTTATTACTTTACATTCTCCATATGTCTACTTCATGTTTGGATCATTTTGGGAATTACATTTTATTTTTTGGGGATGTTACAAGGCTTAGAAGTTTAGAAGCAAATCTTGAATTTTTTCAGAAATTTTCAAAAACCCACTTTTCAAGGACCAGTTCAAATCTGAAGTCACTTTGTGAGGCTTACATAATAGAAGCCACCCAAAAATGACCCCATTCTAGAAACTACACCCCTCAAGGTATTCAAAACTGATTTTACAAACTTTGTTAACCCTTTAGGTGTTCCACAAGAATGAATGGAAAATAGAGATACAATTTCAAAATTTCACTTTTTTGGCAGATTTTCGATTTTAATAATTTTTTTCCAGTTACAAAGCAAGGGTTAACAGCCAAACCAAACTCAATATTTATGGCTCTGATTCTGTAGTTTGCAGAAACACCCCATATGTGGTCGTAAACCGCTGTACAGGCACACGGCAGGGCGCAGAAGGAAAGGAATGCCATACGGTTTTTGGAAGGCAGATTTTGCTGGACTGGTTTTTTGACACCATGTCCCATTTGAAGCCCCCCTGATGCACCCCTAGAGTAGAAACTCCAAAAAAGTTACCCCATTCTAGAAACTACACCCCTCAAGGTATTCAAAACTGATTTTACAAACTTTGTTAACCCTTTAGGTGTTCTACAAGAATTAATGGAAAATTTAAAAATTTCACTTTTTTGGCAGATTTTCCAGACACAGAGCACCCGCCCTGATAGGGGTGACCCCATACGGAACCTGTCCCTGTATTGGGGCCTAATCCCTATATGAACCCTAATTACAAAGCCCTACATGCCATGTTTCGTTCCAAGTAGCCGGAACTCATCAGGGGACTCAATGAATTGAAGGGTATACTATAAAAAATAAAAGGGAAACAAAAAGTTCATACAACAATGGTCACTTACAATCCTATATAACAAACTCCACATAGAAATACCAAATTGGTCATTGGTATAGGTTTCTACTTACTAGTTTCGACTCAAGGAAGATTCCTTCTAGTGTACAATGTAGGGACTTTCAATGACGAATGTCCGTACCAAGGTGTGGGGAAGTGTCCCCAATCCATCTTTGTCTCACTCCAAGTTGTGGGTATTTGGGAGAACGCTGAGTTGCGCGCCCTCTCCCATTTAAATAAGAAAGGTATCCGGCTTGATACACCCCCGTAAGCCCGCCTCACCTGGCTGTCATGACCCGCAAGCGTGCATTCCACAGCACCGGAAGCAGGCACCACGTGATCTACGGGTTGCCGGAAGTGAAGTGTAAACTGTGTGTTCGCGTCGCCCGTAGCTAGGCAACCGGGTGATGCTCAAACACACAGTCCACCTACGCCATCAGTAACATGTGATGGCTAATAAGTACGGCTGAATCGCATCACAGTGAATTTCATAGGCAAGAGCCCTGAGTCCATTTTTTGTTACAGATTATAACCACTGATAATACATCGGAGAAGACAATTGCATATCCCTAATTGCTCAGGAAACTTAATAAGCACTAGATTAGGTGCATATGCAATATACTGATCTATTCTCATATGTGACATTTTAAATAAAGCTGCTAAAATTCAGCTGCTCATTAAGACCTAAGGGGTATGCGGTTTTGAGATAGAAGATCCATTTAGCCTCACACTGGAGGATTCTCCTATCCCAATCACCGCGTCTCGCCTTTGGTTTGATCTTTTCAATGCCCATAAAGGAAAGGCACTCTGTTTTCCCACCATGTTCCATTCTTACATGGCGCGAGACAGAAGTGTCCCTTGCATTGTTCACGTCCCCAATATGTTCGCCAATCCTCCTCCTTAGTTCCCTTGTTGTTTTACCAACATATTCTTTACCACAGGCGCAAGTGATTTTATATACCACCCCTGTGGATTTACAATTAATCAGGTCCCTGATTGTATATGTCTTGTGGGTGTTGTTGCTCCTGAAGGTTTTACCACACTGCATGTACTTCCATGCTACACAACCCCCACATTTGTAGTTTCCGTAAATGCCTTTCTCCAACCATGTTCTTTGTGCTGATGCTGGGGTGAAATGACTATTCACCACCCAATCACGCACACTTCTACCTCTCCTGTATGTGATGCTGGTGTATTCTTTTATAACTCCACAAATGTCGGGGTCCATTCTGAGCACATGCCAATGTTTCGAGATTATCTCCCTTACTGCAGTGGATGCCCCATTAAATGTACTAATAAGGCGGATCTCGCGTGTATTCCCTTGGGAAATATTCACCACCGATTGCCTTTTTTTGGAGTAAGAAGGGATGCACGATCACAGTTCATGCCTGATAGGCTGGTGTCAGTATGCCCACAGGGTAGCCACGATCAGTGAACCTGGTTTTCAGGTCATCCGCCTGTCTCAGGAAATCAGAATGTCTAGAGCAATTCCTCCTTAGCCGCAAATATTGGCCTCAGGGGATTCCTTTTTTGAGGGGGAAGGGATGGCTGCTCTCCCACCTCAAAAGGGGATTAGTGGAGGTTGGCTTACGAAAAATTGAGGTGTCAAGTGTACCATTATGGTTTTTGATGATACATACAGTACAGACCAAAAGTTTGGACACACCTTCTCATTCAAAGAGTTTTCTTTATTTTCATGACTATGAAGGCATCAAAACTATGAATTAACAAATGTGGAATTATATACATAACAAACAAGTGTGAAACAACTGAAAATATGTCATATTCTAGGTTCTTCAAAGTAGCCACCTTTTGCTTTGATTACTGCTTTGCACACTCTTGATGAGCTTCAAGAGGTAGTCCCCTGAAATGGTCTTCCAACAGTCTTGAAGGATTTTTCAGAGATGCTTAGCACTTGTTGGCCCTTTTGCCTTCACTCTGCGGTCCAGCTCACCCCAAACCATCTCGATTGGGTTCAGGTCCGGTGACTGTGGAGGCCAGGTCATCTGGCGCAGCACCCCATCACTCTCCTTCATGGTCAAATAGCCCTTACTTTCAAAGTTTTCCCAATTTTTCGGCTGACTGACTGACCTTCATTTCTTAAAGTAATGATGGCCACTCGTTTTTCTTTACTTAGCTGCTTTTTTCTTGCCATAATACAAATTCTAACAGTCTATTCAGTAGGACTATCAGCTGTGTATCCACCTGACTTCTCAATGCCACTGATGGTCCCAACCCCATTTATAAGGCAAGAAATCCCACTTATTAAACCTGACAGGGCACACCTGTGAAGTGAAAACCATTTCAGGGGACTACCTCTTGAAGCTCATCAAGAGAATGCCAAGAGTGTGCAAAGCAGTAATCAAAGCAAAAGGTGGCTACTTTGAAGAACCTAGAATATGACATATTTTCAGTTGTTTCACACTTGTTTGTTATGTACAGAATTCCACATGTGTTAATTCATAGTTTTGATGCCTTCAGTGTGAATCTACAATTTTCATAGTCATGAAAATAAAGAAAACTCTTTGAATGAGAAGGTGTGTCCAAACTTTTGGTCTGTACTGTATGTCTAGAAAAGGCAGTTTTATCGGATTGCATTCAGATGTAAAACGCAAACTGATATTATTGATGTTGAGACTATTAACCCATGTGGAAAACGACTCCGGACAGCCCTTCCAGATAACAAATATGTCATAAAGCGTGCCTACATCTGGACCCTCTAGAGTTCAGATGTCAGTTCATCCTTGAAGACCAGGGTGTTCTCCCACCAGCCCAAGAAACAATTTGCATACCATGGGGCACAGGGGCTCCCCATCGTCGTGCCCCTGAGCTGGTGGTAGAATCGGCCATTAAATAGAAAGTAATTTCTCCTCAAGGAGAACTCAAGCAATTGGAGGACCAGATGATTGTGGACGGAAAATTTATGCCCCCGTGTAGACAAAAAATGTGCCACTGCATGTAGGCCCCATTCGTGTGGGATTGAAGAATAGAGGGCCTCAACATCCACACTCCCTAATATGCAGCCATCTTCCAGTTGAATGCCTTCAAGTTGTTTTCGAAGGTCTCCAGTATCCCTTACATGTGAGGGAAGGGATAACATGAAGGGTGCTAGAATTTTGTCAATATATATGCCCACATTTTGGCTTAAGCTATCGACACCTGAAACAATTGGGCTCACCTTTAGTGGGTCATAGCCTTTGTGTACCTTAGGAAGTCAATAGAATGTGGCTATCTGTGGGTGCTGTGGAAGGAGGAAGTCATATTCATCTTGGTTGATTAATTTGTTGTTTTTTTGCTGAGTCCAAGAGGTTTTTAAGTTCCAGTTTATAACTCATCGTAGGATCCCCCTCTAGTATTTCATAACAATCCCGTGGAGCTAATAGAGTCTCACACATCAATTGATAGCTGGTCGTGTCAAGGATAACCGTATTCCCACCTTTATCCGATAGTTTAATGGATATGTTTTTATTTTGGACTAGATCTTCTAAGGCACATAACTCATCTTGTGTGCAATTTGGTGAGGCAGAGTATAAATATGTAGTTTCCAACTCTGTGCTCACCAAACTCAAAAATACATCAATGCAATTAGTATCACCTGCCGGTGGTGTTTTTTTGCTCTTATTTTTAAGTGATATGAAGGGTCCTTCACCCAATAAGGGTTCGTTAGGGGCCGTGAGGCTTTGTAATAATTTAACGTCAGACACCATTTCAGTAGGGACACCTATTTCTAGGCTCTGCTTTTTCTCAATATTACAGAAGTGTTTAAACCACCTTAGTTTACGTGCGAATAAATTAAGGTCAACTATAGTTTTAAACGGATTATATCTTGGTGTTGGGATGAATGAAAGACCCTTTTCCAAAATATTTATTTCGGAATGTGTCAGGGAATGGGAAGACAGATTAATTGCTTTTGGGCCAGTGTTGTTGTTGGCTGTTGTTGGGAGCGATTTCGTAGGGGGTACACCGGGTTCGGATCTAAAAAACCTTGTGCACCTCTATTATACGAGTTACCTCTATAGTTTCTTCTGCCCCGGCCTCTCCCTCTCATTGAATTTTTTCTACTACCCATGTGTTGTTCTTTATCAGATTGTTCAGTTTCTGTTGAAGACAAATCTGTGTCCCTTTCAACCTCCCGCCTCCTTTCGCTAATTAGTGTATAAGCTTTATTTTCTCTAAAATCAGCTAGATCACATGTAAACTGTTTATGCTTTCTGTCTTTTAAATGGTATTGGAATTTCTCCAATGACGCCTGAAGTTGTTTTTCTTTTGTCCCAAATTCCGTCTCTTGAGCAAAAGACTGGGTGATACTAATGTGTTCTGTTAATTTTTTATCTAGACCCTCTAGCATGAGGCGTTCTTGTTCTATCAGGATTTTCATGAGACGAAGAGAGCTATTTGTAGCCTCCAATTCCCATTTTGTCATCAGGGAGGCATTCCTACACCTAGCCGCAGGGGTTAATGTTATTCTTAATCCCCTTGGTACAATGTTTTATTCCAGGTAATGTTCAAGGCTCTGGACCTCCCACCATGAAACAATTTGTTCCCTGTAGGTTTTCTCCAGTTCCCTGAACGTTGCCCCAAACGATGGGGTATATTTTTTCTGGCAAAAGGTTTTGTCAGAAAAAACCTCCTTGGCTTCTGTCAGCCAGTTATCAGAGTTAAAGCCTGTACTCAGAAAACCTGCCATATCCACAAACTATCGCATAAACAGGAATATCAATGATACCTTCCGCACTGAGGATGAACATGCAGAGGTATAATGTCACACCCCAAATTATATATCATAAACCATGTGAGCTGGGTATACTTGAAACATAACTTTTACTATGGTATTTTAAAAAAAGACCGTAATTAAACCACATTGCAGTGAGAAGATAGACAAATAAGTAAACGCCACCTGCTAATTCCACAGTGTAATAGAAGGAAAAAGGGTGGATCTTACCACTTTCAGTAAGGGGAAAATCTGCAGCAGATGGCGTTGATGTCCTAATGTTTGGTGGCAAAAGAACACTTGTGACCGGAACTCTTGTAATCCATGGCAGTGTATGATTCTCCTATTATGCCCTAGAGGTAAAACATGTTTCGTTCCAAGTAGCCGGAACTCATCAGGGGACTCAATGAACTGAACTAGTGCTTATTAAGTTTCCTGAGCAATTAGGGATATGCAATTGTCTTCTCCGATGTATTATCAGTGGTTATAATCTGTAACAAAAAATGTACTCAGGGCTCTTGCCTATGAAATTCACTGTGATGCGATTCAGCCGTACTTACCAGCCGTCATATGTTACTGATGGCGTAGGTGGACTGTGTGCTTGAGCGTCACCCGGTTGCATAGCTACGGGTGACGCGAACACACAGTTTACACTTCACTTCCGGCTACCCGTAGATCACGTGGTGCCTGCTTCCGGTGCTGTGGAACGCACGCTGTTGGCGTTTGTTCCACCTGCGAGTCACGCTTTGACAGCCAGGTGAGGCGGGCTTACGGGGGTGTATCAAGCCGGATACCTTTCTTATTTAAATGGGAGATTGCGCGCAATTCAGCGCTCTCCCAAATACCCACAACTTGCGGTGAGACGAAGGTGGATTGGGGACACTTCCCCACACCTTGGTACACTAGTCCCTACATTGTACACTAGAAGGAATCTTCCTTGAGTTGAAACTAGTAAGTAGAAACCTATACCGATGACCAATTTGGTCTTTCTATGTGGAGTTTGTTATATAGGATTGTAAGTGATCATTGTTTTATGAACTTTTTGTTTCCCTTTTATGTTTTCTAGTATACCCTTCAGTTCATTGAGTCCCCTGATGAGTTCCGGCTACTTGGAACGAAACATGGCATGTTGGGCTTTGTAATTAGGGTTCATATAGGGATTAGGCCCCAATACAGGGACAGGTTCCGTATGGGGCGGGTGCTCTGTGTCTGTTAGGCAGGTTGCCTTTATAGCCCCTGACCCTCCTGTTAGGTAGGGTTTTACCTCTAGGGCATAATAGGAGAATCATATACTGCCATGGATTACAAGAGTGCCGGTCACAAGTGTTCTTTTGCCACCAAACATTAGGACATCAACGCCATCTGGTGCAGATTTTCCTCTTACTGAAAGTGGTAAGATCCACCCTTTTTCCTTCTAATTACACTGTGGAATTAGCAGGTGGCGTTTACTTATTTGTCTATCTTCTCACTGCAATGTGGTTTAATTACGGTCTTTTTTTAAAATACCATAGTAAAAGTTATCTTTTAATTATACCCAGCTCACATGGTTTATGATATATAATTTGGGGTGTGACATTATACCTCTGCATGTTCATCCTCAGTGCGGAAGGTATCATTGATATTCTTGTGCATGACTTTTGGATCACATTTTATTAAATTTTTGGGGGTAAGAGAAGCTATGAAAAAATGGCAAATCGGCCAATTTGACCCTATTTTCTGATACACCATTTGCCATATTGGATTTTTTATTTTAATTTTAATATTATAGGCGTTTTCGGTCGCGGTGATACCTAGGATGGTTATATTTATTGTTATTTAGTTGGTTTTTTTAATATACGGAAAGGGGGGTGATTTAAACTTTTATATTTTTGATATATATATTTTTGAACTTTCAAAAAAAATTAGCATCGTTTTAAGGCTCATAAATGCTCTTATAAATTATGTTTTAGAATTTTTCATTTTAAATTAAATTAACGATTTAAAAAATGATAATTTCTTTGCATTTTGCTCATTTCTTATGTTGGCCTGCCATTTGGTGGCCAAAATAAGAATTGCAGCATTAATGCTCTGAATTTCTTCGCATTTACCGCATGTACTGAAGTTCTGATTGGCCGCACAGGGCTTCAGTACCTTTTGCGCATTCAGGTGCTGTGATCTCACCTGATCACGGCATCTAAAGCATTTAATTAACGCGATCGGCATTATTGCCGATTGTGGTAATTAGCCGCAGGTCTCTGCTGTTTGAAACAGCCGAGACTTGCTGGCCATGACACCCGCTGCACGCGCGAGCAGGCGTCATGCTTGCACAGCGCTACTAAGGGTTAAGCATCCGTTATACTTAGTTAGGCCTCATGCACACGACCGTTGTTTTATTCCGTGTCCGTTGTTCAGTTTTTCGTGATTTTCTGCGGACCCATTGACTTTCAATGGGTCCGTTGAAAACTCGGCTAATGCACCGTTTGTCATCCGCGTCCGTGATCCGTGGTTCCAGTCCGTCAAAAAAATATAACCTGTCCTATTTTTTTCACGGAAAACGGTTCACGGATCCATTCAAGTCAATGGGACCGTGAAAAAACGCGGAGGCACACAAGATTGTCGTCCGCGTCAGTTTTTTTCCTGTCATTTGCATGGCAAACTTGACTTAGACTTTTTTTTTACTTTCCTTCATGTCTGGTGATCCTCCAAAAATAAAGGAAGACACACGGAAACAAAAACGGAAACGGATCACGGAACAACAGAACCCCATTTTGCGGAACGGAACACAACAACGGTCGTGAGCATGAGGCATTATTCACATTTTGCATCCATTTCCGCCTCAGATCCGTTATTTTACACAGAAAAAAAGTCTAGCATGCAATTCCAAAAATGGAGAACATTTGTGACCGTGCCCAGCTGTGAAATGTTGCGCAACTATTTAGAAATAGTTATAGATTCTGCCTTAGTGTCGTCTTACCTGTTGTGACACAATGCTTTGTCTGTGACAGGAAGTAATGCCATTACTGTGACACCATCACATCCCATGTCATCATGTAGCCCTAACCTTCCTCAGAGCTGAAAAGTCAATAGTGCAATGAAGCGCTGTAAGATTTTAATATGTATGAGGCCTCATTCACACAGTCAGTGTTCGGTAAGTGATTTTGAGCCAAAACCAGGAGCGGCTCTAAACACAGGTGCAGATCTTTCCCTTATACCTGATCTGTGTGTAGCCTCCACTCCTGGTTTTGGCTCACAATCAGTGATGGAAACCATTGATCAAACACTGACGTGTGAATAAGGGCTTACATCAAAAATTTACTGTGGTCCCTTCCTGTAGTGTGACCTGACTTTTTGTCCTCAGACAAAAAAAAAACTTACACTACAATTAACACAACTGGCTAGATTTACAATTGGTTGTGAATTGTTGTCATGGAGCCCAGCAGCAGAGAACTCAAGTTGTCTGGGGCTGCTCTCCTGGTTAGGTCTCACGAATGCACACGAATGTATTTTCTTTCTGTGTCCGTTTCAGGGTTTTTTAGGACCATATGCGGAACCATTCATTTCAATGGGTCCACACAAAAAAACGGAAGTTACTCCTTGTGAATTCTGTTTCCATGTGTACGTATTTCTGTTTCACGAAAAAAATATTGCACAATGTATTTTTTGCGCATCCGTTTTTTGCATACCGCAAATTACATACGGTCATGTGCATGACCCCTTATAAGCAGGATACATACAGGCAGAAAACGTTAGGATGGACTTACCTGTATACCAATATTTCTCGGTTGCGCAGCGCGCACCACATTCATCAACAAGGCACATAGTGGGGTACATTTACTAAGGGACTTTTAAAATAGTCGCAAGTCCCCTTTTTTAACTGGCGGTGCAACAATATTTTGTTGCATGGCCCGTGTTAGGCCATGTTCACTAGTTAAGCACGAAAGGGGTGTAACATTTACACCTGGAAACAAGCATAAATGGTAGCCAAAAACTACACCTGCCCCTGTAGGCGCATGGAGTGCCACAGATGTGCCCAATGTACGATGAGGTGCACACCTTGTCATATATTAGATGAAACTAACAGCAGCGCAAGAAACTAAAACCGGCATTAAAAAAAACGTCTTAGGGCTTGTTCACACGACCGTGTGAAGCCCGTGCTGTGGACCGCAAATTGCGGTCCACAATGCACGGGCTCCGACCGTGGCCCAGCTGCATGGGGATCGCAGACCCATTCACTTGAATGGGTCTGCGATCCGTCCGTTTCCGCAAAAAGATAGAGCAAATCCTATCTTTTTGGGGTGCGGAGGCACGGTGCCTATGTTGTTACGGTCCCTCAGGTGACTGATGTCAGGAAATCAAGGAGATTGGCTGAGCGTGGAGGAATCTAACAGCCTCCTTGGTTTCTCTTGATTCAGTGTTGTTAGGGTTAACGACAACTTCACTTTTTTTTCTCAGCTGTTGCTCAGTGGTCATCACTTCTACCCTTTATAGTCTGACCCCACCCTTATGACTATGCGGTAGATAGCTTCATTCGGGTTTAGCTGAGCTGGTGTGAGTTTGTCTCTGGTGTGCCTGCGCTACAGAAGTTAAGTGTCGCATTTGTTTGTATTTGTTATATTCCCTGTTGTTTCTATCTTGGCCTGAGACAGAGACTTCCATTCGTCCATCTGGGGAGAATTGGGTTGTCTCTGGTCCTAACCTTTTCCAGAGCCTTATAGGGATATAAAGGCCTAGGTATCCTGCATATGAATATTCCTACCTTCAAGGTCTATTCATATTGATAGATTGTTAGGGCCTGGATTAGGGTTGTCTAGGAGGTGACCTGTTTCTTCCCTAGTTTCCAGGCCCAGTTACTGTTCCCCTCCCTCCTGTGTTCAGTGTGGAGTTTCCCCCCCACACTGATCGTGACATTATCTACCGCCCAAATAAACCGGCATTTCGTTCAGGTCAGTGCAGTTATGGATCCTATGTCTGTACTGGTCAAACAGCTGCAGAGACTGTCTTTGGAGGTAGCTGACCTCTGCGCAATAGTCTTACGGATTCAAAGACCACAGGCGGCTGGTTCCAATGGTGGATACCAGGCCTGCCCTGAACCTAAGGTTGCCCTCCCGGACAAATTTTCTGGGGGTAGTGACAATTTCATTCGGTTCAGGGAATCGTGTAAGTTGTACTTTAAGCTGCGTCCATACTCTTTTGGGGATGAGTGTCAACGTGTGGGTATGATCATTTCTTTGCTTAAGGATGATGTACAGTCTTGGGCTTTTTCTCTGCTGACCGGATCACCGTCCCTCCAGTCGGTAGATGAATGTTTTAGAGCCTTAGGTCTTATTTATGAGAACGCTCCGCAGAAATCTATTGCTCTGAATTTAGGAGATGGGCTACAGATACGGAGTGAAATGATCCTGCTCTCCGTAGCCAGTTCTGTCAGGGTCTATCTGAGGGACTGCAGGACGTGTTGGCCTTTCATGAAAAACCTGAGTCATTGGAAGCACCTGTGTCCCTTGCTGTACGTCTGGATAGACGCTTGAGGGGGAGATCTAAGGGTCCTCACCCTCAGGACGTACTGTCAAATAAGGTGGCGGCTTCCTTAGACACTTATTGTAAAGAGACACCTGTGTTTACACCTTGTGAGGAGCCTATGCAGTTGGGGGGAGCTACTCCTGGGACTGCTGGTAAGAGCTCTGGTCATATGAAGGGAGTCTGTTTTTGTTGTGGAAATAAGGGACATTTCGTGAATATTTGTCCGTACATTCAGCGTCAAGGTGTAAACAAAAAAAACACTTAATCCCCAAATTACTATTGGTGGTGTGGGTGGGGAGCAAGAAAACGTACTTTTGTCATTTACTGGTAGTACCCGATTTCTCCTGTCTGCCGAGGTGGCGCTTGAGTCCAAAACTGTGGAAATCCAGATATTTATGGACAGTGGGGCTGGGGTTAACCTGATTGATGTACAGTTTGTTCGTATTCATGGGTTGACTACTAGTGCACTAGAGAAAAGCATTTCTGTCTTTGCAATTGATTCTGCACCTCTTACCTAAAAATGCCTGTCGCAGGTGGTAAATGACATCCATTTAAGAGTGGGTGATTTCCATCAGGAATCTGTCTTGTGTTATGTGTTGGAGGGTCTGCCTGCTCCAATGGTTTTGGGCTTACCATGGTTAAGCAAACATAACCCTACCATCGACTGGCAAGCGAGACAGATTCTCGATTGGAGTGATTTTCGCATGGACAACTGTCTTAATGCGTCTTTCTCTGTGGTCACCACTAAAACTTTACCCTCGTTCATTTCCGAATTTTCTGATGTGTTTTCTGAGAGTGGTAACAAGGAGTTACCCCCGCATCGGGAGTATGCTTGCCCGGTCAATCTTATTCCTGGAGCTAAACTGCCCAAATCTTGGTTGTATAATCTTTCGGAGCCCGAAAGAAAGGCTATGCGAGAGTATATCACCGAGAACTTGGCGAAGGGTCATATCAGGCCATCCAAATCCCCAGTGGCTGCTGGGTTGTTCTTTGTAAAAAAATAAAAATAATAATATGGTACCTGTAGACTATGTCTGGACTTCCATGAGCTCAACCGTATTTACGTCCGTGATCCTTACCCCCTTCCTTTGATTCCGGATTTGTTTAGTCAGATTTTCGGCGCCAAGGTGTTTTCTAAATTGGATCTGGGGGGGAGGCACATAATCTGGTAAGGATCAGGGAGGGGGATGAGTGGAAGACCGCATTTAATACCCATGAGGGTAATTTTGAAAACCTGGTCATGCCCTTTGGGTTAAACATTTTTTTCAACACTATCAATTAAATCTTTCATCTGGTGGGGAGATTTGTTGTTGTATATCTGGATGACATACTAATTTATTCTTCAGACATGGAGACTCATCAGGATCATGTGAGACAGGTGTTACAGATCCATAGAGAGAATAAATTGTATGCGAAGATGGAAAATTGTGTTTTTGCTGTTCAGGAAGTTCAATTCCTGGGTTAGGCTACTTTCACACTTGCGTTTGGGGTTACGCTTGTGAGATCCGTTTGAGGGCTCTCACAAGCGGCCCTAAATGGATCCGTTTATCCCCAATGCATTCTGAATAGATCAGGATCCGTTCAGAATGCATCAGTTTGGCCTCGTTCCGCCTCCATTCTGCTCTGGAGGCGGACACCAAAACGCAGCTTGCAGCGTTTTGGTGTACGCCTGGCCATGCGGAGCCAAACAGATCCGTCCTGACTTACAATGCAAGTCAATGGGGACGGATCCGTTTGACGTTGACACAATATGGTGCAATTGCTAACGGATCCATCCCCCATTGACTTTCAATGTAAAGTCAGGAGTCCCTACTAATATACCATCAGATCGGCGTTTTCTCCAATCCGATGGTATATTTTAACTTGAAGCGTCCCCATCACCATGGGAACGCCTCTATGTTAGAATATACCATCGGATTTGAGTTAGATCGTGAAAACTCAGATCCGACAGTATATTCTAACACAGAGGCGTTCCCATAGTGATGGGGACACTTCAAGTTAGAATATACTAAGAACTGTGTACATAACTGCCCCCTGCTGCCTGGCAGCACCCGATCTCTTACAGGGGGCTGTGATCTGCACAATTAACCCCTCAGGTGCCGCACCCTCCCCAGTATTAAAACATTGGTGGCCAGTATTAAAGGCATTGGTGGTCAGTGCAGCCCTCCCTCCCTCCCCAGTATTAAAAGCATTGGTGGCAGTGGCCACAGGCTAACAACCCCCTTCCCCCATCATTGGTGGCAGCGGAGCGGCATTTCCGATCGGAGTCCCAGTTTAATCGCTGGGGCTCCGATCGGTTACCATGGCAGCCAGGACGCTACTGCAGTCCTGGCTGCTATGGTTACTTAGCTTATACTTACCTGCGCTGTCTGTGGCCGGCCGGCGCTCCTCCTACTGGTAAGTGACAGGTCTGTGCGGCGCATCAGGGGTTGTATTGCTTAACTAAAAAATAGTGCTTATATAATTTGCTCTGGATGGAACATTGAATTGATGTAAAAACCTACTATGAATTAAAAATGAATAACTGATGAAACGTATTTGGTGTGCCGTGGATTTTTCAAGTGAATCTACTGACGTCTGTCCTCTACGAGCACCCACCATCTAGGGTGTGCAGATCTCAAATATTTCTAAGACTGCAGTAGCGTCCTGGCTGCCATGGTAACCGATCGGAGCCCCAGCGATTAAACTGGGACTCCGATCGGAAATGCCGCTCCGCTGCCACCAATGATGAGGGGGGTTGTTAGCCTGTGGCCACTGCCACCAATGCTTTTAATACTGGGGAGGGAGGGAGGTGGGGGGCCGCCTTTAATACTGGGGAGGGGGCCGCACTGGCCACCAATGCCTTTAATACTGGGGAGGGAGGCCGCACTGGCCACCAATGCTTTAATACTGGGGAGGGAGGGGGATCTGGCCCCTGCTGCCTGGCAGCACCCGATCAGGGGGCTGAAATCCGCACAATTAACCCCTCAGGTGCTGCACCTGAGGGGTTAATTGTGCGGATCACAGCCCCCTGTAAGAGATCGGGCGCTGCCAGGCAGCAGTTATGTACACAGTTCTTAGTATATTCTAACTTGAAGCGTCCCCATCACCATGGGAACGCCTCTGTGTTAGAATATACTGTCGGATCTGAGTTTTCACGATTGTGAAAACACAGATCTGAAAAAGCTGTTATGCAGACGGATCCGTTCTGAACGGATGCAAGCGTTTGCATTATAGGTGCGGATCCGTCTGTGCAGATACCAGACGGATCTGCACCTAATGAAAGTGTGAAAGTAGCTTTACCTGTTCTCACCCTCAGGTTTTCGTATGGATCCCAAAAAAGTCTGTGCTGTGTAGGGATCGACCGATATTGATTTTTTATGGCCGATACCGATAATTTGTGAACTTTCAGGCCGATAGCCGATAATTTATACCGATATTCTGGGAATTTTCATTTTTGAGAAAAAAAAAAATCCTACACAAATCTGCTGAAAATTAATGTTTATTGTTAATGTGTATTTTTTTTGGTTTATTGTTAATGTGTATTTTTAAAAGAAAAAAATTTATAAATCTTTTATTTATACTTAATATTTTTGTGTTTTTTTTTTTTTTTACTAACTTTTAGCCCCCTTAGGGACTAGAACCCTTGTCCTATTCACCCTGGTAGATCTCTATCAGGGTGAATAGGAGCTCACTCTGTCCCTGTGCTTTGTGCACACAGCAGCATGGAGCTTACCATGGCAGCCAGGGCTTCAATAGCGTCCTGGCTGCCATGGTAACCGATCGGAGCCCCAGGCTTACACAGCTGGGGCTCCGATCGGAGGAGCAGGGGAGAGGGGATCCTGTGGCCACTGCCACCAATGAGTAATACTGGGTGTGGGGGGGGGGGGGGGCGCACTGCGCCACCAATGTTTTTACTATTGGCCGGGATTGGGATGGGGGTGGGGGGCGCACTGCGCCACCAATGTTTTTACTATTGGCCGGGATTGGGATGGGGGTGGGGGGCGCACTGCGCCACCAATGATTAATGCTGGGGGGCTTGGGGGGGGGGCGCACTGCGCCACCAATGAAGATAAGTCTCTCAATCATTCATATACAGGAGGCGGGAGCTGGCTGCAGAATCACATAGCCGGCTCCCGACCTCTGAGCGGTAGCTGCGATCCGCGGCACCTGAGGAGTTAACTACCGCGGACCGCAGCTGCCGTTCATAGAGGTCGGGAGCCGGCTATGTGATTCTGCAGCCAGCTCCCAGCTCCTGTATATGAATAAATGAAAGGCTTATCTTCATTGGTGGAGCGGTGGCCACAGCCCCTCCCCTCCTATGTTCTCTCCTCTCATTGGCTGCAGCGGCAGCACAGGGGGAGGAGACACTGCTTCCTTCTCCCCTGTGCTGCGGAGGGAACACAGAGAGCGCTGAGAGCAGCACGTTCTGTGTTCCCAATATGTTATCGGTATATCTGCAAAATAGATGCCGATACCGATAACGTTCAAAATCCTCAATATCGGCCAAACCGATAATCGGTCGATCCCTAGTGCTGTGTTGGACTGGGATCAATCCGAAAATCTGAAAGCGCTTATGCGGTTTTTGGGATTCACCAACTACTACCGTAAATTCATATTGAACTATTCAACTGTGGTTAAACCTTTAACAGACATGACTAGGAAGGGGGTCGATTTCTCTGTTTGGTCAAAGGTGGCATTACAAACCTTTTCTGCTGTGAAATAATGTTTTGCTTCAGCCCCTATTCTGGTGCAACCGGACGTGTCTCAGCCATTCATTGTAGAGGCTGACACAGCCGAGGTAGGGGTGGGAGCAGTTTTGTCGCAAGGTCCTTCACCCAGTAAATGGCGCCCATGTGCTTTTTTTTTTCTCTAAAAAACTTTTGACTGCTGAAAGAAATGGCGCCATTGGTTGGAAGGAGCAATTTATCCTATTACAGTAATTACTGATCACAAAAATCTGGCTTACCTTGTTGACTGAATCCAAGGCAGGCCAGATGGTCGCTGTTTTTCACCAGATTTAACTTCATTGTCATCTACCACCCTGGGATTAAGAACATCAAGGCGGATGCTTTGTCGCGCAGCTTTTCTGGGGTGGGGGTGGGGGGGGTTATTCTAAAGATCCTAGTCCTATTTTGTCTGAAGGGGTAGTCATATCTGCCCTATATCCTGATCTTGAGGCTAAGGTGTTGGAGGCCCAAGAGGATGCACCGGACTCTTGTCCTCCAGGTAAATTGTTTGTTTCTTCTGACTTATGTCATAAAGTATTTGAGGAACATTACTGTACTGTCTTGGCTGGACAGCCTGGGAGAGAATCCACTGTCAATCTCATCTCGCGCAGATTTTGGTGGCCGGAGCTGCGTAAGTGTGTTGAGGACTATGTGTCAGCCTGTTGTACCTGTACTCGTGCTAAGGTGACACATACTCGGCCTTCTGGATCTCTTCTTCTGTTACCCATCCTGTCCAGATCTTGGATGCATTTGTCCATGGACTTTATCACTGACTTCACGAATTCTTCGGGAAAAAACGTGATCCTGGTGGTAGCTGATCGGTTTAGCAAAATGGCGCATTTTATAGCATTGTCGGCTCTACCTAATGCCAAGACTCTTGCACAGGTGTTTGTCGATAACATTGTGAAACTACATGGCATTCCCTCTGATGTGGTGTCTGATCGGGGGACTCCGTTTGTTTCCAGATTCTGAAAAGCGTTCTGTACTCGAATGGGGGTACAATTGTCCTTTTCTTCGGCTTTTCAACCTCAGTCGAACTGACAGACGGAGCGCACCAATCAGAATCTGGAGACTTACTTGAGATGTATTGTTTCGGAGAACAAGTAGTAGCGGTCTTCATTCTTGTCGTTAGCTAAGTTTGCCATTAATAACCATAGACAGGAGTCCACTGATAAGTTGCTGTTTTTTGGGGCATATAGATTCCATCCGCAGTTTGGCACATTTTCTAGTTCTCAAAACTTCCGGTATTCCTAAGGAGGAAAGAGTTTCCTCTTCTTTGTCTTTGATTTGGCGGAAAATTTGGCGTGTGGCTGACAGGAGCCGTATGAATGGTCCGGACCTAAGAGTGAGTGAATCTGTGTGGCTGTCCACAAGAAACATTAAGCTTAAGGTACCTTTTTGGAAGTTGGGCCCAAGATTTATTGGTCCATACTGTATAAGATCACTGCCATTGTTAACCCTGTAGCCTTCCGTCTTGAACTTCCTCAGGCTTTGAAAATTCATAACGTATTTCATAAGTCGTTGTTGAAGAAATGTGTCAAACCTGTTGAGCTGTCCTCCTTGCCTCCCGCTCCTGTCATGGTGGACGGTAATTTAGAATTTCAAATCAGCAGGATTGTGGACTCCCGAGTTCTCCGTAGATCCTTCCAGTATCTCGTCCACTGGAAGGTTTACGGACCAGAGGAGAGGATGTGGGTTCCAGCGGCTGATGTTAATGCAAATCGTCTGGTGAAAGCCTTTCACAGAGCCCATCCTGATAAGTTTGGTCCTGGGTGCCCGTAGGTCACCCGTAGAAGGGGGGGTACTGTCACAGTCCCTCAGGCGACTGATATCAGGAAATCAAGGAGATTGGCTGAGCGTGAAGGAATCTAACAGCCTCCTTGATTTCTCTTGATTCTGTGTTCGGGTTAATGACTACTTCCCTTTTCTCAGCTGTTGCTCAGTGGTCATCACTTCTACCCTTTATAGTCTGACCCCACCCTTCGGGTTTGGCTGAGCGGGTGTGAGTTTGTCTCTGGTGTTCCTGTTCGTCCGTCTCTACAGAAGTTAAGTGTCGCATTTGTTATATTCCCTGTTGTTCGTATCTGGGCCTGAGACAGAGACTTCCATTCATCCATCTGGGGAGAAATGGGTTGTCCCTGGTCCTAACCTTTTCCAGGGCCTTATAGGGATATAAAGGCCTAGGTATCCTGCATATGAATATTCCTACCTTCAAGGTCTATTCATATTGATAGATAGTTAGGGCCCGTATTAGGGTTGTCTAGGAGGTGACCTGTTTCTTCCCTAGTTTCCAGGCCCAGTTACTGTTCCCCTTCCCCCCCCCTCCCCGTTTTCAGTGTGGAAAATACACCTGTTCTGTGTCTAGAGCCGCAGAAGGTTTTGGCTCACAATCACTGACCTAACACTGATGTGTGAATGAGGCCTAAGAGTTGTTTGTAATTTTTTTTTACGTGATAAACGCATTTAAGGGTCCATTCACACATCCGTATGTGTTTTGCGGATCCATGGATCCGCAAAACACGGACACCGGCAATGTGCGTTCCGGATTTTGCAGACCGCACATCGCCGACACTATAATAGAAAATGCCTAATGGACACGTTCTATTTTTTGGGGGAACGGAATTGCGAACCCAGAAATGCGGATCCGGGCAGCACATAGTGTGGCCCCATAGAAATGAATGGGTCCGGAATTCCGTTCTGCAAAATGCGGAACAGAATTACGGACGTGTGAATGGAGCCTAAATTGATTGCATCCACATGAAGAAAAATAACTGAACGCAATCGCAGACAAAACTAACTGCACTTGTTTACAAAACCATCCATTTTTTTCCTGAACAGATCTGGACACAATCTGTATAGCTCGTCTGAATGTGGTTTGATACAGCAAGTACCTGCCGTGTATGGAGTGGACTCAGGTGCTGAGCCTGCTTCTTAGGGCTCATGCACACGAACGTGGCCGTATTGCGGGCCGCATACAGGTGGTACGCAATAGACGTGCATCGGCCGTGTGCACCCCCCACCACGGATTGCGGACCCATTCATCCGAATGGGTCTGCAAACCCAGAGATGCAGTGCGGAAGCACGAAGTGCGGACCATTGGATGCGGATCGCGGACCCCATTCAAGCGAATGGGTCTGCGATCCGCATGCGGCTGCCCCACGGTCGGTGACCGCAATTTGCAGTCTGCAGCACATGGTCGTGTGCATGAGCCCTTACACCCCTTTTGACAATAAGGCCTTTTTCACACAAGTGAGTTGTGGTGCGATGTGTGAAGCAAACGTATAGCATCCGGCCTGAATCCTGACCCATTCATTTCAATGCGTCTGTGCACGAGCGTCGTGTCCTCATACAGCTATGTGAACGGAAAAATAAAAAAAAGTTATGGCTCAAGGAAGATAAAGAAAAATGAAAATGCAAAAACAAAAAAAAACTCCGGTATCCTAAGGATTAAACTAAAAAAAATAGTAAAGCTTATAGATAATTTTTTTTTTTTCAGATATAAACAAATTCTTGAAAATTTGTCTCAGACTCTGATCATGAACTTGCAGCTACCCGGGGGTCCTGGCTGCACCCTGCATACATATCTCACGGTCACCCACTCTACAAGTGTCTTGAATCCCACTGTTTTCAATGGGATCGCGCCTGACTGAATGTAAGTCGCTAAAGCTCTTCCGCCGCCAGAAATGGAGCATGTCTCTGCTATATACTGCTGGTATCGCTGCCAGTGCCATGGACCGCGTACCCACATCACACACCACACACGGGGCCGCAGCCCGGGCGCGTCTTCTCTGCCGCCACTAGTGACGTCACGTGCACCGCCCCCTAGAGCCGGAAGAGCGCTGTGCAGCCCTAGACTGGCATAGGCGCCTGTGATGTCTGCTGAGGTCCTCCAGGGCTGCAGTGCAGGTACATGGAAGGGACGCTGTCTGATTCATTCTGCTGTTATGCTGGTGCCCACCCCATTATGAGACTTAAAAATGCCCCTGTACTTCTGCTTGTAATACTTCATACATGTTGCATGGTAGGGGCCTAGTGTGGCTTATTGCGCAGGCGCGCTTCCTCTCACATTGTGGGTGAGAGTGAGATGCACTTGCATGCTGGGCAGTCAGGTTGTCAAAGCATCTGTCCTATGCCCAGCGAGCATGGTTGTTGGACAGGTTACCGTATGTCTCTCCACACCCAATGTCAGAGTGGACACAAGGGTATAACAAGTAATCATGGGACCCAATAGCAGAACTTGTCATGGAGCCCCACTCCATCATGACCTTCATCAGTAAGTACCGAATGAATGGTGTAATGCACACAGCAACGTCACAGTACAAGTATAGGGCTCATTCAGACGGCCGTATGCTGTCGGCAAATATGCGGATCCGTTTTTTGCAGATTAGATGCCGTCCCATTCACTTCTATGGGGCCCTTTTCTTCCATTGCATGGCTCAGGAAAAAAATGAAACATGTCCTATACTTGTCAGTGAAAATCAGGACATGGCCCTATTGAAATGTCCATTCACACGTCTGTAGAATGGGTCCGCATCCGTTCCACAATTATGCGGAACTGGTGCGGACCCATTCATTCTCTATGGGGCCGGAAGAGATGCGGACAGCACACAGTGTGCTATCCGCATTTCCAGAGTGCGCCCCCGATCTTCCGGTCCACAGCTCCAGAAAATAACAGAGCATGTCCTATTCAAGAATAGGCATTTCTATGGTGGTGCCAGCCGGGTGTATTGCGGATCCGCACTACGGACGTCTGAATGGAGCCGAAGTCTATGGATCAGCCAAAAAAACTGAATGCAATCCGTTTTTTTGCTGACATGCTGAACTGTCCACAAAAAACTGATCCGCATTTTTGTGGACAGCATGTGGCCATCTGAATGAGCCCTAAATTTACACAACAGAAATAATGTACACGATAATATCATAGCAAAGCAAGCAACTTAAAAAACGGTCCCAATGTACAATGTGACATCACAGCAAAGGAAAAAGTCTTCACTAACTGCATCTTTACGTCTGAGTAGGAATGGGTCCCCTTAAGGCTACTTTCACACTAGCATTCGGGGCTCCGCTTGTGAGTTCCGTTTGAAGGCTCTCACAAGCGGCCCCGAACGGATCCGTCCAGCCCTAAGGCTACTTTCACACTAGCGTTCGGGGGCTCCGCTTGTGAGTTCCGTTTGAAGGCTCTCACAAGCGGCCCCGAACGGATCCGTCCAGCCCTAATGCATTCTGAGTGGATGCGGATCCGCTCAGAATGCATTAGTCTGGCAGCGTTCAGCCTCCGCTCCGCTCAGCAGGCGGACACCTGAACGCAGCTTGCAGCGTTCGGGTGTCCGCCTGGCCGTGCGGAGGCAAACGGATCCGTCCAGACTTACAATGTAAGTCAATGGGGACGGATCCGTTTGAAGATGACACAGTATGGCTCAATTTTCAAACGGATCCGTTCCCCATTGACTTTCAATGTAAAGTCAAAACGGATCCGTTTGCATTATCATGAACAAAAACAAATACCACAGTCCATCACAATATACTGCCAGCAGCACAAAATACATCCCCAAAAACTTCTGCCGGCCGTGAGGAGGGCTCAGGCAGCCCCCTGGGCATCAGCCCACCAGGAAGTTTCCCTGTAAAGTCTATGGCCAATCCGCCCCTGGCCATACATTGTATAGCGGCTGTGCTTGGTATTGTGCTCTGCCCCATTTACCTCTATGGAGCTGAGCTGCATCTAGGCCACGTGACCAATAAACGTGTCATCACTGGTCTAGGAAATGCAAAGAGAAGGCCAAGACGCTACTGCGAGTATCACTGCCTTTTCGAAGAGCTGATCGGTGGAGGTCCCGGGTGTCGGACTTCCACTGATCAGACAGTGATGACTTATCCAGAGGTAGGTCAGTCCCCAGAGCAGCTACTATACTTGCCATCCAGATACTTACACCCATGATTGGATGGAAGTATATACCCCCGCACAACCCCTTTAATATTTATCTCTGTTGGTCTAAGACAGAGGTCATTCAACTTCCAGCACACCAGATGTTGTGAAACTACAACTCCCAGCACGCTCTATTCCCTTCTTTGGAAATCCAAAGAAAAGCCGAGTAAGTTTGCATGCTAGGAGCTGTAGTTTTACAACAGCTGGAGTACTGAAGGTTGCTGACCCCTGGTCTTGGGCGATAAAAGGGTTAGTTTTCCTATCGCCCATGACAGCACCACCGGAGAGAGGAGGATCTGCCCCACAGAGACAGGAAACCTGCAGAATAAAACGGGCGGGCATACTCCTCCTCGTCAGTGTGGTTTCCTGTCTCTGATGGGAAGCCTGCAGAGCGACATGCTGGATCCTTCCCTCCGGTGGGTCCCCCACTTACCTGCGATCCTGGAAGTTGCAGAGCCAGCAGAGGCACATCTGAGCTCCGGAGGGGGCGGCAGTGTGCGGGGAGACGGCAGCATGTGTGGCGCCGGAGGAAGAACGCTGACCACCAGGGGGAGGAAGAGGAGCGGCCCCGGCTGTGAGTAGGCCGTGGAGCGCTCCTAAAGTCACATGACGCCGGCTGTGACGTCATCTGCAGGCGCCTATGAGAGGTGCACGAGTTGTCGGCCAGGCGTCTATTCCGGCTGGAGCATGGAGGATGAGAGCCTTCAGAAGCGATCTGAGGATCCCACAGTTCCTGCCCCAGCTAAGCCCAAGAAAGTGGGGGCAAAGAAGAAAAATAAAGAGTGTGCGTTATGCAGCAAGGGCTTGCCATCTGAATGGTAAGATGGAAAATGTCTAAACATAACTGTTGTTATAGCTTAGACGGAGTATCACTGGGTAATTACATTTTGACCTGCAAACCTGTGTAATTCATTTCCCAGGGATAAGATGTGCCAGCCCTGTATAGATAGGACGGTGGCTGAAGAGTCTCCCTCATTTTATAAGTGTTTGCAGACGTTGGTGCGCTCTGAGATTAATGCATCCCAGGTAGCCCAGAAACGGCAGAAACCTAAAACCAGAGCACCTTCCAGAGAATCCCCATCGTCAGACGAGGGTGAGATCCCTTCTTCAGTATGTGGTCCTTCTGATTTCTCGTCACAGGACTCGTCAGGGGAAGAAGAAATAGGGGGGAGACCCTGTTTTCCGGTTGAGGACACCGAGAAACTCCTTAAGGCTATTCGCTCGACTATGGGCATAGAAGAAATTCGGGAGCCCCGCTCAGTTCAGGATATTATGTTCGGGGGGTTGGAGTCCAGGCAGCATGGTACCTTTCCAGTGCATAGGAATGTATCAGCTCTGATTAAAGGAGAATGGAAAAAACCCAATAGGAGGGTATTTATTTCCAGGAGTCTCAAGCGTAAATATCCTTTTAAGGAGGAAGATTCTGCGTCTTGGGATAAGGCACCTAGGATAGATGTGGCTATATCCAAAGTTTCCAGGAAAACGGCCCTACCATTTGATGACACGGGAATCTTGAAAGACCCGCTGGATAAAAAGGCGGATGCCTTTCTGAAAGGGGCCTGGGAGGCATCTACCTCTTCCTTTAGGCCTAGTATAGCCTCCACTTGCACGGCCCGGTCTCTTATTGTATGGTTGGATGAGCTTGAATCCCAATTAAAAAATAGATGCCCCCGTGAAGAGATATTAGCCTCCCTCCCTACAATTAGGAAGGCAGCAGACTTTCTGGCAGATGCCTCAGCCGACTCAGTTAGATTGGCGGCCAGATCAGCGGCTTTGTCAAATTCTGCACGGAGATCTCTTTGGCTGAAGGGCTGGTCTGGAGACATGTCTTCTAAATCCAAGCTTTGTGGTGTTCCATGTGAAGGGGAATACCTTTTCGGTCCAAGTCTGGACGACCTGCTAGATAAAGCGGCAGACAGGAAGAAAAAGTTTCCGGGGTTTCAAGGATCCTTTTCTAGCAGAAATAGGTTTAGTCGGTCCTTTCGTCCCTTTAGGGGTAGCCAGGAACAGGATAGGAGAACTAGGGAGGACCGATTCAGAGGTCAGAGGAAAAATAGAAATTTTTTCTATAACCAGTCCTCCGCAGACAAGAGAAAGCCTGAACAACAATGACGCCAGGATTCCGGTTGGGGGCAGGCTGAAGGGCTTCTTAACGGAGTGGAAGAAAATTTCCCTAAGTCCGTGGGTTTTAGATAGTCAGCCAAGGGTTAAAGTTGGAATTCCTTCAGTCCCCTCCGGCCCGATTCCTTCCAACCATAGTCCCCCCTTCAGTCCTAGGGAAATCAGTGATACAGGCAGAAGTGCTGAATTTAATAGAGAAATCGGTCTTGATCCCAGTATTAAAGGAAGAAGTAGGCAGAGGATTCTACTCCACTTTTTTTGGTAAAAAAAACAGACGGTTCTTTCAGGACCATTATAAATCTGAAAAGATTAAATCAGTTCATTCAGCCCAAAAGATTCAAAATGGAAACAATACGATCAACAATCAATCAATCTTTATCCATTATGCTTCATGGCCGTTCTCGACTTAAAAGACGCATACTACCACGTCCCCATTGCAATAGAACACCAGAGGTTTTTAAGGGTGGCCATCTAGTTGAAAGGTCAACTGGAGCATTTCCAATTCCAGGCTTTACCCTTTGGCCTTTCCATGGCCCCAAGGGTGTTTACAAAACTAGTGGCGGAAGTAGCAGCCCACATAAGGGAAAAGGACATTCTCTTCGTCCCTTACCTGGACGACTTCTTAATAGTAGGTAAGACAGAAGAAGCATGCATCTGGGCAGTATCAGAGATCCGGGTTATCCTGAACAGGTTAGGGTGGATAATAAACGAGGAGAAGTCAAGACCCCGTCCATCGAGGAGGCAGACCTTTTTAGGCCTAATACTGGACTCTTCTCTCCAAAAAACCCTTTTACCTACAAGCAAGGTAGTAGTTATCCAGAACAAGATCCAGGATCTAACCCGGAGACCGGTTACTTCAGTAAGAACAGCAATGTCGGTCCTCGGCTCCCTCACATCCTGTATTCCGGGAGTAAGGTGGGCTCAGCGGCACTCCAGAGCCTTACAGTGGGAAATCCTGTCTGCTTGGAAGGAAAGCCGGTCCTTGAATGCGAAAATGGAGATCTCAGTCCAGACCTTACAGAAACTATCATGGTGGCTGGATACGGAAAATCTCGTCCAGGGGATCCCGTGGAAAACAGGAAGATTGGTGTGCCTGACTACAGATGCAAGCCCGTGGGGGTGGGGTGCCCACATTCAAGGAACCTCCTTCCAGGGTCGTTGGGACCCCCTACAAAAAGTAGAGTCCTCCAACCTGAAAGAATTGATGGCAGTCGGCCTTGCGATGAGGGCCTCCCTTCCGAAGATAAAAGGGAAGGACCTAAGGATCCTTTCGGACAACAGGACTGTAGTCTCCTATTTGAACAGGCAGGGAGGGACAAGATGCAGGGCTCTTATGGAGGAAGCCTATGTCACTCTGAGTCTAGCAGAAAGAATATGCACCTCGATTTCAGCAGTCCACATCAGAGGGGTAGAGAACAGACAGGCAGATTTTCTGAGCCGCCATACCCTGTCCCAGGGGGAATGGTCCCTAGACCCCATTGTTTTCCAGAAGATAGTAGATCTCTGGGGAGTTCCCGAAATCGACTTGTTTGCCACGTATTCAAACAAGGTGGCCAGGTTCTATTCCCTAAGCAGAGCGGGATCCCCCTGTGGGATAGACGCCCTGACACAGGAGTGGAATTTCCGCCTGGCTTATGCCTTTCCCCCTCTTCCCCTGATTCCCCGAGTTTTACGGAAAATCAGGGAAGAGCGGGCCACAGTAATCCTGATCGCGCCCTTCTGGCCCAGGAGGTCCTGGTTCACGGGACTCCGAACCATGTCGATCGCCGATCCCTGGGTCCTTCTGAGCCAGGGACCAGTGAGACATCCAGCTGTAGACAGCCTACATTTAACGGCCTGGATTTTGAAAGGTGGTTATTAGAGAAGGAAGGGTTCTCTAATGCCTTTGGTTTCTACCCTGCTAAAAAGTAAAAAGGAGGTTACTATAAAGATCTATAGCAGAGTTTGGCACAAATTCTTAAATTTTGCCCAGATCCAGTTAAGGAGCCTACCTAGGGTTGCTCCCTTGCTTTCTATTCTTGAGTTTCTCCAGAAAGGTTTAGAAATGGGTCTATCAGTCAGTACCCTGAGAGTTCAGGTCTCTGCCCTGTCGATTCTGTTTAATCAGAACATAGCTAGTAGCCCTTGGGTTGCCAGGTTTTTTAGGGCTGTGGAGAGGTCTTCCCTGGTGGTAGTTCCAAAAGGCCCCCCCTGGAGTCTAGAGGTGGTATTAAAAGCTTTGTCTGGGCCTCCCTTTGAGCCCATTGATTCTATTTCGATTAAGCACCTTACCCTAAAGCTATCCGTTCTGATAGCCTTGACTTCTGCTCGGAGGATTGGGGAGATCCAGGCCATCTCCATCAACCCTCCGTATACCTTGATTTTAGAGGACAAAGTTATCATCCGTCCTGACCCGGCTTTTCTTCCAAAAGTCGCCTCCAAATTCCACCGCTCTCAGGAGATTGTTCTTCCCACTCTCTGTCAAAATCCTTCCTCTGAGGAAGAAGAATCTCTCCACTGTCTGGATGTCAAGAGAGCCCTTTTGGCCTATCTGTCCTCTACCTCTTCCTGGCGAAAATCTTCCTCACTCTTCTTACAGTTTCAAGGTAGAAACAAAGGTTTTGCTGCCTCAAAGAGTTCTATATCTCGGTGGGTCGTGTCAGCCATCTCCTTATCCTACCTTTCATCGGGGTTGTCTCCCCCGGGGGGCCTAAGGGCCCACTCAACCAGGGCAGTGGCTGCCTCCTGGGCTGAGAGGTCTTCTGTTCCAATGGAGAAAATTTGTGAGGCAGCGACCTGGTCTTCCCCTTTGACCTTTTTTAGGCACTATAGGTTGGACTTGAACTCTTCTGGTGATCCTTCCTTTGGTAAAGGGGTTCTTCTTTCTACTTCCCACCCTTATGGATTACTCTAGTAAATCTCCGGTGGTGCTGTCATGGGCGATAGGAAAAAATGGTATTACTTACCGGCAATTTGATTTTACAGAGCCCATGACAGCACCCTGGGTTTCCCTCCCTGGTGGTTCTTCTTTATTACACGGGTGTGCAGAGAAAAAAAAAAAAGAATAATTTTTATATAAAAAAAAAAAAAAAAAAGAATATATATAATATATGTTCCCTGTATACAAATTGCATGTCTAATTCATGTGGCGGCCTTCCTCCGATACTTGGAAAACTCACTGACGAGGAGGAGTATGCCCGCCCGTTTTATTCTGCAGGTTTCCTGTCTCTGTGGGGCGGATCCTCCTCTCTCCGGTGGTGCTGTCATGGGCTCTGTAAAATCAAATTACCGGTAAGTAATACCATTTTTCAATATCCATGGTGGTCGAGAATATTTATGGTTTAATATCTAATATTACGGTATAAAGGGATTGTCCCATGACAAACACTTAACCCCTATCCAGAGGATAAGGGATAAGTAATCCACAGGGGGCCCCTTTGATAACTAGAATGGGGGCCCTGTGTTCCCAATTTGAATGGAGTGTCGGTCATACATGTGAACTGCCGGCGACCGTCCAGTACAGTTGTCAGCTCTGTCTGCCGTCCCACAGTGATGAATAGAGTGGCAAGCTTGACCTTCTGCTCCATTCATTTTGGATGTCACTGCTGGTAATGAGGCCCCATTCTCCTGATTGGTGGGGGTCCCAGCCGCCAGACCGCCACTAATCTAATGCTGTGAATAGAGGATAACATGATATAATTGGAATACCCCTTTAACCTGTGCCCCAGCTAGTAACCCAGCCCCAAGAGATTGCAGAATTGTAAGAAGGTGCGATGCTGATTTCTAATAATGGCACAATAATATGATCATACTAGACATTAAGCCTGTTACAATAGCGGGCGCTAGAACAGTAGTGCATAAACATTAGTAGGAACAGTCTATATTAGATGGCAAGGGGATGGCTGGCACTGACTGGTGGTGCTGTGGCTGAGACTGGTGGCACTGACTGCTGGCAGCGGCTGCTGGCGGTGGCTGAGAATGCTGGGACTGTGCGGCTCTGTAATGCACGGACAGTAATGGTGGCGCTCTGACGTGTAGAGCACAACATAACCTGCGAGTGGCGGCAGTGATTGGGCGGTGGGCAGTGCGGGCGGCACGTGGAGCGCCATGTGATGATTGGTTGGCTTGCTGCACATGTGCAGTTTAATTATCGGCACACACGCACAGACACACAGCCCTGAGCACGCACACAGGGCTTTCATTATAAGAGATAGCTCGTACCATTGATTCCCTCAAACACAATGTATAATAATAAAAGCCATGTGTGTGTGTTCCGTGTCCGTGCGCCGATAATTAAACATGCGCGGCGCGCCGACCAATTAGCACATGACTCCTGCACTGCTTATTACACAGCTTTATTCCGCACCAGGTGTCCGCAAGGAGGGCCGGAGCTCCCGTTACCTGACAGGCCGCAGTGCATGCCTCTGATGCCGCTGTACAGTTCCAGCACCCGCAGCGGCGCCATCACCAGATCCCGTGGTCTCTGCGGCTTGCACGTTGCTCCCTCCTCTTCCAGGGCCCGGGCACTTCTGTGTGAGGCCGCCCGACGGATGACTCGCTTCCTGGGGCTCAGTTCTGAGGGGAAGTTTGTAGGAGGATGTTCTGTGTATAGAGGTGGCGGAGGCAGCATCAGGTGCTGAGTGCAGGGGGCTGCCGCAGGCTTGGCATTTGCCTCTAGTAGTAATACTCCTGCTCTAGTGTCCATCCATTAGTGATCCTGCCCCTGCTCCAGGTAACCCCCATCAGTTTCCCCTGCTCCAGGTGCTCTGCTGTCTGCTCCAGCTTCCCACTTTCTGCTGCAGGTGTTCCCCAGAGCCCCTACTCTCCCTGCATCCAGGACCAACCCCTCCCCGAGTACCTCTGCTCCAAGTGCCTCCCCTTTAGTTCCAGATGCCCCCTCAGTGCCCCTCCTTCAGTTGCCTCCCCTCTGTAGTGCCCCTTCTCCAGATGTCCCTCCTCCCTCTGGTGCCTGTGCTCATGCCACCTCCACCTCCTGTCGTGCCCCTGCTGAGGTGGTCTCTGCTCCAGGTAACCCCCTTGCGATGATGGGGATTAAAAACCATGCCCCCTTACTGTCTCTTTCACCAATTAGCAGAGTGATTCCTTATCTCCCGATTCTGTTCTCCGGCGCGCTGATGTGGGCGGAGTGAGGCGCTGCGATTCTATTGGCCAGTGCGCCGCACATTTAACATCTCCACACACGCACGGACACATCGCAGGCACAGAGGGATTTTATTATAGAGGATTACATGTTAGATGTAGCTATAGCATTTATAATACATATATGGGTTCTTTATAGCATGTGATCATTAGATTTGGAGGCATGTAAAGGGTAGTTTCAGGACTCGGGATATTCCATTCACTGTCTCACATTCACATTTCTTCTTCCAGAGACCATCCAGCAGCCCACAGATAATTACTCCATTACGGGACCATGTCGGGGTCAGCAGCAAATGGTAGACCAGGAGTTGGAGTTGGCGTTGTGATCACACATCCTTCCTATCCTGGCTGTGTTTTACTAGGACAGAGGAAAGCTAAAGGCTCGCCAGGGGCAGGCATGTATCAACTGCCAGGAGGACACCTAGAATT
Source organism: Bufo bufo (assembly GCF_905171765.1). Classification (NCBI taxonomy): domain Eukaryota; kingdom Metazoa; phylum Chordata; class Amphibia; order Anura; family Bufonidae; genus Bufo; species Bufo bufo. Next base: position 553,195,504 of record NC_053391.1, read on the forward strand.
TGGGTATGAGTACCTTGCTTTAGCAGTACATTGGTAAATGTCCAAACTTTTACTTGAGCATAGAGATTCCGAATTGTCACCTTCTGTCTGTGGCCAAGCAATAGGCCAAACATATTACAGTTGTGCATTGCAAATAACACTAGTAGAAGAACATGATTGATTAGGGACGCTTAAAAGTACATAACTGGAATTGAAAGTTCTAATTGTAAACGGGTTTTTGTTCTTACAGGCTCTTAAAGCGGTTCTCCAAGCTTTTAATATTCATGATCTATCCTCAAGATAGGTCATCAATATCAGATTGGAGGGGGTCCGAGACCCGGCAACCCCGCTGATCAGCTGTATGTATCCCTTCTCTCCTCCTGCATGCCAAGTGTCGGACCACCAACAATCTGATCATGATGACTTATCCTGATGATAGGTCATCAATATTAAAAGCCCGGAGAACCCCTTTAATATAAAAAATGTTAAAAGGGTTTTCTGACTGTTTTATACTGATAACCTATACTCATTAAAAGTCATCAGTATCTGGTCTGTGGGGGGCTGACATCCGGGACCCCCGCTGATCTGCTGTTTTAAGTAGGCCACTCCTTGCAGCTAACCAAGCACAGCTCCATACATTGTATAGCGGCTTTGCTTGGTATCAAAGCTCAGCCCTATTCACTTAAATGGGACTGAGCTGCGCCTAGACGTAGACCAGGTGACCGTTGAACGTGACATCACTGGCCTAGAGTAAGCTGTGAGAAGGCCGCAGCTCTCTTCAAACAGCTGATCGGCGACTGTCGGACCCCCACAGATCAGATACTGATGACCCGTTCACACATCTGTATTTCTGGTCCACATCCGATCCTCATTTTTTGCGAGGACAACAAATCGTGTGCTGTCCGCATCCACACCTACATTCTGTGGCCCCGCAAAGAAGATAGAACATGTCCTATTCTTGTCTGTTTTGCAAACAAGTATAGGCAGGACGTAGCGATCTGCAAAATGGCATCTGCTGTGCATGAGACCTAAGACAGTCAGAAAAACCCTTTAAATTCAAAGGAAAAAATATCTTTGCCAGGGATGCATATAGGAATTCCTTGTGTAAATGCTAACTCCGCAGCCAAATAGTGTGCAGCATTTACAGTACCAGCAAAATGCATAAGATGTTCTAAATGTCATCCACAACCTCATCCACATGCTGTGGAGAACACCTGCCGCTTATACGGACTTGAACTGTGGCTTTGAGTCTGCAGCTTGTCAGCTTATGTTGTGGGTTTTACCTGCGGCTTTCAACCTTTGGATTTCAGAGGATAAAAGGTGAAAAACCCAGTGCAATTGCCATAGCAATGCTGCTGCAAAAGACACCCTATTTTGGCCATTTTGGGGGCTGCAGTTTTCAGAGAAACCCACTGTACCCTTACAATTCATTGACACAGGGCCTTATACCTGATTAAAGAGGACCTGTCACCGCTCCTGACATGTCTGTTTTAATCGCTTTATGCATTCCCCATGTAATAACAATTCTGGAGCACCTATTCTTATGGCTTAATGTTGTGCCATTAATTTATTATTTCTACTAGAAGTTATGAATGAATTGCTTTTAGCCTTCAGGAGGGTACAGAGGGGAGGTAACAAGTTGGGGGGGTGTACCTGCACAGTCTGAAAATGGCCGCACTGATTGGATAGAGTGAGTCTGTGCAGGTACACCCCCCCAACTTGTTACCACCCCTCTGTACCCTTACTGAAGGCTGATAGCAATTCATTCATAACGTCAAGTAGAAATAATAAATTAAAGGGATTCTGTCACCTCTTTTTACCCTAGATCGCCGCTAGCATGTCCGCAATATACTTGTCCTATAGCTCTGTGTGGTTTTATTTAGGGGAAAAAATGATTTTAGATATATAAATGTAAATAGTAAGGAGCCCAAGGGGCTGCACTAACCGTTCTGGAGCCCAGCTACGCCCCCCTGTGAAGGAGCCCAGCACCGCCTGTATCCAGGAATCTCCTCCTTGCTCACGAAGTCAGATCGCCGTAATCTCGCGATGCGCAGTGCCAGCATAGTGTTCCTTCCCTGTGCTGGCATCAGCCTCAGGGAAGGAACTGCACATTGTGAGATTACAGCCATCTGACTTTGTGAGCAAGGAGGAGATTCCTGGATACAGGCGGTGCTGGGCTCTTTCACAGGGGGGCGTAGCTGGGCTCCTGAACGGTTAGTACAGCCCCTTGGGCTCCTTACCAGGCTTACCATTTACATTTATATATCTAAAATCATATTTTCCCCTAAATAAAACCACACAGAGCTATGGGACAAGTATATTGCGGACATGCTAGCGGCGATCTAGCCGTGCATGTCCGCATCTCTCTAGGGTAAAAAGAGGTAATCCCTTTAATGACACAACATAGAGCCATAAGAATAGAGGCTCCAGAATTGTTATTACATTGGGAATGCATGAAGCTATTAAAACAGACCTGTCAGGAGAGGTGAAAGGTCCTCTTTAGGCTAGGGCTACACGACATGTATCGCACAACATTTTTATAATGATAGTCTTTGGTGTCGCACTTTCATTATGAAAATTGCAGTGTAGTTGTGCCCTATGTGTCGCGCGACTTATTGTTGCGCAACACATATCGTTGTGTAGCCCTAGCCTTAAAGGGCTTCTGTCACCCCCCAAACAGCAATTTTCAGTATTGGACTTAATATAATTGCTAATGTACGCCGAGTCCATATATACCCCTCTTACCTCTGGCTGTGCTTTAAAGGGAGTCTGTCTCCAGATTTTGACCTTATAGACCGCTTACATAGCGCTCTAGCATAGCAGTCTATGATTCTAATGGTACCTTTGTTTTCTTGTGAAGTTCCCCCAAGGCAAAAACAGACTTTTATTCATATGTAAATTAGGGCTCGCAAGTGCCCACGGGCGGCGTTCACCTCGTTGGAGCCCAGGCTGTTCTGCCTCTTTTCGTCATATCCCCACCCCAGCCTCTTCCTCTGCCCGCCGCGCTCTTCCTTTGCGTCCTCCTTCTCAAGTTCTCTGCAGCGAGATCCATTGCTTGGCCGGGGCATGCGCACTGCGATGCCCATTGTGGGTGTCTCTGGTCCGTCTCCTCACCCCTGTTTCGCACCGTTGGCCGGCGCATGCGCAGTAGCTAATGCGATGCCGTGCCCACAATGGGCATCGCAGTGCACATGCCCCGTCAAAGCTATGGATAGCGCAGGCGTGGGATCTCGCTGCAGAGAAGGAGGACGCAGAGGAAGAGGCTGGGGCAGGGATATGACGAAAAGAGGCAGAACAGCCTGGGCACTTGCGAGCCCCAATTTACATATGAATGAAAGTCAATTTTTGCCTTGGGGGAACAAGAAAACATCAAAGGTACCATTAGAATCATAGACTGCTATGCTAGAGCGCTATGTAAGCGGTCTATAAGGTCAAAATCTGGTGACAGACTCCCTTTAAATTCTTTAAAAATAGTACTTTTGTGATATGCAAATTTCTTCACTACCAGCAAGTTAGGCGGTTACTTGCTGGTAGCCGCCGCATCCTCGGTCTAAAAAAACGCCCCCTCCTCCACTTGATTGACAGGGCCAGCGAGCGCTCTCCTCCTCTCGCTGGCCCTCTCTGCTCATAAAATCCCGCCCCTGCACCGTACCGGTCCTCATTCGGCGCAGGTGCTCTGAGAGAAGGACGTCGGCCTACACCCGGAAAAGAAGCATCAGGTGTAGGCTGACGTCATCGGCGCAGGCGCACTGAGGAAGGAGCGGGCAAGCGAGCGTCCTTCTCTGAGCGCCTGCACCGAATAAGGACTGGTACGGCGCAGGCGTGGGATTTCATGGGCAGAGGGGGCCAGGGAGAGGAGGAGAGCGCTCGCTGGCCCTGTCAATCAAGTGGAGGAGGGGGTGTTTTTTAGACCGAGGATGCAGCGGCTACCAGCAAGTGACCGCCCAACTTGCTGGTAGTGAAGAAATTTGCATATCACAAAAGTACTATTTTTAAAGAATTTAAAGCACAGCCAGAGGTAAGAGGGGTATATATGGACTCTGCGTACATTAGCAATTATATTAAGTCCAATACTGAAAATTGCTGTTTGGGGGGTGACAGAAGCCCTTTAAGGGTTCAAGTGCTTTCAAACTGGTATTTTTTTTACAAATTATGCTTGCATGTATCTGGATGTACTTTGTATTAGTGTTTTGCTCTGTATTTTGGTCTGCGTCCCATTCACATTTGTTTTTATGGGGCCACAAAAAATGTGGATAGAACATGTCCTATTCTTGTCTGTTTTGAGGTTGAGGATAACCCTTTTTTCAATTGGGCCTGCAAAAACTGCGGGATGCACACAGACCGCATCTCTATTTTGTGGATCCGCAATTTGCAGACTGCAAAATGGATATGGTCATGTGAATGCACCCTATATTTGAGCCTCAGGAAATACTCTGCATCGGTTAGTCATCGATAACCAGTTCCTAAATTATGTTCCATGTCATTATTGTGCAGTGAAAGCTGGGAGGCTTGTGCTGAGCGGGAAACTCTTGAAGAAGCTGGACTTCACCTGAAGAATGTCCGCTTTGCTTCAGTGGTGAACTCAATCAGTAGTGAACACAATTATCACTATATTACAATAATAATGAAAGGAGACATAGACCTGAATTATCCATCAGAACCTACAAACTTAGAGCCGGAAAAAAATGAAGGTAAGGAAATTTTAGTCAATGCTGTAAGTCAAATATAAGATGTAAACTGCAAGCCCGATCCTGCACGTCTTCCCGACAGGTTACTATTAAAAGGGTTGTCCTTTCTCAACATTAATGGCATATCACTAGGATATACCACAAATGTCAGATAGGTGCAGGTCCTAACTCTGGAGCCAGCCAGTGGCGCCTGAAGTCAACAAGAACACATTTCCAAAAATAGCAGTGAATGGCTCTCCATAGCAGTAAATGGAGAGTAAGGGCTCATGCACACGAACGTTTTTTGCGTTCCGTATACGGACCGTATTTTGATTCTGTATATGGTCCGTATACGGAACCATTTATTTCAATGGGTCCACAAAAGATGCGGACAGCCCCCGTGACCCCGCAAAAATTATGAGACCTGTCCTATTCTTGTCCGTTTTGCGGACAAGAATATGCATCTCTATAATGGGCCTCCTGTTCCGTTCCGCAAACTGCGGAAGGCACACGGGCAGCATCCGGTTTTTGCGGATCGCAAAAAACGGCAGTCGTGTGCATGAGCCCTAAGAGTTGCTACCTTTCTATTCACCACTATGGCCCTGTCGGAAATAGCTCTTTACACAGTGGTGAATTGAGGGTGGCCACACATAGGCGGCTGCTCTCCCTTCACTTCAGAGGCCCTGTTCTGGCGTTAGGAGTGGGTCCCAGAGGTTGGACCCACACCTATCTGACGTTTGTGGCATATCCTAGCGATGTGCCATAAATGATGGGACAACCCCTTTAATGACCAGTACACACCATGTGCTGCTGCATGGTGCCTTCATAAAGCACCCTATTCTCTCCTAGAAAGAATGGCATGTAAAGAAGCAAGCCATGATTTTTCTCTTAGCTTCCTACGATGTTTTTGATCCATATAGTATCCATACAATACAGACCGTTAAAGAGGTTGTCAGAGCTGAACCCAGACATATCCCCATCTTCACCGCTCCGGCCCCCCTGATATGAGCATTGGATCATTTCCTGCTCCGATGCTCTCCTTTGCCCTGCGCTGAATCATGCAGGGCAAGGGCTTTTTTGTTTACTTTGGCACACTGCTAGGAGGAGGCTTCCGGCCACCAGTGTTCCCAGTGACGTCACCGGCTCTGATGGGTGGGCTTTAGTGCTGCCCTAGCTGTTTTACAGGCTAGAGCAGGACCAAAGCTTGCCCATTAGTGCCGGTGATGTCACCAGGCTCACAGCAGGACGGAAGCCTCTGCCTAGCAGTCCCCATGAAGAGCCCAGTATGTCACCGGAACTCCAAAAAAGCATCGGGGCATGAAATGCTGCCTGGGTGAAAATGGGTATACCGTATTTTTCGCCCTATAAGATGCACCGGCCCATAAGGCGCACCTAGGTTTTTGAGGAGGAAAATAAGAAAAAAAATATTTTGAACCAATAGGTGTGCTTTTGGTGGGTTTTGAACTAATTGTGGTCTGTGGGTGACGCACTGTTATGGGGGATCTGTGGGTGACGCACTGTTATGGGGGATCTGTGGGTGACGCACTGTTATGGGGGATCTGTGGGTGACGCACTGTTATGGGGGATCTGTGGGTGACGCACTGTTATGGGGGATCTGTGGGTGACGCACATGGGGGATCTGTGGGTGGCTCTTATTGGGGTCTCTGGATGGCACTGTTATGGGGATCTGTGTATGACACATATATAGCATCTTATGCTATGTGTCATCCACAGATCCCCTCCATAAGTGTCCCTGTAGTGAATGACCCTCAATACAGGGGATGGGGGTCGCATCTGCTTTTATAATGACAGCGGGGCCCGTGTAGTGACTGTATTGTACTACACGGGCCCACTCACTGTATAATCGTATCTGTAATAGTTAATTATGCATATACCGGTAATCGGATAATCAGCGCCTATATTACTTACAACTACAAGCGCTCGGTAGGTAGCAGAGAGGAGGGAGGAGGCAGGCCGGGAGGACGGGCGCTGGCAGCGTGAGTCACTACGTCATGCGCCCACGCCGCCTGCTTCATTCATAAAGTGGGCGGCGCAGGCGCATGACGTAGTGACTCACGCTGCCATCGCCCGTCCTGCCTGCTCCCTCCTCACTGCTACCGAGCGCTTGTAGTTGTAAGTAATACAGGCGCTGATTATGCGATTACCGGAATATACATAATTAACTATTACAGATACGATTATACAGTGAGCGGGGCCCATGTAGTAGAATACAGTCAGTGCACGGGCCCCGCTGTCATTATAAAAGCAGATGCCGGCCCCCAGCACCTCCTCCCTCACAGCTGATACACCCGCCGCGCGGCATCGTGGCGGGTGTATCATTAAAAATTCGGCAAAATCAGCAGCATTCGCCCCATAAGACGCACTGCTATTTTCCCCCCACTTTTGGGGGGGAAAAAGTGCGTCTTATAGGTTGAAAAATACGGTATGTCCTGGTTCAACTCTGAACATGGACAACCCCTTTAACCATGTACATGAGGCCTTAGATGAGTCAATAATACCCCAAACAAATGAAGGAACTGTAATAAATGTAATTTTACAACTTCTTTTTACTTTTTATCTTGCAGGCTGGAATTGGGTCAATTGGGAAGAATTTCCTCCAAATGACCAACTGTTCTGGGCCTTATGCTGCTTGAGAAAACAAGGATATGATCCGTTTAGTGAAAATTTTGACCATCTTCATCCAGTACAGCAATAATGATCCTGTTGGACTTTAGCTTTCACTGTGTTCTGTAATGTACACTATCTTCATGCTATGTTTATATGAATAGCTGTTTTATTAGTTATTGCAGTTTTAAGCAGTTTTTGCATTTCAAATCCGAACCATAGAGTAATTTATTCTGTGGATTTTTTTTTCAGCAGCGTATGGGTGAGATTTGCTGGCCTCATGCATATGACCATAAGGCCTCATGTACACGGACGTTTTTTTTTGCGGTCCGCAAAACGGATTTCCGTTGTTCCGTGATCAGTGACCGTTTTTTCGTCCGTGGGTCTTCCTTGATTTTTGGAGGATCCACGGACATGAAGAAAAAGTCGTTTTGTTGTCCGCCTGGCCGTGCTGAGCCAAACGGATCCGTCCTGACTTACAATGCAAGTCAATGGGGACGGATCCGTTTGACGTTGACACAATATGGTGCAATTGCAAACGGATCCGTCCCCATTGACTTTCAATGTAAAGTCAGGAGTCCCTATTATACCATCGGATCAGAGTTTTCTCCAATCCGATGGTATATTTTAACTTGATGTTAGAATATACCATCGGATTTGAGTTAAATCGTGAAACTCAGATCCGACAGTATATTCTAACACAGAGGCGTTCCCATGCGATTAAACTGGGACTCCGATCAGAACTCTCTGCTGCCACCAATATTGGGGGGGTCGGTCATTTTAATTAGGGGGGTGGGGGCGGCCGCACTGGCCACCAATGTGTTAAATACAAGGGAGGGAGGGGGGGCTGGCCGCACTGGCCACCAATGTGTTAAATACAAGGGAGGGAGGGGGGGCCGGCCGCACTGGCCACCAATGTTTTAAATACCAGGGAGGGGGGGCCGGCCGCACTGTCCACCAATGTGTTAAATACAGGGAGGGGGGGGGGGGGTCCTGCCCCCTGCTCCCTGGCAGCACCTGCCAGGCAGCAGGGGGCAGTCATGTACACAGTTCTTTTAGTATATTCTAACCTGAAGCGTCCCCATCACCATGGGAACGCCTCTGTTAGAATATACTGTCGGATCTGAGTTTTCACGAAGTGAAAAAACAGATCTAAAAAGCTTTTATGCAGACGGATCAGCGGATCCGTCTGTGCGAAAGTAGCCTACGGACAAGGATGACGGACGCGGATGGCAATCTTGTGTGCATCCGTGTTTTTTCACGGACCCATTGACTTGAATGGGTCCGTGAACCGTTGTCCGTCAAAAAAATAGGACAGGTCCTATTTTTTTGACGGACAGGAAACACGGATCACGGATGCGGCTGCAATTAACGGTGCATTTTCCGATTTTTCCACGGACCCATTGAAAGTCAATGGGTCTGCGAAAAAAAATGGAAAACGGAACAACGGCCGCGGATGCACACAACGGTCGTGTGCATGAGGCCTAAGTGTTTTGCAGTCAGCAAAATGCGGATCTGCAAAATACGGATGATATTCGTGTTGCATCCATTTTTTTTTTTTTGCGGCCCCATTGACTTGAATGGGTTCCAGGTCCACATTTTGTGGCCGAGAATAGGAAATGTTTTATCTTTTGCAGAATGGACATACAGATGCGGAAAGCTCTTGATTATCCGTGTGCTTTCCACATCCGTATGCCTGTTCTGCAAAAGATAAAACGTGTTATTCTTGGCCACAAAAGTGGATGCAGCAGAGAGGACATTTGCAGACCACAAAATACATACGGTAGTGTGCATGGGGGCCTTAATCTCATCCGCTTTTCTAGTACTGTAGTACACTGGATTTTTCGCACACCAACCCATGTGGATATACCTGAAACGGAATCTTAATCTAATTTTTAATAAAATGCACAACAAACGATGCCATTTAACCAGTGTTATGCCTTTTTTATGCGTTGAATATAGCTGTCCTTTGTCAGCCCCTTCCTATAAATTGTCAAATCTGGCCTATGACCTCATTTCTCAGATACAGCTTCCTGCCAGTTCATCACATTTATAAGTTAAGGCTGAGTGCACACTTCAGTTATTTCCATCAGTAAGGGCTCATGCACACAAACATATTATTTTTTTCCGTGTCCGTATGTCCACTTGGCCGTTCCACCAAAAAATAGAACATGTCCTATTGTCTGAGTAGGCTTCACTGCTGGTTTAGGCCTCTTGCACACGACCGTATGCCCTTCATGATCATATGAGTGCGGGACAATAGTCCCGCAGGCGGCCCGACGTGCACAGCATCATTGTAATCTATGCTGTGTGCTCCTGTGCGCACGATCAATGCCGCTCCGGGACATGTGGCCTGCTCACGGACCGTATATTTCGGAGGGCATACGGTCGTGTGCAAGAGGCCTTAGGCTCACAATAACTGATGGAAACAACTGACCAAATAACTGAAGTGTGAACTCTGAAGTGATGTGGTGCAGCTTGAGCAATCTAATGTTAAAAATAAACTTTATGAAATATGTGAGACAGATTTACTAATTCTGTCTAATCCTGGCACACTGATTAGACAGCACGCCTACATTAAGTGAATCCTCCGGCAGCGCAGGGGGGAAACAAACACCTGTGTAAAAAGCCAATCTATGTAAAAGACCGCAAATGAGTTTTTAGCAATTCTCATCCACACCAGAAACTGACCAGCATGTCAAAATATGAAGCAGATTTCACCTTTTGTAATGCAAATATTGAAATCTGCAGCAAATCAGTAGCATTCCCTCAACAGAAAACGCACTATTCGTGCATTTTATGTTTCTCCTGCAGATTTCCAGCAGAATCTTTTTTTGCTGCAGAAAATCTGCTGCATTTCAGTCATTTGTAGATATACCCTGCACTAGGTTTTCATTTTTCTTCTTGATATACAGTGGATATAAAAAGTCTACACACCCCTGTTAAAATGTCAGGTTTCTGTGATGTAAAAATATGAGACAAAGATAAATCATTTCTGAACTTTTTCCACCTTTTAATGTGACCTATAAACTGTACCACTCAATTGAAAAACAAACTGAAATCTTTTAGGTGGAGGGAAGAAAACAATAAAAACTCCCCCTTATAACTGGGGATGTAGCTGTGTTCAGAATTAGGCTCCATTCACACGTCCGCAAAATGGGTCCGCATCCTTTCCGCAATTTTGCGGAATAGGTGCGGACCCATTCATTCTCTATGGGGACGGAATGGATGCGGACAGCACACAGTGTGCTGTCTGCAGCCGCAATTGCGGAGCGCGGCCCCGATTTTGGGTCCGCAGCTCTGCAAAAAGATAGAGCATGTCCTATTCTTGTCCTGAGCTTGCGGACAAGAATAGGCATTTCTATGGGGGTGACGGGCTGGTGTGTTGCGGACCCGCAACACACCACGGACGTGTGAATGTAGCCTTAAGCAATCACATTCAAAATCATGTTAAATAGGAGTCAGCATACGTACACCTGCCACCATTTAAAGTGCCTCTGATTAACCCCAAATAAATTCAGCTGCTCTAGTTGGTCTTTCCTGAAATTTTCTTAGTTGCATCCCACAGCAAAAGCCATGGTCCACAGAGAGCTTCCAAAGCATCAGAGGAATCTCATTGTTAAAAGGTATCAGTCAGGAGAAGGGTTCAAAATAATTTACAAGGTATTAGATATACCATGGAACACAGTGAAGACAGTCATCAAGTGGAGAAAATATGGCACAACAGTGACATTACCAAGAACTGGACGTCCCTCCAAAATTGATGAAAAGACGAGAAGAAAACTGGTCTGGGAGGCTACCAAGAGGCCTAGAGCAACATTAAAGGAGCTGCAGGAATATCTGGCAAGTACTGGCTGTGTGGTACATGTGACAACAATCTCCCGTATTCTTCATATGTCTGGGCTATGGGGTAGAGTGGCAAGACGAAAGCCTTTTCTTACAAAGAAAAAAATCCAAACCAGGTTACATTTTGCAAAAACACATCTGAAGTCTCACAAAAGCATGTGGGAAAAGGTGTTATGGTCTGATGAAACCAAGGTTGAACTTTTTGGCCATAATTCCAAAAGATATGTTTGGTACAAAAACAACACTGCACATCATCAAAAGATCACCATACCCACAGTGAAGCATGGTGGTGGCAGTATCATGCTTTGGGGCTGTTTTAATTCAGCTGGAACTGGGGCCTTAGTTAAAGAGGACCTTTCACTAGAATAAAACATCTAAACTAACTATACAGACATGGAGAGCGGCGCCCAGGGATCCCCCTGCACTTACTGTTATCCCCGGGCACCGCTCCGTTCTCCCGGTATAGCCTCCGGTATCTTCATAGTTAGGCTCCACCCAGGGGAACCTGCCGGGGTCTCTTTCTCCCAGGCTGTAGCGCTGGCCAATCGCAGCGCTCAGCTCATAGCCTGAGAGAAAAAAAAGCCTCTCAGGCTATGAGCTGAGCGCTGCGATTGGCCAGCGCTACAGCATGGGAGAATGAGACGCCAGCAGGTTCCCCTGGGTGGAGCCTAACTATGAAGATACCGGAGGCTATAACGGGAGAACAGAGCAGCGCCCGTGGATAACAGTAAGTGCAGGGGGATCCCTGGGCGCCGCTCTCCATGTCTGTATAGTTAGTTTAGATGTTTTATTCTAGTGAAAGGTCCTCTTTAAGCTAGAGGGAATTATGAACAGTTCCAAATACCAGTCAATATTGGCACAAAACCTTCAGGCTTCTGCTAGAAAGCTGAACCTGAAGAGGAACTTCATCTTTCAGCATGACAACGACCCAAAAGCATACATCCAAATCAACAAAGGAATGGCTTCACCAGAAGAAGATTAAAGTTTTGGAATGGCCCAGCCAGAGCCCAGACCTGAATCAGATTGAAAATCTGTGGGGTGATCTGAAGAGGGCTGTGCACAGGAGATGCCCTCGCAATCTGACAGATTTGGAGTGTTTTTGCAAAGAAGAGTGGGCAAATCTTGCCAAGTCAAAATGTGCCATGCTGATAGTCTTTTTGGGTATGAGTCTTAGTGCTGTAATAAAATCAAAAGGTGCTTCAACAAAGTATTAGTTTAAGGGTGTGCACACTTATGCAACCATATTTTATTTTTATATTTTTTCTTTCCTTTACCTAAAAGATTTCAGTTTATAGGTCACATTAAGGGTCCATTCACACGTCCGTGTGTGTGGATCCGCAAAACACGGACATCGGCGATGTGCGTTCCGCATTTTGCGGACCGCACATCGCCGGCACTGAATAGAAAATGCCTATTCTTGTCCGCAATTGCGGACAAGAATAGGACATGTTCTATATTTTTCGGGATCGGAATTGCGGACCCGGAAGTGTGGATTCGCACAGCACATTGTGCTGCCCCATAGAAATGAATGCGTCCGCAATTCCGTTTCGCAAAATGCGGAACGAAATTGCGGACGTGTGAATGGACCCTAAAGGTGGAAAAAAGTTCTGAAATGATTTATCTTTGTCATTTTTTTTACATCACAGAAACCTGACATTTTAACAGGGGTGTGTACACACTCACCTAAAGAATTATTAGGAACACCATACTAATACGGTGTTGGACCCCCTTTTGCCTTCAGAACTGCCTTAATTCTACGTGGCATTGATTCAACAAGGTGCTGATAGCATTCTTTAGAAATGTTGGCCCATATTGATAGGACAGCATCTTGCAGTTGATGGAGATTTGAGGGATGCACATCCAGGGCACGAAGCTCCCGTTCCACCACATCCCAAAGATGCTCTATTGGGTTGAGATCTGGTGACTGTGGGGGCCATTTTAGTACAGTGAACTCATTGTCATGTTCAAGAAACCAATTTGAAATGATTCGAGCTTTGTGACATGGTGCATTATCCTGCTGCAAGTAGCCATCAGTGGATGGATACATGTTCTCATTCTGTTTACGCCAAATTCGGACTCTACCATTTGAATGTCTCAACAGAAATCGAGACTCATCAGACCAGGCAACATTTTTCCAGTCTTCAACAGTCCAATTTTGGTGAGCTCGTGCAAATTGTAGCCTCTTTTTCCTATTTGTAGCGAAGATGAGTGGTACCCGGTGGGGTCTTCTGCTGTTGTAGCCCATCCGCCTCAAGGTTGTGCGTGTTGTGGCTTCACAAATGCTTTGCTGCATACCTCGGTTGTAACGAGTGGGTATTTCAGTCAACGTTGCTCTTCTATCAGCTTGAATCAGTCGGCCCATTCTCCTCTGACCTCTAGCATCCACAAGGCATTTTTGCCCACAGGACTGCCGCATACTGGATGTTTTTCCCTTTTCACACCATTCTCTGTAAACCCTAGAAATGGTTGTGCGTGAAAATCCCAGTAACTGAGCAGATTGTGAAATACTCAGACCGGCCCGTCTGGCACCAACAACCATGCCTCGCTCAAAATTGCTTAAATCGCCTTTCTTTCCCATTCTGACATTCAGTTTGGAGTTCAGGAGATTGTCTTGACCAGGACCACACCCCTAAATGCATTGAAGCAACTGCCATGTGATTGGGTGACTAGATAATTGCATTCATGAGAAATAGAACAGGTGTTCCTAATAATTCTTTAGTGTATATATATATATATATATATATATATATACATACATACAGTGGGATGTGAAAGTTTGGGCAACCTTGTTAATCGTCATGATTTTCCTGTATAAATCGTTGGTTGTTACGATAAAAAAATGTCAGTTAAATATATCATATAGGAGACACACACTAATATTTGAGAAGTGAAATGAAGTTTATTGGATTTACAGAAAGTGTGCTATAATTGTTTAAACAAAATTAGGCAGGTGCATAAATTTTGGCACTCTTGTCATTTTATTGATTCCAAAACCTTTAGAACTAATTATTGGAACTCAAATTGGCTTGGTAAGCTCAGTGACCCCTGACCTACATACACAGGTGAATCCAATTATGAGAGAGTATTTAAGGGGGTCATTTGTAAGTTTCCCTCCTCTTTTAAATTTTCTCTGAAGAGTAGCAACATGGGGGTCTCAAAACAACTCTCAAATGACCTGAAGACAAAGATTGTTCACCATCATGGTTTAGGGGAAGGATACAGAAAGCTGTCTGTTTCCATAGTTAGGAACATATTAAGGAAATGGAAGACTACAGGCTCAGTTCAAGTTAAGGCTCGAAGTGGCAGACCAAGAAAAATCTCGGATAGACAGAAGCGACGAATGGTGAGAACAGTGAGAGTCAACCCACAGACCAGCACCAAAGACCTACAACATCATCTTGCTGCAGATGGAGTCACTGTGCATCGTTCAACCATTCGGCGCACTTTACACAAGGAGATGCTGTATGCGAGAGTGATGCAGAGGAAGCCTTTTCTCCGCCCACAGCACAAAAAGTGCCTCTTAAGGTGGGCTAAAGCACATTTGGACAAGCCAGCTTCATTTTGGAATAAGGTGCCATAACAAGGGGCGTTATGCATGGAGGAAAAAGAACACAGCATTCCAAGAAAAACACCTGCTACCTACAGTAAAATGTGTTGGTTCCATCATGCTGTGGGGCTGTGTGGCCAGTGCAGGGACTGGGAATCTTGTCAAAGTTGAGGGACGCATGGATTCCACTCAGTATCAGCAGATTCTGGAGACCAATGTCCAGGAATCAGTGACAAAGTGTCACGGATGAGAGTGGGGGAAAATCCTCATCCGTGCGATGTTAGGGATAAGGAAGCTGCTAGGCCTGGACAACAGAATTAGGGAGCAGGTCACCTCCTAAAGCGTCCCTAACTCTGACCCTGACTCCTAACTGTATGAGCCAACCCAGATGGTAGGAGGGCTCATACTCAGGAACCTCGAGTCCCTACTAGCCCTCCAGAGATCCCTGGACTAGGAGCAGGGTAAGACTACCTGTTCCTCCTAGACACAGAGGAACAGGAGTCTCACTGGCCAAGCTGCAAGGAAAGGGGAACATCAACAGCATATGGATATGGCAGGCGAGTGAAACCACTTCCACACCTACCTGCCACAGACACACTGACTGGAACCCGTGCTCAATAGCTGTTATCCACACCAAACACAAAAGGACACAACATAAACTCACACAGGAAACCAGATCCATAACTGCAATGAGGTGAGACTCCACACAAACATAAGCATAACATTAATACATTAGTTTCATGACCACAAGGGTGGCCCTCACTGGATAGATGGCATCAGGATACCAGGAGGATGACTCCAGCATAACATGCCTGGAGTACCCCTCAGCTACAGGCTTCCAGCAGAGGCTAAGTAGCCACACCCACACAGACATACTAGGAAAGGAATTAACCCTTCCAACACCAGAAAAGGTAAGTGTCACTTAAAGGGGAAATGCACACATAACTTAAATCCCGTGCACACCAAACATACAAAGTGCACACCTACAAAGACAGGTTGCCAGTTGCAACCGCATGCACTTGACAGCAAGCTGCCTAGCAACCAGCTCAGGCTGCTATACTGCCAAATAACATCATGTTGCCAGCGGCAACCACACGTGAGGCATAATACTAACAGCCCTCACCTGTGATTGACAACAAGACCAGACCGCAGGCAACTGCATGCGGCTCAAGGAGTCACGACCATGACACAAAGCTGAAGCTGTGTCGGGGCTGGATCTTTCAACAAGACAACGACCCTAAACACTGCATCAGACCAGTGTAGTATTCTGATCTCATCATGTCTATCTTCATCGGCATATCTGGATAAAACCAAGAAAAAAGAGAAAGAAAATCTTTTAGAATATGGGTAATGAAAGAACATTAATAGTCCAAATACTAACTACCCAACACAGAATAGCATTAGTGGTCGGTCCAGAACAGGGGAGAAATAAGGGCAAGCCACAATCCTATCTAACCAATCCTACATTGTATTCTACATTTAGACCACTTGGTTTGAGAGAATTAAGTACATAGATCCACTCTAGTTCTTTTTTCTTCAACAGAGTGGATCTATTACCTCCTCGTCTTGGCATGGGTACATGATCAATTATATAACATTTAAGGTCCCTTTCAATATGTTTTATTTCAAGAAAATGTTTTGAGACCGGCAAGTCAGGGCGCTTCTTCCTAATGGATAATCTGTGGTTGTTGAGCCATGTTTTCAAGTCAGTGGAGGTTTCCCCCCACGTACAATAATTTACATGGGTAGGTAAGGACATACACAACATAACTTGAATTACAGTTTAAGTGGAACCGTATTGGATATTGCACCCCTGTATGAGGATGCAAAAAGCTTTTTCCTTTTATATAGCGACAATTTACACACCCAAGACATGGGAAACAACCAAGTCCCGCCGAAGTTATTGTGGTTTGTTCCACCATTCTGCTTGGGCCAACATCAACTCTTACAAGTTGATCACGCAAACTTTTTGTTCTACGATATGACATCAATGATAATGACTGAAATTCAATGACAGATTTGTGACAACCCTTTAATAAATTCCAATGTTTTTTTTATAATTTTGGAAATATCTATACTGTATTCCGTATAAGTAGAGATGAATGGAATTCTCTTAGTGTTGGCACGAATCAGCTTTTTAGAAAGTGTTGTATTATCTTGGTCATGGATTCTGTCCCCTTGTTGCTTTAAAAGTTTAGAAGGATAACCTCGATCCAGGAATTTGCCCACCATCACATTCAAAGTGTTGTTAAGCACCACTGGATCTGAGGTAATCCGCTGCGCCCTAACAAATTGTGAATAGGGTAAAGATTTGATCATAGATCTCGGATGGTTACTATTATACTCTAAAAGAGAGTTTTTGTCAGTTGGTTTAGTAAATACTTCTGTGCATAATTTGCCATCAGATAAAATAACCTTAGTGTCCAAAAACTGAATCTCTTTCTGGGAGTGCACAAGTGTAAACTGTAGAGTATCATCGATACTATTCAGAAAATCCTGAAACTCAAGTAATTGCGGCAAGGAACCTGTCCATATGAGGAAGATGTCCACATAACGCCACCACGCCAGTACATGACTGTAGTGGTGGGAGACGTAGACAACATCTTCCTCATAGACCCCCATATAGATATTAGCGTAGGTTGGGGCCACATTGGACCCCATCGCCACGCCTTGACGCTGTATGTACTGATCTTGAAACAAAAAGTAATTATACCGCAATGTTATTTCCAACAACGCCAGGATGAACTGGCATGCCTGTTCAGTAAATGAGGAATGTTGTAACATATGTGACACCGCTTTAAGCCCTTTGCAATGATCTATAAAGGTGTAAAGCGAAACTACCGTACATTGAATGATGCCAAAATGACATCATCTAAATGTGATATATTGATAGAATGCAGTTTATTCCAAAAATCTGATGTATCCAAAATATAGGAGTTTGCTCCAATGGCAAAATTACGTAATAACTTGTTGAGGAAGACAGAAATGTGGCTGAAAATTGAGTCAGAGCCAGACACTATGAGGAGTTAATGCACTAATTTTGTATTAGTCACATGATATGATGTAATCAGTTGTGGGTGTGTATATACACTGCTCAAAAAAATAAAGGGAACACAAAAATAACACATCCTAGATCTGAGTTAATTAAATATTCTTCTGAAATACTTTGTTCTTTACATAGTTGAATGTGCTGACAACAAAATCACACAAAAATAAAAAAATGGAAATCAAATTTTTCAACCCATGGAGGTCTGGATTTGGAGTCACACTCAAAATTAAAGTGGAAAAACACACTACAGGCTGATCCAACTTTGATGTAATGTCCTTAAAACAAGTCAAAATGAGGCTCAGTTGTGTGTGTGGCCTCCACGTGCCTGTATGACCTCCCTACAACGCCTGTGCATGCTCCTGATGAGGTGTTGGACGGTCTCCTGAGGGATCTCCTCCCAGACCTGGACTAAAGCATCTGCCAACTCCTGGACAGTCTGTGGTGCAACGTGACGTTGGTGGATAGAGCGAGACATGATGTCCCAGATGTGCTCAATTGGATTCAGGTCTGGGGAACTGGCGGGTCAGTCCATAGCATCAATGCCTTCGTCTTGCAGGAACTTCTGACACACTCAAGCCACATGAGGTCTAGCATTGTCTTGCATTGGGAGGAACCCAAGGCCAACCGCACCAGCATATGGTCTCACAAGGGGTCTGAGGATCTCATCTCGGTACCTAATGGCAGTCAGGCTACCTCTGGCGAGCACATGGAGGGCTGTGCGGCCCTCCAAAGAAATGCCACCCCACACCATTATTGACCCAATGCCAAACCGGTCATGCTGGAGGATGTTGCAGGCAGCAGAACGTTCTCCACGGCGTCTCCAGACTCTGTCACGTCTGTCACATGTGCTCAGTGTGAACCTGCTTTCATCTGTGAAGAGCACAGGGCGCCAGTGGCGAATTTGCCAATCTTGGTGTTCTTTGGCAAATGCCAAATGTCCTGCACGGTGTTGGGCTGTAAGCACAACCCCCACCTGTGGACGTCGGGCCCTCATATCACCCTCATGGAGAGTCTGTTTCTGACCGTTTGAGCAGACACATGCACATTTGTGGCCTGCTGGAGGTCATTTTGCAGGGCTCTGGCAGTGCTCCTCCTGTTCCTCCTTGCACAAAGGCGGAGGTAGCGGTCCTGCTGCTGGGTTGTTGCCCTCCTACGGCCTCCTCCACGTCCCCTGATGTACTGGCCTGTCTCCTGGTAGCACCTCCATGCTCTGGACACTACGCTGACAGACACAGCAAACCTTCTTGCCACAGCTCGCATTGATGTGCCATCCTGGATAAGCTGCACTACCTGAGCAACTTGTGTGAGTTGTAGACTCCGTCTCATGCTACCACTAGAGTGAAAGCACCGCCAGCATTCAAAAGTGACCAAAACATCAGCCAGGAAGCATAGGAACTGAGAAGTGATCTGTGGTCACCACCTGCAGAACCACTCCTTTATTGCGGGTGTCTTGCTAATTGCCTATAATTTCCACCTGTTGTCTATCCCATTTGCACAACAGCATGTGAAATTGATTGTCACTCAGTGTTGCTTCCAAAGTGGACAGTTTGATTTCACAGAAGTGTGATTGACTCGGAGTTACATTGTGTTGTTTAAGTGTTCCCTTTATTTTTTTGAGCAGTGTATATTGTTCACTATGTCCTGTTACTTTGCTTGAGAAAGGCTCTGGTATAGAGCTGAACCGTCGCTATTGCCACTGAGGTGAATAGTTTTTTTTAATTTTATTTCCTTCGAGTGCTGCCTTTTTCCTATATATATATATATATATATATATATATATATATATTTAACAACCCACTGTATATTGCCTAGGATGGTGTTGCATGGTTTTGATGACTGAAAGACTTGGAGAAATCCTGCTGCAGCAGCAACGCCATTGAGATGTATGGAACGGATTTTCAATTTGTGCACCAAATCTGCTTTAGGCCTCATACATATGGCCATGCCTTGTTTTGCGGAACGGAAGGTCTGGCCCCCAATAGACTAGTCGTATCCATGTTCTATTTTATTTTATTTGCGGGCATGGATCTGAGGTATGGAGTGCCTTCCGCCACTTTAGCGGCCCCACTGAAGTGAATAGGTCCACAGAGCCTAACAACGTTTGTGTGCATGAGGAATTAGGCTGAGGTCACATCTCCATTTATTTTCTGTTCTTCTGAGCAGTCAGAACGGAAAGTAAAAAACAAAAACGGATCCTGTGTTTTAAGCATCCATTAGACCCCTTTCACACAAGCGAGTTTTCCGCGCAGGTGCAATGCGTGATGTGAACACATTGCACCCACACTGAATCCTGACCCATTCATTTCAATGGGTCTGTGTACATATTTATTTTTTTCATGTATCAGTTCTGCTTTGCATGAAAAACGCAGCATGTTCTATATTCTGCATTTTTCACGCAGGCCTGGCCACATAGAAGTGAATGGGGCTTCAGTGAAAAACGTATTGCATCCGCAAGCAAGTACGGATGTAATGCGATTTTCACTGATGGTTGCTAGGAGGTGTTGTTTGTAAACCTTCAGGTTTTTGTTTTTTTATCACGCGCATGAAAAACGCATTGCACCCATGCGGAAAAAACAATGCAATCGCAGACAAAACTGACTGAACTTGCTTGCAAAATGGTGCAAGTTTCACTGAACGCATCCGGACCTAATCAGTCACGCTCGTGTGAAAGAGGCCTAAAGGTTTTCACCATACCTCATAATTAGGGATGAGCGAACTTGTGTTTCAAGATCGGTGTGCAAGGTTCAGGTTATGTAAGAATTCCGTTATGGATTCCGCTACCACAGACCATAGGCACAGATTGGAAGCACTACGAAGCACTTCTGATCCGTGCCTCCATACCGCAAAAAGATAGATTATGTTCTATCTTTGGCCATATGTTGCATTGTTCAAGTCAATGGGTCCACATCCGCAAGTGGACAGCACACGACCAGTGCCCATGCGTTGCAGATTTGCAAAACACAGATACCGGCCATGTGCATCCCGCATTGTGCAGAACCCTTGATAAGACAGTCCTATCCTTGTCGATAATGCAGATAATAGTAGCACGTTTTATTTTTTGCAGCACAGACACGGAATGCACACAGAGGCATAGCCATTTTTTTGCAGCCCTTTTAAAGAGGATGGTTTATACACAGTGCCTACTTTAAAAAACTTGCTGCAGTCTTAGCTGTACTTTTGTACAGTGGAGTAAATACAAAAGGCAATTATCCCACCAGGCGATATGTATATCTTTTCTAAGCTTTTCTCCCACATCTGAATTGTTGGAATGTAATGTTCTTGCATTTTCCCCCACTATAATGGTGTTACAATGACAACTCCAGAACACAAAAACATGATCTACAGATTCCAAAATAAATCAAAGATCTTGTACATATCAATGGTAAGTAGCATGAGGCTGTAAGTCATGAATCTGTGCCATCTCGTATATTTAACATATTTTATTACGCAGTAAACTAATTTCATAACCTGTCAATTTCTATAGTTAAAGAGGTTCTGCAGGCCATTTATATTTATGACCTACCCTCAGGATGGGTCATCAATATCTGATCAGCGGGGGTCTGACACCCAGCCAATCAGCTGTTTGAAGAAGAGGCGGCCATCCATGCGAGTGCTGCTTCCGGTTTATTAAACTACGCATCATCTTCTCTGGAACAGTGGTGTAGTGTAGTTACAAGTACTCGCTCCATTCAAGGGAATGGGGAAGAGTACTTGTCAACACACTGCACCACGGAGACGACAGCCAGTGTAATGAACAGGTAGCAGTACTAACACGGAGTGCCATATCCTCATCAAATAGCTGAGGATAAGTCATCAAAAATGGCCTACAGAACCCCTTTAATTAAGGGCAACTGTACAAGTTCTGGAATACGCACAGTTTTTCAGTACCAATTCCCATGAGGAAATGTCACAGCATAGTACACCTTGCAGATTTATTCTTTGTGAAAATTAACAGGCCGTGCGGATTATCAAATCCGCAGCATTTCAATACTGTTTGCAGTTTTAGCTGCGGATTTCACCATAGCCGCATCAAATCCGCACCAAATACAATGATTAGAAATTGTGGTTTTTGGTGCGGTTTGGGTGCAGAAACACACAAATCCGCACATAAATTCATGTGGATACTCTGTGCATTCACCTGCACCTGGGTGCAGGCATCCCAAGAGTGTCCCACTACGGGCATATGACACGTGGCTTAAAAATACAAGCCCTAAATTTAAAGTAGAGTCTAGAAAAGGAGCTTTTTTGTATAACTTTCCAGTAAAATCTCTTTCTCGCTCTTCATTGGGGGACACAGGAACCGTGGTATAGCTATGTCCTCTAGGAGGCGTTGACACTAGATAAAGTTGTTAGCTCCTCCCCTGGCAGCTATACCCCCTCCAGCCTGGAGAGAGAGCTTCAGTTTGTGTACAAGCAGTAGGAGAAGCAAGCAAACAAAAAAAAACATGGAACACAAACCATGCCAAAAGACTCAACGGGGTCCTAACCAACAACTGTGGCCGAACAACAATACTGGGTGGGTGCTGTGTCCCCCAATGAAGAGCGAGAAAGAGATTTTACTGGTAAGTTATACAAAAATCTCCTTTTCTCACCCATATTCATTGGGGGACACAGAAACCGTAGGATGTCCAAAAGCAGTCCACGGGGAGAGAAAAACCACAGACCCATGGAAGCAAGTGTCCCTGCTGGCATCTAAGAAACTGCCGCCTGCAAGACCATGCGGCCCAAGCAGCGTCCGCCGATGCATAAGTATGCACCTGGTAAAATTTTGTGAATGTGTGTAAGGAGGACCAGTAGCCGCGTTACACAACTGCGCAGCCGAAGCACGATTCCTCAGAGCCCAAGAAGCGCCCACCGCTCAGTGTAGCGAGCCGTGACACCTAAGGGCGGAACCCTGCTCCGGGTGCGGAATGGTACGGCATTTGCAGACCGAATCCATCGTACAATTGCCACCTTGGAGGCCGCCAATCCCTTGCGTGGACCCTCTGGATGAAAAAATAAATAAAATTTCAAAAAAGGGGTTCCGTACGCCGGAAGGGACTGGAGGCTGCCCATAATGATCAGAGCCCTGACAACGTCAATGACATAACTCTCTTCCCTAGGGTGTGAAGGAGAGGGACAGAGAAGGAAGGACAATTTCTTTATTGATGTGGAAGACAGAGACCACCTTCGGGAGAAAGAAGGAATGGGCCGGAGAACCGCCTTATTTGTGAAGACCCAAGAAGGGTTCTCTGCAAGAGAGCACCCCCAACTCGGACACCAGTCTGATGGATGTGATAGCCACAAGAAAAAAAAAAACTACCTTCTAGGACAGGAGCCGGAGAGATATCTCCCGCAAGGGCTCAAAGGGAGAAGACTGGAATGCTGAGAGAACTATATTCAGATCCCAAGGCGGTAAAGGACAGTACGGAGGAACCGTATGTGCCACTCCCTGAAGGAAGGTTTTCATGGGCATCAGGAGAACCAGAGGACGCTGGAAAGCTGCTCCAGGATAGAAGAGCCAACACCTGACCCATCAAGGAACTAAGGGCTAAACCAAGGTCCAACCCTGATTGTAGAAAGGATAGGACTGTAGTGAGAGAAAATAAAACTGAGTGAGGGAATGTCCCAGCTTTCACAGAAGCCCAGGAGGACCTCCAGGGCCTATAATAGATCCTGGGCGATGCAGGCTTCCTGGCCTGAATCACAGTGCGGATGACGTCCGCCGAAAACCCTCTCCACCCACATCAGAATGGCGGATTTCAATAGCCACGCCGTCAAACAAGACCCTAAATGCTGATGTAAGACCGGATCCTGTGAAGAAGGCCGTCTGAGTGGCAGTGACCAAGGGACATCTCCTAGAAGGAGAACGAGGTCGGCATACCACGCGCAACAGGGCCAATCCGGAGCGACTAGGATTTTTCGGAATGCCCTCCATCTGATCCTCCGTAGAACCCTGGGTAGGAGAGAAAACACATAAGGAGTGAGAACTCCCGCCAAGGAAATATCAGGGCGTCCATGCCGCATGCTTCCGGAACCCTTGCTCAGGAGAGAAAGGTGGGAAGCTTTCGTGTAGATACCGTTAGCACACCCGGACCAATGGAAGTAGTCCCTGTAGTAGGAGGGATGTGGAGGGCGCCACAGCCCACCAGTTGGGACCGGAGCGTGTCTGGAATGGAAGGCCACCAAACAAATACCCCGTGCAAATGCAGATGAGGGAAGATAGTAACGTAGGAACTACCAAGGCATGCGGGGTGGCTATGAACCATGAGCCAGAGGAGGAAAAAGACAGGAGAATAGGCTAGGTCTAGGCCCATTCCTCGTCTGAGACCGGCGCTATACAGAAGTAGCCAAGGATTAAGTGGCTGTGCAAAAAACTCCGCCTGAGGAGGAAGCCAAGCAAGGGGAGTCACACTGTATTGCTAGCCACATACCCCAGCAGAGGAGGGGGCCACCCGCAGAGGCAACCAAACTCAGTGCTAGAAGAGTCCATCACCTGACGAAAGAGCTAAGCAGTAAGAACCCAAGTATGTAGTGGTAACGCAATACCGCTCCCACAGTAGTAGCCAGCGCTTGCCCCGTCAGCACAAAACTGAGGGGGAGGCCCGAGACTATCCATAGAAGCCACGTACCGTACTGCTCCAGTTTAAGTAGAGATAACCTTAAAAACTCTACCTGGAAGGGCGCTGAACCGGAGCAACTGCCAAGCTAGCGCCAGGGTAGAACCCCTACCTGAGGGGATGTCCCACTGCAGCGACCACGAACTCGAGCATTAGCGAAAAGCTGCACCTGTGGAGAACACGCTGTAGTAGCTAAACTAGAGTGCCAGCATAACCACTTTCCCAGAGAAGGAGGAGTGGTGGATAGAGAATACAGAGTCAGTGAAACACTTGACTCGCTGGAATGTACTCACCATATATGTGCAATGGTGTAAGCACTACGTATTGATGCGGACAATATCATGACCGACTGGAACAATGGAGGCCCATGGAGATAGGGGTCTCTAGGACACAAAGTGATGCTAGGAAACCCCTCTGAGAAGACAGAGGATGTTATAATCATGCCCCAAACCAGCACCAAAAGAACAGGATACAATCAGGAATAGCCACCGTATCCACTGGCGGCACCCATATAGCACTAGAGTAAGAGTACCGGGCACCGTTGAGTACCAACTGTTGCCACGCTCCCTTGTGATATTAAGCGAAGGCACCTAGAGCCGTGGCGCAGTTGATTTGCAGCATCTGAAGATGTTTAGTTATTCCCCCACAAGTGGATCACTTCTGAAAGGGGGTAATGCAACAGAAGGCACAGAGATGGGCAACACTCCGCCTATGGAAGGATAGCGCGATAGTCAGATTACCCTACCTATGGAAGGTGGAATGCGTACGGCAAGTACTTAAGCCAGTGGTAGGGAAAATACCCCACCTAAGAAGGGGGGGTTAATGGCCACGGCGAGAACTAGTGCATATGTCGAGTACTGTACCCCGTGGGAGTGCAATTAGCACCTAAGTAAGGGGGTAATGCATACAGCACACCTTGTAACCAGTGAGAATGTCATCGCGCCACCTATGGAAGGGGCTAATGAATACGGCAGGTACTGAACCCAGTGGAGATGCAATTCCGCCACCTACAGAAGGGGGAATGTATAAGTCTGGCACTGAAACCAGTGTTATTGTACTTAGTCCACCTATGGCAGAAGACAATGTATAAGGCCAGTACTGTATCCTGAAGTAGTGCAATTACTCCGCCTATGGAAGGGGGTAATGCATACAAGTACTGCTGGCCCCCATAGACGCAATCTTGGGAGATTACTTCGGATTCATGTCAGGGTCTGAATCAGTGATTCTCCCCCCCAAAGGGACCCACTCCTGTGAGGGAGGGTACGTCTGAGCGTGACCCAGGGAGGAAGTGTGGAGATATTCGAGGAGAAAGATGACCTGCTGTGGTCCGCTAGCGCGTAGATCTACCTCTCAGAATCTTGACCCTGGCAGTTGCGGACTTATCAACCAAACTACCCAGGGGGTGGAATGGGAACTTCTAGAGGTCGCTTCACCAGATTCATCAATCAAACAACTCCAGAGGGTGGATTGCACAGGTGGAGAATCATCAACCAAACGACCCAGAGGGTGGATTGGGAAGTTCTGGTTGTCCCCCACTGGATTGCGCAGGGGGGAATTATCAACCAAACGACCCAGGAGGGTGGATAAGGAATGTCAGAGGTCCTTTATTGAATGCGCTGGTGGAAAATTATCAACCAAACGACCTGGAGGGTGGATTGGAAATACTTCAGTTGTCCTCAACGGGATTTGCGAAGGTGGAGAATTATCAACCAAACGGCCCCGGAGGGCGGATTGGGAACTATGAGAGGTCCTCCGTATCAGACATAGGACACGGGCCCAGTGTGGTACCACACAGACAGGTTGGTCCTGTGGTAGTGAGGGCTGAGGAGGGGGCCCGTATGGCATACATCTTTTTCATTTTTTTTAAAACTAAGATTCCAGCCTCAAGTGCACAAGAGGCAGGAAAGGGTTAAATTTCGCCTCATTACCTCCCTTGCACTAGGAGTAGAAGGGTTAAGGCCATTTTGAGGACGGGGGGCAGGCTCAGCATGCATCTGGGGGAGGGGTAGCAGGGCGGGAAGAATTTGCACCAGAGTGCCGGCCGAATTACATGGCAGTTAACCCCCTCCAGAGCACCGCGCCGGCGTCCGCTCGGAAAGGGGTGGATAATGGTGGTAGGTGCCGGCCCCAGGGATTCCTCCTGTCAGGGAGCGGGAGCCTTCTGCGCTTCCCTCTCTGCATGTTCTGGATATTCCACCAGGAAGGGGGAACAGCGGTGTGGTCGGCCTCCCGCAATTTGGAAGCGCCGGCCAGGGAATTCCACCGTATTAACCCCCCTATGTGCCGTTGTCCCGCTCCTGTGCCAGGGGGTTTGCCAGAGGGGGAGTGGGTGCTGGGCTATGCTGAAGCCCTGTGCCTGTTCGAAACTATTGCCACCAAGAGGGAGGGAGAAGATCAAACGACCCAGGAGGGTTAATACACGTCAGAATGGGCATACTTACCTAGTTCCGTGTACTCACCTCATCTTCATCCTCTTCTCCTGCCGCCATCATCACTCTTCCTCTTCTCCAGCAGGGTCACCCGTCTTCTGGAGAGATGCAGGGGAGCGAGGCTGCCCTGGTCCACCTTGTCTTCTTGTGGGGGAGGAGGCAGCGTGGCGGACCAACGCTGACGTGCTCCCCCGGGAGAACAGGGAGGCGGACCACTGTTTCCCACCTGAAAAGAAGGAAAATAATAAACTAAAATAAAAAAAACCTCCACGAGCTATTCTTGCCTCCTATTGACACTAGAAAACTGAAGCTCTCTCTCCAGGCTGGAGGGGGTATAGCTGCCAGGGGAGGAGCTAACAGCTTTTACTAGTGTCAACGCCTCCTAGAGGACATAGCTATACCCACTGTTTCTGTGTCCCCCAATGAATATGGGCGAGAAAGTAAAGTCAAGAGCCGTCCCATTTATTTGTGTAATCTTTGGCTGATCACCAGATATTGTATTATTACAAGGGACTCGGCCTCTTGCAGGATTTAGCCTTCTTGCTGTACTTTTCTATACAAAAAAAGGGGCAGAAAAACTACAATGTGCGACTTGCAAGCCATGTACCCTTTTGGACACTTACAATTTTTATCTAAGTAAACATACGCCACTCAACCAGAGTGATATTTCTATCAATGTGAATAGAAGTAAAACAAATTCTGCAGCTGCCAGGTCAGTTCACTCCAAAAGATTTTTGAGGCTCTGCATTCTTTCAACTACAGCTTGATGGCTGCCTTTCACAACATGATGTACCATACTTGGCTAAAGGGCCTTCAAGTACAGTCTTAATGGACAACAAAGCCCTAAGCAAGTTACAGTGCCTGTAAAATGTGGACTGATTAAACATTATGGTTGAGGGTTGTTGAAAGTGAATAAACATTACCATAAAAATAGAAAATACAGAATACTTTTTATCCTTCTAAATCTTCAAGTGTAATGCGAGAAAGTGTAAAAAGCTGGAAAAAGTCTTTAATGAAATAACCTTCTGCCATGCCAGAATTTTACAATAGAAAAGGGCATGAAATAACCATCAATTCCTTATGTACAATATAGCATACATGCATACTCCATGTCTGAACAAAAACATATATACATACACATGGACATGCAAATACATTTATATACAAACAGTGGAACCAACTTAGTTAAAAAAATATAGTGGGTAACATCTGCAAGTAAAAGACTGTTTTACAAAGATGCTTAAAGGGGTTGTCTCACCTAAGCAAATGGCGTTTATCATGTAGAGGAAGGCACTTAATAATGTATTGTGATTGTCCATATTGCTTCCTTTGCTGGCTGGATTCATTTTTCCATCACATTATACACCGCTTGTTTCCATGGGGTTACGAGAACCTTGCAATTCAGCAGTGGTGGCCCTGCTTGCACACTATAGGAAAAAGCTTCAGGAAGCGCTTTTTCCCCATAGTGTGCAAGCACGGCCACTGCTGATGAATTGCAGGGTGGTCATAACTCCTGGATACGAGCAGTGTATAATGCGATGGAAAATGAATCCAGACAGCAAATTACACAATATGGACAATCACAATACATTAGGAAGTGCCTTGTATTAACTTTCTCTATATGATAAATGCTATTTGCTGAAGTGAGGCAACCCCTTTAAAGCCTATAGTTACTTGAACTACAGACTGCAGGACTGAGATGTGCAGAAGTGAAACGGCCCCTTTATCTCTATGCACACACCTGTATTCTGTTTATATCCCAACAATATAGTCCACCAAAAGTAGACATATCTTCAGTTTAAAAAGGGATGTATGGATGAGTCCAGGCTCTAGTGAAAAAAAAAAAGTAGGTACACCTCATCATATTAGGGATGTTTGGCTTCCATGTTCCGCTTTGAGAGCTGGATGATAAATACAAATTTTTAGTCAGAGTCACTGCTACTACTGGAGGAATCGGTCGACATTACTTCCACATCATCTTCATTCTCCTTGTTGGGCCCTAAAGATTCCATTAGGAAGTCATTGCTGTGGTTTGGAGGTAGCATATTCATTGAAATATCATTGGACTGCCATGGATATTGTGGAGCCAGGACATCTAAAAATGCAAAAAGACAAATCTAAAAAGTCAAATACAGAACATTACTGTGCTACATTTACCAAGTGCTACCAAGACCTAAAAACAAATGGCTTTCCACGCTAAAATAAATCAAATTTTATTTACACTACCTCTTTATCCTGTCTTTGTATGGGGAAGCTATAGTAATCCTTGAATTTCATGCTATAAGTTAGGACTTTAGAATTTTATTCCTGGCAGTTCATTTTAGGAAAATTAACAGAGTTTGTCGAACCACTCATCCACAAGCATGAAAAGAAAAATAGGTGGTTTTCAAGATTGCCGATGCTTAAGTGTTTGCTTCTTAATTCATACACTGGAAGTGCCTATCATAGTGAACCTATCAATGGACGGGCTCGACAATTACTGGCCAACATGGCTGATCAGTCATCTGTGGGATTGTTCGTACAATGGGTCACACCAGCAACATGCCACACTAAGGCCTCTTGCACATTTTTTTTTTGCAGGTTCCGTATGCATTCCGTTTATCTATTCCCCTAAAAGATGGAACTTGTCCCATTATTGGCTGCAAATAACGGTCCGTGGCTCTTTTTCTTACTGATAATCTATCCTCTGGATAGATCACGAGCATCTCATCGTCGGGTGTCTGACACTCGAGACCCCCACCTACCTGTTTGAGAAGGCAGCGGTGCAGGGAGTGGCGTGCGGCCTTCCCACATGCCCAGTGAAGTAACGACTATTGTCACTGGCCTAGGCACGGCTCAGTCCGGTTTACTTCAATGGGGCTTAGCCGTGCAAAGCCAGTGATACTAGTTGCGACGTCACTGGGCCTGCAGGAAACAGCAAGAAGGCCATGGTGCTACTGCCTTCTCAAACAGCTGATCGGCAGGGATCCCGGGGAATGGGATAGATCATTAGTAAGAAAAAGCTGAAGAACCCCTTTAAGTTATAGTAAACTTCCAGTACCCCCGCAGATCAGCTGTTTGAAGAGGTTGTGGCCTCTTCCTAGGCCAGAGACAACAATGCTTATTGTGCAGCTCAATCCTGTTCCAAGAAAATGGGACGTGGCTGAATTACCAAGTACAGTTACTATACAATATACAGCACTGTGCTTGGTATGCTGTGAGACGGCCATGGCCTCTTCAAACAGCTGACTGGCAGCAGTGATGGGAATAAGTCCCTCTGCTTATCAGAAATTGACGATCTATCCGAAAATCATTATCCAAAAATGTTACACTGATGAGTTTTTGACAGAAGGGACCCCGCAGATCTAGAGAACTGGTCTCATGTCTCCACTTGTACACAATCCAAGTAGCAATGTGTAGTAGAGCACAACGCGGCACTCCCCCGGGAGTAAAAAATCTTCTTGCTTTATTGCTGTGGGTTACCTAAACAAGGACATTAACATCTAGGAGACGGCTGTTTCGTGCACATCTTCATTTCGTCTGGCCTTCCCACACAAACTGTGGCACGCCCCTTAATGACCCTGGGATTTTCCATTTTTGCATTTTTGTTTTTCACTCCCCGCCTTTCCATAGTCCTAACTTTTTTATTTTTCCATTCACATAGCCTTATGAGGGCTCATTTTTTACACTACGTGGTAAAATTGACCCGTTATCCTTATTCTCCAGGTCAGTACGGTTCCAACCATACCACACTTGTATAATTTTTCTTGCATTTTGATACTGAAAAAAAATAATAATTTACCTGAGGAATTTTTTTTTCTCTTCATAACCATATTCTGACCCCTATAAACTTTTTTGTAGCTATGTGTACAGGGCTGTGTGAGGGCTCATTTTTTGCGGGACGATCTGTTCTTTTTAGTGATACCAATTTTAAGTGTGTGCCACTTTTTGATCACTTTTTATTAAAAAATGATTGGGTAGTTGAAGTGACAAAAAAATTGCAAATTGTGTATTTATTTTTATTTGCCATATTATTATATTTTAATAGTATGGACATTTTCACACACGACGATACCCATGATGTTTTATTTATTTGTTATTGGTTATTTTTTAGAGGGGTGATTTGAACTTTTTTTTTTTTTACAAATATAAAAAACCTTTAAGTCACCTTGGGTGACAATAACTGGCAATCATTCGATTGCCCATAGTATTCAGTGATGGCTAAATAGCCATCATTGAAGACTTCATTTGCACTATATCAATACAAGGCTGCCACCTAATGCTAGATGCATTATCCTGGGAATTGACTCTGAAGCTGGCTTGAGGCTTCAGTCAATTAGATTGAGGTAACAGGTCCCACGATGTCAGCCGGGGAACGCTGTTGCCGGACCGGAAGTGCACGACTTCAAGTTTCGGTCTGCACAGATACCGTGGTCACATTTGACCACGGCATCTAAAAGGTAAGATGTTTGCGATCAGCCTTATGGCTGATCGCATACATGTGCCGCGGGTCTCTGCTATTTAAAATAGCAGAGACCCCGCGGCTAAGGGCCCGCTGCACACGCGAGAGGGCGCCATGTTTAGGGATCGGACCCATGACGTACAGCTACGTCCTGGGTCCTTAAGGGGTTAAAGGCACCTAATGAACCACATTATACAGCACGATACAAAGTATGTCAAACTTGAATTCCTCCTCCGTTTACAACAGGTAACAAAAGGAGGAGATAAAGAAAAATGCTATTGCAAAAGGAGGCAGAAATTATCAAAAAAAACAGGGAGTTGGGCCCTCTAGGGTTAAACGACAGAAATGACCTTAGTGTGTTTTTATGAAATATCTCCTAAGGGAGCGCAATACTGTAAGGTTTGGGGAAGTTACCGGTCTCAGGTACACATTTTTATCCTTGTTTTTAGTGCTATGATTTGTATCATGTGCTGTATAATGTGGCTCATTAGATAACCCGCAGAAAGCAATAAAGCAAGAAGATTTTGACTCACGGGTGAGCGCCGTTTTATGCTCTACTACACATTGTATATGGACTCTTTAAAGACACAGAGCACCACTAAGGAGTATGTGGGATTAGAGATCCAAGCACTGACAGCAGCATATGCAAAGCAGTCCCAGTAGTGCCAGTCTGCTTCTTGGTTGTTACAATCCAAGTAGCAAATAGATAAGTCTGGGGGCACAATCCATTATCATCAAAATATCAAGATATGAAGACAGCAGAGTGCTCCCATAAAATATAATAAACTAAAATATTTTTATGAAACCTGACATTTGCCATTCTGGGATTTTCCATCCAATTGCACCACTAACAGCAATCTAATGAGCATTTCCATTTTGTGTTTATCACTAAGAAACCATTTGTAAGAACATACCTGGAAGTCTGCCAGCTGCCAAGGCATCCCCTGGTAAATGACCATTGACACCATTTGTAGGGAGGTTACTCATCTGTCCCAACAAGCCACTCCTCATTTCAAGATCTGTGGGGTAGGGCCGACGAGGATCCCCTTAAATAAACAAGTAAATACATCAGTTATTCGAAGTCAGCTTTACAGATAACTTTAAAAGGGAACCTGTAATTTATATTATTACAGTTACAGGGGTTGTCCACTGTTTTATATTGATGTCTTAGCCTCAGAATAGGTCATCAATATCAGATCAGCGGGGGTCCAGCTGTCTTCTCTTCACCGTTTACCTGCTCATAGTTGACATAGCAGCGGCGAGCAGGTGTAATTACAACTCCGCAATGCCATTCACTTCAATGAGACGGCTCCTTCCTGTTCCCATTGAAGTGAATGGGATGGCGGAGTTGTAATTACACCTCTCATTCAAGTGCTGCGGTCTTTTCAAACAGCTGATCAACGGGGGTGCCAGCAGTCGGACCCCTGCCAATCTAATATTGATGACCTATCCTGGGAATAGGTCATCGATATAAAAAAAAAAGTGGACAACCCCTTTAAGGCAGAGTTCATTTTTTGTCTTTGCTAAAAAAAAAAAAAAAAATAAAAAAAAAAAAGTGATGCAAAAGCCACTTCAGGATTTCTTATGTTTTCACCAGAGGTTTTTATGCCGACATGGTTTTTGCCTTTACTTTGATTCAACAGGAACTGTGACATGGATTCCACACAGAATGCTAGTCAAGGATTGACATGTCAACTCTTATTTCCAGAGCGGTTTTTAAAACCATAAGAGGAAAAAATGCACTGTATAACTTAAAGGGGTACTCCACTTATGGTAATTTATCCCCTAGCCGCAGGCTAGTGGAAAACTGATGGGAGGGGGTCCTTCTGCTGCTGGGACCCCAACTGATGACAAGAATGGGGACCCCATGGAGCCCTGCTAAATGAATAGAACGGCTAGTTGGGCATGCACGCAGCCGCTCCATTCATTTGTTTAGGAGTTGTGGATCCAAGTACAACACTCGGGTATCTCCAGAACTTCCACAGAAATGGATATAATCAGTTTTCCTATTTAAACTCAATGAAGATTAATTGCAAGCATTTTCAGAATGGTTTGGTTTTTTTGGGACGCAAAATCTGTGCCCAAATAAAACTCAGTGTGAACATATCCTAAATCTTTTGTTGTAAAATAATAAACGAAAAAGGAAAAAAATTCTGCAGTTTAATTCTGGATTTTCAACTTCCTAATGAAGGAAAACAGAGGAAAAAAAAACAGTAGTTACCTGGAACCCACGTCATAGGAGCGCACACTGCGTTACTTGCACTAATCCGATGGGCATACTTAATCAATTCTTCAGATGAGATTGAACCTTCGAATGCAAAAACAAAACGTGTAAAGTGAAATTCAACACAGTCTGATCATCTAAAAGAAATCTCATATTGCTACTCATTTCACATGTAAATAGTCTGACGGTTGTCCTCTGCTTATAATGGAAGATAGTGAGCTGCTCATCTAGATTTATATTACAGTCCAGCTTTCCCAGATTTTAAAAAGGCACAGGTATAAGAAAACTGCTGCATTAGTTGTACTTTTTCTTTTTTTAAACCTCTTGTTGGGTCCCTGGGTACGTTAGTCTTTATCAGTTCAGTCATGGGCTGTTTTTCTTTAATCACTGACATATAAGAAAATGGATATTCATTTTTAATTACTTTCTTAGACCTCTTTTACACGAATGTATGCACTCCGTGGCAGTATTGTGGACCACATTTGCGGATCCGAAATACACAGGCGCCGTTCCGTGGGCATTTCGCATCACTTCAATGGGTCCGCGAATCCGGAGATGCGGAACGGAACCCTACGGAAGCACAGAGTGCTTCCGTGGGGTTTTGTCCTGTACTTCCGTTCCGCAAAAAGAGAATATGTCCTAACTTTTTGCGGAACGGGCAGATCGCTTAAAGTGAATGGGTCTGCTATCCACTGCGGCTGTCCCATGGTTGGTGTTCGTGCATTGCAGCCCGTATGCAAGAGGCCTTAATCTGTTGTTTTAGCTATAAAGCAATACATTTTTTTAAATGGGTATTCTACCCTTTAGCCATAGATAGGCTATCCTCCAAATAGTTAATTACACTGCGTGCAGAATTATTAGGCAAATGAGTATTTTGACCACATCATCCTCTTTATGCATGTTGTCTTACTCCAAGCTGTATAGTCTCGAAAGCCTACTACCAATTAAGCATATTAGGTGATGTGCATCTCTGTAATGAGAAGGGGTGTGGTCTAATGACATCAACACCCTATATTAGGTGTGCATAATTATTAGGCAACTTCCTTTCCTTTGGCAAAATGGGTCAAAAGAAGGACTTGACAGGCTCAGAAAAGTCAAAAATAGTGAGATATCTTGCAGAGGGATGCAGCACTCTTAAAATTGCAAAGCTTCTGAAGCGTGATCATCGAACAATCAAGCGTTTCATTCAAAATAGTCAACAGGGTCGCAAGAAGCGTGTGGAAAAACCAAGGCGCAAAATAACTGCCCATGAACTGAGAAAAGTCAAGCGTGCAGCTGCCAAGATGCCACTTGCCACCAGTTTGGCCATATTTCAGAGCTGCAACATCACTGGAGTGCCCAAAAGCACAAGGTGTGCAATACTCAGAGACATGGCCAAGGTAAGAAAGGCTGAAAGACGACCACCACTGAACAAGACACACAAGCTGAAACGTCAAGACTGGGCCAAGAAATATCTCAAGACTGATTTTTCTAAGGTTTTATGGACTGATGAAATGAGAGTGAGTCTTGATGGGCCAGATGGATGGGCCCATGGCTGGATTGGTAAAGGGCAGAGAGCTCCAGTCCGACTCAGACGCCAGCAAGGTGGAGGTGGAGTACTGGTTTGGGCTGGTATCATCAAAGATGAGCTTGTGGGGCCTTTTCGGGTTGAGGATGGAGTCAAGCTCAACACCCAGTCCTACTGCCAGTTTCTGGAAGACACCTTCTTCAAGCAGTGGTACAGGAAGAAGTCTGCATCCTTCAAGAAAAACATGATTTTCATGCAGGACAATGCTCCATCACACGCGTCCAAGTACTCCACAGCGTGGCTGGCAAGAAAGGGTATAAAAGAAGAAAATCTAATGACATGGCCTCCTTGTTCACCTGATCTGAACCCCATTGAGAACCTGTGGTCCATCATCAAATGTGAGATTTACAAGGAGGGAAAACAGTACACCTCTCTGAACAGTGTCTGGGAGGCTGTGGTTGCTGCTGCACGCAATGTTGATGGTGAACAGATCAAAACACTGACAGAATCCATGGATGGCAGGCTTTTGAGTGTCCTTGCAAAGAAAGGTGGCTATATTGGTCACTGATTTGTTTTTGTTTTGTTTTTGAATGTCAGAAATGTATATTTGTGAATGTTGAGATGTTATATTGGTTTCACTGGTAAAAATAAATAATTGAAATGGGTATATATTTGTTTTTTGTTAAGTTGCCTAATAATTATGCACAGTAATAGTCACCTGCACACACAGATATCAACCTAAAATAGCTAAAACTAAAAACAAACTAAAAACTACTTCCAAAAATATTCAGCTTTGATATTAATGAGTTTTTTGGGTTCATTGAGAACATGGTTGTTGTTCAATAATAAAATTAATCCTCAAAAATACAACTTGCCTAATAATTCTGCACTCCCTGTAATTACCAATAAGCCGGTTTTGGCAGCCACCTGCGCTAATGCATAACAGTAGACTGAGCTTTTACAGGGGTATTACCATGTTATAAAAAAAATTAAATAAATCAAATTTGGTAGAATTGAAGGGAAAAAAAATAAAAAAAAATCAATTCCACAGTTTTATGGGTTTTGTTTTTACGATGTTCACTATGTTGTAAAACTGATCCGTGCCCTTCATTCTCTGGGTCAGTACAATTACAACAATACTACATTTATATCATTTTCTTTTGTTTTAATACTGAATTCGTTTTTCTTTTCATCGCCATATTATGACTCCTATAACTTTTTTTTTTTTATAGTTATGTCTACAAAGCTAAGTGGGGGCACATTTTTCCAGGACAATACCATTCTCGGGTGTGTACGACTTTTTATTCCTTTTTTGGGGGAGGGGATATAATGAAAAAAAATCATGAATCAGCCATTTAGATTTTTTCTTCTGTTACGTTGTTCACCGTATGGGATAAATATTTTAATAGAACATGAATTTTCAGATGCCGTGATGCCTACAAAGTTCATTTTTTTCATTGTTTTAAATTTTGGGGAAAGGGGGTGATTTGAGTTTTTATATTTAGATTTTTTATTTAGGCCCACAAGGGGACTCCAATATACAATTACTGGATTGCCATTTCTATTCTGTAACTGAATTTTATGCATTAATAAATACAAAAATCAGGATGTCCCAATGCAGTGCTGCCACAAACTCTGGCTTACTACAACTAAGGCCTCTTTCACACTACCGTTTTTTTTTTTCGTTTTGCGGTCCGTTTTTTGCGGTCCGTATACGGAACCATTCATTTCAATGGTTCCGCAAAAAAAACGGAATGTGTTCCGTATGCATTCCGTTTCCGTTTTTCCGTTCCGTTGAAAGATAGAACATGTCCTATATTTGGCCGCAAATCACGTTCCGTGGCTCCATTAAAGTCAATGGGTCCGCAAAAAAAACGGAACACATACGGAAATGCATCCGTATGTCTACCGTTTCCGTTCCGTTTTTTTCTGAACCATCTATTGAAAATGTTATGCCCAGCCCAATTTTCTCTATGTAATTACTGTATACTGTATATGCCATACGGAAAAACGGAACGGAAAAACGGAACGGAAACAACGGAAACACGGATCCATGAAAAACGGAACGCAAAACACTGAAATGGACATACTGTAGTGTGAAAGAGGCCTAAGGAACACCTTCCCCAATCTCAGCAAGGGAAAGGCATTCCTACCCGGGAACTGCACTGCACGCTTACGTTTCTTTTTACCTTTCCGATGCCATGGTCACATTTGACCACAACATCTGAGGGGGGAAATGTCTGCTATTGGCATTAACTCCAATCGCAAACATTAGCCTTGGGTGCCGGCTGTGTGAGAGAGGGCAAAGTGGAGCAGGCACAATTTTTAAAGACCCTACTGCTGATGTACAGCGGTAGGGAAGTACAAACCGGATTTCAAAAAAGTTGGGACACAATACAAATCGTGAATAAAAATTGAATGCAATGATGTGGAGGTGCCAACTTCTAATATTTTATTCAGAATAGAACATAAATTACGGAACAAAAGTTTAAACTGAGAAAATGTACCATTTTAAGGGAAAAATATGTTGAATCAGAATTTCATGGTGTCAACAAATCCCCAAAAAGTTGGGACAAGGCCATTTTCACCACTGTGTGGCATCTCCCCTTCTTCTTACAACACTCAACAGACGTCTGGGGACCGAGGAGACCAGTTTCTCAAGTTTAGAAATAGGAATGCTCTCCCATTCTTATCTAATACAGGCCTCTAACTGTTCAATCGTCTTGGGCCTTCTTTGTTGCACCTTCCTCTTTATGATGCGCCAAATGTTCTCTATAGGTGAAAGATCTGGACTGCAGACTGGCCATTTCAGTACCCGGATCCTTCTCCTACGCAGCCATGATGTTGTGATTGATGCAGAATGTGGTCTGGCATTATCTTGTTGAAAAATGCAGGGTCTTCCCTGAAAGAGATGACGTCTGGATGGGAGCATATGTTGTTCTAGAACCTGAATATATTTTTCTGCATTGATGGTGCCTTTCCAGACATGCAAGCTGCCCATGCCACATGCACTCATGCAACCCCATACCAGAGATGCAGGCTTCTGAACTGAGCGTTGATAACAACTTGGGTTGTCCTTGTCCTCTTTGGTCCGGATGAAATGGCGTCCCAGATTTCCAAAAAGAACTTCGAATCGTGACTCGTCTGACCACAGAACAGTCTTCCATTTTGCCACACTCCATTTTAAATGATCCCTGGCCCAGTGAAAACACCTGAGCTTGTGGATCTTGCTTAGAAATGGCTTCTTCTTTGCACTGTACAGTTTCAGCTGGCAACGGCGGATGGCAATGTGGATTGTGTTCACTGACAATGGTTTCTGGAAGTATTCCTGAGCCCATTCTGTGATTTCCTTTACAGTAGCATTCCTGTTTGTGGTGCAGTGTCGTTTAAGGGCCCGGAGATCACGGGCATCCAGTATGGTTTTACGGCCTTGACCCTTACGCACAGAGATTGTTCCAGATTCTCTGAATCTTCGGATGATGTTATGCACAGTTGATGATGATAGATGCAAAGTCTTTGCAATTTTTCGCTGGGTAACACCTTTCTGATATTGCTCCACTATCTTTCTGCGCAACATTGTGAGAATTGGTGATCCTCTACCCATCTTGGCTTCTGAGAGACACTGCCACTCTGAGAAGCTCTTTTTATACCCAATCATGTTGCCAATTGACCTAATTAGTGTTAATTGGTCTTCCAGTTCTTAGTTATGCTCAAATTTACTTTTTCCAGCCTCTTATTGCTACTTGTCCCAACTTTTTTGGGATTTGTTGACACCGTGAAAATTGGAATCAACGTATTTTTCCTTTAAAATGATACATTTACTCGGATTAAACGTTTGATCTGTCATCTACGTTCTATTACAAATAAAATATTGACATTTGCCATCTCCACATCATTGCATTCAGTTTTTATTCACTATTTGTTTAGTGTCCCAACTTTTTTGGAATCCGGTTTGTATTTATATTTTTATCAATGTAAAACAACTACAGTACTAAGCAACTACATCACACTTTCTGCAAACTGGTGATAATGAAAACCTGCCATTCCACTACGATCATTATGTTAACTTTAGATATCTGTATAGTGCACAAATATGTTAGGGTGCATTCACACATGCCAGAACTGATGCTGAAAATTTTTGCAGCAATTCTGCAAAAATCTGCAGTGGCAAATCCACACCAAATTGAGCAGATTTTGGTGTGGATTTGCTTACGGATTTCACCTTCAGAAAGCTGCTGGAGATAAAATAGAGAAAATAAACACTATGCGCGTCTCCCCTGGCATTTCAGGGCTCCAGTGTCTGATCCCATGCAGATCTCCATACAACCCGGCCTCCTAAAATGATTTGTCATTCCATGTGAATGCTGCAGCGGTCACATGTGAAGAGACGTCATCGCAGGAGGCCAGGCTGTTCAGAGACTGGCATGGGACCTGGCAAAGGAGCAACAAAAGAACCATGGGAAGACAGTAGTGTTTTTTCATTATCAAAACTGTTTATGATTTGCTGTGGATCCATGGCCAGTATGCAGCAAAGTCCACAACTGGAGTCTGTGGCAGATTTTGACTTCCCTGCTGAAAACAATGGGGAAAATCAGCAACAAACATGACAATTCCACATCAGAAATTGACAGGCTGTGGTCATTTTCCACACAAATCTCAATAATTTTGCTGGTACTATAACATGTTGAAGATTTTCTGCCCACAAATCCGAACTGAAAACTCAGATGGCTGTAACATGGTCATATTTTGCCATCTGTTTTCTGGCCCCATGGCGGGCTTATTGAGCCAAACTCCAGCATCAAATATACTTCTGTATTGCAGCCGTAATGCGGTTCCTAAAATAAGGTCACATTATAGCTGGTTCAAGGAGTCCTTCATATCAGCAATTATATCTCTGCTTAAAGGGGTTATCCAGTAATAGATAATGATTACCTATCCACAGTACAGCAGCTGTGCTTGGTATTGCCGCTCAGCCCCATTCACTTCGATGGGGCTGAGCTGCAAATGGGCCGTGTGACTGAGATACGGTGATGTCACATGGCCTAGGAAGAGGCTGCAGCGCATATGGAGCGCTGGCATCTTCTAACAGCTGATCGGCGGGGTTCCCTGGTGTCAGACCCCCGATCTGATATTGATGACCTATCCTGAGGATAGGGCCATCAATATTAGTTACCAGATAACCCCTTTAATTCAGAAGAAGTGTCACATTAATATTGTTTCCAAAGTAGCTTAATTTTACACACAGCTGTAAAACTTTAACTGACCTTTTCTTGCTTTTTCAATGGACTTCAGTTTTTCTTTTGCCTGGTAAACTGCTGTTGCCTAAAGAACAAGAAAGGTTAAAAAAAAAATAATCTTTAAAAGCTATTCTATTAAATGGATTTCCTTTGGATAGATAATCAATATCGTATCGGTGAGGGTCCGACAACCAAAACCCCCACCAATCAAGCCATTTGCAGCAGCAGAACTTTGGTTATTACATTAATCTTAAAAGTAGTCTCACTTTACTAAATAGCATTTATTAACAGAGAAAGTTAATACAATCCTGCACTGGCTGGATTCATTTTTCCATCACATTATACACTGCTCATTTCCATGGTTACGACCACCCTGTAATCCATCAGTGGTGGTTGTACCTGCACACTATAGGAAAAAGTACCAGCCTATGTCAGCACCCACGGCCCGGCCACCAGAGAGGCTGGCACTTTTTCCTATAGTGTGCAAGCACGACCACCACTGATGGATTGCAGGGTGGTCATAACCATGGAAACGAGCAGTGTATAATGTGATGGAAAAATGAATCCAGCCTACAAAGGAGGCAATATGCATAATATCAATAGATTAGTAATTGGTTTGTGTTCACTTTCTCTATATGATAAATGCCATTTGCTGAAGTGACACAACCCCTTTAAAAGGGCTTCTGTCACCCCACTAATCAGTTTTTTTTTTTTTGTGTACTTAACCACCTCCGGACCGCCTAACGCAGATTCGCGTTCCGGAGGTGGCAGCCCTGCGCAGAGTCACGCATATACGCGTCATCTCGCGCGAGCCGAGACTTCCTGTGAGCGCGCGCTCACAGGAACGGAAGGTAAGAGAGTTGATCTCCAGCCTGCCAGCGGCGATCGTTCGCTGGCAGGCTGGAGATGTGTTTTTTTTTAACCCCTAACAGGTATATTAGACGCTGTTTTGATAACAGCGTCTAATATACCTGCTACCTGGTCCTCTGGTGGTCCCCTTTGTTTGGATCGACCACCAGAGGACACAGGTAGCTCAATAAAGTAGCACCAAGCACCACTACACTACACTCCCCCCCGTCACTTATTAACCCCTTATTAGCCCCTGATCACCCCATATAGACTCCCTGATCACCCCCGTGTCATTGATTACCCCCCTGTCATTGATCAACCCCCTGTAAAGCTCTATTCAGACGTCCGCATGATTTTTACGGATCCACTGATAGATGGATCGGATCCGCAAAACGCATCCGGACGTCTGAATGAAGCCTTACAGGGGCGTGATCAATGACTGTGGTGATCACCCCATATAGACTCCCTGATCACCCCCCTGTCATTGATTACCCCCCTGTAAAGCTCCATTCAGATGTCCGCATGATTTTTACGGATCCACTGATAGATGGATCGGATCCGCAAAACACATACAGGCGTCTCCCTGGAGCCTTCCAGGGGGGGTGATCAATGACTGTGGTGATCACCCCATATAGACTCCCTGATCACCCCCCTGTCATTGATCACCACCCCTGTCATTGATCACACCCCCCTGTCATTGATCACCCTCTGTAAGGCTCCATTCAGACATTTTTTTGGCCCAAGTTAGCGGAATTATTATTATTTTTTTCTTACAAAGTCTCATATTCCACTAACTTGTGTCAAAAAATAAAATCTCACATGAACTCACCATACCCCTCACGGAATCCAAATGCGTAAATTTTTTTAGACCTTTATATTCCAGACTTCTTCTCACGCTTTAGGGCCCCTAGAATGCCAGGGCAGTATAAATACCCCACATGTGACCCCATTTCGGAAAGAAGACACCCCCAGGTATTCCGTGAGGGGCATATTGAGTCCATGAAAGATTGAAATTTTTGTCCCAAGTTAGCGGAACGGGAGACTTTGTGAGAAAAAAATTAAAAATATCAATATCCGCTAACTTGTGCCAAAAAAAAAAATATTCTATGAACTCGCCATGCCCCTCATTGAATACCTTGGGGTGTCTTCTTTCCAAAATGGGGTCACATGTGGGGTATTTATACTGCCCTGGCATTCTAGGTGCCCCAAAGCGTGAGAAGGAGTCTGGTATCCAAATGTCTAAAAATGCCCTCCTAAAAGGACTTTGGGCACCTTTGCGCATCTAGGCTGCAAAAAAGTGTCACACATCTGGTATCGCCGTACTCAGGAGAAGTTGGGGAATGTGTTTTGGGGTGTCATTTTACATATACCCATGCTGGGTGAGAGAAATATCTTGGTCAAATGCCAACTTTGTATAAAAAAATGGGAAAAGTTGTCTTTTGCCAAGATATTTCTCTCACCCAGCAAGGGTATATGTAAAATGACACCCCAAAACACATTCCCCAACTTCTCCTGAATACGGCGATACCACATGTGTGACACTTTTTTGCAGCCTAGGTGGGCAAAGGGGCCCACATTCCAAAGAGCACCTTTCGGATTTCACAGGTCATTTACCTACTTACCACACATTAGGGCCCCTGGAAAATGCCAGGGCAGTATAACTACCCCACAAGTGACCCCATTTTGGAAAGAAGACACCCCAAGGTATTCCGTGAGGGGCATGGCGAGTTCCTAGAATTTTTTATTTTTTGTCACAAGTTAGTGGAAAATGCTGATTTTTTTTTTTTTTTTTTTTCATACAAAGTCTCATATTCCACTAACTTGTGACAAAAAATAAAAACTTCCATGAACTCACTATGCCCATCAGCGAATACCTTGGGGTCTCTTCTTTCCAAAATGGGGTCACTTGTGGGGTAGTTATACTGCCCTGGCATTCTAGGGGCCCAAATGTGTGGTAAGGAGTTTTTTTGGAAAGAAGAGACCCCAAGGTATTCGCTGATGGGCATAGTGAGTTCATGGAAGTTTTTATTTTTTGT
This sequence comes from Bufo bufo, assembly GCF_905171765.1. Classification (NCBI taxonomy): domain Eukaryota; kingdom Metazoa; phylum Chordata; class Amphibia; order Anura; family Bufonidae; genus Bufo; species Bufo bufo. The sequence goes on from NC_053391.1 coordinate 553,238,539, forward strand.
CACAAGTTAGTGGAATATGAGACTTTGTATGAAAAAAAAAATAAAAAAATCATCATTTTCCACTAACTTGTGACAAAAAATAAATAATTCTAGGAACTTGCCATGCCCCTCACGGAATACCTTGGGGTGTCTTCTTTCCAAAATGGGGTCACTTGTGGGGTGGTTATACTGCCCTGGCATTCTAGGGGCCCAAATGTGTGGTAAGGAGTTTGAAATCAAATTCTGTAAAAAATGACCTGTGAAATCCGAAAGGTGCTCTTTGGAATATGGGCCCCTTTGCCCACCTAGGCTGCAAAAAAGTGTCACACATCTGGTATCCCCGTACTCAGGAGAAGGTGGGGAATGTGTTTTGGGGTGTCATTTTACATATACCCATGCTGGGTGAGAGAAATATCTTGGCAAAAGACAACTTTTCCCATTTTTTTATACAAAGTTGGCATTTGACCAAGATATTTATCTCACCCAGCATGGGTATATGTAAAATGACACCCCAAAAGACATTCCTCAACTTCTCCTGAATACAGAGATACCAGATGTGTGACACTTTTTTGCAGCCTAGGTGGGCAAAGGGGCCCATATTCCAAAGAGCACCTTTCGGATTTCACTGGTCATTTTTTACAGAATTTGATTTCAAACTCCTTACCACACATTTGGGCCCCTAGAATGCCAGGGCAGTATAACTCCCCCACAAGTGACCCCATTTTGGAAAGAAGAGACCCCAAGGTATTTCGTGATGGGCATAGTGAGTTCATAGAAGTTTTTATTTTTTGTCACAAGTTAGTGGAATATGAGACTTTGTAAGAAAAAAAAAAAAGAAAAAAAAAAAAAAATAATCATCATTTTCCGCTAACTTGTGACAAAAAATAAAAAGTTCTATGAACTCACTATGCCCATCAGCGAATACCTTAGGGTGTGTACTTTCCGAAATGGGGTCATTTGTGGGGTGTTTGTACTGTCTGGCCATTGTAGAACCTCAGGAAACATGACAGGTGCTCAGAAAGTCAGAGCTGCTTCAAAAAGCGGAAATTCACATTTTTGTACCATAGTTTGTAAATGCTATAACTTTTACCCAAAGCATTTTTTTTTTACCCAAACATTTTTTTTTTATCAAAGACATGTAGAACAATAAATTTAGAGCAAAATTTATATATGGATCTCGTTTTTTTTGCAAAATTTTACAACTGAAAGTGAAAAATGTCATTTTTTTGCAAAAAAATCGTTAAATTTCAATTAATAACAAAAAAAGTAAAAATGTCAGCAGCAATGAAATACCACCAAATGAAAGCTCTATTAGTGAGAAGAAAAGGAGGTAAAATTCATTTGGGTGGTAAGTTGCATGACCGAGCAATTAACGGTGAAAGTAGTGTAGGTCAGAAGTGTAAAAAGTGGCCTGGTCTTTCAGGGTGTTTAAGCACTGGGGGCTGAGGTGGTTAAAATCCCTATACTGCGATTTATCCATACATAATGTGATTAATCATTTTGGTTCAGTAGATTCTGCTAAAAACGTACTTTTATAATATGTAAATTACCTGTTTACCAGCAAGTAGGGCGGCTGCTTGCTGGTAGCAGCCGCATCCTCCTATCATAATGACGCCCCCTCCGCATGTTGATTGACAGGGCCAGCGAACGGGATCTCTCTCTGCTGGCCCTGTTTGCATTCAAAATCTGGCGCCTGCGCCGTATCTGTCTTCAGTCGGCGCAGGCGCACTGAGAGGAGGACGCTCGCTCGGCCGCTCCATCCTCAATGCGCCTGCGTCGGGTGTAGATGGGACGTCATCGGCGCAGGCGCATTGAGGATGGAGCGGCCTAGCGAGCGTCCTCCTCTCAGTGCGCCTGCGCCGATTGAATACAGTTACGGTGCAGGCGCGAGATCTTGATAGCAGACAGGACCAGCCAGAGAAAGATCCCGTCCGCTGACCCTGTCAATCAACATGCGGAGGGGGCGTCATTAGGATAGGAGGATGCGGCTGCTACCAGCAAGTAGCCGCCCTACTTGCTGGTAGACAGGTAATTTACATATTATAAAAGTATGTTTTTAGCAGAATCTACTGAACCAAAATGATTAATCACATTATGTATGGATAAATGGCAGTATAGGGATTAGAAGTACACAAAAAAAAAAAAACTGTTTAGTGGGGTGACAGAATCCCTTTAAGATCTGTTCACATCTGCATCAGAGGCTCAGTTAGGAGCGTCTGTCACATATCCAATTGTTTAGGACACACAGATTTTTTTCTGGTTAAAAGGACAGACACTGCAGCAGAACTTTAAAGTGAATGACAAACCATAACGCAGATGCAAACAACCTTATTAAATAGGAAATACATGATTTTGAGATCTTTTGTACAGCACAAGCACAGCGACATGCTGCAGTATTTGTTATTGACTTTAGTGCCAATGACCTATAGTGTCCAGAGCACCTTGGGAACCTTTAAAGCACGGATCAGCAACCTCCTGCACTCCAGCTGTTCTGAAACTACAACTCCCAGAATCCTCCTTTCACCTCTACCGGAGTTACAATAACAGACAAGTAATTGTGCCAGCTGGGAGTTGTATTTTTACAGCAGCTGGAGTGCCGAAGGTTACTGTTACCGGATTAAAGGGAACCAGCACAAAATAAGGGATAATTCAGACAACTGTATGCGGTCTGCAAAAATGCGGATCCGTTTTTTTGGAGGATTAGATGCTGACCCATTCACTTCTATGGTGCCCTTTTCTTCCATTTTGCTGCTCAGCAAAATAAATGAAACATGTCCTATACCTGTCAGTGAAAATCAGGACATGGCCCCATTGAAGTCTGGGGGTCCGCAAAAAACTGAATGCAATCTGTTTTTTTTGCGGACATGCTGAACTGTCCGCAAAATAACGGATCCGCATTTTTGCGGACAGCATACAGCCATCTGAATGAGCCCTAAGTCACAGTCCTGGTATTTTAACTGACCCTAGAATGCCAATTAAACTAATTATGACACATTGGCCACAGTTCTAATTTCTGTTGTTGCAGTGTTTTTCATCTCTTTCATCTGTACTGTCCTCAATGTGTTTGCATACTGCAGATAAAGACATTAGGAATAGGGATACCATATAGATAAAAATATGAATCAAATGTGTTTTTCCCCTCATGCTCCATTTACTCAAATAGAACCTCTAAATGAGAATGCGGAAAATGAAAGACAGCCATATAGATATACAAATGTATGAAAAGTTCCATCACTGAAAGATACAGATCCCGATCTGCAATGTTTGGGGCTCACTCACCAGAATGTGCTCAGCCTCCTTTAGCTGTTTTTGCAGCTGCTGGATATCACTGTCCCTTTTCTCCACCTCCTTTTCCAGGAGCTGCATTTCTTGGTGAACCTTGCCTTGACTGAAAGCAACCTTCATGAGTTCCTGAAACTCTCCATCCTTCTGAATTAATAACTCCAAAATCTGAAATGACAGCAAACAACGCAGTGAACATTTTATTACAAAAGTGAAGGATTTGGGCTGTAGTTGGAGTACAATAATGATTATTCACTCCCTTTACATCTCTGGACCTACACAGGTAAACTCAAAGTAACGGAGATGATTGGGCACCCTTATAAATTGTCCGCTGCTTATGGCGACCGCTTTCATTTTTCAAGAGCAGAATATGAAATGAAAGCTGCACAGTGACTAGTTGCTATCAAAGACAAAGAATGTTTTTCTTTAAGACAGTTTCATAAATCTCACCCAATATGTGAAATGCTATGTCATTAAGATTATGACCACGCGACACGGCAGTGCTGTGGTCACGTTCCGTACGGGCATACAAGTTGCAGTCATCTCTAATTAAAGGGGTTATCCAAAGTATAAAACATGCCCCCAATGCCTGGGCCCCTTAGATAGATAATACTTACCACTCTCCCCGGCACCAGCGTTGCTCCTAATCCCTGCACGGCTGCCGCTGCATTTCCCCATTTGCCGGGTCAAAATATCCGGTAACAGGAGGAGCAGCCAATATCAGGCCGTGACAAAGACGAGCCTCCCTGGCGTCACCCGCGATGCTAGGGAGGCTTGTTCCCGTCGCAACCTGCTATTGGCTGCTCCCCCATCGTTGGATGCTTTGACCCGGCGATGGGGAGATGCAGCGGGGGCCGTGCGGGGATCGGGAGCGTTGCGGGTGCCGGCTAAGTATAATCTATATGTGACGACTGTGCACTGTGGGGGGCATGTTTTATACTTTGGATAACGCCTTTACAGTCACTATTTAGTGGATCTGCATTGTTAATGGAAGCTGATCGGCAGGGGTGTCGGGGGCCCCCGCCAGTCAGATATTGATGACCTATATTGCTGCACAAGAAGTAATGAGATACTGCATCCTGCTGTAAGGTCTTTTCAACAGAAAGAGATTAAACAAGAATTTAATGGGGTAGTCTCACAACATGAATCCCTGCTCTTTGAAGGAGGAAATCCCAGTTGCCCCTATGTATATGCCAGAATAGAGGAGCGGCTAAAAAAACTCTGGTAAACCCACCGAATCCATACATTACATGGGGGCAATTCAATTGAATGGCTGGCATGCAATGCCATTTCCCCTGCAGCAGATTTCACCTCATGACAGCAGCTAATCCTGAGGGAGCTATGAAGGTGATAGAAGATCAGGTGATCAACTTCTTTAAACTAAACTTAAAGCTTTTATCCAGGTATTAATATTGATGACCTATCCACAATATCATATCATCATGGGTCTGACTCCTGGGGCCACCACCGATCAGCTGTTAGAAGAGGCTGGGCCTTTTCCTAAGCCATGTGATGTCACCGTACATGGGTCACATTTAAGTGAATGGGACTGAGCTGCAACGCCAAGTAAAGCCACTATACAATGTACGGCGCTGTGCTTGGTGAGCTGCCGGGAGCCCGCCAAGCTCCCCACGGCTCCCTGAAACAGTTAATTGGCGGGGTGCCGGGACTTGGACCCCTGCCGAAGTGATAATGAGGACCTATCCTGAGCATAAGTCATCATTATTATTTCCTGGATAACCCTTTTAAACCCCTGGATCTGCAAAAAAAAAAAAAAAAAAAGAAATCCTAATAATAACCTGTGCGGTGTTGGTTTCACAGCGGAACAGTATCCACACTTCTGCAATCAGATGCTGCTGGGATGAAATACCCCAATTCCCTGTCATCTCAGTCATGAGACGTTTTCACAGTGACAAATATGGTATTATCCACATTGCTTACAATTACCCAAAATAAAACACCCCATAGAGTACAAACTGATAAAAAAAAGAAAAGGACTTCCGGTTCCGGCACGCCGATGTGAAGACGGAGGTAGCTAGAGCTCCGTGCCCCTGTTGAAAATGCTAGGGGATTTCGCCGCTTAATCGGAGCAACAAAGCTCCAGAATTAGAACCCGTGAGGATGGAGAAGTTTCTGTTACGAAGCGGCTCCCCAGCACCTAATACACCGCTCCCACAGCGTGACAGAGACACAGCACGGCTGGAGCCAAATATGGCGGACGTGAAAAGGCGGCCCACTCGTTCCTCGTCGCAACCTCCTGCCTTGCCAGTTAATGAGGTTCCCGCAATCTCCCTCCATCAAACCCTTCCTCAATCACAGGGTACAGAAATATCCTGCAAGGCATTAGCTATAGAGGTAGCGACACTTTTGGCGCCAGATATCAAGGCCTCCTTAGAAGCCACAGTCGCCTCTTGCCTGAAGCAGATCCAAGGCAAGGTTGCCCAGCATACCCTCCAAATACAAGAGGTCGAACAGCGAGTGGAAATAATAGAGGATGAGCTGGAGTGAGCACAATCTTTGCTGAAAGAAACCCTCCAGACAAATAAATTCCTGAGGAACAAGTTGGATGACTTGGAAAACCGTTCCAGAAGGAACAACCTCAGGATAGTGGGCCTCCCTGAAGCGATCCCTCCGGGCCAACTTGCACAGATATGTGCAGTGGATCTCCCTCAAGCCCTGGGACTGCCGGGTACCATGACGGTGGAAAGGGCTCACCGTATTGGACCGCCAAGAGAGTCATCAGCGACAGATCCCAAACAGAGGCCGAGGGCTACGATCGAAAGATTCTTGAATTATGCAGAAAAGGAATCCCTCATAGCAAAATACAGAAAAACTGGACATGCTGCAAAGATCCGGAGACATAAAATTCTCCTGTTCCGTGACTATTCAGCTGACGTAGCAAAAAAAAAAAAAAAGAAGGGCCTTTTCTGAGATTTGCTCCCATTTAGCCCAAGAGAAGATCAAGTTTGCTCTGCTATATCCGGCAACTTTAAGAGTCTTCAGACAAGATGGAGCCATTGACACCTACCTCACGCCGTTGGACGCAAAGGAAGCGTTGGGAGACAACAGGGTCGGTCACAAAGCATCTCAAAGAGGCAATCATCATCTAAGCCTGGTGAGGTCCAACCCCCCCCCCCCCCCCGAGTCCATCGTCCCGCACCCCGAGACTGAGCCAGAGCCAAGCTTCGAGCCCTACTTGGGACTGATGACTCTTACTTGCCATCAAATCTGTCTGATTTCAAATGTTGGTTGACCCAGCGGACAGATCACTGTTAAGTTCGGCACCCAAGACGGTCCTTAAGTGAGATATTTGTCGGCTAGAAAAGGTCAACGCAGGGGGGGAATATCTGAATAGAGAGGAGGGGGGGAATGAGGGAGGGGAGAAAAAAAAAAAAAAAAAAGAGGGGGGCATTTCATGTTATATCGTGCCGGTCTGCCTGGGATGCTCAGGACGGGTAACGAAACTTACTTGAACCTCCAATCATAATACTGAGGGGCAAAGTGCCAGTTAAATAACAAGGTGCACATGGGGCTTTAGCATGGTAAATGTGTTTCTTAAAAAGGATGTGTTACTCTGCTGTTCTAGTTGTCAGCCAGTCTAGACCGAGATGGGCGAAAAAAGTGAAGTCCAGAAAGAATGTTGGCTGGTATTGTTTAACTCCTACTAGGAGTAAGATGTGGGGGTGTTGGGGGGAAAGGTTAATGTTTTTATATTGTTATGTTTTGCTCCACCGGTATTGTGTCCAATTAATAAGAAACCTGATGAACCATAATTTACTCCCTCCAGGTGGGTTTACTGCCTGGTTCTTGACATATCCGCGTGCTTTTGTCAAATGTTGAAAATAGTGACATGGAATGTCAACGGGCTGGGAGCCCCTCAAAAACGGGCCTCCATATTGAGACATCTTAGGCGGTTGGATGTAGATATTGCCCTCCTGCAGGAGACCCACCTGGAGGAACCAGACTTCTGGCGTATGAGACGCATGTGGGTAGGACAGGTCCTGGGATCCTCGTCTGTAGGAAGAAAAGCGGGGGTTTTAACCCTTATACATAGACGTGTACGGCATAATATTATTGAAAGTCATAGCGATGACTCTGGGCGTTTACTGTCTGTTACACTAGAGGTGGATGTGGGGACGCTAAAGATTATTAATGTGTACGGTCCTAACACAGCTCATGCAACATACTTTAAAGAACTAACATCGATGGTACTACAGGAAGGAGATGGTCAATTGCTGGAGATCTAAATGCAGTCAGGGATGCAAGAGAGGATCGTAGGCACACACAGAACTCAGAGTCACCTATTTCGAGAGGCGGCTTCTCGATAGACCCATTTCTACAGGCCACAGACCTAGTAGATGTATGGAGATTCTTCAACCCCATCGAGAGAGAATTCACACATTTCTCTCATGCACAGAATTCATGGTCCAGGATCGATTACATATTAGCCTCACAGCAATTAATGCGCAGGGTGGAGAGGGCCGAGATTTTAGACATTGTCATATCTGATCATTCCCCAGCGATGATCGATTTAGTAGATGTCATCCCCAGAGGTTAGGATATCACATGGCGACTTCCTAGCCACCTATTTACTGACGAGGACTTCTTAGATAGACTAAAAGGGTGGTGGTGGGAATTTTCGGAAGATAATAAAGCTCACGTGGAGGAACATATCCTCTTCTGGGAAATGGCAAAATCAGTGCTGAGAGGCCGCATCATTTCCCACGTTTCCGCCAAAAGGAAGAAGACCAGGGCGCAATATAAACTAGCATCAGAAAGTGTAAGGAAAGCATATACGCTTTTCATGGAAGACCCCTCAGACCAAAATAGAACAGGTTGGGTGACGGCCAAGCATACATATGACCATTATGTAGAGGCGCAATCCAGGCTATTTCTAAACCAAAAAGCTGCCACTTTTTATAAATTTGGTAATAAGGCTGGCAAGCTGCTGGCATCCTTGGCTAAGTCACATAGAGGTACATTGTGTCTGACCAATATCTTAGATGAGTCAGGGGGGAAAATTAAGGATATGAAAAATATAACAGATCGCTTTGCGCGATTTTATGCCAAACTATACTCGCAAAGCCCATGGGATAGCAATAAAGCTAAAGAGTTATTATCTAAACTTAGACTCCCCCAGATCTCAGAGGAGGCTCTAGTTAATATTAATGCCCAGATCACAGAAGACAAAATAAAAAGAACAATTAAAACATTGTCAAACGAGAAAGCACCAGGGCCAGATGGCTTTCCGGGCGAATTTTATAAGATGCTGATCTCGGAAATAACCTTACCCCTGAAGTCCATCTTCAACTCGATAATGCAGGGAGGGGAAATCATGCCCACGGGAAACACAGCCCATATTAAGGTCATTTTAAAACCAGGCAAAGACCCCAGTCTAGTGGGCTCTTATAGGCCGATTTCATTAATTAATCAAGATCTGAAAATCTTTTCGAAGATTTTAGCTAATAGATTAGCTGACTATATGCCGGATCTGATAGGACGTCATCAGGTGGGATTTTCCAAGGGCAGAGCAGCAGTTATGAATATTCGAACGGTACTCTCTGTCCAGGACTATCTCGGTCAGAGTGGTGCCTCTGGAGACCAGCCAGCCCTTCTGTCATTAGATGCAGAAAAGGCTTTCGACAATGTCAATTGGCAGTGGCTGCGTTGGTCCCTGGACGCATTTGGTTTTAAAGGCCAGATTCGATCTGCACTGGAAGGTCTGTACCGAAGACCACAAGCAAGAGTCAGCTTCCCGGGTTTTCTATCTGAGACTTTCCAACTTATGAGAGTTACCAGACAGGGCTGCCCTCTCTCCCCACTCCTTTTTAATCTGGCTCTGGAACCATTGGTCCGATATCTAATACAGACAAATGTTTTCAGGGGTATTAAAGTAAGAAAGCAAGAGGTAAAGTTAATTTGCTTTTGCTGATGATATATTAATTTTTCTTGACTCCCCAAGGGATCATCTAAATAAGGTGTTAGACACCTTCCTTTACTATGAAGAGGCCACTGGTTATAGAATAAACGTGAGCAAAAGCCAGCTCCTCTACTTACAGGGACATACTCCAAGACCAGATTCCAATCCTAGAGTGGAGATAGTTTCAAACTATCTGACATATCTTGGGGTTAAAATAGGGAGGCATCCAACTGCTCTTTATTCTCTAAATTATGACCCTTTGATTAGGAAAATAGGAGAGGAGCTGGAGAAATGGTCTAACCTCCCACTATCCCTATCGGGAGGGCGCATCTCTTGAAGATGATCAGTTTTGCTAGACTTTTGTACCCGATGCAAACCATACCCCTACTTATAAAACATCAAGATGTAGGCAGGCAAAATTAGAAGGGCCTTCATAAAATTTCTGTGGAAAAAAAAGAAACGCCCCAGAATTAGCTACGAAAAACTTTGTCTGACAAAATGGGACGGCGGGATCCATTTACCGGATATTAGAAGGTATAATCTGGCAGCCCTGACAAGACATATTAAAGACTGGATATGGCATACCTCCTTCTTTTCTAATAGGGCTCTGGAAGCAGAGCTGGTAGCCCCGGAAGACTTGGTGGCCCTTCTGCACTCTAGAATTAGAGACATGCCCCCAGTAGTAAAACGATATACCCTGATAAGAGATACATCAGCTGCTTGGAAAGCAGTCAGGAAAGTGTATAAATTACCTATGTATATCACCCCCTATATGCCCCTGTGGACGCTCCCTGCTTTCCAGGCTGGGAGACAATCCACGCTATTCCATAAATGGAGGGAGAAAGGAATTCATACTTTGAAACACATTCTAACCCCCACGGGATACAAATTGATTCCCTGGACACAACTTCAGACTCAGTATCAGCTACCATCATCACATTTTCTAGCATACGCCCAAGTTAGTTCATATTGCATGGACCAGGCAAAAGTTTTGGGAGACTCGGACAGACTTGCTTGGTTTGAGGGCTTGATAGGCCGGGACAACTCGGCTGGTACATTGTCCGATTTGTACGGTAGACTCCAAAGTACCCACTCTATAGGGCTGGGTAACAAGGTATTTAGAAACTGGGAGAGAGAACTTAAGGATGATTCGCTGACAAAGCTGAGGGCGGGGATGGAGAGAGTGAGACAGGCTGTGACCTGTGAGGACTGGAGAGAGATGCAATTCAAAATCCTTCATAAGGCGACACATGCTTTCGATTTATCCTACAAGGATGCCCCGGCACATTATATCAGAGCCTGTCCAAAATGTCAGTTACCTAAAGCCAACCTTCTCCATGGTCTCTGGGAGTGTCCGTCCTTATCCCAACTATGGAGTGAAGTAGTAGACCAGATCAAGGAGATATGGAATGTTGGATTGGATCTCTCTCCCCAACAATGTATTTTCCACTATATCCCGATGGACCCGGAGGGGAACTCTTCGCAGGTTATTGGCGTCAAGGGGATACATGTAATGTTATTGTTCGCAAAGAAGAGTATACTGAGACATTGGCTGTACCCTTCAGTGCCCAATTTGGAGGAGGTTTTGGGCATAGCAAAACAGATAATGTAAATGAAAAGATTAGACACAGAACAGTGTAAGGGTAGAGCCACAAAGAATTTCTTCAATAAATGAGAAGATTCATTGTAAAGATACTACCCCAAGATGAAATAAAGGAGTTGGTAGCCCCGTTCCTAGGTACTCAGTAGTATCTCCTGGATAAAACAAAGGGCACGCTTGGAAGACTGGACAGTGATTGGCATGAGGGAGGAGATATGTTGTGAATTATGAAATTCAGGTTTAGATAATAGGTGACACACATGGTGAACCACAAGGAGCTAATTTTGTTAGTTAGGGATATATGTTGATTTTTTTTTTTGGGGGGGGGGGGGGGGGGGGAGGTATTTAGCACCGAAAAAAATAACAAAAATTGAGAAAATGATTATGTATTGTTTGCGATGTCTTGTCTCTCAAGCAATTCGTAAAAATGGAAATGTAATTGATTCTTGACCAGATATAGTTTATTGTATCTACTGATATGCGACCTATTCCCACATATTCTGTTTGATGGGACATCTCAAGCCATGTACAGTATTGTCATTTTCTGCCAATAAAATTTGTTTAAAAAAAAAAAAGAAAAACGATGTATTCTTTCTGATTAGTGGTGAGTGAAACGAGCTTCAGTAACTTTGGTATTTTAAAACTTGAAACCGAACTCTGATTCGGTTCCGACTAGTACCTCGTAACCAAAGCCGAGTTCGGTTTCAAGTTTTAAAGTGGTTTTCAACTTTAAAAATCAAATAGCGAAGTTATTCAACAAAGTCAAACGCGACTTTGCGAATAACTTACTTCGGCTCATTGGAGCACATACATTCTAATACTGTACGGAGCCGGATCTCTGTACACTATAAGGGTCCATTCACACGTCCGCATTTTGCGGAACGGAATTGCGGACCCATTCATTTCTATGGGGCAGCACGAAGTGCTGCCTGTCCGGAATTGCGGATCCGCACTTCCGGGTGCGCAATTCCGATCCCGAAAAATATAGAACATGTCCTATGCTTGTCGGCAATTGCGGACAAGAATAGGCATTTTCTATTAAGTGCCGGCGATGTGCGGTCCGCAAAATGCGGAACGCATATCGCCGATGTCCGTGTTTTGCGGATCCACACACACGGACGTGTGAATGGACCCTTTACGCCGAAGTTTTGAACAAAGCGACTTCGGATGAAGCCTCCGAAGCTCGCTTTGCTCAACGTTAATTCTGACAGATTTGTAGTAGTCTGCCAGTGCCCAAAAGTCAATGGTTTTCATACTGTAGTGAATGGATTCTTACTTGATTTTCTTCTCCAGGTTGAGCTAATTTCTGACTTCTTGAAAGCGCCAATAATTCTATCAGCTCTCTGAAAAACATTTTAGAAAAAAAGAAATTCATGGCCACAGCTACACCTAGACTTTTTGTAATACTTCTGATTTTAAGTACTGAATTACAGCTGTAGTCCAAAGCAGTAAATTGCTTTGTACGCAAGAGGGTACACTGCAGCTTTGATTCAATTGTGAAAATCAATTAAAAGGTCTACAAAAAGTCTAGATGTAGAACCACCAGAATTACACAGTGACAAAATAAAACTGGTAATGATGCCTGTATTTGCACATATAATGGACGCAGTGCTGGAGCTACACCTACTGTAGATTTGTTGTAGGACGGTTTTCAGAGAGAGATCCTCTGGATAGGTCATCAGTATCTGATCGGTGGTGGTCTGACATCTGGGAACCCCGCCGATCAGCTTTTTGAGAAGCCACCCTGGTGTCGGACATCCATTAGGATAGGTCCTCAGTTAAAAAAAAAAAAATCTCGGAAAACCCCTTTATCACGGTACAAGTCAGTGACACTGTGGCATAAGGGTTTATGGAAGGTCACCTCTGCAGCCAATCACTGTCCTCAGCATTAGACCACTAAGGCCCCTTGCAGACGAGTGTGTCCGGATGAGTCCAGTGAAAACTGCACAATTTCGCAAGCAAATCAATTCAGTTTTGTTTACGATCGCGTTCAGTTTTTATCGCGCGATTTGATGTGTTTTTCACGCGCGTGATAAAAAACCGAATGTTTACAAATAACATCTCTTAGCAACCATTTCATGAAAAACGCATCGCATCCGCAATTGCTTGCGGATGCGATTTTCACGCAGCCCCATCCACTTCTATGGGGCCAGCGTTGCGTGCGAATAGCAGAATACAGAACATGGTGCGATTTTCACGCAACGTACTAGTGGTGCGTGAAAATCAACGCGCATGTACACAGTCCCATTGAAATGAATGGGTCCAGATTCCGTGCGGGCGCAATGTGTTTGATTCACGCATTGCACCTGCGCGGAATACCTCTAAAAACCTTCCCCTTCATTTCAATAGGAGGCAGAACTTCCTTTTTTTCCCACAAATAAAAAGCGTGGAAAAAAAATAAAAAAAAATAAAAGCAGTGTGCTGTACCTTGGGCAGAATCCACACAGATTCTCCCATTGAAATGAATGGAAAGCTAAATTATTTTTTTTTACCTAAAACCGCACTGATTTTTTTCAGCGTGTCTCTAAGGCTACTTTCACACTGGCGTTTTGTCTTTCCGTTTGTGAGATCCGTTCAGGGCTCTCACAAGCGGTCCAAAACGGATCAGTTTTGCCCTAATGCATTCTGAATGGAAAAGGATCCGCTCAGAATCCATCAGTTTGCATCAGTCTCCATTCCGCTCTGGAGGCGGACACCAAAACGCTGCCTGCAGTGTTTTGCTGTCCGCTTGACGAAACTTAGCCAAACGGATCCGTCCTGGCACACAATGCAAGTCAGTAGGGACGGATCTGTTTTCTCTGACACAATAGAAAACGGATCCGTCCTGGCTATAGAAGACATTAGGGTACTTTCACACTAGCGTTTTTCTTTTCCGGCGCCGAGTTCCGTCCTAGGGGCTCAAATCCGGGAAAGTACTGATCAGTTTTATCCCCATGCATTCTGAATGGAGTGTAAGGCTACTTTCACACTAGCGTTGTTTGAATCCGGCGTTAAATTCCGACACCGGAACTGCCCGCCGGATCCGGAAAAACGTGTGAAAACGGATTACATTTGAATCCTGATCAGGATTTTGATCACAATGAAAAAAATGCATTGGAAAAATCGGATCCGCCATTTATGGACTTTAATTTTTTTCACATTTTTTGGGTTTAACATGCAAAAGCGGGATCCGTTTTGACGGAATACACGGTGCCGGATCCCGCGTTAATGCAAGTCAATGGGAAAAAGGCCGGATCCGGCGTTCAGTCAAAGTGTTCAGGATTTTTGGCCGGAGGTAAAAATACAACATACTATGTTTTTCTGAAAAGCCTGATCAGTCAAAAAGACTGAACTGAAGACATCCTGATGCATCCCGAACGGATTACTCTCCATTCAGAATGCATTGGGATAAAACTGATCAGTTCTTTTCCGGATTTGAGCCCCTAGGACGGAACTCAGCGCCGGAAAAGAAAAACGCTAGTGTGAAAGTACCCTAATCCGTTCAGGATGCATCAGGATGTCTTCAGTTCAGTCTTTTTGACTGATCAGGCTTTTCAGAAAACCGTAGCAGGTTGTATTTTTACCTCCGGCCAAAAATCCTAACACTTTGACTGAACGCCGGATCTGGCATTTTTCCCATTGACTTGCATTAATGCCGGATCAGGCTTTTGCATGTTAAACCCGAAAAATGTGCAAAAAAAGTTTAAGTCCATAAATGGCGGATTCGTTTTTTTCCAATGCATTTTTTCATTGTGATCAGAATCCTGATCAGGATTCAAATGTAATCCGTTTTCACACGTTTTTCCGGATCCGGCGGGCAGTTCCGGCGATGAAATTGCCCGCCGGATTCAAACAACGCTAGTGTGAAAGTAGCCTAATACAACCGGATACATTCATGACGGATGCATGCGGTAGCATTATTGTAACGGAAGCGTTTTTTGCAGATCCATGACGGATCCAGAAAAAACGCTAATGTGAAAGCAGCCTAAACCTGTCGTGTGAACACACCCTTACACTGGCCATGGCCCCCTGTTAGGGAGGAGTTCACACATCATATATTTGCTCCAGAATCCACACTGAAATTCAGCAACACAGTACAATGGTAGTGAATGGGGGTTTACATGGTATATTCAAGGCATGTTGCAGATTTGGATATCCTCAGCATGTCCTATTTGTTGCGGTAATACCCTGGTGTGTATTAGCCCCAATGAATCACAAAGGTAAAAGCATCCACCACAGAGAAACTACTGACACCAGCAGTAATGTGTATAGAATTATTCATAAACGTACAGCAAGCGAACGTCCTGACGTAAGACTACGGCCGCACTGGCTTTACCTGGACAACACCTCCAAATCATCCAGCACAGACAGCAGCTTCTCTTTGGTGTTCTTCTCCGTGGCGGCCATGATGGCTCTGTCCTCCCAGCATGCACAGCAACGAGCGGCTCAGCGCTCGGGAAAAGAGATGACAGCCGCTTAGAAAAACGTTCACGTTTTTACAGCAGCGCCACCTACTGGTAGCTTCTCAGGAACTGCGCTCTGTGGAGGTTATAATGTATTGCCTTTCAGACTTCACATTTGTGTCAAAATTAGGTTATTAATTTAAGCGTATTTCTCATTTACAGCCATAAGTTAATATCTGCTATTTCATTTAAAGATCATATACACATGGCAATTTCAGAATCCTAAAGGAGAAATGACACAGATTTGTCTCAGGTGGGGGACATATAAAAAAAATTGTCTCAAAATGCAGCGGATGTACGTTTTGTACAGTTGTCTGAATAGGTCAATAAACAGACTTTTAGGCCTATTTTGGAGGCATATAACACAGGCTACCCGAGTGAAACATGCAAAGTCACAACAGAGGCAAGATTCCTGGACGGTCCTTACACTAGGGCCGGACCACACAGGAAACTTGAGGTTTCACCAGTTTGCGCCAAAGATAATGTTGGTTTTTGCCCATCCTGTCCTGCTGGTGTGTGGGTTTCTGGGAGGCTACACTGACAGGCAGGGGTGGACTGGGACTGAAATTCAGCCCTGGCATTTTAAAACAGACAGTCCTATTTAGGGCCCATGCACATGAACGTGCCGTGTTTTGCAGTCCGCAAATTGCGGATCCACAAAACACAGAAGCCACCCATGTGCCTTCCACAATTTGTGAAACAGAACAGGAGGCCCATTCTAGAAATGCCTATTCTTGTTCGCAAAACGGACAAGAATAGGACATGATCTATAATTTTAATACATATAGGAATATACAGAACTACTGTACATAGTGACATAGTACATAAGGCCGAAAAAAGACATTTGTCCATCCAGTTCGGTCTGTTATCCTGCAAATTGATCCAGAGGAAGGCAAAAAACAAACAAACTGTGAGGTAGAAGCCAATTTTCCCCACTTTAGGGGAATAAAAAATTCCTTCCCGACTCCAATCAGCAGTGGCGTAACTAGAGTGTTATGGGCCCCAGTGAAAACTTTGGATCGGGGCCCCCCCTCCCCCTTTTTACAAAGAAGCGGCAGATTTTCTTACGAAGGGCTCTTTCCCTTGTGGTTAGTCCGCTGCGTGAATGAGGGCCAAGCTCCATTCCGGACAGCAGAGACACGGAGCAGTAACATGATTGATAATGCTCCGTGCCTCTCTGTGACTTTTTTACTACAAAATCACAGTGAGATAAAGTTGTCACTGTGAGTTTGTAGCAAAACGATCATAGAGAGGCACAGAGCATTATCAATTATGTTACTGCTACGTGTCTCTGCTGTCCGGAGCGGGGCTTGGCACTCTTTCACACAGCGGATTAGCCACACGGGATCCGCTTGTGTTAAAGAGCCCTAAGCCCAATGCATGGCTACACTAACCCAGTCCTAATAAAATCTGGTCCTACCTCATCCAGGGTGTCGCTGGCTTCGGCGTGATATCCACTGGATCCAGAACAAGGTCCCTGTGGTGATAGAGAAAAAAATGAATAATCACATAAGGAAGGGATGGTGACTGCCCCTATGAAATCACCAGCAGGGGGCGCTGTGCTGGCCTGGTAGACTGAGCTATGCCAATGTATAGCAGGGTAATTTAGGACATTTCCCCTAAGTGCTACCACACAGTACTAATGCCCACATTGTGGCCCCTCACAGTACTAATGCCCACCTTGTGGCCTTTCACAGTAATTAAGCCCACCTTTGTTCCTGTCACAGTAGTTATGCCCAGATATGTGCCCCCTAACAGTAGATATGCCAAATATGTGCCCCCTAACAGGAGTTATGCCAAATATGTGCCCCCTCACGGTATTTATGCCAGATATGTGCCCCCTTCACAGTAGTTATGCCCAGATATGTGCCCCCTTCACAGTGGATATGCCCAGATATGTGCCCCTCACAGTGGATATGCCCAGATATGTGCCCCTCACAGTGGATATAGCAAGATATGTGCCCCTCACAGTAGTTATGGCCAGATATGTTCCCCCTCACAGTAGTTATGACCAGATATGTGCCCACTCACAGTAGTTATGCCAGATTATTTGCCCCTCACAGTAATGACCAGATACGTTCCCCCCTACAGTGGTTATGCTAGATTATGTGCCCCTCACATTAGATATGCCCACATATGTACCCCTCACAGTGGTTATGCCAGATTATGTGCCCCCCCTCACAGTAGTTGATATATGTGCCCCCTCATAGTAATGCCTTTATATGTGCCCCCCTCACAGTAGTTATGACAGATTAGGTGCCCCCTCAGTAGAGATGCACACTTTTGTGCCCCCCCTTCCCCTTTGCCCCCAGTCTGCAAAAAAAAAAAAAAACATACTTACCCTCTTCCCTGATGTTTCACTGCCACACTCACATCGCGCTGCTGGCTGTACTGAAGGCAGTTTCCCGGGCCTTCAGAGCTCCTCCCACAGCCAGCAGCGCGATGTGCGGCAAGCAGAGGGAGCGCTAGAGCTCCTGCTTCACTGATGATCTGGAGACAGCCCGGCAGTGACAAGAACTGCCGGGCCGAGTGTATATGAGTGAGTGCGCGCGTCCCCCCTCTTCCTCCTCCCCCTCTCTGCGCAAACCTCCCCCACCTTGCCTCATAATATTAAACGTGTAATGGAGCGCCCTGACGGGGCTGGCATTGTCACTGTACTTCATGCCGGGCCCCGTCACAGCTCTTCATTACATGTTAGTACAGCGGGCCCCCTCCCCCCGCCGGGCCCGGTCGCAGTCGCACCCCCTGCGACCGCGATCGTTACGCCCCTGCCAATCAGGCAATCAGAATAACTCCCTGGATCAACGACCCATCTCTAGTAGCTATAGCCTGTAATATTATTACACTCCAGAAATACATCCAGGCCCCTCTTGAATTCCTTTATTGAACTCACCATCACCACCTCCTCAGGCAGAGAGTTCCATAGTCTCACTGCTCTTACCGTAAAGAATCCTCTTCTATGTTTGTGTACAAACCTTCTTTCCTCCAGACGCAGAGGATGTCCCCTCGTCACAGTCCTGGTGATAAATAGATGATGGGATAGATCTCTGTACTGGCCCCTGATATATTTATACATAGTAATTAGATCTCCCCTCTTTATTCTAAAGTGAATAACCCTAATTTTGATAATCTTTCAGGGTACTATAGTTGCCCCATTCCAGTTATTACTTTAGTTGCCCTCCTCTGGACCCTCTCCAGCTCTGCTATGTCTGCCTTGTTTACAGGAGCCCAGAACTGTACACAGTACTCCATGTGTGGTCTGACTAGCGATTTGTAAAGTGGTAGGACTATGTTCTTATCACGGGCATCTATGCCCCTTCTGATTAGTGAAACGTATAGAAAAATGAGGGGGCACACACACCAGGGAACACTGGGTGAATGAATAAATGGTGTTTAATATTCTAAAAACAAACCCCTAAAATATACATAAAACGTACATCAAGTACATATATGGTGTAACAGCCTGTTGATTCACTTACACATATATACATATATATATTATCCCAATACTGATGGCAATATCAATTGTGCGCTGGCCTGCACACTACTGTAGATATAGTGTGGTCACACAAAGTTCATACAGACAATGTCCCAATTTAGGTTGTAATGAATGTGACAACCTATATAATCCTGTGTACGGGATGTGGCCACACAAAGTGTCCCAATGGTGGTAGTGGTATTGGATATCCAGAAAATAGCACCAATGAATGAACTGTGTCCAAATGTGATGGAACACTAATGGTGACTGAAAGCCAATGTCCAATGTTCAGAGATGCGTACAAGTAAAGCACATTTGAATTAGCTTCCAAGTACTTACAATATCCAGCCGCTTGTGCTCACCCGGTCTCTCCCCTCCTTGCTGCCTGGCCGCAGCGCTGGTTTCCCAGGTGGCCGAACACGACCGACTGTGGCGTCCCACGTGACCTGGTGATCTGGGGTTCCGGGCGGACGCTTGAATGACGTCACTGCTGTGCGGTGGTAATTTCAAATTTAGAAGTAGCTCTTTTGCGCTTACAGCTTGATATCCTGTTTCTTTAGTCTTGTCTTGAATCCACACTCACTCTGTAATGCCAGACGCGTTTCAGGGTTTTACACCCCTTCCTCAGTGGCCAGGCAGCAAGGAGGGGAGAGACCGGGTGAGCACAAGCGGCTGGATATTGTAAGTACTTGGAAGCTAATTCAAAGGTGCTTTACTTGTACGCATCTCTGAACATTGGACATTGGCTTTCAGTCACCATTAGTGTTCCATCACATTTGGACACAGTTCATTCATTGGTGCTATTTTCTGGATATCCAATACCACTACCACCATTGGGACACTTTGTGTGGCCACATCCCGTACACAGGATTATATAGGTTGTCACATTCATTACAACCTAAATTGGGACATTGTCTGTATGAACTTTGTGTGACCACACTATATCTACAGTAGTGTGCAGGCCAGCGCACAATTGATATTGCCATCAGTATTGGGATAATATATATATATATGTGTAAGTGAATCAACAGGCTGTTACACCATATATGTACTTGATGTACGTTTTATGTATATTTTAGGGGTTTGTTTTTAGAATATTAAACACCATTTATTCATTCACCCAGTGTTCCCTGGTGTGTGTGCCCCCTCATTTTTCTATACGTTTCACAATCTTTCTAGGTCCTGAGGGTAGGACCGGAGGGTGAGCACCTATCCATACGTGATAGGGGTGAGCCGCTGTATTCTATTTGCGATTTTTTACTCAGTACCCTTCTGATTAGTGTTGATCGCGAATATTCTAATCGCGAATTTTTATCGCGAATATATTACATTGCCGATTTTCGCAATCAACGAAATAATGACTAAAGATCACGAATTCTCAAATTTGCGAATTCGAATATTGCCTATGCCGCTCATCACTAATGGGTACACAACAGTGTTTAGAATGGAAGAAGTGCCATATGGTTTTTGTAGGGCAGATTTAGATGGAATGGTTTTTGGACTCCATGTTGCATTTGAAGAAACACTAAGGTACTCCTACAGAGGAAATCCCCCAAAAGTGACCCCATTTTGAGAACTACACCCCTAATAGAATTTATTGAGGGGTGTAGTAACCCCACAGGCATGTCATAGAATTTAGAAACAATTTCTGTGAAAATGAAAAATCATTTTTTTTTTTATAAAATGTTGCTTTAGCTCCATATTTTTCATTTTCACAAGGGGTAACAGTAAAAAAGCACCACGAAATTGGTTACCCATTTTCTCCTAAATATGACAACATCCCATACATGGCCATAAACGGGACTGAAGGGCTAAGAAGAAAGGAGTGCCATCTGGCTTTTGGAAGACAGATTTAGCTGGAATGGCTCTCAGGTGCCATGTCACATTTGTATTGCCCCTGAGGTATGAGTTCAAGTATAGGTGCTTCACAGAATGTATTAAAATTGGGACATGAAATTAAAAATGACATTGTATGTAATACCCCCTACAGTATGTGGTCATGTGTTTGGGCAGACTGCATGGTTCAGAAGAGAAAAAGCACCATGTGTATTCAAAGCCTAGTTTGGTAATTTATTACAGCACTGGCCAACAACTGCAGAGGCTCTGAGGTGAAATAAAAAAAACTCCCAAGAAGTGAGTGGGTAGGCAACTTTCCTATTAGTTGCTAGGGATGTTGCTAAGTGCAGATATTCGTGATAAATTAGTGAAAAATTCGCAATTAGAATATTCACGATCAACACTATTCACGAATACGAATATATAGCACTATATTCTAAATATTCGTGAATTCTCGAAGTGGCAATATTCACGATTAAAAATTTGCAATTCGAATATTCGCGATGAACACTAGTGCCCATACAGCAGTTTACAACCATATGTGGGCTTATATGTGTATACAGCTAAACCTGCCAATAGCCTTAATACAGTTCCTATGTGTCACGGTCTTTGGTGTGTGCTGTGACACTTATGCCACGCTTGCTGTTGCCTGTGGCAACGTGTTGCTGTTTCAGCATGCGGGGGCAGTGTCACGGCCTTTGTGGTGTGTGCCGTGACATGGTTGCCTTGCATGTTGTTGCCTGCGGCAACGTGTAGCTTTTTATGCTGATGTGTGCACTTCCCCTGTCAGTTGTTTCCCCCTCTGTCTGGTGCTGGAGGGGTTAACCACCTTGTTGGGCGTGGTCACTAGGTGCTTCATCTTACCTGTGGCTAGAGGCCAGGAGTCAGTGGTACTCCAGCCATGGTGTGTGTTGGAGTTATGCTCCTGGTCTTCATATTCCATCTTCCAGTGTGAGGGCCACCTAGTGGGACATCGAGGTCTCCAGCGATGTCTTCCCTCCCTTACATGTTTTGTATGTTTTGTATGTTTGGTGTGGGGTTATGATTTGGTGTGTTGTAATTGAACCACAAGCCTGTATGCAGTGCCGTCCGGGGCTGCCATGCACCTTGCGGCACGGGGGTCCTAGCGGAGTCTGGCGTGCTGGATACCTGTGTGAGTTGCTGGTATGGTGTCCTGTTTGGTGTTAGGGCTCCGATACGTATTCACGGGTTCCAGTCGTGGCAGCGGCAGGTTAGTGTGTCGTCTTGTTTTCTTACCTGCCGATTCTCTTGCTGCATATTGTCTTTTCTTTTCCCTGCTTCTAGGCCTTTTGAGACTCCTGTTCTTCCGTGTCCTGGAAGAACAGGGCGCCTCTCCTCAGCTCCTTTGTGAGGGATTCTCAGGGCCTTAGGTATCCAGGGTATGAGTCGTCCTACCATCCAGGTCCGCTCATACGGTGAGGAGTTAGAGATAGGTATAGGGATGCATTAGGAGGTGACCTGCTCCCTTATCCTTGTGTTCAGGCCTAGTTGCTTTCCTTATCCCCCAGTCATCGTACAGTGGGGGGTTTTCCCCACTCTCCATCGTGACACTATGTTTATGTGTTAAAGACAAAAGCAGAGTTATTTAGTGTGACATCATGTTTTGGATATCATATTACTGTTATATTTTGTGTTCACAGAAGCAGAAAAAGATAATATGCCTTTAAGATTAATTTTGTAATGTAAGGTAAACTCAGTGACACAGCAGTAGCAACAGAAAGCATAATGTTAATCTGTTGCTACTGGGCAGAAGTCTAGACCAATCACAGCCAGCCTCACAGACAGCCTGTCTGGGAATTCCCCCAGCTCCTGCTGCTAGAATCATTATTCACCAGAGACAGGAGCTGAAGAGACATTCACTCCACTGAGAGCTGAGTTTTATGGGAACAAGAGGCCAATATAGGTATTTAAAACAGTTATATAATGTTCATATTGTTAGTATTGTGTTTAGAACTGTATACTGAACTATATATATATATATATATATATATATATATACACTGCGTGCAGAATTATTAGGCAAATGAGTATTTTGACCACATCATCCTCTTTATGCATGTTGTCTTACTCCAAGCTGTATAGGCTCGAAAGCCTACTACCAATTAAGCATATTAGGTGATGTGCATCTCTGTAATGAGAAGGGGTGTGGTCTAATGACATCAACACCCTATATTAGGTGTGCATAATTATTAGGCAACTTCCTTTCCTTTGGCAAAATGGATCAAAAGAAGGACTTGACAGGCTCAGAAAAGTCAAAAATAGTGAGATATCTTGCAGAGGGATGCAGCACTCTTAAAATTGCAAAGCTTCTGAAGCGTGATCATTGAACAATCAAGCGTTTCATTCAAAATAGTCAACAGGGTCGCGAGAAGCGTGTGGAAAAACCAAGGTGCAAAATAACTGCCCATGAACTGAGAAAAGTCAAGCGTGCAGCTGCCAAGATGCCACTTGCCACCAGTTTGGCCATATTTCAGAGCTGCAACATCACTGGAGTGCCCAAAAGCACAAGGTGTGCAATACTCAGAGACATGGCCAAGGTAAGAAAGGCTGAAAGACGACCACCACTGAACAAGACACACAAGCTGAAACGTCAAGACTGGGCCAAGAAATACCTCTAACGTTTTATGGACTGATGAAATGAGAGTGAGTCTTGATGGGCCAGATGGATGGGCCCGTGGCTGGATTGGTAAAGGGCAGAGAGCTCCAGTCCGACTCAAACGCCAGCAAGGTGGAGGTGGAGTACTGGTTTGGGCTGGTATCATCAAAGATGAGCTTGTGGGGCCTTTTCGGGTTGAGGATGGAGTCAAGCTCAACTCCCAGTCCTACTGCCAGTTTCTGGAAGACACCTTCTTCAAGCAGTGGTACAGGAAGAAGTCTGCATCCTTCAAGAAAAACATGATTTTCATGCAGGACAATGCTCCATCACACGCGTCCAAGTACTCCACAGCGTGGCTGGCAAGAAAGGGTATAAAAGAAGAAAATCTAATGACATGGCCTCCTTGTTCACCTGATCTGAACCCCATTGAGAACCTGTGGTCCATCATCAAATGTGAGATTTACAAGGAGGGAAAACAGTACACCTCTCTGAACAGTGTCTGGGAGGCTGTGGTTGCTGCTGCACGCAATGTTGATGGTGAACAGATCAAAACACTGACAGAATCCATGGATGGCAGGCTTTTGAGTGTCCTTGCAAAGAAAGGTGGCTATATTGGTCACTGATTTGTTTTTGTTTTGTTTTTGAATGTCAGAAATGTATATTTGTGAATGTTGAGATGTTATATTGGTTTCACTGGTAAAAATAAATAATTGAAATGGGTATATATTTGTTTTTTGTTAAGTTGCCTAATAATTATGCACAGCAATAGTCACCTGCACACACAGATATCCCCCTAAAATAGCTAAAACTAAAAACAAACTAAAAACTACTTCCAAAAATATTCAGCTTTGATATTAATGAGTTTTTTGGGTTCATTGAGAACATGGTTGTTGTTCAATAATAAAATTAATCCTCAAAAATACAACTTGCCTAATAATTCTGCATTCCCTGTATATATATATGTTTACTTACAGTTCCACCAATTGCAAACTACAATTGCAAGCATACAAATTCAATTGCAAACCACAAAGTTCACAATCCAAATACAAATTGCAAGCATTCAGATTCCATATTACAATCCAAATTGCATACATCCATACCAGATCATACTCAACCAATCTGCAAATAGTCACTACTAACTGCATACTGTAAGTGAACCATTAGTTAGACCTCAGATTTACCTCTCAGAGAGATCATAAAGTGCTTAAATAACTTCAAAATTCTAAGCCTTCTAACATCCTAAAAGAATAAAATGTCATTTGAAAAATCATAGCAGATAAAAGGATACAGAGGATCTACTGTCAGCAATCCACGGACTGGTGCTCTCTCCAAATGTCAGTACCTGTTGCCAAATTGTTGGATATAATATAAAAGTTCAAGAAATGGAGGGCACTCGAATGACTGGGTGTATATACAATCAATTGCAAATGTGAATTATAAAGGATTATTTATTATGGTTAGCATAAAATGATTAAAATATACAACACCACTGTGTCTTGCAATAGCAGCAGTGTCTTGGCCACAATAAAATTATTATATGCAGTCAGTTGGACTATGTATATCCTGCAGGATTATGGGTTACCTACTCATACAGGTGATCAATCTGTATGGAGGTATCAGCAGAGCACACAAATATATATATTGTAAGAATCAAAATAAAAATCGAAATGAAATCGAGATGGATAAAATCACATAATATTGAGATGGATAAAATCACATAATATATCGATCAGGATAAATCGCATAAAAGAATGAATGATGATGTCTTGATTATGTATAGTCTTGTTCTTATGTCCCAAACAAAGGTTAGCAGCCGAATAGAAAAAAGAGAACAGTCTTACCCCATCTGTTGTGGGTCTCAGAAAGCGGCTGTAGGCAGGTTCTGTACTCACAGTGCCCCTGGGCTGTATGGACTGTAGTCCGGTCCTAGATGGCGTTGGTGAGCACGTAATTCGTTGCTCCCTCGGCGTCTCTCTTCACTGCGGTGTCCTGACTTCTCATGCGGCGTTCCCACGTGGTGCAGAGGGTAGCGTCCCATGTGACCGGAAGAATAGCTGTAGTACTGTGATCAGCTGGGTAATGACGTAAGCGAGTTTGTAACCTGCTCTGTAGACATCAAGTAGCGATTTTTCCTTTGTGGCAATTTTCGACTTATTAAATAGTTATAAGTCCTTGTGCTGTCTGTCTGTCCTATACCAAACACGTTTCGGTGCACACTTGAACCTTCATCAGTGGTCACCGCAGTGAAGAGAGACGCCGAGGGAGCAACGAATTACGCGCGCACCAACGCCATCTAGGACCGGACTACAGTCCATACAGCCCAGGGGCACTGTGAGTACAGAACCTGCCTACAGCCGCTTTCTGAGACCCACAACAGATGGGGTAAGACTGTTCTCTTTTTTCTATTCGGCTGCTAACCTTTGTTTGGGACATAAGAACAAGACTATACATAATCAAGACATCATCATTCATTCTTTTATGCAATTTATCCTGATCGAAATATTATGTGATTTTATCCATCTCAATATTATGTGATTTTATCCATCACGATTTCATTTCGATTTTTATTTCGATTCTTACAATATATATATTTGTGTGCTCTGCTGATACCTCCATACAGATTGATCACCTGTATGAGTAGGTAACCCATAATCCTGCAGGATATACATAGTCCAACTGACTGCATATAATAATTTTATTGTGGCCAAGACACTGCTGCTATTGCAAGACACAGTGGTGTTGTATATTTTAATCATTTTATGCTAACCATAATAAATAATCCTTTATAATTCACATTTGCAATTGATTGTACATACACCCAGTCATTCGAGTGCCCTCCACTTCTTGAACTTTTATATTTGAAAAATCATGCCTACATAAAGTAGACATATGGAGAATGCTACTAAATAACTATTTTCTTCAACAACAACCAAACAAGAGTATATGTGATTCCTTGAATAAAATATATTTTTATTGAAACTCATTTAAAAAGTGTACATGACACTAATACAAACAGTATGTATATGTCACTACCAGAGCTTTGGGACGTTCTCACAGCTCTGTTTCTCCACCCCTGTGATGATGTCACTACTAGAGCTGGGAGGAGTTCTCACTGCTCTGTTTACTTTTGGTTTTCTTCCTCCCAGCTGTTCCTCATGCGTTTGATTTCCCTCTCTTTATATCACCCCTCCTCCTATTGTAGGGCGTGGATTATAGTTCTCATTTCAGTTGTAGCTCTTGCTTTAGTATCTTAACTTGTAGCTATCAGTTCACTGGACCTGTGTTCTGCTGCAGCAAGCACTCCGGATATTGCCCGCTGTCCTTGGATCCGTCTTCTCTGCGGCTGCAACACCTTCAGCTAAGTGTACAGACATTGTTGTGAACCTGATTATTTTCTGACTGGATCTGAGGTGGCCACGGTTCCCTCCATATACTGAGTAGGGCACCGGTGGCCGTGCCCCTTCCACTATTGTAGGGGTTACAGTGGTCATCAGTCTTAGGTACGTGGGCATGCCTTTTTCCGCCATTTGGATGCGGGCATGTGCTTTAGCAGCATAGGGAGAGCTTTGAGGGTCTGACAGGGGTCACCCTTTGTCCTCCCTAGTTTGGGTCCGGTCAGTGGCTCTTTTACTGTGTATGCTATTGTTGCTCACATACAGCCGTGACATTATAATCCACCAAAACCGTCCTTTTTTGACATGGATCCGCTTTCTGGCCTGGTTGACCGCATGCAGGGTCTTTCTTTGGAAGTAGCGGATCTCCGTCAATCTATGACTCAGCTTCAAGCATTGGGCTCTGCTCCGGCTCATGGAGTCTGTTGCGAGCCAAAGGTCTCACTTCCGGAAACGTTCTCCGGGGGCAGTGAGAATTTTGTTCGCTTCAGAGAGGCATGCAAACTCCATTTTTGCTTGTGTCCCCACTCCTCTGGTAAGGAGGAGCAGAGGGTGAGGATTGTCATCTCCCTGCTCAGGGGTAATGCTCAGACTTGGGCTTTTTCGCTGCCATCAGGGGATCCCTCCCTTCGATCCGTGGAAAGATTTTTTGTGGCCCTGGGGCAGATTTATGATGACCCGGATCGTGTTGCTCTGGCCGAATCTAACTTACGTGTTTTATGCCAGAACAAACTGTCTGCGGAGCTTTATTGTTCTGAATTTCGGAGATGGGCAGCTGCTTCGGGTTGGAATGATGCTGCACTCCGGAGTCAGTTCTGTCATGGTCTCTCAGAGAGATTGAAAGATGCGTTTGCTTTCCATGAGAGACCAACGTCCTTAGAGTCTGCCATGTCATTGGCGGTACGCCTTGACAGGCGTCTAAGAGAAAGAAACGAGACCTCTCTGTCCAGCCATTGTCAGTCTAGGGGCAGTGGTGCGGACTCATTCAGTGTGCAGGGGCCTCATCCTGTCTCGCTCCCTTCTGAGGAGGAGCCCATGCAGCTAGGTCGACTTGCCCCTGATAAAAGAGGATTTAGTCCTCAGAGTATGGTGTGTTTTTGGCAAATGTTTGTCTGTCTAGGAGATTCTTGAACTGTACTAAGAGCGATAATAAGAGAAAAACCTCAAAAGGTAAATCATCAAGTTCTGCTTCATCTGCTACTTTGGGCAAAGTTGATGTAGGAATTGATGCTTTTCCTCTGACCTGCAGTTCCTGTTTTCTCCTGTCTGCCAGGGTAGCGCTAGAGAGCAAAGTCATTTCTTGTGAGATTTTTGTCGATAGTGGAGCGGCCGTCAATCTTATTGACACTCAATTTGTAGCCATGCATGGTTTTCAGGTTTGCACATTAGAAAAGGATATACCTGTTTTTGCTATTTACTCTGCTCCACTCTCACAGAGATCTCTGAAGGGCATTGTTCACAATATCCGGCTAGCTGTAGGTGACACTCATGTGGAGGATATATCTTGTTTTGTCCTTAACGGATTGCCTTCTCCTTTAGTTTTGGGGTTACCCTGGCTCACTAGACATAACCCCACTATTGATTGGCAAGGAAGGCAAATAAATGAGTGGAGTGACTTTTGTAGAGAGAATTGTCTCACAGCGACTTTTGCAGAGGTGTCTACTAAAACTGTGCCATCATTTCTCTCTGATTTCTCGGACGTGTTTTCCGAGAGCGGTGTTCAGGAGCTACCTCCTCACCGGCAGTTTGACTGTCCCATTAACCTCCTCAGGACCGCCGTACGCAGGATTGCGTCTTTGCGGCGGCCCTGCTCTTCTGGGTGGACGCGCCGGCGCGTCCTCTCGCGAGACGCGAGATTTCCTGTGAACGCGCGCACACAGGCGCGCGCGTTCACAGGATCGGAAGGTAAGAGAGTTGATCTCCAGCCTGCCAGCGGCGATCGTTCGCTGGCAGGCTGGAGATGTGATTTTTTTAACCCCTAACAGGTATATTAGACGCTGTTTTGATAACAGCGTCTAATATACCTGCTACCTGGTCCTCTGGTGGTCCCCTTTGTTTGGATCGACCACCAGAGGACACAGGCAGCTCAGTAATATGTTGCACCAAGCACCACTACACTACACCCCCCCCCCCTGTCACTTATTAACCCCTTATTCACCCTTGATCACCCCTGATCACCCCATATAGACTCCCTGATCACCCCCCTGTCATTGATTACCCCCCTGTCATTGATCACCCCCCTGTAAAGCTCCATTCAGATGTCCGCATGATTTTTACGGATCCACTGATAGATGGATCGGATCCGCAAAACGCATACGGACGTCTGAATAAAGCCTTACAGGGGCGTGATCAATGACTGTGGTGATCACCCCATATAGACTCCCTGATCACCCCCCTGTCATTGATTACCCCCCTGTCATTGATCAACCCCCTGTAAAGCTCCATTCAGATGTCCGCATGATTTTTACGGATCCACTGAGAGATGGATCGGATCCGCAAAACGCATACGGACGTCTGAATAAAGCCTTACAGGGGCGTGATCAATGACTGTGGTGATCACCCCATATAGACTCCCTGATCACCCCCCTGTCATTGATTACCCCCCTGTCATTGATCACACCCCTGTAAAGCTCCATTCAGATGTCCGCATGATTTTTACGGATCCACTGATAGATGGATCGGATCCGCAAAACGCATACGGACATCTGAATGGAGCCTTACAGGGGCGTGATCAATGACTGTGGTGATCACCCCATATAGACTCCCTGATCACCCCCCTGTCATTGATTACCCCCCTGTAAGATCCATTCAGATGTCCGCATGATTTTTACGGATCCACTGATAGATGGATCGGATCCGCAAAACGCATACGGACGTCTGAATAAAGCCTTACAGGGGCGTGATCAATGACTGTGGTGATCACCCCATATGGACTCCCTGATCACCCCCCTGTCATTGATCACCCCCCTGTCATTGATCACCCCCCCTGTCAGGCTGCATTCAGATGTCCGTATGATTTTTACGGATACATGGATCGGATCCGCAAAACACATACGGACATCTGAATGGAGCCTTATAGGGGGGTGATCAATGACAGGGGGTTGATCACCCCATATAGACTCCCTGATCACCCCCCTGTCATTGATCACCCCCCTGTCATTGATCACCCCCCTGTCATTGATCACCCCCCTGTAAGGCTCCATTCAGACATTTTTTTGGCCCAAGTTAGCGGAAATTATTATTTTTTTCTTAAAAAGTCTCATATTCCACTAACTTGTGTCAAAAAATAAAATCTCACATGAACTCACCATACCCCTCACGGAATCCAAATGCGTAAAAATTTTTAGACATTTATATTCCAGACTTCTTCTCACGCTTTAGGGCCCCTAGAATGCCAGGGCAGTATAAATACCCCACATGTGACCCCATTTCGGAAAGAAGACACCCCCAGGTATTCCGTGAGGGGCATATTGAGTCCATGAAAGATTGAAATTTTTGTCCCAAGTTAGCGGAAAGGGAGACTTTGTGAGAAAAAAATAAATAAAATCAATTTCCGCTAACTTTTGCCAAAAAAAAAATAATTCTATGAACTCGCCATGCCATTGAATACCTTGGGGTGTCTTCTTGTGTCACACATCTGGTATCTCCGTGCTCAGGAGAAGTTGGGGAATGTGTTTTGGGGTGTCATTTTACATATACCCATGCTGGGTGAGAGAAATATCTTGGCAAAAGACAACTTTTCCCATTTTTTTTATACAAAGTTGGCATTTGACCAAGATATTTATCTCACCCAGCATGGGTATATGTAAAATGACACCCCAAAACACATTCCCCAACTTCTCCTGAATACGGCGATACCACATATGTGGCACTTTTTTGCAGCCTAGGTGGGCAAAGGGGCCCATATTCCAAAGAGCACCTTTCGGATTTCACAGGTCATTTACCTACTTACAACACATTAGGGCCCCTGGAAAATGCCAGGGCAGTATAACTACCCCACAAGTGACCCCATTTTGGAAAGAAGACACCCCAAGGTACTCCGTGAGGGGCATGGCAAGTTCCTAGAATTTTTTATTTTTTGTCACAAGTTAGTGGAAAATGATGATTTTTTTTCTATTTTTTTTTCCTTACAAAGTCTCATATTCCACTAACTTGTGACAAAAAATAAAAACTTCCATGAACTCACTATGCCCATCAGCGAATACCTTGGGGTGTCTTCTTTCCAAAATGGGGTCACTTGTGGGGTAGTTATACTGCCCTGGCATTCTAGGGGCCCAAATGTGTGGTAAGGAGTTTGAAATCAAATTCTGTAAAAAATGACCAGTGAAATCCGAAAGGTGCTCTTTGGAATATGGGCCCCTTTGCCCACCTAGGCTGCAAAAAAGTGTCACACATGTGGTATCTCCGTATTCAGGAGAAGTTGGGGAATGTGTTTTGGGGTGTCATTTTACATATACCCATGCTGGGTGAGATAAATATCTTGGTCAAATGCCAACTTTGTATAAAAAAATGGGAAAAGTTGTCTTTTGCCAAGATATTTCTCTCACCCAGCATGGGTATATGTAAAATGACACCCCAAAACACATTCCCCAACTTCTCCTGAATACGGAGATACCACATGTGTGGCACTTTTTTGCAACCTAGGTGGGCAAAGGGGCCCACATTCCAAAGAGCACCTTTCGGATTTCACTGGTCATGTTTTACAGAATTTGATTTCAAACTCCTTACCACACATTTGAGCCCCTAGAATGCCAGGGCAGTATAACTACCCCACAAGTGACCCCATTTTGGAAAGAAGACACCCCAAGGTATTCCATGAGGGGCATGGCGAGTTCCTAGAATTTTTTATTTTTTGTCACAAGTTAGTGGAAAATGATGATTTTTTATTTTTTTTTTGTCTTACAAAGTCTCATATTCCACTAACTTGTGACAAAAAATAAAAACTTCCATGAACTCACTATGCCCATATAGCCAATACCTTGGGGTGTCTTCTTTCCAAAATGGGGTCACTTGTGGGGTAGTTATACTGCCCTGGCATTCTAGGGGCCCAAATGTGTGGTAAGGAGTTTGAAATCAAATTCTGTAAAAAATGACCAGTGAAATCCGAAAGGTGCTCTTTGGAATATGGGCCCCTTTGCCCACCTAGGCTGCAAAAAAGTGTCACACATCTGGTATCTCCGTATTCAGGAGAAGTTGGGGAATGTGTTTTGGGGTGTCATTTTACATATACCCATGCTGGGTGAGAGAAATATCTTGGCAAAAGACAACTTTTCCCATTTTTTTATACAAAGTTGGCATTTGACCAAGATATTTATCTCACCCAGCATGGGTATATGTAAAATGACACCCCAAAACACATTCCCCAACTTCTCCTGAATACGGAGTTACCACATGTGTGACACTTTTTTGCAGCCTAGGTGGGCAAAGGGGCCCATATTCCAAAGAGCACCTTTCGGATTTCACTGGTCATTTTTTACAGAATTTGATTTCAAACTCCTTACCACACATTTGGGCCCCTAGAATGCCAGGGCAGTATAACTACCCCACAAGTGACCCCATTTTGGAAAGAAGACACCCTAAGGTATTCGCTGATGGGCATAGTGAGTTCATGGAAGTTTTTATTTTTTGTCACAAGTTAGTGGAATATGAGACTTTGTAAGAAAAAAAAAATAAATCATCATTTTCCGCTAACTTGTGACAAAAAATAAAAAGTTCTATGAACTCACTATGCCCATCAGTGAATACCTTAGGGTGTCTACTTTCCGAAATGGGGTCATTTGTGGGGTGTTTGTACTGTCTGGCCATTGTAGAACCTCAGGAAACATGACAGGTGCTCAGAAAGTCAGAGCTGCTTCAAAAAGCGGAAATTCACATTTTTGTACCATAGTTTGTAAATGCTATAACTTTTACCCAAACCATTTTTTTTTTTTACCCAAACATTTTTTTTTTATCAAAGACATGTAGAACAATAAATTTAGAGCAAAATTTATATATGGATCTCGTTTTTTTTGCAAAATTTTACAACTGAAAGTGAAAAATGTCATTTTTTTGCAAAAAAATCATTAAATTTCGATTAATAACAAAAAAAGTAAAAATGTCAGCAGCAATGAAATACCACCAAATGAAAGCTCTATTAGTGAGAAGAAAAGGAGGTAAAATTCATTTGGGTGGTAAGTTGCATGACCGAGCAATAAACGGTAAAAGTAGTGTAGGTCAGAAGTGTAAAAAGTGGCCTGGTCTTTCAGGGTGTTTAAGCACTGGGGGCTGAGGTGGTTAACCTCATTCCCGGCGCCAAGCTGCCAAAAGCACGCCTCTACAATCTCTCACAACCGGAAAGAATCGCAATGCGAACTTATATCTCCGAGAGTCTCGAGAAGGGGCATATTCGTCCCTCAAAGTCACCTGTGGCCGTGGGTTTTTTTTTTGTTAAAAAAAAGATGGCTCTCTGAGACCTTGCCTAGATTTTAGGGAGCTGAACCGTATCACGATTCGCGATCCCTATCCCCTTCCTCTGATCCCGGACCTCTTCAACCAAATTGTTGGGGCCAAGGTGTTTTCCAAATTGGATTTGAGAGGCGCGTACAACCTGGTCAGGGTCAGAGAGGGGGATGAATGGAAAACGGCCTTTAATACCCCTAACGGGCATTTCGAGAATCTCGTTATGCCTTTCGGCCTGATGAATGCTCTGGCCGTCTTTCAGCATTTTGTTAATAGTATTTTCTACCATTTAATGGGGAAATTTGTATTGGTGTATCTTGATGATATTTTGATTTTTTCCCCTGATGTTCAGACCCATCAGGATCATCTTTTTCAGGTTCTGCAGATTCTGCGGGAAAATAAATTGTACGCCAAGCTGGAGAAATGTCTTTTTATGGTATCGGAGATTCAATTTCTGGGTTTTCTCCTCTCTGCTTCTGGTTTTCGCATGGATCCGGAGAAGGTCCGTGCTGTACTTGAGTGGGAGCTTCCTGAGAATCAGAAGGCATTGATGCGCTTTCTGGGTTTTGCGAACTATTACAGAAAGTTCATTTTGAATTATTCCTCTGTTGTCAAACCCCTTACTGACATGACAAAAAAGGGGGCGGATTTTTCCTATTGGTCGGATGAGGCGCTTGCAGCCTTTTCTAAGATTAAAGAGAGTTTTGCGTCTGCTCCCGTCTTGGTGCATCCCGATGTTTCCTTACCTTTTATTGTTGAGGTGGATGCTTCCGAGGTGGGTGTGGGTGCGGTTTTGTCCCAGGGCCCTTCTCCTGCCAAATGGCGACCCTGTGCCTTTTTCTCCAAAAAACTCTCCCCGGCAGAGAGAAACTATGATGTGGGAGATAGGGAGTTGTTGGCCATCAAGTTGGCTTTCGAGGAATGGCGCCATTGGTTGGAGGGGGCCAGGCACCCTATCACCGTTTTTACCGACCATAAGAATCTGGCATACTTGGAGTCGGCCAGGCGTATGAATCCGAGACAGGCCAGATGGTCTCTGTTCTTCTCTAGATTCAATTTTGTTGTTACATTCCGACCTGGGATAAAAAATGTGAAGGCTGATGCTCTCTCTCGCTGTTTTCCGGGAGGAGGAAACTCTGAGGACCCGGGTCCCATTTTGGAGGAGGGGGTAGTTGTTTCTGCTCTATATTCCGATTTGGAGGCCGAGGTCCAGGCTGCCCAGACTGAGGCACCTGCCCGTTGTCCTTCTGGGAAGTTGTTCGTGCCTCCTGAGCTACGTCACAAACTCTTTAAGGAGCATCATGATACGGTTCTTGCTGGTCACCCCGGGAGTAGAGCCACGGTAGATCTCATTGCTCGGAGATTTTGGTGGCCGGCTCTTCGTAAGTCGGTGGAGGGTTTTGTGGCTGCTTGTGAGACGTGCGCTCGTGCTAAGGTCCCTCGTTCACGGCCTTCAGGTTCCCTTCTCCCGTTACCCATACCTTCCCGTCCTTGGACACACCTGTCCATGGACTTTATCACGGATCTTCCTCGTTCCTCGGGGAAGTCGGTGATCCTGGTGGTGGTGGACCGTTTTAGCAAGATGGCTCATTTCGTACCTTTCCCTGGTTTACCCAATGCTAAAACGTTGGCACAAGCTTTTGTCGACCATATTGTTAAATTGCACGGCATTCCCTCTGATATTGTTTCCGATAGAGGCACGCAGTTTGTGTCCAGGTTCTGGAAGGCTTTCTGTTCTCGCCTGGGGGTTCGGCTGTCCTTCTCTTCTGCTTTTCACCCGCAGTCGAATGGTCAGACTGAGCGCCTCAATCTGAATCTGGAGACATATTTGCGCTGTTTTGTGGCAGAGAACCAGGAGGATTGGTGTTCATTTCTCCCTCTTGCTGAGTTTGCTCTGAACAACCGTCGTCAGGAATCTTCTGATAAGTCACCATTCTTTGGTGCATATGGGTTCCATCCGCAGTTTGGGACTTTCTGGTTTACCTGAGGAGGAGAGATTTTCCTCGTCTTTGTCTACCATTTGGCAAAAGATTCAGAGTAATCTTAAAAAGATGAGTGAGAGGTATAGGCGTGTGGCTGATAAGAGACGTGTGCCTGGTCCGGACCTGAATGTGGGTGATCTGGTGTGGTTGTCTACAAGAAATATTAAACTGAAGGTTCCCTCCTGGAAATTGGGTCCCAAGTTTATTGGGCCTTATAAAATCTTGTCAGTCATCAATCCTGTTGCCTTCCGTCTTGATCTTCCACGAGTTTGGGAGTTACATAATGTATTTCACAGATCTCTCTTAAAACCATATGTCCAGCCCACGGTACCCTCCTCTTTGCCTCCTCCTCCGATTTTGGTTGATGGCAATCTGGAGTTTGAGGTTTCCAGAATTGTGGTCTCTCGCATTGTCCGCGGTTCTCTTCAGTACCTCGTTCATTGGAAGGGTTATGGTCCTGAGGAGAGGATGTGGGTTCCGGTGTCGGACATTAAAGCCACTCGCCTCATCAGGGCATTTCATAGGGCTCATCCTGAGAAGGTGGGTCCTGGGTGTCCGGAGTCCACCCGTAGAGGGGGGGGTACTGTCACTACCAGAGCTTTGGGACGTTCTCACAGCTCTGTTTCTCCACCCCTGTGAAGATGTCACTACTAGAGCTGGGAGGAGTTCTCACTGCTCTGTTTACTTTTGGTTTTCTTCCTCCCAGCTGTTCCTCATGCGTTTGATTTCCCTCTCTTTATATCACCCCTCCTCCTATTGTAGGGCGTGGATTATAGTTCTCATTTCAGTTGTAGCTCTTGCTTTAGTATCTTCACTTGTAGCTATCAGTTCACTGGACCTGTGTTCTGCTGCAGCAAGCACTCCGGATATTGCCCGCTGTCCTTGGATCCGTCTTCTCTGCGGCTGCAACACCTTCAGCTAAGTGTACAGACATTGTTGTGTACCTGATTATTTTCTGACTGGATCTGAGGTGGCCACGGTTCCCTCCATATACTGAGTAGGGCACCGGTGGCCGTGCCCCTTCCACTATTGTAAGGGTTACAGTGGTCATCAGTCTTAGGTACGTGGGCATGCCTCGTTCCGCCATTTGGATCCGGGCATGTGCTTTAGCAGCATAGGGAGAGCTTTGAGGGTCTGACAGGGGTCACCCTTTGTCCTCCCTAGTTTGGGTCCGGTCAGTGGCTCTTTTACTGTGTATGCTATTGTTGCTCACATACAGCCGTGACAGTATAGTGAGAATATCCAAAATTGACCACATCTGTAACACCCAATAACTATGGAGATGGAACTATGACAATCATATATTAATATCAAAAAGACATGCTGTGTGCCTGACTATGTGGAACAGTGGGATATGAGAAATCCTTAGTATGTTCAACCGCACTGATGTCGATCCATGAATCTGATTGAAATAAAGTGACTAGTGTATATAAATGAACTTCATCCGAAGTTCGTCATTACCTTTATAGGTGGGCGTTATAGACCTTGTTGTGTAATAAATAACTATTTTGTGAGGTATCACTATGTGTCTTAAAACCAGAGAAATTCAAATTTCAAAAATTTTCATTCATCTTGGATTTTTTTAAAGGTAAAATATATCGAACCAAATTTACCACTAACATGAAGTACAGTTTGTCACCAGAAAACATTTTCAGAATCGGTTGGATAAGTCAAAGCATTCCAAAGTTATTACCAGATAAAATGACACGTCAGATTTGAAAAATTACACTCAATCCTTAACCCCTTAAAGAACAATCACATACACGTACGTCATTATTCTTAAAGATGTAAAAATGGTACCAGTAAAAAATACAGTTCGCCAACAATTCATCTCAAAGAACAACAGTGAGAGCAGTTGATGCGAGAGGTGGATAAACAGGAGCAGTGTGTGTGATAGACGTAGGCACAGGCAGTACTCCGTCAACACCCTGGCAACTGCTTGCTCACTTCAGCTGCACTGACAGCAGTCAGAGACCCATCACAGAGGGACAACCAACAAGTGGGGAGAGCAAGCAAGTAGAAAACGGGACAGCACAGGATCCCTGATACATGAGGGAAACACACAGGGAGGGGACAGACAACAAGGGGGGAAAGCACAGCACAATTTAGATTCAAGGGGCCCATAGGACTCTTACTGCCCAAGGTCCCACACTGCACTCCTCAAGTATGGACTGATACTGACCATACAGTCAGTGAGAGGTACCACCTCAGCTCATGGATGGTGTGCTCATTTTTTTCTTTACCTCTCAAAGACATTCCCTAACCGCTTTGGCATTGTACAACCAAATGTAATGCCTCTTTACTCCTTCCAGAACCTATTGAATATAAAGCAGAGATCAAATGAGGTAGAAGCTGGTCAAGAAAGGAAGGCCATATTTATTTGTTGTCTTCTTCAAATGCTGCTTTGACACAATGTCTATAAAATCTCCACATGATGTAAGAACGTACTGTTCAGGTGTAGTTTCTAGAATAGCTTTCATAGGTACAATTCTATTAATAAAAACACTTATTTTACAAGCAGGAGGAATCCAATAGGAACCTGCAGAGCTACAAATAATTTGAAATTAAATTCCCGTTATCTGTCTGGAGTTTCACATGGGCCGGTGAAAACAACATCTTTCTGTAGGTGATGAATAGCCAATTTTCTTTTTTATCAGAACTGTACTATTGCATGAATGCAGTCTACACTGTCATTTATTGTAATATTCATATAAGCAACTTGTTTTTCCAGTGTAGTTTTCTGGAAAGGTGAACAGCTTGCACTGTATATAATATCGCACATGCACTGACAGATTTGTGATTTAGTATGCCTCTCATTTCTTTCTGAGACCATAAAACAGTAGTTGCCTTTTTGTCAGTTTTAGCATGTGCTGATTATATAAATTCATACTTTAAAACTTTATAACTTTGCAGATGGAGGGGATAGCAAATTAATTGTTCTTATTTTTTTGTAAGATCCCTATCCAGATTCGACAGCATGCACTTGTTAAACACATACCAGAAGCATAGTCCTGTTATCAGGAATATAATATAAGAAATAACACAAAATAAAGCTCTGTTCACATAAGTCCTCATGCATGTAGTGTCCCACTATGTAAATGTGGGCACTACTCAAGGGTCAATTGGGTCACGTTGTTCTCCACCTTCTGTGGAACATGGTCATTGTATTTTATATTGCAAAAACACAAATGCAATAGCACTCATTGCATTTTAATGTATATTGTCATATTGTCTCCTGTGTACCAGGCCTGTTAGGGGTGTAGTTCCTCCTTCTAAGCTGTAGAGGGAGCTAGGGAACCCCCTAGTATATATAGTCAGGTCTAGCACAGAGAGGGAGTTGAGTGTTCAGAAGCCAAGTGTGCACCTTAGCCAGAGAGTAGCTGAGCAGCTTCTGACATGCAGCTAGATAGCCCAGGCTCCTAGCTTGCCTCTAGAAGGGTTTGCCTCCTGAAGATATATAGCACCTTGAAAAGTACAGTGCAGAGCCACTGTATTCCAGCCAAGTAGAAAGCTGAAGGGCAGAAGGATAGTTACAGCAAGAGGATTTATAACAGAGGAAGTTTTCCCTACCCAAGGATAAAGCCAGCTATAGGCATACGGGCCTTGGAGGAAGACAGACAGGATCTGAGGAAAAGCACAGCCTGATCTGTAAGAGTTATTCCCTCTGAGTATCTTGCAAAGACTTTGCCTGCCATTTGTATGAAGCCTGCCTGTTACCAACATTTTACATGTGGAACTAACTAAAACCTGTACATAGTTGGACTGTTCAGTAAAAAGAAGTTCTGGTTCACTACAACTTTGTGTACCTCAATTATTCCTACAACAAATCGGTGTGCCACCGTTATCGGCACTGGCGTCATGAACTATAAGGGTTCTTGCCACAGGCACACTAAACCTACTACACCCAGGGCACCTCACCTACCACCTGGCCTGGTCCCTATACACAGAGTGCCCCAGAGGATCCATGTGCCAGCCTCTCCATCACTGCTGTACGCCTGCCCAGGGTATATAAAAACTGAGTACCAAGAGCAACCCTCGGTTTGTTAACTACCCCTGTGACCTTGCACTCGCTCACCCTGCAGGGCTGCGTACTGCATGCACACAACCTTATTTTTGGTCTTCAACCTATCCACATTTTTTGCGGATTGGATGTAGGCCTATTCGTTTCAATGGGGCCGCAAAAAATCTGGACAGTGCATCTGTATGTCCGTCCCTTCAGCTAGGTTGGTCATTTGTCATGTACTTAGTATGCTAGTATTGCTGCTTGTGTGTTGATACCGTGGACTAGCTGTACCCTGTATAGTGTTATGCTCCTTGGTCTTCTCAAACCACCCAGGTTTTATTCTCGGTCCTGTGGTGCATTTGTATATATTGATAAGACTGACTGAGCACATTGATTGTTCCATCCTTTTTGTATACAGTCTCCGGTGTACCACACAGGCAGTAGCAACTTTATGCAACAATTATGTAATGATATACTTACTGGTATGGGGGGTTTTATCCACACTTCTTTGCATTTCCCTTTTGGGTTTTAATCATTCAATTAACTATTTATCTTGTTTGTATGCATATTTGTTTAATAAAGATTTGTATGAAAATTACCACTGGTGTGTTTTGCATTTGTAGGAGTTTCATCTGTATGTCCGTTCCGCCTTCTCGCAAAAAGGATAGAACATGTCCTATTCTTGTCCGTTTTGTGGACAAGAATAGGCATTTTTAACATAGGGCAGGACATGCAGAACAGGAAAATGCAGGATGTACTCTGCCGGTATCAACCGTTACGTGGTGAGGCATACACCAGCAGCGCAGTCCATCCTGGACCTAGTACCAGCACTGCCGTAGAACATGGTGAAGTGGCGAGCACCAGAAGGGCAGTTGAAGCTGGTACGGTGGCACGTGCATTAGTTCCCCCGTCGCAGCCACCGCACAAACAGGCCCGTAGAGCCCCTAGAGTCCCTGAGGTGCTGGCAAACCCTGATTGGCAGCCCCCAACTTCAGCCGCACGAGTAGTTCCCCCTTTCACCGCCCAGTCTGGAGTTCGGGTTGAGACAGCTCAGATTGGATCGGCACTGGGATTTTTTAAGCTGTTCTTGACTGCGGAGCTCTTGGACTTAGTCGTGGCAGAAACAAATCGGTATGCCACTCAATTTATAGCCGCCAACCCGGGAAGCTTTTATGCCCAGTCTTTCCGGTGGAAACCCGTCCAAGTTTCAGAATTGAAAACTTTTCTGGGCCTTCTCCTCAACATGGGCCTGACAAAAAAACATGAATTGCGGTCATATTGTTCCACGAACCCAATTCATCACATGCCCATGTTCTCTGCTGCCATGTCCAGGACACGATTTGAGACCATCCTGCGTTTCCTGCACTTTAGCGACAACAGCACCTCTCGTCCCAGAGGCCACCCAGCTTTTGACCGGCTCCACAAAATTCGGCCCCTCATAGACCACTTTAACACCAAATTTGCAGATTTGTATACCCCTGAGCAAAACATCTGCATAGACGAGTCCCTTATACATTTTACCGAGCGCCTTGGCTTCAAACAATACATCCCAAGAAAGCTCGCCCGGTATGGGGTCAAATTGTATAAGCTCTGTGAAAGGGCCACAGGCTATACGCACAAATTTCTAGTCTATGAGGGTAAAGATCAGACCCTGGAGCCGGTCGGTTGCCCTGACTACCTGGGGAGCAGTGGGAAGACAGTCTGGGACTTGGTGTCACCCTTATTTGGCGAGGGGTACCATCTTTATGTGGACAATTTTTACACAAGTGTGCCCCTCTTCAGGCATTTGTTTTTAGAACAGATTGGCTGCTGTGGCACCGCGCGACCTAGTCTCCGGGGCTTCCCCCAACGGCTCGTTACCACCCGTCTTGCAAGGGGGGAGAGGGCTGCCTTGTGTAACGAAGAACTGCTCGCGGTGAAATGGAGAGACAAGCGTGACGTTTACATGCTCTCCTCCATTCACGCAGACACGACAATCGAAATTGAACAAGCAACTGGAGTCATTGAAAAGCCCCTCTGTGTCCACAACTATAATTTGCTCATGGGAGGGGTTGACTTCAATGACCAGATGTTGGCTCCTTATTTAGTTTCCCGACGCACCAGACGCTGGTATAAGAAGGTGTCTGTATATTTAATTCAATTGGCGATGTACAATAGTTTTGTTCTCTAAAGTAAGGCTGGGAGAACAAGATCCTTCCTCAAATTTTAGGAAGAGATCATCGAGAACCTCCTGTATCCAGGAGGTTCCGTGGCCCCAACCACCAGTGTAGTGAGCCGTCTACACGAGCGACATTTCCCCAGTGTCGTTTCTGGTACCTCAAACCAACCGCTACCCCGAAAAAAATGTTGTGTCTGTAGCAGGAGTGGAATAAGGCATGACACCCGCTATTTCTGTCCTGACTGCCCTGACCACCCTGCCCTATGCTTAGGGGAGTGTTTCCGGAAGTACCACACACAGGTACACTTAGCATAGGGATTGCGTTACACAGGACAGGCACACAGGGCTGTTAGGGCCCTTTCACTCACAGCTGCTGCAATCCTCTCCTTTCACCTGGGACAAAGTGCATAATGTACTTCGCCACATCTTTGGGTGATTTGCGCTTTGCACATTGTCCCATGGGGAAGGAGAGGTTTGTCCTATAAAAGGTAAAAAAAAAAATCACAGGTAAGCAAAAAAGTTAACGTTCCAAAAGTTTTTAAAAGTTAATGTTCTGTTTCAAATGTTATAAAGTTAATGTTAATAAATTTATTGCTTTGCGGCCTGTTTTTTTTTTACCTTCTAGGTGGACCAACCGTCGAACCAGCTGCAGCACTGATGTGCATTCTGACAGAAGCATTGCGCTGCTGTCAATTTACACAAAAGTCTGTGTATGCGGCGCTGCAGTAAAAAAGATACGTTTGCCGAGGCATATGAGCTGAGGGGCGGTGTTCATATGCTTTGGCAAACACTTTGTATATAAAAAAAATAAAAAATCCCGGCAATGATTTATTCATCCACATCGATTGATGTGAATAGAGAAATCGGGTTTGCCAGGGCATACGAGCTGAGTGGGTTTGGATGTTGGGCGGACTTCCTATGTCCTAGCAGATGCCTTTCTCCTCCTTTTTTTTTTGGCAGAGATTTTTTTATCCACATTGATCGATGCGAATGAAGAAATCTGTGGCGTTCATTTTTTCTTTCAGCCCAGAGGCTGAACGGAAAAAAATAAATCTCATTACCCGTATGCTCAATATAAGGAGAATAGCAGAAACTCCTAATGCTGGCCATACATGTAATGATTGTGGAGACCCTCAAATGCCAGGGCAGTACAAACACCCCACAAATGACCCCATTTTGGAAAGAAGACACCCCAAGGTATTCGCTGAGGGGCATATTGAGTCCATGAAATATTGAACTTTTTGTCCCAAGTTAGTGGAAAGGGAGACTTTTTGAGAAAAAAAATAAAAAAATCAATTTCCGCTAATTTGTGCCAAAAAAAAATATCTTCTATGAACTCGCCATGCCTCTTATGGAATACCTTGGGGTGTCTTCTTTCCAAAATGGGGTCACATGTGGGGTATTTATACTGCCCTGGAATTTTAGGGGCCCTAAAGCGTGAGAAGAAGTCTGGAATCCAGATGTCTAAAAATGCCCTCCTAAAAGGAATTTGGGCCCCTTTGCGCACCTAGGCTGCAAATAAGTCTCACACATGTGGTATCGCCGTACTCAGGAGAACTTTGGCAATGTGTTTTGGGGTGTCTTTTTACATATACCCATGCTGGGTGAGAGAAATATCTCTGTCAAATGACAACTTTGTATAAAAAAATGGGAAAAGTTGTCTTTTAGAGAGAGATTTTTCTCACCCAGCATGGGAGTATGTAAAAAGACACCCCAAAACACATTGCCCTACTTCTCCTGAGTACGGCGATACCACATGTGTGACACTTTTTTGCAGCCTAGGTGGGCAAAGGGGCCCAAATTCTAAAGAGCACCTTTAGGATCTCACAGGGCATTTTTTACACATTTGGATTTCAAACTACTTCTCACGCATTGGGGCCCCTAAAATGCCAGGGCAGTATAAATACCCCACAAGTGACCCCATTTTGGAAAGAAGACACCCAAGGTATTTCGTGATGGGCATAGTGAGTTCATGGAAGTTTTTATTTTTTGTCACAAGTTAGTGGAATATGAGACTTTGTAAGAAAAAAAAACAAAAAAAACACCATCATTTTCCACTAACTTGTGCCAAAAAAAAACAATACTAGGAACTCGCCATGCCCCTCACG
The DNA here is from genome assembly GCF_905171765.1 of Bufo bufo. Classification (NCBI taxonomy): domain Eukaryota; kingdom Metazoa; phylum Chordata; class Amphibia; order Anura; family Bufonidae; genus Bufo; species Bufo bufo. The sequence continues at coordinate 553,281,774 of NC_053391.1, forward strand.
GAATACCTTGGGGTGTCTACTTTCCAAAATGGGGTCACTTGTGGGGTATTTATACTGCCCTGGCATTTTAGGGGCCCTAATGCGTGAGAAGTAGTTTGTAATCCAAATGTGTTAAAAATGCCCTGTGAAATCCTAAAGGTGCTCTTTAGAATTTGGGCCCCTTTGCCCACCTAGGCTGCAAAAAAGTGTTACACATGTGGTATCGCCATACTCAGGAGAAGTTGGGCAATGTGTTTTGGGGTGTCTTTTTACATATACCCATGCTGGGTGAGAGAAATATCTCTGTCAAATGACAACTTTGTATAAAAAAAATGGGAAAAGTTGTCTTTTAGAGAGATATTTCTCTCACCCAGCATGGGTATATGTAAAAAGACACCCCAAAACACATTGCCCTACTTCTCTTGAGTACGGCGATACCACATGTGTGACAATTTTTTGCAGCCTAGGTGGGCAAAGGGGCCCAAATTCTAAAGAGCACCTTTAGGATTTCACAGGGCATTTTTAACACATTTGGATTTCAAACTACTTCTCACGCATTAGGGCCCCTAAAATGCCAGGGCAGTATAAATACGCCACAAGTGACCCCATTTTGGAAAGAAGACACCCCAAGGTATTTCGTGATGGGCATAGTGGGTTCATGGAAGTTTTTATTTTTTGTCACAAGTTAGTGGAATATGAGACTTTGTAAGAAAAAAAATTAAAAATCATCATTTTCCGCTAACTTGTGACAAAAAATAAAAACTTCTATGAACTCACTATGCCCATCAGCGAATACCTTAGGGTGTCTACTTTCCGAAATGGGGTCATTTGTGGGGTGTTTTTACTGTTTGGCCATTGTAGAACCTCAGGAAACTCAAATTTTTGTACCATAGTTTGCAAACGCTATAACTTTTGCGCAAACCAATAAATATACACTTATTGCATTTTTTTTAATCAAAGACATGTAGAACAATAAATTTAGAGAAAAATTTATATAGAAATGTAGTTTTATTTGAAAAATGAAAAAAACTGAAAGTGAAAAATGTCTTTTTTTTTGCAAAAAATTTGGTAAATTTCGATTAATAACAAAAAAAGTTAAAATGTCAGCAGCAATAAAATACCACCAAATGAAAGCTCTATTAGTGAGAAGAAAAGGAGGTAAAATTCATTTGGGTGGTAAGTTGTATGACCGAGCAATAAACCGTGAAAGTAGTGTAGTGCAGAATTGTAAAAGTGGTCTGGTCATTAAGGGTGTTTAAGCTAGGGGAGCTGAGGTGGTTAAAAGGCAGTGTATAAGTAGCGTCTGACAATGTCTGTATTGGGTGCAGTTTCATAAAATTTAGTTTAGTAGTCAAATTACACAAGGGGTCTGGTGCCTCAAAAACATTGCTTACTGCAGATGTGGATGGTATTTCTGACATTATGTCAGAGTCTGAACTTTGTGAATCTCCCTCTTTCTCAAGTTCATCTAAATTACCAGTCAAGTCTTCCGTGTATATGTCTTTTATCGCTTCAGGTAAAGATGATTCACCAGCCTCATCTTCATCAAGTATAGTTGCTTCTACATCTGCCACTGTCTCAGACATGTGTAGGAGCTGTAGAGCAAGATGCTGTTGGTTCCACAGAGTTTTGGCTGGTAGCACCTATTGAGTGCCATAATTTCTGCTGCCCTGGAGCTGATCCAGCTTTTGCAAGATCTTTTCGGGTAGCCGTTAGTCTCTTTTGTGCACCAGTTTTATATATATATATTTTCTGGGTGCTGCTTCTTCAGATTTTTCTTCAGAAGCAGAGGGTCGTTTAGAAGACATTGCCCTACAAAATATTATTAAAATTAGAACTGCGTGGTTATTCACTTTTTCCTGATTCTGCCTGACCTTTCCTTTACAGAATCATACTGACATAAAGCTGTCACTATGATTCTGTAACAATAAGGTCATACAGAGGCACAAAGCATTATCAGTCATAAGTCCAGAACGCACCATCCCTCTCTAACATGGAGTGTGCAAGGAACACGCTCGTGTGAAAGAGCCCTAATGCTTAGTTTTTATTATCAACATTGTCTGTCACCAGTTTTATGCTGCTAGGTTATAACAGTTTCAGCACATGCCAAGTCCCCATATTCATGAACTCAAGGCTATTCTACCCATCTGACTTTAATTGACAGTTCTTTTCCAACTGAATCAGCAGCAGGGGGTGAAAAAAGCCAGGCGCTCATGAATATTCATGACTCATCATAATGCACTGGAGCTGGTCAATTAAACAAAGTGATTAATTATGAGCAAAGTTATGGAAAATTTGATTCGGCTGCTTTGCCGAATTTCACAAAGAAACTTGCTTCATGACAAATTACTTTGTCACAAAGCGCATTTCTTTGACTGTAGTGGGTGCAATGATGGGAAACCGCGATTGCACTACCCCCTGTCATTGAACCTTTCAGATGCTGCATTCATCGTTGATTGCGACATCTGAGAATAATAGTGAGGGCTTTCAGGAGTTAATTAGTTAAACCAAAAATACTCACTTTATCCATTTGATCGGCCATATTGATTGAAGACACTGATAAAGACGCCGCAAAATATTGCACAGTGAAGTGATTATGTGATCACATGGCAGGCGTGGTGATGTCATACATCACTGTGCATGAGATTTCATGCGGTATCTTCAATCAAGATGGCCGCAGCGGTCTCTTCGTGTGCAAATGGATGAGGCAAGTATTTTTTTTTTTAAACGCCATTTCAGGTAAAATCTATTCAGCTTTGCGGCAAATCAAATTTTTCCTGAATTTCAGATCGAAGTATCACTTCGGATACTTTGGTCGACTTTTTGATCGCTTGCTATTACACTTTTTGTGATGTTAAGTGACAAAAAATGGCTTTTTTGACACCGTTTTTATTTTTTACGATGTTCACCTCAGGGTCATGTGGTATTTTTATAGAGCAGATTCTTACGGATGCGGCGATACCTAATATGTCTACTTTTTTTTTTTTCACGTTTAACATAAAGCATTTTTTAAACAAAAAAATCATGTTTTAGTGTCTCCATAGTCTGAGACTCATAGATTTTTTATTTTTTGGGCCATTGTCTCATGTAGGGGCTCATTTTTTGCAGGATGAGGTGACGGTTTGATTGGTACTATTTTGGCATACATATGACTTTTTTGATCACTTTTATTACCTTTTTTGGGAAGGAAGGTGGATGCGGTGATATCAAATATGTGTAGGGAATTTTATTTTTTTCATTTTTAATCAGTGAAAATTATTATTATTTTTTTAAACTTTTTTTTTCACTTTTTTTTTTTTGACCCAGACCCACTTGGTTCTTGAAGATTCAGTGGGTCTGATGTCTGTATAATACAGTACACTATACAGTTGCAAGAAAAAGTATGTGAACCCTTTGGAATGATATGGATTTCTGCACAAATTGGTCATAAAATGTCATCTGAACTTCATCTAAGTCACAACAATAGACAATCACAGTCTGCTTAAACTAATAAGACACAAAGAATTACATGTTACCATGTTTTTATTGAACACACCATGTAAACATTCACAGTGCAGGTGGAAAAAGTATGTGAACCCCTAGACTAATGACATCTCCAAGAGTTAATTGGAGTGAGGTGTCAGCCAACTGGAGTCCAATCAATGAGATGAGATTGGAGGTGTTGGTTACAGCTGCCCTGCCCTATATAAAACACACACCAATTTTGGGTTTATTTTTCACAAGAAGCATTGCCTGATGTGAATGATGCCTCACACAAAAGAGCTCTCAGAAGACCTACGATTAAGAATTGTAGACTTGCATAAAGCTGGAAATGGTTATAAAAGTATCTCCAAAAGCCTTGCTGTTCATCAGTCCATGGTAAGACAAATTCTCTATAAATGGAGAAAGTTCAGCACTGCTGCTACTCTCCCTAGGAGTGGCCGTCCTGTAAAGATGACTGCAAGAGCACAGCGCAGACTGCTCAATGAGGTGAAGAAGAATCCTAGAGTGTCAGCTAAAGACTTACAAAAGTCTCTGGCATATGCTGACATCCCTGTTAGCGAATCTACGATACGTAAAACACTAAACAAGAATGGATTTCATGGGAGGATACTACAGAGGAAGCCACTGTTGTCCAAAAACATTGCTGCACGTTTACAGTTTGCACAAGAGCACCTGGATGTTCCACAGCAGTACTGGCAAAATATTCTGTGGACAGATGAAACCAAAGTTGAGTTGTTTGGAAAAAACACACAGCACTATGTGTGGAAAAAAAGAGGCACAGCACACCAACATCAAAACCTCCTCCCAACTGTGAAGTATGGTGGTGGGGGCATCATGGTTTGGGGCTGCTTTGCTGCGTCGGGGCCTGGACGGATTGACATCATCGAAGGAAAAATGAATTCCCAAGTTTATCAAGACATTTTGCAGGAGAACTTAAGGCCATCTGTCCACCAGCTGAAGCTCAACAGAAGATGGGTGTTGCAACAGGACAACAACCCAAAGCATAGAAGTAAATCAACAACAGAATGGCTTAAACAGAAGAAAAAACGCCTTCTGGAGTGGCCCAGTCAGAGTCCTGACCTCAACCCGATTGAGATGCTGTGGCATGACCTCAAGAAAGCGATTCACACCAGACATCCCAAGAATATTGCTGAACTGAAACTGTTCTGTAAAGAGGAATGGTGAAGAATTACTCCTGACCGTTGTGCACGTCTGATCTGCAACTACAGGAAACGTTTGGTGGAAGTAATTGCTGCCAAAAGAGGTTCAACCAGTTATTAAATCCAAGGGTTCACATACTTTTTCCACCTGCACTGTGAACGTTTACATGGTGTGTTCAATAAAAACATGGTAACATTTAACTCTTTGTGTGTTATTAGTTTAAGCCGACTGTGATTGTCTATTGTTGTGACGTAGATGAAGATCAGATCCCATTTTATGACCAATTTGTGCAGAAATCCATATCATTCCAAAGGGTTCACATACTTTTTCTTGCAACTGTATAGTGTACTGTACTGTATTTTCACTTTACAAAGTCTGATTAGACTTCTGCCTTTAGCAGAAGTCTGATCAGCACCATGGACAGCCTCTGATCAGGAACCATTGACAGCCGGACGCCTTCGCCATGAAAACCATCACTCGCTGCCACAGCAGAGCAGTGGGTGATGGGGATGGAGGGGGGCGCCCTCCCTCACCCATCGCGGGCTTAAAAGGCACAGCAGCCCCCGATGCAAGAGGTAGGGAGCTCCCTCCCTGTTAACCTCTTCCATACAGCGGTCCCTACGATGTCAGGCACTGCAAACTGCTCGGCCATCCTGATAGAGGGGGCGGGCGGATGATTGCGCACCTGCCCGCACAAGCCCCCCCCCCCCCGCTGCGCCCGCCCTCACATAACACAGAGGGCTGCAGGGGGGGGGGGGTTTAAACATAAAATAAAGGCATTTTGAAGTTTCTGATCCCCGTGGTCACAGGGATCAGAAACCTCCCCGAAAAAGCTGCAAACCGCAGGTCTGAATTGACCCTGGGTGCCTGCTGATTGATTTCAGCAGGCACTGGGTTCCGATCACAGCCCGCTGAGCGGCGGTGATCGGTACGCCCTATGTCCTAAACAGGTTAAGGGTGGGTTCACAAAACGGAAACCTTTAAGAGGCATTCTGTTTTGATCCGTCATAGTGGAAGTCTATGGGCAATCATAACGGATCCTGGAGACAACTTTGTTTTCCGTCCTGCATAACTGAAACCAGACGGATCCGTTATACTTGCCCATAGACTTCTATTGTGACGTATCAAAACGGAATGCCTCTTAAAGGTATTCAGTTATAAATGGAGCCTATAACGGAAAGACAGAACGCAAGTGTAAAGCCACCCTTATTTGCTTGTATATAGTAATTTTGGTACTGGCAATTGATGGTGCGGGCAGCGGGTGAGAATGCAAGACCTGTGTCCACATCATAATTACAACATAAAATTACAGCAAGTTGCAGAAAGGAAAACTACAACTCCCAGCAGGTCCTGAAGGTTTGCATCTGACAAGGCATGCTGGGAGTTGTACTTTCCAAGGGGGGAAGGCAATAAAATGTGAAAAATATTTTTTTAATAGTATTTTAACAGTTATTATGGGAATTTACGGTATTACCTATCTGGACTGCCTGAGACAGAGAGCGTGACGTCCACTGCCTCTATCTGTCTTGCTCACAGGCAGGAGGCAGCGGGTTAACTGCTGGGCACCCACGGCACACTATAAACCCGCCTCTGCAGACTCCAGGGCGCGGCGGGGAACCTTACTGGCTGCGTGGAGATGCTCTGTACGGACAGCGCAGCGCAGGCACGTCACATATGAGGAGGCAGGGCCCACGAGCAGCGCTGCAGTGGAGCGGTCTGGAGAGGAGGCGCTGGGCACAGGCAGGCTGCGGCCATGGCAAGTGAAGTGGCGAGGTGAATGATCATGGTCTGGATCAGTCATCTCGCCACTTATATGACAAGTCTGAGGACTGGAGTCACTGTCAGAGCTCATTGAAGTGGCAGGCAGCGGTGCTGGCCAGCGGGAAGCTGGAGAGCTGCCTGCCACACTAATCATTATGAATGAAAATGCCTGGGGCCCACCGAGGGTTTCCCCGGTGGGTCAGTCCGAACCTGGTCCTTGCAATCAATCTGTGCTGAAAACTGATGAATCATATGCTGAAATTTGCTTGCTGGCTGGAGTATGCAGGCTTGCATTGTGCTTTGCTACTATATTCCAGTGTCCATATACATCTCACTATCTATGCATAGCTAGCAAGGATACTTGGCTGATCTTCTAAGATCCTTTCACTGATTTTTTTTGACTGTTCTGCCTCTTTAATCTAAGCATTGAAGGTGTGATCTCTGTAACTTACAGTTGTGATGAGATAGCGGTAACCATCAATCTTAGTTGAATTGGCTGACAGTGACTCGATTCAAATGACACCTTGTGGATCGTGAAGAAGTTTATTCCAAACTGTGCAGATCATACACCGATGAACAAATGATTAGGTCAAAAAATCTGAGTGTGAGCAGCTAACAGGATACATGTGGCTGAGATGAAGAGTGAATGCAAGGGAGAGAAGGGAGGAGACTTTACAGAGAGCACAGCAGGAGGGGAAGAGAGAAGGGACACACAGAATAAAAAGGCAAACCATGCATGTGTAACATGACAGGATCGTCCCACAAAAAGTATTACTATACAATGAAGAGAGCATTTCAAATTGCAGTATTATTGCAGCTTGCGAGCAATAAAAATATTGTTTTTATCTACAATACATTTCTTCTCTGGTAGCGCCCACTACTGTTCCTTCTCTGACCAAAATTCTGGTGCACTTTTTCATTTTTTTTGTTAATAATTTTTTATTTAGCAAACAACAAAATTATAACAATACATAATTAAACAATAACATCCTCCATTATCATCCCTCTTTTTTATTTATTTTTTATCGCTCCCTAACCCATCCAAACCCACCCTACCGTCCCTCCCTAGCAATGCATCTCTGTAATAGAAATAATAATAATAAAGGTGGACAGTGGGAGGGAGGGGGCTATCAAGAGGACTACTTCCACAGTCCCCTTATCCTAGACTATTTTTCCTCAGAATGTCTCTGGTTAATGTCTCTGGTTAATTGAGACCCTCTCATATCTCTTAACCTTATTCACGAGGCATAGCCACTCCTTACAGTTTGGAGTATTTTGTGACATCCAAACTCGAGTGACCAGTAGTCTAGCTAAGAACAATTTTAATCAAAAGGATCTTTTTATACTTGTGACAGTTTACCTTGGATAAATCACCCAATATCCAGTAGTTAGCTGTAAACGGAAGTACTATCCTCAATTTTTGAGTGATGAACTTATGAATTATACCCAAATAGGCTTTTAAGTCTGGACACAACCAAAACATGTGCAAAAAATCCGTCATCTGCAAATCACACCATAGACAATTCGCAGACTCTCGTAAACCACATTTATTAAGCCATATCGGCGTGATATACACTCTGTGTAGAATATTAAACTGTACTAATATATGATTCAAATCATATGATATGAAACTTGCAAACTTGATTTACTTGTTTGCTGTGGGTTATCTTTATTGTAACTCCCAATGTCTTCCAGCTTGAGTTCATGGACTGCGATCCTTAAATTCGCAAAATTAATTGGGGGTTATTTACAAATATCGCCACGCCTGTTTTTGGCCTAAGAAAAGTTGCAGTTTGCTCTCCGGTATGGGAACGCAATTAAACAGAACGGAATGCATTTTGGAGCATTCCGTTCTGTTCAGTTTTGTCCAAATTGACAATGAATGGGGACAAAACTGAAGCATTTTTTTTCGGTATTGAGCCCCTATGACGGATCTCAATACCGGAAAACTAAAACGCAAGTGTGGAAGTAGCCTTAGACAGTCAGGGCCGTACATAGCCCTCAAAGGGCCCCATAGCAAAACTTAGAATAGGCCCCCTGCCCCACCCAGTTTCCTATACATATGCGACAATCACTTCCAGGTGATTTTTTTTTTATTTTTTTTTATTTTTTAACCCCTAAATGGCTATATAGATAAAGTGTATCGGCCATTAGACGGGTGCACTCCTGTCAATCGGCCGTTAAAAACGGTCCCAATGATTTCAATGGAGTCCATCTGGCTGTGGAAACGGCCAAAAATAAGACATGTCCTATTTTTGGACGGACGCTATTTACTGGCCGTTAAAAGAACGGCCATGTGAATAGCCCCATAGACTTTCATTGGTGCTAAAAATAGCCATGTGACAACCGTTACTTAGACGACCGTCACACGGCCATTATTCACTGTCGTGTGCATGAGGCCTAAATGAGACACAAGAGTGAAATTATAAAATATGTATATTGTACAGTGTGGAAATATTGATATTACAATTATTATTATTGATGAGTATATATGGAAGTACAGTCTTGTGAAAAAATTAGGACACCCTTTGAAAGCATGTGGTTTTTTGTAACATTTTTAATAAATGGTTATTTCATCTCCGTTTCAACAATACAGAGAGATTAAAGTAATCCGACTAAACAAAGAAAACTGAAGAAAAGTCTTTTCAAGATCTTCTGTAAATGTCATTCTACAAAAATGCCTATTCTAACTGAGGAAAAAGATAGGACACCCTTGCCCCTAATAGCGAGTGTTACCTCCTTTGGCTGAAATAACTGCAGTGAGACGGTTCTTGTAGCCATCTACCAGTCTTCGACATCGGTCTGAGGAAATTTTACCCCACTCCTCAATGCAGAACTTTTTCAGCTGTGAGATGTTTGAGGGGTTTCTTGCACGTACAGCCCTTTTCAAGTCACCCCACAGCATCTCAATGGGATTCAAATCTGGACTTTGACTTGGCCATTCCAGGACTCTCCATTTCTTCTTTTTCAGCCAATCTTTGGTTGATTTACTAGTATGTTTTGGGTCATTGTCATGTTGCATGGTCCAGTTCCGCTTCAGCTTTAATTTTCTAACTGATGGTCTCACATGTTCTTCAAGCACCTTCTGATACACAGTAGAATTCATCGTGGATTCTATGATGGTGAGCTGACCAGGTCCTGCTGCAGCAAAGCAGCCCCAAACCATGACACTTCCACCTCCATGCTTCACAGTTGGTATGAGGTTCTTTTCTTGGAATGCTGTGTTTGGTTTACGCCAAACATGTCCTCTGCTGTTGTGTCCAAATAATTCAATTTTGGACTCATCTGTCCAAAGAACATTATTCCAGAAGTCCTGGTCTTTGTCTACTTTATCGCTGGCAAATGTCAGTCTGGCCTCGATGTTTCTCTTGGAAAGCAAAGGTTTCCTCCTTGCACACCTCCCATGCAAGTTAAACTTGTACAGTCTCTTTCTGATTGTAGAGGCATGTACTTCTACATCAACAGTAGCCAGAGCCTGCTGTAGTTCTCGAGATGACACTTTAGGGTTTTTGGATACCTCTTTTAGCATCTTGCGGTCTGCTCTTGGGGTGAACTTGCTGGGGCGACCAGTCCTGGGCATGTTGGCAGTTGTTTTGAAAGCCCTCCACTTGTAGACTATCTTCCGGACAGTGGAATGGCTGATTTCAAAATCTTTTGAGATCTTTTTAAATCCCTTCCCAGACTCATAGGCTGCTACAATCTTTTTTCTGAAGTCCTCTGACAGCTCTTTTGCTCTCACCATGGTGCTCACTCTCACTTCAACAGTCAGGAGCACACCAAACTAAATGTCTGAGGTTTAAATAGGGCAAGCCTCATTCAACATGCAGAGTAACGATCTACTAATTATGTGCACCTGGTGTGATATACCTGTGTGAGATCTGAGCCAATTTAAGAGGGAATACATGTGAGGGTGTCCTATCTTTTTCCTCAGTTAGAATAGCCATTTTTGTAGAATGACATTTACAGAAGATCTTGAAAAGACTTTTCTTCAGTTTTCTTTGTTTAGTTGGATTACTTTAATCTCTCTGTATTGTTGAAACGGAGATGAAATAACCATTTATTAAAAATGTTACAAAAAACCACATGCTTTCAAAGGGTGTCCTAATTTTTTCACATGACTGTATAAAGGAACAAAAATAAATATCACATACGGAGAGACTTGTACACAATAATATTTACAATTACTTAGACTACAAAATTACAATATAAAGTTACATTTGGTAACTAAACAATAAATTACTCTCACTCTACAGTATATAGTAGTTACCATACATGGGTCTGTTTAGGTCTCTCAACCAGTCCTTCTTATGGCCCTTCCATTTTCCAGTTTCTATATCACTCCTTCTCTGTCTGTGCTCTGTCTGTCTTCCTCTTGTCTCTCTTCTTCCTTCCTTTCTTCTTTTCTCTCTTCTTCCTGTCCCTCTTGGGTCTCACATCCTGGCCTTTTATATAACAGCCAGTTCTAGAATCTTCTAGAACAGGGATCAGCAACCTCCGGCACTCCAGCTGTTCAGAAACTACAACTCCCAGAATGCTTCATTCACTTCTAAGGGAGTTAGAAGCGCAGCCGAGTATGTTTGCATGCTGGGAGTTGTAGTTCTACAGCAGCTGGAGTGCCGAAGGTTGCTGATCCCTGTTCTAGAATATGGCCTGGACACATCTGATTGGTTGCTCCCTATGGTTTTCTAGCAATTTCTGGTTAACTTCTGAAGATTAATAGAAGTAGCTGGAATGTCCAGCATTTTCCTTCCCCACTAGCCACTGTACCATCTACTGGACAACTGTGAGACATTCTTTAGATAGTTTACAACTATTTGCTGCCTTTTGATATGTTAATGTTCCTTTGTCCAGACACACAGTACCTGCTCATACTGGTTTTGAGAAGACACTAATTAACAGAAAGTTGCTAAATACCTTACATACATCCAGGATACCAATACAATATATAGCTTACATTATCTTCCTATAAATGTATAAAAATCAGTTTTTTCCCTGTTGCTCCCCACTCCTTGTCATGGCTCAACATGCAAGCAATTCCAGGAAATTCTTGCTCAGCCAAACACTGGATGAGGTAAGTCATCACTATATCCAGTAATTGTTGAGCAGTGACTAGCAAGTGGAGAAGAAAGGGGAATGGAGTAACATCGAAACAGCTGTCAATGGGGATCAGTGAGGGTGGGTATGACTTTTTTACCCCCTGTGAGCTATATACTTTATGGGTCCATAATAAAAAAATAGGCACAAATATCTCCATCATACTTTTACTGTGTAGGTTTCACTCCTGGTTTTGGCTTAAAGGGATACACAGGATAGGGGATAACTATCAGATTGATGGGGATCCTACTGCTGGGACCCTACCATTCACAAGCACAGGGGCCCTGTACTCCCTGCAGGCCCCCTGCTACTCCCCTGAAATAACCAGAGGGGCTGAGCGGTCTACTTCTGGCTTTCTCCAGAACTCCCATAGAAATGAATGGAGTGGTCATTCAAATGTGCCGACTGGCTGATGCGATCATTTCAGGAGAGCAGCAGGGGGCCTGCAGGGGTTACAGAGTCCCTGTTCTCGTGATCGTGGGGGTCCCAGCGGTATGACCCCACCAATCTGATAGTTATCCCCTATCCTGTGGATGGGGGATAACTTTTTTCCACAGAAATGCCCCTTTAAATACTGGCCATGTGATTTTTCACACATATGTGATTCACTAAAGAAGGTGTATGCTGCAGCTGCTGGATGTGGGAGTTAGACAAATTAGTCTTATATGCCGTTCAGCACCTCAGGTAAATATGTGAATGCACCTCAGTGCCACTGCCAGAGGGATATATTTCACAGTTGTGACAAATCAGAACATGCTGAATGTGTAGCTTTAGCCACTGGGACAGAACAGGTCATGACAAGACAATCCTACACTCATCCTCTATACACTACCTACACAACTATATCTGCTGACATGGCAGCTTTAAAAGACTTCTAGAAAAATGGGATTTCTATAGATCTGAACTTTTCTGATGTTTATTGTTAATCTTAGCAATAAAGATTTTTCCCCCTGTCTTCCAACCGAAAGCATATTTCAACGCATTACCAGTTTCCAGGTTTCATGAAGGGATCCTGTGTTTTTTTATAAAGTACTCAGACATCAACTGTAGTACTATAATTTGGAAATGGAGACTGGTAATACATTGGTTGGTAATATATTGGACTGTGGCTATAAGGGACACTTCCATCGCAAAGGGTATTTTTAACTCAATATTTAAACAGAACATTTTTTATAATTTTGTCTGTTTTTCTTTTCCACTTTGTTGGTGCATATCATTGAAAATTAAAAAAAAATATTTAGGGTAATTTACAAACAGATATACGCCACTTTTTGACGTATATCTGTCAGATTGCAGTACAAAGGTTATTTGCGGCGCAATCTGAGATTTTTTTATTTTTTATTTTTCCCCCTTTTCCGCTGTTCATGCCAGGTCTTTAACCACCTCAGTATCGCCGTACGCAGGATTGCATCCTGGCGGTGGCCCTGTTATTCCATGCGCATTGCGGGCCGGCAAAAGTTAGAGGAGTATTTCGTCACCAGCCTGCCAGCCAATGATCATCACTGGCAGGCTGGTGATTTTCAAAAAATCGAATCACAAGCCAGTTAACACATTATATTTATAAATATAATGTGTTAAATGGCTTCTGTGCTCCTCTGCTGGTCCTTTTCGTCGGTTGGTCCCAGCAGAGGAGCACACATCACTGTGAGTACACACCGACACTACACTTAGCTCCAGATCACCCCCCATCACCCCAATTAACCCCTTGATCACCCCTTGATCACCCCTGTCAATCACCTAGTGAAAGGGAAAAAAGTGATCAGTGTAAACTGTCACTTTTTTTTTCACTAGTATTGACGGTTAGGTTTAGGATAGTTTAGGCCCCTTGGTTAGGTAGTTAGCGTCGGTTAGCGCCCAGCCCACCGCACCGCAGTCACTGATTCGCTGATTAGCGTATAGCTAATCAGCATTGGTACTTTTATAGTATCTGTAAGTGATCAGAAATGATCACAGTCAGATCTATAATAGTATTAGTGTCACCTTAGTTCGCCCTCCACCCAAAACACAGTGTTTGCCCGATCAGGCCTGATCGGTCGCCCACACGTGCGTTCACCCACGCCCACCCCGCCGCAGTGACAAAAAATTATTTATTGTTTTGATCACTGCACAATCACTTTACAAGCGCTGCGTCGATAAAAAAAATCAGTTTTGATATTTTTTATCAATCGCAGCGGCTTCCGGTGTTTCGCTAGCCTCCCATTTGTAAGACAGGCTTGCTTTTTTTCTTGGGTAGTCTCAGGGAATACCCCCTAAATTTAGTTGACCAAATGGCAAATAAGGGGTATTCTTCTGAAGAGGCCTACAGGCTTCTGACCCAGTCGGATGAGGAATGGGAACCCTCATCTGACGAATCCAGCGGGTCAGAATATGAACCTGTAGAAAGCACTGGCAGTCTGACCCAAAGTTCGGACGAGGAGGTTGAGGTCCCTGATACCACCAGGCGTACCCGGCCCCGTGTTGCTAGACCACAGGTTGCGAAGGATCCGCTTCAAGGGCAGCAGAGTGGGGCTGGCGCTGTCGGATTACGTGGTGAGGCATACACCAGCAGCGCAGCCCATCCTGGACCTAATACCAGCACTGCCGTAGAACATGGTGAAGTGGCAAGCACCAGAAGGGCAGTTGAAGCTGGTACGGTGGCACGTGCATTAGTTCCCCAGTCGCAGCCACCGCACAGACAGGTCCGTAGAGCCCCTGAGGTGCTGGCAAACCCTGATTGGCAGCCCCCAACTTCAGCCGCACCAGTAGTTCCCCCTTTCACCGCCCAGTCTGGAGTTCTGGTTGAGACAGCTCAGATCGGATCGGCACTGGGGTTTTTTGAGCTGTTCTTGACTGCGGAGCTCTTGGACTTAGTCGTGGCAGAAACAAACCGATATGCCACTGAATTTATAGCCGCCAACCCGGGAAGCTTTTATGCCCAGTCTTTCCGGTGAAAACCCGTCCAAGTTTCAGAATTTAAAACTTTTCTGGGCCTTCTCCTCAACATGGGCCTGACAAAAAAGCATGAATTGCGGTCATATTGGTCCACGAACCCAATTCATCACATGCGCCCATGTTCTCTGCTGCCATGTCCAGGACACGATTTGAGACCATCCTGCGTTTCCTGCACTTTAGCAACAACAGCACCTCTCGTCCCAGAGGCCACCCAGCTTTTGACCGGCTCCACAAAATTCGGCCCCTCATAGACCACCTTAACACCAAATTTGCAGATTTGTATACCCCTGAGCAAAACATCTGCATAGACGAGTCCCTTATACATCTTACCGGGCGCCTTGGCTTCAAACAATACATCCCAAGCAAGAGCGCCCGGTATGGGGTCAAATTGTATATGCTCTGTGAAAGGGCCACAGGCTATACGCACAAATTTCTAGTCTATGAGGGTAAAGATCAGACCCTGGAGCCGGTCGGTTGCCCTGACTACCTGGGGAGCAGTGGGAAGACAGTCTGGGACTTGGTGTCACCCTTATTTGGCAAGGGGTACCATCTTTATGTGGACAATTTTTACACAAGTGTGCCCCTCTTCAGGTATTTGTTTTTAGAACAGATTGACTGCTGTGGCACCGCACGACCTAGTCGTCGGGGCTTCCCCCAACGGCTCGTTACCACCCGTCTTGCAAGGGGGGAGAGGGCTGACTTGTGTAACGAAGAACTGCTCGCGGTGAAATGGAGAGACAAGCGTGACGTTTACATGCTCTCCTCCATTCACGCAGACACGACAATCGAAATTGAACGAGCAACCAGTGTCATTGAAAAGCCCCTCTCGGTCCACGACTATAATCTGCTCATGGGAGGGGGGGACATCAATGACCAGATGTTGGCTCCTTATTTACTTTCCCGCAGGACCAGACGCTGGTATAAGAAGGTGTCTGTATATTTAATTCAATTGTCGATGTACAATAGTTTTGTTCTCTACAGTAAGGCTGGGAGAACAGGATCCTTCCTCAAATTTTAGGAAGAGATCATCGAGAACCTCCTGTATCCAGGAGGTTCTGTGGCCCCAACCATCAGTGTAGTGAGCCGTCTACACGAGCGACATTTCCCCAGTGTCGTTTCTGGTACCTCAAACCGATCGCCACCCCGAAAAAAATGTTGTGTCTGTAGCAGGAGTGGAATAAGGCATGACACCCGCTATTTCTGTCCTGACTGCCCTGACCACCCTGCCCTATGCTTAGGGGAGTGTTTCCGGAAGTACCACACACAGGTACACTTAGCATAGGGATTGCGTTACACAGGACAGGCACACAGGGCTGTTAGGGCACTTTCACTCATAGCTGCTGCAAACCTCTCCTTTCACCTGGGACAAAGTCACCTTTCACCTGGGACATCTCTGGGCGATTTGCGCTTTGCACATTGTCCCATGGGGAAGGAGAGGTTTGTCCTATAAAGGTAAAAAATAAAAAATAAAAAATAAAAAATCACCGGTAAGCAAAAAAGTTAATGTTCTGTTCAAAAAGTTAAATAAAGTTTATAAAAGTTAATGTTCCATTCAAATGTTATATAAACTTAATGTTAATAAATTTATTGCGTTGCGGCCTGGTTTTTTCTTTTTTGTTTTGTTTTTTTTACCTTCTAGGTGGACCAACCGATGAACGAGCTGCAGCACTGATGTGCATTCTGACAGAAGCATTGCGCTGCTGTCAGATTACACAAAAGTCGGTGTATGCGGCGCTGCAAGACGAGATTTCTCCTCTGCAGTAAAAAAGATACGTTTGCCGAGGCATATGAGCTGAGGGGCGGTGTTCATATGCTTTGGCAAACACTTTGTATATAAAAAAATATAAAAAATCCCGGCAATGATTTATTAATCCACATCGATTGATGTGAATGGAGAAATCAGGTTTGCCAGGGCATACGAGCTAAGTGGGTTTGGATGTTGGGCGGAGCTCCTATGTCCTGGCAGACGCCTTTCCCCTCCTTTTTTTTTTTTGGCAGAGATTTTTTTATCCACATTGATCGATGTGAATGAAGAAATCTGTACCGTTCATTTTTTCTTTCAGCCCAGAGGCTGAACGGAAAAAAAATCTCATTACCCGTATGCTCAATATAAGGAGAATAGCAGAAACTCCTAATGCTGGCTATACATGTAATGATTGCGGAGACCCTCAAATGCCAGGGCAGTAAAAACACCCCACAAATGACCCCATTTTGGAAAGAAGACACCCCAAGGTATTCGCTGAGGGGCATATTGAGTCCATGAAAGATTGAAATTTTTGTCCCAAGTTAGCAGAAAGGGAGACTTTGTGAGAAAAAAAATAAAAATTATCAATTTCCGCTAACTTGTGCCAAAAAAATAAATCTTCTATGAACTTATATTTATCTCACCCAGCATGGGTATATGTAAAAATACACCCCAAAACACATTGCCCTACTTCTCCTGAGTAGAGCAAAATACAACATGTGTGACACTTTTTTGCAGCCTAGGTGGGCAAAGGGGCCCAAATTCTAAAGAGCACCTTTAGGATTTAACAGTGCATTTTTAACACATTTGGATTTCAAACTACTTCTCACGCATTAGGGCCCCTAAAATGCCAGGGCAGTATAACTACCCCACAAGTGACCCCATTTTGGAAAGAAGACACCCCAAGGTATTTCGTGATGGGCATAGTGAGTTCATGGAAATTTTTATTTTTTGTCACAAGTTAGTGGAATATGAGACTTTGGAAGAAAAAACAAACAAAAATAAAAAATCATCATTTTCTGCTAACTTGTTTATACATTAGGGTGTCTACTTTCCGAAATGGGGTCATTTGTGGGGTGTTTTTACTGTCTGGCCATTGTAGAACCTCAGGAAACATGACAGGTGCTCAGAAAGTCAGAGCTGCTTCAAAATGCGGAAATTCACATTTTTGTACCATAGTTTGTAAACGCTATAACTTTTGCGCAAACCAATAAATATACACTTATTGCATTTTTTTTATCAAAGACATGTAGAACAATAAATTTAGAGAAAAATTTATATATAAATGTAGTTTTATTTGAAAAATTTTACAACTAAAAGTGAAAAATGTCTTTTTTTGCAAAAAAATCTGTAAATTTCGATTAATAACAAAAAATGTCAGCAGCAATGAAATACCACCAAATGAATACTCTATTAGTGAGAAGAAAAGGAGGTAAAATTCATTTGGGTGGTAAGTTGTATGACCAAGCAATAAACCGTGAAAGTAGTGTAGTGCAGAATTGTAAAAAGTGGTCTGGTCATTAAAGGGTTTCTATCACTTCGTTTCACCTATTTAGCTTTCAGACACTAGCGATCCGCTAGTGTCTGCTTTATCTAACCACCCTAATATAAGAGCTTATTGTCCTGCCGTTTAGCTAAAAAAATAACTTATATAGATATGCAAATGAGCCTCTAGGTGCTATGGGGGCGTGATTAGCACCTAGAGGCTCCGTCTACCTTAACAAACTGCCGCCGCCCAGCGCATCCCTCCAGCCCGCCCATCTCCTCCGGAATGCGATGCTCCTCGTATTCGGCGCATGCGCAGTGAATGTCTGATCGCTTCCCTGCTCAGACATCTCCACTGCGCCTGCGCCGATGACGTCATAGTGCTCCGAGGAACAGGCGCAGTGGAGATGTCTGAGCAGGGAAGCGATCAGACATTCACTGCGCATGCGCAGAACAGAGACGCGCACGGAGAGGATCGCTTCAGCTGGAGATGGGCGGGCTGGAGGGACGCGCTGGGCGGCGGCAGTTTGTTAAGGTAGACGGAGCCTCTAGGTGCTAATCACGCCCCCATAGCACCTAGAGGCTCATTTGCATATCTATATAAGTTATTTTTTTAGCTAAACGGCAGGACAATAAGCTCTTATATTAGGATGGTTAGATAAAGCAGACACTAGCGGATCGCTAGTGTCTGAAAGCTAAATAGGTGAAACAAAGTGATAGAAACCCTTTAAGGGTGTTTAAGCTAGGGGAGCTGAGGTGGTTAAAAAGGGAGCGTGCGTGGGTGGGGAATGGGCGTTGCGTGGGTGGGGAATGGGCGGGCTGGCAGGCCCGTCATATTTATCATTTTCTACGCATGTTTTAGGCGTAGAAAATGGTCTAAATCTAGGCCAGCAAGGGAGCTGGCATAGAGTTAGACAAGTGTAAAGTCTGCAGAAAAAATATATGTAAACTGGGATTATTTAAAACGTAACCTTTACTAGGTCATTTAAAATAATATGTCACACTAGGTGAGAGACGACAAAGATAACAATAAAAAATTCCTCCGCTGCATCAATTTATATTCATATTCCGTTCAGAACTAGTAAAAAGAAAAGATGGGTGGATCTCACCTCGTCTGGGCGGGGTCCAACTGTGAAGGATGGTCCTGGCGATGGTCTAACCACGGACCAATGTGACCAGGTGCTGTTGTGGTATTGGCACGATGTATATCCTGGAAGGCCCTATTGTGGCTTTCCTGCCTACCTAGGGGGATAGGGACTCAAGCCTGCCTACCACAATGGAGCACCCGTCCCGACAGGGGCGACCCACACCGAGCCTTTCCCTCAGTATGGGTCTATATACCTAATAAGCCCTAATTATAACGCCCTACATGCCATGTTTCTGTCACTTCTGGACATCATCAGGGGACTCCGTATGTATATTCCAGGGCAACTACAAGTAAAAGTTATAAACAGACACTCAATACAGGTCACCAATTATTGAGCACCGCATGCAAAGTGGCTGTTTAACAGCCACAATTTACTTACTCAGAATCAAGGTGAGTTTGGCCTCGTATTCTTTGGACAAGGTAAAGGATGACTCTTGTCCTCACTGATGCAGGGGAAGTGTCCCTTGTCAATCCATGTCTCACCCAACATAACAGTAGTTTGGGTGAGCATTGAATGGTCGTTAGCCGCCTCCTCTTATACCTCTACCTCCGATTTGTGTACGCCCCCCGTGATCATTTGACTCACCTGTCCAGGTATCATGGAACACATGTATTTCAACGTGGAACGCACGCCGCTCGCGTGCGTTCCACCGGACCGGAAGTCAGCGTCACATGATGCGGCTAAACCGGAAGAGAGGTCGGAGCCTAAGTCAGAGCGTTGCCGTTGCATAGCAACTGCTAGGCTCATGACGCTTGGCCTCCATAGCAGGCACTTGATACCTTGCCTGTCATTTTCATAAATGCACAATCGCATTACAGATATAAATTGGCATTACCACCGTGTACAAGCTCCTCCCCTTTCGAACACTGACCGATTCTTAGGCCAGAAAACCTGAGCATGATCATATTATAATGCTATTTTTTAGGTGAATCCACCATGGCGTCCTTTGCGCTCATGGTTTAAAAGGTGACAGCATTAGAACTGGGGGTCATTATCCAGTCAAAAAAGCCCACTCTTTATCAATTGCACTATATATTAACACAGTGGAATGTAAAATATATCCACCATCATAACCCATATGCTCAGGTGGTACAGCATCTAGTCTGAGGGTCATCCTGAACACTTATGGGGGAGGGGAAGAAGGGGAAGAAGGGAGGGAAGAGGGGAATAAAAGCCGCCGTTGGCGGATTCCCTCTCTGTTATTTACACTCTTGTCCATCATCCCATCCCATGCGTCCATATATTGGGCACACACCATGAGAGGAGGGGCACGGCAAATATCCCTCCATGATTGTTGAGCTTTAAATGTAGGTCACAAAAAACAGCAAAAGTTTTGCTGTTCGTTTAACCCAAATGGATGGACTGTTTTGAGATAGAAGATCCATTTAGCCTCGCATTGCAGGATCCTTCTATCAAGATCACCTCCTCTGGTGCCAGGTTTAATTTTTTCAATTCCAGAGAAGGATAGACAGTCCGGTCTCCCTCCATGTTTGGTGTTAACGTGACGTGCCACCGATGTGTCTTTTTCGTTTCTTATATCGCTCAAATGTTCTCCTATTCTCCTCCTAAACTCCCTACCAGTCTTTCCAATGTACTCTTCGCCACATTCGCATGTAATCTTGTACACCAGACCTGTGCTTCTGCAGTTAATAAAGTCCGTAATTGTATAGACTTTATTTGTGTTGTTACTCCTGAATGACTTTGCTTTGGCCATAAAGGGGCACGCCACACATCTACCACATTTGTGGTTTCCACTGATGCCTCTCTCCAGCCAAGTCCTAGGCTTGGGCCCTGATGTATAGTGGCTGTGTACCAGCATATGCTTCTGCCCCGTCTGTAAGTGATGCTGGGGTGCCCCTTTATGGCCCCGCGAACATCAGGATCCATTAAGAGCACGTGCCAATGTTTTGAGATGATATCTCTGATACCTGAGGAACAACCATTAAAGGTACTAATAAGACGGATCTCTCTGTCATCACTGGGGCTATTGTTTGCAAGGGCATCTGTTCTTGGTGTCAGGAGAGACACTCTGTCCTTGTTCAGGGCGGTCTGGTAAGCTGGTGTAAGCACACCCACTGGATAGCCGCGGTCCAAAAAGCGGGTTTTTAAATCGCCCGCCTGTCTCACGAAATCCGAGCGCTTAGAGCAATTTCGTCTAAGACGCAGGTACTGACCTCTTGGTATTCCCTTCCTGAGGGGGTATGGATGGCTACTTTCCCACCTCAGGAGGGAATTGGTCGAAGTAGGCTTACGATATATTGATGTTTCCAGGCATCCCTGATGGTTTAGATTTATTGTGATGTCAAGGAAAGGAAGTTTGAATGGGTCACATTCAGATGTGAAATGGAGGCCAATCTCGTTCTGATTTAGTTGTCGAACCCATGCCGAGAAGGTCTCCATGCTTCCCTTCCAGATAACGAAAACATCATCAATAAAGCGAGCCCATTTTTGGACATGCTGCAGCTCGGTCGCGCATTCATCCCTGAATACAATAGTGTTCTCCCACCAGCCCAGGAACAGATTAGCATACGATGGGGCACATGGGCTCCCCATCGCAGTGCCCCTGAGCTGGTGGAAGAAACGTCCATTGAAGAGAAAGTAATTTCTCCTCAATGAAAATTCAAGTAACCTAGTAAAGGTTACGTTTTAAATAATCCCAGTTTACATATATTTTTTCTGCATTATTTGGGTGTAACTTTATACCACGTATAACTATCACTAAGAGTGGTATACATAATTTGTTTTATTCTAAGTGTAAAGTCTACCTAAGTTATGTAGAGGCCAGTGCCTCTATAAAACTTAGGTGGATGAACCGCCAGTACAGGAAGGACAAAGACCAGTGTCTTAATAGTCGGTCTTCATAAATATCCCCCATTATCGTTATGTAGCAGTTAACACAAATGATAAGACCTTCTAAGTATGTAGGCAATCCTTTTGTTAGTTTACTGCTGCTGTGAGAGGAAGATGGTCTCTGTGAGGTAATCCTCATTATAACAGCAGTGTAACGGTCACGTACACACACACCCAGGGAAGAGGATAGTGACCACTGCGCTCCATCCTCACCCCTGGCCCTGCCTACTTGCCTCACAAGTCCTGATGACAGGGGACAACTGGACGGCAGTCCCTAACTTAGGATACGTGTGGGAGGGACAGACAAGACAAATAACAGATGGTGAACGGACCAGGTCAAAACCAAGAGGACAACGCAGTACAGAGGGATAAGCAAAGAATGGTCAGGAGAAGCCGGGGTCATAAATTCCAGGAGAGTCGAGAAGTACCAAAGGAGTCCGCAAAAAATAGTCAGGTGGAAGCCAAGGTCAAAATACCAGGAGGGATGCGCAGTACAGGAGAAGCAGGCAAAGGATCGTCAGGGAACAGGATCAGGTAAGTATACAGGTATCCAACAAACGCCAGGAACCTAAATTAACAGGCAACCTGTGGCCAGCAGGCTGCCTGTATTTATAGTGGGGAGTGAGGGTCATGTGACGTGGCCAGCGTCACATGACCGACAGACCGACCAGTCGAGCACCGAGTGATCAGCTCGGCGCTCAAGGCAGACCTAGGAGCAGGGAGCCTCCCAGCTAGCAAAGCCGCCCTGGGAACGAGGTCAAACACAGATCCTCGCTCCCAAAGCTAAGCAGCAGGTCTGCGGCTGATGGGAGACCGAGTGCGGCTTCGGCACCCCATTACAAGTAGGTGTAGAATTGGGGTAACAATATCACATCTGTCTAGTCCTTTTGATAGGCCTAAATAAAAATACCTACAGATTGCATTGAATAGTGTAATGTGTGATGCTTTATAGGGGTCTCTCTGTGACCACAGTGATGGTTTGATTAAAAAAGACTGAAGTGCAAAAAGTACAAACAAATAGGAAGCTAAAGGGCCAGGACAGAAAGTAGGATACATGGAGTGACTTTGAAAGTTATATCAAGAAAAACATAAATTTTTGTGACTAACAATCTACTGTATATTCACATATACAGTAGGTTATTAATAAGTGAAGAAAAAAATTGATGGAAGTGTACCTTTTAAAAGTTTTTTCTGGGATTTTAAAACTGATGACCTATCCTCAGGATATGTCATTAGTATTTGATTGGTGGGGGTCCAACACCCCCGTTGGTCAGCTGTTTGAGATGGCAGCGGCACTTGCAGTAGCTTTTCCTAGGCCAAGTGACAACACGTTTATCGGTCACATGGCCTAGGCGCAGCTCAGACCCTTTCAAGTGTATGGCGCTGTGCTTCTTGAGCAACGGGAAGGCCGTAGCACTCACAGGAGCACCAATGCCTTCTCAGACAGCTGATCAGTGCGGATAGGTCATCAGTACCCTTTAACATATGTCTTGTGTTACCATAGATCCTGAGTCCCATTGTGTGATAAAGGTAAAAGTGGTGCTTGTGTGATATATGTAAATTTATTGTATGCTCCCAGCATTTGTGGTTGTGTTCATTACCACGTTTAAGTAAAATTCTGTTTTGGCAAAAGTTGGTGGTGGAGTTGTTTTCCTTGTTCGTGACTTTGCTGTATTCTGGGGAGCCCACCCTAGTAAACGGCTTACATCTTGGCGTAGTCGGCAGGATACAGCAACCGTTATGGACTGGAACGTGGCGGGAGACCTTACCCCGGCGCCAATGGCACCAGTCCAGGACCCAGCTCAGGGTGCCCAGTGCAAGGCCAACTTGCCCCAACATCGCTGATACAGATTGCCCCCGCCATGCCTGCCCCAGTAGGCTACATCCCCATGGAGGCGCTGTTGCGTCATCTGCCAAAATTTGACGGTAAAAACATGACGTTGCAGGACTGGACTGAAAGGGTGCGAAGTGCGGTTAGAATGTGTAACCTGACCCCTGAGCTGCGGGCAGAGGTTGCGTCGGGGGCTCTAGAGAGTGACGTCAGACGGACAGTGATGGTAAAGCCCGAATCCGAGAGAGACACCCTAGAGAAAATATTCTCCCTGCTGGAGAGAGCCCAGGGGGGGCATACTAAAGTAGTGCAGTTGCGGAGCCACTTCTCCAAGCAACCACAGCGAGAGGGCGAGACCCCGATGCAGTACTCCAATGCCCTACAGGAGACGTTAAATGAAATACAGCGGCGAGACCCCGAGGCCTATGGGAGCCTTCCGGGAGGTGGACCGGCTAGTACGAGACCAGTTCATAGTGGGGCTCTCCAACAAGTTCTTACAGGACAAATTGCAAGAGATGACTTGGACGATGCCTGACATGAAATTCTACAGCGTCTACCTAGACGCAGTGGAGAGAGAGGAAGAGCACATGCCTGTAACAGCAAGAGTAGTGAGTAGCACCCATGCTACAGGAGGTCAGTCTGCATCTGAAGACTCAGAGTCCTTAAAGGATGTGGTCCAGGCCCTGCAGACAGAATTTTGAGAACTTCGGCTGGAAGTGTCCCAGATGAAGGCAGAATCACCCCGGCCTCCGGAAATGATCCCGGCACCCCGTGCCACTCCACCCAGGATAACTCAGGTTTGGGGGCTCTTCAAAAGAGGGCCCCTCTGCTGGGTTTGTCGACAGAACGGCCATATGGCCAGAGAGTGCCCAGAACAGATGAAGTTTGAGCCAACGTTAAATTTACGACCGCCGCAGTATCTGGGCGTCCTGCGGTGGTACACCAGAAGCTAAGCCCTATGGTTGAGGAACACAACCTGTATGCCAGCAACCCCATTATGGAAGCCGAGTTGGAAGGCCAGAAGGTACGCTGGCTAGTTGATACAGGGTCGGATTGCACCCTTATGCCTCTGGAGTTCTTCAAAAGACACTTTGGACGTATGATGAAGACGGGAGTGTCATCAGGCTGACAGCTGCCAATTACAGAAAGATGGACGTCCGAGGGATACTCTAGATGCGGGTCCGACTGTTTGGGCAAGATGTCGGCAAGAAGGGGGTCGTGCTGATGGACCATTCCTCCTGGAGAGGGATGGACATCACGTTAGGTATGAACGTGCTGAGAGACCTAGACCATCTACTCTATGCGAAAGAAGGGCCGAAGTATTGGCAACAGGCCACTACACATCGGCCGACCCAGAAGGTTCTACAGCAGATGGGGAGGAGCTGTAGTCTGCAAAAGAGCAACATGTCCGGTCGGCCAATTGGACACGTGAAAATGCCGCGGAGGACCCCGGTGAAGATCCCACCTCGACAAGAACAAATATTGATGCTGCTGGTGGGGGCTGGACGACAACTGAATGGACTGGAGGTCCTGATCAAGCCCGCTTGCCAAGAGGAAAAGCAGACTCGCCCACTGGTAGCCCGGGACCTCGCTATTGTGAAGGATGGATGTGTGCCTGTGCGCTGCCTCAATGTTGAAGACTGCGAGTTAACCGTTCCTGGGAATACCTTGCTGGCCAAAGTTTGTCTGAAAGGGATATCCCTCGACAAAGGAGTTTCACGCTACAGCCAGATAGGAGATCAGCCTAGACCTATGCTGTAGAGGTCCATGAAAGGGAGACCCCGACAGAGGAGTGGAACGGTCGAGTAATCTTGGCCCGGATGGGGGTGGACTGCAAGACCCTGACTACAGAACAACAGAAGTTGCTGGAAGACACCCATGGGAATTTTAGGAGACATTCTCGAGACATAATGAACACAAAATCCCCAGCGGCGATGCTGCACCGATCAGGGAACGTTACCGGCAAATCCCACCTAAAATGTACCAGGAGGTGAAGGATATGGTGGCCAGCATGTTGGAACACTGGGTATTCCAGGAGAGTCAAAGTCCTTGGGCTGCTCCAGTAGTCTTGGTGCAGAAGAAAGATGGGAGTCTCCGGTTCTGCGTGGATTATCGTAAGCTGAATGCCCAGACCGTCCGGGATGCTTACCCCCTTCCGTGGATTGAGGAGTCTCTGTCCGTCCTGAGTCATGCAAAGTTCTCCTCGACACTTGACCTGGCCAGTTGGTATTGGCAGGTATCGGTGGCCAAGAAGGACAAAGCGAAGATAGCCTTCATCCTACCTACAGGACTCTACGAGTTCAACCGGATGCTATTTGGCCTGTCCAATTCCCCAGGAACATTCCAGCGGTTGATGGAGCACTGTCTGGGGATAACAACTTTGAGTCTGTATTGATATACCTGGACGACATAGTAGTGTTTGGGGCCTCCTTTGAGGATCACCTCCAGAAGCTGCGACAGGTCCTCGGACAGCTATGAGACCATGGGCTCAAGATCAAGCCCAAGAAGTGCCAACTGTTTAGACAGCAGATAGAGTATTTGGGACATTTGGTCACCCAGGAGGGGGTAAAGCTGGCCCCCAGCAAGGTGGAGGCCACCCAGAAGTGGCCCCAGCCGCATACACTACGAGAGGTGCGGGCATTCATGGGACTGGCCGGCTACTACAGGAAGTTTATACCCAAATTTGCTCATTCGGTGGGCCCGTTAAACGAGTTATCAGAGGGCCCAAAGAATCGTCCCATCGAGTGGGGACCCTGGCAATAAGAGGTCTTTGAAGCAGTGAAGGAGGTGCTGACCAGTGCCCAAATTCTGGCTTATGCGAAGTTCGACACCCCATTCCTGCTGTACACTGACGGAAGTCTACATGGTCTTGAGGCCGTGTTATCCCAAGTCCAGGATGGACATGAGAAAGTCATTGCCTATGGCAGCCAGTCTCTGAGGGAATCAGAGAGCAAGCCTGACAACTATAGCTCCTTTAAATTGGAACTACTGCCACTGGTGTGGGCCATGACCGAAAGGTTCGTGGAGTACCTGACAGTTGCAGAGGTGACTGTGATGACGGACAACAGCCCGTTAGCACATCTGGAGAATACCAAGTTTGGTGCGCTTGAGCAGAGGAGGTTGGCTCGCCTTTCTAAGTACCAATACTGCATCAAGTTCCAGTCAGGTAGGGAGAACGGCAACGCCAATGCACTCTCCCGAGTCCCTGTAGGGTTGTCGACTCAGAGTGCCGATGAGGAGCTAGAGGACACTGAAACTCCTGACCTTGGTTGATTACCCATGTTCCAGGATGTGGAACATTCAAGTGGAGTGGCGTCTGGGATGCCCATGGTGCTAGGAAAGATGTCTGCTAATTGGGAGAGAGTCCAGAATGGCTGCCCAGACCTGTGGAAAGTGAAAGAATGGGTCCAGACCAATGTCCGGCCTTGGCCAGAAGAGCGGGCCCGTCTGACTCCAGAGGGCCAAAAGTTGTTGAGGCAGTGGGATAAGCTGACTGTTACCCAGGGCCTCCTGTGTCAGACCATATACTTACAGACAGAGCTGCAGTACTGGCAACCGAATGTCATCCCCATGTCATTGGTACCGGAGGCCGCCCGGAAAACCCATGAAAGGAGTGCCCATTTCGGGAGCGACAAAACGTTCAAGTAGCTCCAACGGCTGGTATACTGTCCAGATCTGGCAGACATGGTGGCTGAGGCATGTCTTAAGTGTCAACTCTGCGGGCTGAGTAAGAGTACTGAACTGTGGGCTCCTGTCCAGGCCATCCAGACCTCAGTGACCCTAGAGCTTCTTATGATCGATTATGTACAGTTTGGGTACTCTACCTCGGGAAACACGTACTGTCTAGTCATGACAGATCATTTTACAAAGTATGTTGTGGCTGTACCCGCAAAAGACCCAACGACAGAGTCGGCCGCTGAAGCGGTCTGCAAAAACTTAAACTTTATGCAGGTGTTCGGTTGTCCACGGACGATACATTCAGACCAGGGGGCATGTTTTCAGGGTACTCTAATGAATGAACTGTACCAACTGTATGGGATCGAACATTCCTGCACCACCTCCGCGTATCACCCCCATGGAAACGGGGGTGGGGGGAGCGATTCAACCGCACCTTGCTCCAGATGCTGTGGGCTCTGGAGGACAGCCAAAGGGCTTGGTGTCCCGAGTACCTACCTGACCTGATGTGGGCCTAAAACAGGGTACACAGTACCACTGGAGATGAGAGATTGAAGACCTCCTCATGCCCAATCCGATAGAGCCACCGCCGAGAAGTACCACCGCATGGGTGCAAGAGCACCGCCGCTGGCTGAGAGCAATCCACAAGGTTGTAGGGGGGTGACTGGGACAAGTGGTACACCCTAACCCAAGACCAATGCAGAGGGATGGGTATGCCCCGGGTGATCGAGTGATGGTCAAAGCCAAACGGCCATCTGGGAGGTTGGACTGGCGATGGGAAGCTGTCCCATACACGGTGAAGAGGAGGGTAGACCCTGCCATCCCGGTCTATGAGGTAGAGCCAATAGGGACTGGGGGCCCTCACGAAACTTGCACCCTAACACAAGATGGCCACAAGATGTCGCTGTTTCCTAAACACAGCTACAGACTGCATATATTTCCATATTCATGAGAGGTGGAGTTACACAGAGCCTGGAGAGGAAGAGAAAGGGAGCAGCCATTTTAGAGAGAAGTGAGACTGAGGAACTGTGTCAGCAGAGGATCCGATGCCATCCCTCAGTGACCAGAGCGGGAGCTAAGTGAAGCTGATCGTGTCCAAGACTCTGATCCTGAACAGAGGAACAAGGATTGCTTCCAGAAACGCTGATGAGAGCTGAAGAACAAAGCGACATACACTGCAGAACCGCATGCTTGTTGGAGAGGCATTTGTTCTGTTCAGAGAAACCAGCGGATGCAGAGCAGACCCAGGTTGGTAAGATTGTGCACGCACCTCATTACAGTTTTGGCGCCTAGAGACTGAGACCAGGCCTGTAGTTAGTTAGTTAGGCTCTCTGTTTGTGTCAGGCAACAAGTGTTGCTACTGTTCATTGCAAGGACTCCATAATTGCAAGGACTCCATAATTTAAAGGGACATCCACTGGAGAGCTGATAAACTTCCTACAAACTAAAGCCAGGCTTGTGTTTTGCTCAGGGGTAATACTCTGGCGCATGCTACAACACCAATTATGGGAGGGGGAATATTGTAGAGCTTTGTAAGATTGTAAGTTGTTGCTCTGCACCCCAAGCTAGCCCGTACCACACACCCATACAGTGATTCTTGTTTTTTTAGGGTAATAACAGGTAAGGTGTGGCAGTTTAGTTGTGCCCACCAGTAGATAAATTACCACGTTTTCCTCCTGCATCCATCGAAGGGCGCCAGGGTTAACCATCTCATTCCTGTGTGAGAAGATTAAAGCTCAGAAGACGAGATGTGAAAAAATAAATAAAATTTGTGCCCTCAATCACCCCCTGATTTTTTGTACCTCCACTACACATCTCTCCCATTTCCAAGGTGATCCCTCTTTGTTTGATGAGGCTGCAGAGTGAATACTCATAGCAATCGCACCCTGTCTGTGGGACTTATATTTATAAATAAAGACCCTATTAATAACCAATAGCCAAAGGCTATAAAGTTCAGTTTTTGGCCTATTATTTATTTGTTAAAATATAACTTTTATTATGGTCCTGTTTAACCCTTTCCACCCTAGGCCAGTTTTCACCTTCCTGCCCAGGCTATTTTTTGCAAATCAGACATGTGTCACTTTATGTGGTAATAACTTTGGAATGCTTTTACATATCCAAGCCATTCTGAGATTGTTTTCTCGTGACACATTGTACTTCCCCACAGTGCTAAATTTGAGTCAATATATTTTTCCTTTATTTATATAAAAAATCCCAAATTTACAAAAAAATTTGAAAAATTCACAATTTTCTAAATCTGAATTTCTCTACTTTTAAGACAGATAGTAATGCCTCATAAAATAGTTATCAGTCATCATTCCCCATATGTCTGCTTTATGTTGGCATCATTTTGTAAATGTGATTTTATTTTTTTAAGACGCTAGAAGGCTTAGAAGTTTAGAAGCCATTTTTCAAACTTTCAACTTTCCCAAAACCATTTTTTTAAGCACCAATTCAGATATAAAGTAATTCCGAGGGGCTTACATAATGGAAACCACCCAAAAACTACCCCATTTTAGAAACTATTCCCCTCAAATTATTCAAAACTGATTTTACAAACTTTGTTACACCTTTAGGTGTTCCACAAGAATTAAAGGAAAATTAAGGCAATTTTTTTCTTCTTGCAACACAGTAAGTATCAACAGCAAACTAAACCTCAATATGCATTACTCTGATTCTGCAGTTTACAGAAATGCCCCATATGTGGTGGTAAACTGCTCTATGGGCACGTGGCAGTGGTTAGAAGGAAAGGAGCGCCATAGGGATTTTGGAGGCAGATTTTGGTAGAATGGTTTTTAGGCACCATTTTGTATTTGAAGAGACCCTGACGTACCCCTACAGTGGAAACCCTCAAAAAGTGACCCCATTTTGGAAACTACACCCTTCAAAGAATATATTAAGGGGGGTACTAAGCACTTTAGCCACAAATTTTTCATTTTCACAAGGGGTAACAGGAGAAAAAGCACCCAAAATGTGTTACCCATTTTCTCCTGAATACGACAACACCCCATATGTGGTGGCAAACTGCTGTGGGGGCATATGGCAGGACTCAGAACGGACAGCTTTTGCAGCACAGATTTTGATGGATTGGTTTATGGGCGCTATTGGTTTTTATTTTTTGAGTTATTGTCTTATGTGGGGGCTCATTTTTTTCTGGATGAGGTAGCCTTTTCATTGATACCATTTTAGGGTACATAAGACTTTTTGATCGCTTGGTATTACACTTTTTGTGAGGCAAGGTGAAAAAAAGACTGTTTTGACGTAGTTTTTTAAAAGTTTTTTTTACAGTATTCACCTGAGGGGGCACATAATGTGATATTTTTATAGAGCAGATTGTAACGGACGCGGCGATACCCAATATGTCTATAAAAAAAAAATTCTTACGTTTTACACAGTAAATACATTTTTTAACAGAATGAAATCTTGTTTTTGTGTTGCCATTTTCATTCTGCCCTATTTTTTTTATTTTTCTGGCGATTGTCTTAGTTTGGGTCTCATTTTTTGTGAGATGAGATGGCGATTTGATTGGTACCACATTGGGGTACATAAGACTTTTTGATCGCTTGGCAATTATGCGGAATGGGTGCGGACACATTCATTTTCAATGGGGCCGGAAAAGATGCGGACAGCACACAGTGTGCTGTCCGCATCCGCATTTCCGGTCCGCGGCCCCAAGAAAATAGAGCATGTCCTATTCTTGTCTGCAGCTGTGGACAAGAAGAGGAATGATCTATTAAGTGCCGACGATGTGCGGCGTCAGTGTTTTGCGGTCCGCAAAACACTACGGACGTCTGAATGGACCCTAACTTTTCTCTGATATCTAAAGTATCAATATGTTAATGTATGCATTACATGTTGCAACCTTGTTTAAGGAGAGAAAGTAACTTATATTCTCAAAGTTCACCCTGTTATCATCAATTTCATCTATCAGGGGAAAGTTTATTTCTCAATTAGCAGAAGTAGTTTGCTGTGACCTAGATAACTAAATTCCACCTCCCCTTACTGCCAGGACTCGCCAAACGGATTAGCCCTAAATCACCTGCCGCTAAGTCTGTTTGTCCTCATAGGCTTTACATGTCTCTACTGCTTGTTAGTTGAAAGCAGGGAGATGTCTGCAGTACGGCTCCCTTACTCAATCACCAATGCGCTTCTAATCTAAAAACTAACTAGAGCTCCCCGACATGTTTCGCCACCACTGTGGCATCCTCAGGGGTTTTGGAGCATCTAACACGAGCGCTCAGTTCAATATGTATTTACAGGAGTGGGATCCCTCCTCCTCCCTTCTTGTCCATTTGGAGCGCTCCAAATGTGAATTGACAGTTGTCTTACACCTAGCAGCGGTGAGGTATCGTATCTCAACACCTATAGCTAGCGCTTCAGGTATCTGACGTCCGTAGCCATAGACCTATCAGATGAGTTACCCGGCACTTGCACTTGATTTTAATCTTTTAATCATAATTATTTTAATCTGTAACCTTTGATTATTCCTTATTGTTATTATATTTTTGTACCACTTTACACTATATTCACTCGTATATTTTAATGATGTCAGCTACTGTTACAGCAATTCCCTGTTTATTATAAAAATGTTAATTATTTTTGCACTAATGTCTAAAGTTCTTACATAATAGCTAAGGTGATTACTATCCTGCCAACGGCTTTTCATGTAATCTTCACTATTCAGTTTACCTTTTTTATTGTTTATCAATTTTTCTTCCTTGCTCTTTTATATAAAGGCTTAAAAGGAAAAACCTTCATTAAGGCCTATGGGGCACATTGTATTGAGCTTTCACACTAGCGTTTACGTTTTCCAGTATTGAGATCAGTCATAGGGGTTCAACACCAGAAAAAACGCTTCAGTTTTGTCCCCATTCATTGTCAATGACGACAAAACTGAACTGAACAGAACGGAATGCTCCAAAATGCATTCCATTCCGTTTAGATGCATTCCCATACCGGAGAGCAAACCTCAACATGTTGTAGTTTGCTTTTCGTCCTGGGATGTGGAGCAAGACCCCCAATGCAAGTCAATGGGGACGGATCCGTTTTCTCTGACACAATCTGACGCAATAGAAAACGGATCCGTCCTCCATTGACTTTCACAGAGTTCATGACGGATCCGTCTTGGCAATGTTAAAGATAATACAACCGGATCCGTTCATAACGGATGCAGATGGTTGTATTATAAGTAACGGAAGCGTTTTTGCTGAACCCTGAAAAATAGAGATAAAATTTCAAAATTTCACTTTTTTGGCACATTTTTCATTTGAATCCCTTTTTTCCAGTTACAAAGCAAGGGTTAACAGCCAAACAAAACTCAATATTTATGGCCCTGATTCTGTAGTTTACAGAAACACCCCATATGTGGTCGTAAACTGCTGTGCGGTCACACGGCAGGGCGCAGAAGGAAAGGAATGCCATACGGTTTTTGGAAGGCAGATTTTGCTGGACTGGTTTTTTGACACCATGTCACATTTAAAGCCGCCCTGATGCCCCCCTAGAGTAGAAACTCAAAAAAAAAGTGACTCCATTTTGGAAACTACGGGATAGGGTGGCAGTTTTGTTTGTACTATTTTAGGGTACATATGATTTTTGGTTGCTCTATATTATCCTTTTTGTGAGGCAAGGTAACAAGAAATAGCTGTTTTGGCACCGTTTTTATTTTTTGTTATTTACAAAATTCATCTGACAGGTTAGAGCATGTGGTATTTTTATACAGCAGGTTGTCACGAACGCGACAATACCAATATTTTTTTTGTTATTAGTTTCAGTTTTACATAACAAAGCATTAAAAAAAAAAAAGAATGATTCTTTAGTGTCTCCACATTCTGAAAGCCATAGTTTTATTTATTTTTTGGGGGACTGTCTTTGTGATGTAAGGTGACAAAAAATTGCTTTTTTACACATTTTTTTTTTTTTTTACGGTGTTCACCTTAGGGGTAAGGGCTACTCTCACACTTGCGTTTTGCAGATCCATTTAAAACGGATCCGTTGGAAGGATTTGATAGACGGTTTCGAACGTTGATCTTTTATTTGGATCCGTTCGAACGGATCCGCATGTAAAACAGATCCGTTCGTAGCGTCTGCATCCGTTTTAGCATCCGCTCAGCGGATCCGTTTTTCTATTAAAGGTGTAAACGTGTGCCTCACAAATTCCTCCCACTTTCAAAATGTATTAAAAAAGCAGGTACACCTCTATTCCGGCTCATTGTAGGTATGCCTCACAAAGTCCTCCCACTTTCAAAAAGTATTAAAAGCAGGTACACCTCGATTCAGGCTCATTGTGTATTGGAAGCATGTTGCTTGCACACTTGCGTCTCCGACTGAGGTTTCAAATTCTGAAAGGTAGATGGATGAGACGAGACCTGGAAAGAAGAAGACGTCGGTATTGGATACACCCTATAAGTTCAAAAAGGATGACCAGAGGGTTTTTTTCTGTTCTTTATTTGGAGTTGCGTGTAAATCCTGAAAAATTTTACAATTATATGCGCATGACGGTTGAGAGGTCTGACCAGCTTCTGCAGCGCATTTCTTCAACCATTGAAAGGCAGGATACCCGAATCAGAAGGCCCATTTCACCATCAGAGAGGCTAATGGTGACAATAAGGTAAAAATTTATTTAAATTTAGATTTTTTTTAATGTTATTTTACTTTATTTTTTTTACTAATTTTTTATTTTTTTTTGTTTATAAGGTTTCTTGCTACCGGAGAAAGCCTTACGTCATTACACTACCAATATCGTATTGGAATTTCGACATATCGTGTGGAATAGTAAAGTATACTTGTCGTGCATTGTGGGCAATATTGCATGAAGACTATATCCCGCATCCAACAACTGAACGATGGCTTCAAATAGCGGACAAGTTTATGCAAACCTGTCAATTCCCTAATTGTGTAGGAGCAGTGGATGGCAAACATATAAGGATTGTTAAGCCGTCAGGAAGTGGATCTGAATTTTTTAATTATAAAAAACATTTCTCCATTATTTTAATGGCGATTGCTGATGCAGAATATTGTTTTGTTGCTGTGGACATTGGAGCATATGGACGTACAAATGACTCCATGGCTTTCAAAACCTCCTCTATGGGACGCCTCCTGTATTCCAAGCAATTTGGATTACCGCCTCCAAGACCGTTGCCAGGGACAGATGGACCTCCCATGCCATTTGTTGTAGTAGGGGACGAGGCGTTCCAAATGTGTGAAAACCTCATAAAGCCATACTCCAGCCATGACTTAAATTCAAAAAAAAGGATTTTTAATTATAGACTCACAAGAGCTAGACGACTGGCGGAGTGCGCCTTTGGGATTCTGGTTGCAAAATGGCGTATTCTCAACAAAGCCATTAACCTCAAAGTAGAAACTATTGACGATGTTGTTAAGGCTTGTGTGGTGCTACATAATTATCTATTATCGGAGGAACCACTGCGTCTAGACCCGCAAGATGTAGATTGTACACTGACTAGGATGCAAAATGTGTTATATCGCTCTACCGTCGCCATTGTTAGAATGAGGGACGGTTTTGCTGATTACTTTGTCTCTGAAGCAGGTAGAGTGACTTGGCAAAATAATGTATTGTAAATGTTTTTAATGTTTAATTTTTCTAAAAATAAAAATTATTTAATTTATCACACCCGGTGTAATCTTTTATTTACTTTACCTACAGTTGTCGAGTCATTATGGATAAAGACATATAGTGTTCATCCATAGTGCTACCATACGTCCATTTGTTTTTGTGGTGCCATTTCATCACTATTGTGCCTGCTATAGCCCAGCTATAGCAGTTCAAATAGCTATGGCATGGCTACAGCTAGGCGTTGTCACAACCAGACAGCTGAGAAGCTCTGACAGGAGCCTTCCAGATCCTCCTCCTTGAGTTTCTTTGTTTTGGTTTCAGTTCCTCATCTCGTTAGTCTATCTCAGCTGTCATGCAGTTGGACTGATTGCTTCCCTTTAAGTTCCTCCCCATAATGCAGTAGTGTGCGGCTTATACAACTTCCTGGAGTGTGTGTGCATGCTGTTCCTTTTTCCCAGTCCTCTGCAAGATAAGTGCTGTTCCTTTATTTGTGATTTTCTGTCTGCTGGATTTTCAGGTGACCCTGACTCCCTCCGTGTCTAGTGTAGGGAGCCGGTGGTCGTGTCCCCTTACTATTGTAGGGTCTTCAGGTATTAGATAGCCGAGGTACGTGGATATGCGCCCATCCACCTTTGGGGTGTTCGCATAGGCTGAGCAGTCAGGGAGAGTGGCAGGTCTCATGCAGGGGTCTCCCTTTTGTTCCTTAGTTGTGGATCCAGTGAGTCATTAATTATATTGCATTGTCTTGTTTCCTGTACACCATCCGTGACATTATAAGCCGCCAAAACCGTCTCAAGCATGGATCCGGTTTCACTTTTGGCTGAACGCTTCCAGGGTCTTTCATTGGAGGTAGCTGATCTCCGTAAGACTTTTTCTCAGTTTCAAGTGACCGGTTCAGCTTGCATTCATGGAGTTTGTTCTGAGCCTAAGATCTCGCTCCCGGATACGTTCTCCGGGGGTAGTGAGTATTTTGTGCGTTTTAGAGAGGCTTGCAAACTCCATTTTCGCCTTCTTCCCCATTCCTCTGGTGATGAGGAACGGAGGGTGGGGATCATTATATCGCTGCTCAGGGGTAACGCTCAATCCTGGGCCTTTTCGCTGCCGGAGGGGGCACGGCCCCTCCGTTCAGTGGATGAATTCTTTTTAGCCCTGGGTCAGATATATGATGATCCGGATCGTATTGCTCTGGCTGAGTCTAGACTACATCTGTTATGCCAGGGTAAACAATCCGCAGAGATATACTGCTCAGAATTTCGGAGATAGGCAGCTGATACTGGTTGGAATGATGCTGCACTCCGAAGTAAATTTTGCCATGGCCTTTCAGAGGGATTGAAAGATGCATTTGCCTTTCATGAGAGACCTACCTCCTTGGATTCTGCTATGTCTCAGGCCGTTCGTATTGACAGGCGTCTTAGAGAGAGAGGAGAGATCTCTCCTTCCTGTCATACTCAGTCCCGGGACAGTGCAGCGGTCTCTTTCTGTGCGCAGGGGTCTCAGTCGCTGTCAGCCCCTTCTGAGCAGGAGCCCATGCAGCTGGGGTTGATTGCCTCTGACAATAGAAGATTCAGCCCGCATGGGAGGGTTTGTTTTTGCTGTGGAGGTATAAATCATTTGGCAAATGTTTGTCCCTCTAGGAGATTCAGGCAGTCTTCTGGGAGTAATAAAGAAACAAAAAGGAAAAAATCTTTTTAAAATGTTCCGTCTGTTACTATTGGCAGGGTTGAGGCGGAAATTGAAGGTTTTCCGTTTGCTTGTAGTTCCCGTTTTGTCCTGCTGCTAGGGTGGCGCTAGAGAGCAAGAGCATTTTTTGTGAGATTTTTGTGGATAGTGGAGCAGCTGTCAATCTCATTGATAATCAATTTGCAATAACTCATGGTTTCCAGGTATGCACTTTGGGAAAGGATATTCCTGTTTTTGCTATTGATTCCGCTCCACTTTCTCAGAAATCATTAAAGGGCATAGTTCACAATATCCGTTTAATTGTGAGTGATGCTCATGTTGAGGATGTGTCATGTTTCGTCCTTAGC
Source organism: Bufo bufo (assembly GCF_905171765.1). Taxonomy (NCBI): domain Eukaryota; kingdom Metazoa; phylum Chordata; class Amphibia; order Anura; family Bufonidae; genus Bufo; species Bufo bufo. The sequence continues at coordinate 553,318,516 of NC_053391.1, forward strand.
GGTTTGCCTACTCCTCTAGTGTTGGGGCTACCCTGGCTCACTAAACATAACCCCACCATTGATTGGCAAGCGAGGCAAATAAATGGTTGGAGTGACTTTTGCAGAGAGAATTGCCTCATGACATCTGTTTCTGAGGTTTCTACTAAGACTGTACCACCTTTCCTCTCTGAATTTTCGGATGTCTTCTCTGAGAGTGGAGTTCAGGATTTGCCTCCGCACAGGGAGTACGATTGCCCTATTAATCTCATCCCAGGCGCCAAGCTGCCTAAATCTCGTTTATACAATCTTTCCCAACCTGAGAGGGTCGCTATGCGTGCTTATATCTCTGAGAGTCTGAGAAAAGGACACATACGACCCTCGAAGACACCTGTTGCCGCTGTTTTTTTCTTTGTTAAGAAAAAAGATGGTTCTTTAAGACCTTAACATAGTGATACAACAATATATACACCACCGGCGCTAATTACAATATGGAAGCAGCAGTGTCAAAAACAGCTCCGTATTAGCTGTTATAAATAGGTTATGCACATAGTTATAAAAGAAGGAGACACCGCGCTAAACCTAAATCACCTGACCCTTATTAACCTCTGGTTCCGTTCGTGTCAAAACCTATCCACCTCAGTAAGCAACTGGCAAGGTTACCTTAATTCTGATGTGTAGATGTAGGGGACCACCTTCTCGGGCGTTCCAATATGCACGTTATCTTCTGCACAGAGGCAAATAGCAGGTAAAAAATAGGCTGTAGGAGTTCGCCCCGGCCGGTAGCGAAACTCCGTTTGTACTTACGCTCGCAAAGGGAGCCGGTGACGTCACCTGTTGTACTACGGACTGCTGTAAGCACCAAAAAACCTTCCTACGCGTTTCGAGTGCACGGCACTCTTCGTCAGGGAATCGCTCTAGTGCCTCCAGTAGCTTCCTTTTATTCTACCTGCTTACGATCTAAATTAGCTCCAGCTGCAGAAGTTTCACGGTAAAAATATATTCAATATGTTTACTCAAAACCAAATAACTCAATTTCTGAGTTTAAACCATTCGGGACTAATGTATTCATATTAAAAATCCATTGGGTTTCTTTTTTAGACATGTCTTTAATAAAGTCACCTCCCCGTATATCCATTTTAACTATTTGTATACCAAAAAAGGAAGATCCGTCAAATTTTCCATTATGCTTTACTGCATAATGTCTAGACAGAGGATGCCCTTCAGATTTTTTATTTATATTATATATATGCTCACTCAATCGTTTTTTTAGTTGTCTTTTAGTGCGCCCAATATATAACTTTTCACAAGGACATTTTATGGCATAAATTACTCCTTTGGTACTGCATGTTATAAAATCCCGGATGTTATATTCAAAGGTATCGTTCTCATTTCTTATTTGACTAATTTTGCTAGTATGTTTCTGCGATTTTTTACATGCCATACATTTTTTGCAAGGAAAGAATCCTTTTAACCCCTGCTTGTCATTCACTTTTTTGATATTCATTATAGAAGCACATTTCTTCGTTGGTGCGATTATATTCCCAATATTTGCCGCTTTTTTATATACAAATGATGGATCTTCATTAAAGAGATGTCCAATTAACTTATCTTCCCTTAGTATATCCCAATGACGTTTTACAATATTCCTAAACGTCCGTGTTTGTGCGTTATATGGGATAATGATGGGTGGAATTTTTTCAATCTCGCTATCTTTCTGTTTTATCTCTGACACTTTTTCCACCACTACGTTATTTAGAAGGATGTCCCTTTCTAGGGATTTAATTTGCTCTTTCTGTTCTAAGAGTTTATCCACATTATATCCCTTTGATGCAAATTTGTTTTTTAAAATATCTGCTTCTTTGTTGTACTCTGTTAACTCAGTGCAATTCCTCCTGATGCGTAAAAACTGGCTCCTGGGTATATTGTCGAGCCAGCAGGGTAAATGACAGCTGGTCCTAGAGATATAACTATTAGAGTCAGTTGGCTTTTCGTATGTTTTTGTACATATTTCTTCTCACCTTATGTAAATAGTTAAATCCAAAAAATGTATTTCCCTAAAACTATATGTAGGAGTAAACTCCAAATAAAAATCATTTTTATTAATATCAATTAAAAATTCCTTCAAGCCTATTTCCCCCCCCCTCCCAAATAAAAATGACGTCATCTATGAAGCGCCGCCAGAGGACGAGGCCCGCCCGGAGCTCATTGTTGGGGTGTATATCTTCCATCTCCCACCTCCCAACGTATAAATTAGCGAACCCCGGCGCGAACCTCGTCCCCATAGCGGTGCCCCACGTCTGGAGATAAATATCATCCTTATATCTAAAAAAAAATTTTTCTAAAATAAATGAAATGCATTCCCCAATAAATTCTATCTGTGGGTTGGGCAGTTCGCCCTTTTGATGCAAGAAGTATTGTGCAGCTTCACGGCCTTTATTATTTTCTATTACCGTGTATAATGACTTCACGTCTAGCGTACCTATTATGTAGTTCTCTCTCCACTGTATTTTCTCCAAAATTTGGAGGATGTGCTTAGTATCTTTAAGATAGGTGGGTAGAGACTGCGCACACGGTTGTAGATATTGATCAACGTATTTAGATAGTGCGCTAGTTAGGCACTCCACCCCAGATACTATAGGTCTACCAGGAGGTCTATTGGCATCTTTATGTATCTTAGGGTTTTGGTAGAAGATGGCCATTTTTGGATATCTATTATCAATATAGAAACTTTCCTGTTTATGGAGGATACCTATATCTCTAGCTTTGCATACCAATTCTTTTAGTTCTTTTTTAAAAATTTCTGACGGATCCTTTTTGAGTAATTTGTACGTTTTGCTGTCACTCAATATATTTAACGCTTCCTTATCATAGTCCTCTTTATTTAAAACCACAATACCACCCCCCTTGTCTGCTGGGCGAATGATATAGCCAGTCCGTTACGAGCAATTTATTTATTGTGAATTCATCGATCATCAGAAGGTGCGTTACTACTATAATATATAAATATGTCTATATTGTGGTGGGATAGAAAGGAACGTATACAGAGGGTTCAAACACTATTTAAGATGAGAAACAATCGACAGAATGAAAGCCTGAATAAAGATAAAAACCCTTACCTCCCACATATTGTAACAACCCTGAAACAATTGGAATACCTACTTATAAGTGAGATGAAAGATCTCTGGGAAATTGCGTCCCTAGAAAAATACCTAGAATATGACATTGTACCAAGGGGTCTAAAAATAGATAAACTATTGTCAGGGGATATGGGGGACCGGAATATTGTAGTAGAATGGAAATGAATGCTACATAATTTTTCACTTAAAACAATGGAATTTATTATCGGGAAAAGAAATTTAAGATTAATAAATACAAATGAAAATATAAAAAAATTATTTGAAGAATTAAGACCATGGAAAGATCATCCAGATATAAAACAACTTCTGGAAAATATAAAACGAAGATTAAACATGATGGAAGAAGAAATAAAAGAGAAAAAAATAAGGAAATTTAACCGGGATTCCCTGCCCAATATTGCCCAAGATTTTAAATATAGAGAAAATTCCTTTGAAACTATAGATGAATATATACCACAATATAATGAAGAACAAGAAGAATTATTGTCTCTTATGACAGTACATAGTGAGGAAGAAATGATAAGTGTGGAGAAAACAGCTGTAGAAAAGGAGGCGGAAAAAGAATCTGTAGCCTGTAATATGCGAGAATCACTACCAACCGCAATATACAATCGGTACAGCCCTCTTGAGGAGAATGGAGTAAGAGATGAGGAAGAAAGTATAATAAATCTGAATAGACAGGAGAGACGTAGGACAGATAGGAATGACAATAGCGGTAATAGAACAGAAAGTACTACAGAGAATGCAGTTAGACCTAAAGAAAAACGAGAAACGTCAAAAAATAAAACTAGTAATAATAAAAAAACTGTAAACCAGGATTTTTTCAGGCCCCAGAGAAAAGGAAACCCAAAAGGGGATGTAGAGGAGGGAAATTCGCCAAAAAGAAGAAATCACAAAAAATAATGAAGAACAGAGATAAAGAAGGGGAAAATAACGCACTAACCAATCAAGATCTTGGGCAAAAAATTTATAACTTAAGTAAATATGTGCTAAATAAGGGAGAAGAAGAGATCTTAAAGAAAGGGCTCAAGTTCGCCCCAACAACTTACTTTAACAAATTCGAGGCTTTCATAGGGGTACGAAAATTTATGAGGCGCATAGCCCTTAAGAAATACCATATGAAAAAGAATAAAAATAGGGATCGAAATGAAGAAATAGAAATAAAAAATGACCCATTTAAACACACAAGCTTGAAACCTAGGTCTCGATTCGACCCAATAAACGAATACTCTACAGCACTAAATACTTTTATGAACTTGGTTACAAGGGACATCAAGAAAATAAAAATATCAAAAAGATCAAAATTTATGAGTAATATTACTAAAGTTGAAAAAGAAGCAATAATAAATATGCAAGAAAATAATCAGATAATCATTCGCCCAGCAGACAAGGGGGGTGGTATTGTGGTTTTAAATAAAGAGGACTATGATAAGGAAGCGTTAAATATATTGAGTGACAGCAAAACGTACAAATTACTCAAAAAGGATCCGACAGAAATTTTTAAAAAAGAACTAAAAGAATTGGTATGCAAAGCTAGAGATATAGGTATCCTCCATAAACAGGAAAGTTTCTATATTGATAATAGATATCCAAAAATGGCCATCTTCTACCAAAACCCTAAGATACATAAAGATGCCAATAGACCTCCTGGTAGACCTATAGTATCTGGGGTGGAGTGCCTAACTAGCGCACTATCTAAATACGTTGATCAATATCTACAACCGTGTGCGCAGTCTCTACCCACCTATCTTAAAGATACTAAGCACATCCTCCAAATTTTGGAGAAAATACAGTGGAGAGAGAACTACATAATAGGTACGCTAGACGTGAAGTCATTATACACGGTAATAGAAAATAATAAAGGCCGTGAAGCTGCACAATACTTCTTGCATCAAAAGGGCGAACTGCCCAACCCACAGATAGAATTTATTGGGGAATGCATTTCATTTATTTTAGAAAAAAATTTTTTTAGATATAAGGATGATATTTATCTCCAGACGTGGGGCACCGCTATGGGGACGAGGTTCGCGCCGGGGTTCGCTAATTTATACGTTGGGAGGTGGGAGATGGAAGATATACACCCCAACAATGAGCTCCGGGCGGGCCTCGTCCTCTGGCGGCGCTTCATAGATGACGTCATTTTTATTTGGGAGGGGGGGGAAATAGGCTTGAAGGAATTTTTAATTGATATTAATAAAAATGATTTTTATTTGGAGTTTACTCCTACATATAGTTTTAGGGAAATTAATTTTTTGGATTTAACTATTTACATAAGGGGAGAAGAAATATGTACAAAAACATACGAAAAGCCAACTGACTCTAATAGTTATATCTCTAGGACCAGCTGTCATTTACCCTGCTGGCTCGACAATATACCCAGGAGCCAGTTTTTACGCATCAGGAGGAATTGCACTGAGTTAACAGAGTACAACAAAGAAGCAGATATTTTAAAAAACAAATTTGCATCAAAGGGATATAATGTGGATAAACTCTTAGAACAGAAAGAGCAAATTAAATCCCTAGAAAGGGACATCCTTCTAAATAACGTAGTGGTGGAAAAAGTGTCAGAGATAAAACAGAAAGATAGCGAGATTGAAAAAATTCCACCCATCATTATCCCATATAACGCACAAACACGGACGTTTAGGAATATTGTAAAACGTCATTGGGATATACTAAAGGAAGATAAGTTAATTGGACATCTCTTTAATGAAGATCCATCATTTGTATATAAAAAAGCGGCAAATATTGGGAATATAATCGCACCAACGAAGAAATGTGCTTCTATAATGAATATCAAAAAAGTGAATGACAAGCAGGGGTTAAAAGGATTCTTTCCTTGCAAAAAATGTATGGCATGTAAAAAATCGCAGAAACATACTAGCAAAATTAGTCAAATAAGAAATGAGAACGATACCTTTGAATATAACATCCGGGATTTTATAACATGCAGTACCAAAGGAGTAATTTATGCCATAAAATGTCCTTGTGAAAAGTTATATATTGGGCGCACTAAAAGACAACTAAAAAAACGATTGAGTGAGCATATATATAATATAAATAAAAAATCTGAAGGGCATCCTCTGTCTAGACATTATGCAATAAAGCATAATGGAAAATTTGACGGATCTTCCTTTTTTGGTATACAAATAGTTAAAATGGATATACGGGGAGGTGACTTTATTAAAGACATGTCTAAAAAAGAAACCCAATGGATTTTTAATATGAATACATTAGTCCCGAATGGTTTAAACTCAGAAATTGAGTTATTTGGTTTTGAGTAAACATATTGAATATATTTTTACCGTGAAACTTCTGCAGCTGGAGCTAATTTAGATCGTAAGCAGGTAGAATAAAAGGAAGCTACTGGAGGCACTAGAGCGATTCCCTGACGAAGAGTGCCGTGCACTCGAAACGCGTAGGAAGGTTTTTTGGTGCTTACAGCAGTCCGTAGTACAACAGGTGACGTCACCGGCTCCCTTTGCGAGCGTAAGTACAAACGGAGTTTCGCTACCGGCCGGGGCGAACTCCTACAGCCTATTTTTTACCTGCTATTTGCCTCTGTGCAGAAGATAACGTGCATATTGGAACGCCCGAGAAGGTGGTCCCCTACATCTACACATCAGAATTAAGGTAACCTTGCCAGTTGCTTACTGAGGTGGATAGGTTTTGACACGAACGGAACCAGAGGTTAATAAGGGTCAGGTGATTTAGGTTTAGCGCGGTGTCTCCTTCTTTAAGACCTTGTCTGGATTTCAGGGAGCTGAACAGTATCACTATTCGTGACCCTTATCCGCTTCCTCTGATCCCGGACCTGTTTAACCAGGTTGTTGGGGCTAAAGTCTTTTCCAAATTAGACCTAAGAGGGGCATACAACCTGGTCAGGGTCAGAGAAGGAGACGAATGGAAGACGGCTTTCAATACCCCTGAGGGCCATTTTGAGAATTTGGTTATGCCTTTTGGTTTGATGAATGCCCCAGCCGTTTTTCAGCATTTCGTGAACAGCATTTTTTATCATTTAATGGGAAAATTTGTATTAGTGTATTTGGATGACATTTTGATTTTTTCTCCTGATTTCAAGACTCATAAGGAACACTTACGTCAGGTCTTGCTCATCCTGCGGGAGAATAAATTATATGCGAAACTGGAAAAATGTGTGTTTGCGGTTCCAGAAATTTAATTTCTGGGGTTTCTTCTCTCCGCTTCTGGTTTTCGCATGGACCCCGAGAAGGTCCGCGTTGTGCTTGAGTGGGAGCTTCCTGAGAATCAGAAGGCGCTGATGCGTTTTTTGGGCTTTGCCAATTATTACAGGAAATTTATTTAGAATTATTCCTCTGTTGTTAAACCACTCACTGATATGACTAGAAAGGGGGTAGATTTTTCTTCCTGGTCGGTAGAGGCGCGTAAGGCCTTTTCTAATATCAAGGAAAGTTTTGCTTCCGCTCCCATCCTGGTACAACCTGATATTTCGTTACCCTTCATAGTTGAGGTTGATGCTTCTGAGGTAGGGGTGGGTGCGGTCTTGTCTCAGGGTTCCTCTCCTGCCAAATGGCAACCGTGTGCCTTTTTCTCGAAGAAAATCTCCTCCGCAGAGAGAAATTATGATGTGGGAGATAGGGAATTATTGGCCATCAAGTTGGCTTTTGAGGAATGGCGCCATTGGCTAGAGGGAGCCAGACACCCTATTACCGTGTTTACTGACCATAAAAATCTGGCCTACTTGGAGTCAGCCAAGCGTCTGAACCCGAGACAGGCCAGATGGTCTTTGTTCTTTTCAAGGTTTAATTTTGTTGTCACGTTCCGCCCTGGGGTTAAGAATGTGAAGGCAGATGCCCTGTCACGTTGTTTTCCGGGAGGTGGGAATTTTGAAGACCCGGGTCCCATTTTGGCTGAAGGTGTGGTGGTCTCTGCTCTTTTTCCTGAATTGGAGGCAGAGGTGCAGGCAGCCCAGTCAGAGGCTCCTGATCTTTGTCCTCCTGGGAGGTTGTTTGTGCCTCTCGCTTTGAGACACAAGATTTTTAAGGAACACCACGATACGGTCCTTGCTGGGCACCCGGGGGCAAGAGCCACACTGGATCTCATCGCTCAGAGATTCTGGTGGCCTGCGCTTCGTAAGTCGGTTGAGGGTTTTGTGGCAGCTTGCGAGACTTGCGCTCGTGCCAAAGTCCCTCATTCACGGCCATCAGGTCCTCTCCTTCCCTTACCCATTCCTTCCCGTCCTTGGACACATCTGTCCATGGACTTCATAACGGACTTGCCTCGTTCCTCGGGGAAGACTGTGATTCTGGTGGTGGTGGACCGTTTTAGAAAAATGGTGCATTTCATCCCTTTTCCTGGTTTGCCCAATGCTAAGACGCTGGCGCAGGCATTTATTGACCACATTGTCAAATTGCATGGTATTCCTTCAGACATAGTCTCTGATAGGGGCACGCAGTTTGTTTCCAGATTCTGGAAGGCTTTCTGTTCTCGCTTGGGGGTTCGGTTGTCATTCTCTTCTGCTTTCCACCCGCAGTCGAATGGCCAGACAGAGTGCGTCAATCAGAATCTGGAGACATATCTGCGCTGTTTTGTGGCGGAGAATCAGGAGGATTGGTGTTCTTTTTTGTCCCTTGCTGAGTTTGCTTTAAATAACCATCGTCAGGAGTCCTCTGATAAGTCACCATTTTTTGGTGCATATGGGTTTCATCCGCAGTTTGGGACTTTCTCGGGAGAGGGGTCTTCTGGTTTACCTGATAAGGACAGATTCTCCTCGTCTTTGTCATCTATTTGGCAAAGGATTCAGGATGGTCTAAAGAGCATGAGTGAGAGATATAAGCGTGTGGCCGATAAGAGACGTGTGCCTGGTCCGGACCTGAATGTTGGTGATCTGGTGTGGTTGTCTACCAAGAATATCAAATTGAAGGTTCCCTCCTGGAAGTTGGGTCCTAGGTTTATTGGGCCTTACAAGATCCTGTCTGTCATCAATCCTGTTGCCTACCGTCTTGATCTTCCTCAGACTTGGAAGATCCATAATGTTTTTCATAAGTCCTTATTGAAACCTTATGTTCAACCTATTGTACCCTCGCCTTTGCCTCCTCCTCCGATTATGGTTGATGGAAATCTTGAATTTCAGGTCTCTAGGATTGTGGATTCTCGTCTTGTCCGCGGTTCCCTCCAGTACCTCGTTCATTGGGAGGGTTATGGTCCTGAGGAGAGGATGTGGGTCCCAGTGACGGACATTAAGGCCACTCGTCTCATCAGGGCTTTCCATAGGTCCCATCCTGAGAAGGTGGGCCCTGAGTGTCCGGAGTCCACTCGTAGAGGGAGGGGTACTGTCACAACCAGACAGCTGAGAAGCTCTGACAGGAGCCTTCCAGATCCTCCTCCTTGAGTTTCTTTGTTTTGGTTTCAGTTCCTCATCTCGTTAGTCTATCTCAGCTGTCATGCAGTTGGACTGATTGCTTCCCTTTAAGTTCCTCCCCATAATGCAGTAGTGTGCGGCTTATACAACTTCCTGGAGTGTGTGTGCATGCTGTTCCTTTTTCCCAGTCCTCTGCAAGATAAGTGCTGTTCCTTTATTTGTGATTTTCTGTCTGCTGGATTTTCAGGTGACCCTGACTCCCTCCGTGTCTAGTGTAGGGAGCCGGTGGTCGTGTCCCCTCACTATTGTAGGGTCTTCAGGTATTAGATAGCCGAGGTACGTGGATATGCGCCCATCCACCTTTGGGGTGTTCGCATAGGCTGAGCAGTCAGGGAGAGTGGCAGGTCTCATGCAGGAGTCTCCCTTTTGTTCCTTAGTTGTGGATCCAGTGAGTCATTAATTATATTGCATTGTCTTGTTTCCTGTACACCATCCGTGACAGTTGTCCAGTCTTTGTCTATGTGTGGACCACATTTGTCGCGTGACATATAGTTACAGCAATTTTGCTAAACTATTTTTATAATGATAGTCTACGGTGTTGTACTGCTACATGCTTCAACTGGTATGGAACATTGTTAAAAAAATCCATTTGTGATGGATTTTTAAAGAACTGTTGCGTCTCAGCATGTCGCATTGGGACACCATAGACCATCAGTATAATAATTCTAGTGCAAAATTTGTCTGAATAAAAAACAAATGTCTCAGTATATTTTTTCTCTATATATTGCCCTTTAATCAAGGCATATATAATTAGTCAAATTTAAACACACAGTTTGTCTGAATATTCAGCCATGCAGTGTGTTTTTTCTAAGTCCCTTTCTATGCGTGAACAAACGCATGTCAAGGTAGAGCATTCGAGCATAAAGTGTTGATGTCTTCGGCAGGGCGCAGTTCACTAATCGCCTCTGAACCCGGTCAAAGACTGACAACATTATGTTCATTTCCTGTCCCTTGTGGTAATGACAATAATTTATTTGACCGCATCATATTTGCTAAAGAGCAAAATTAAATAATTTTTGCTCTCTAGTAAATTCTACAGTGGTTGATGCTGATTCCCTTGTACCGTGAGTTCCACAAGGGTTCATGTGGATTAGAACAAGATTGGCAGATGAACATGCTTATAACTTTTTCATGAGCCAATCAGCTAGAATATGATCAATAAACAGCTTTTAGAAAGCCCGTTATTGATCGTACTCTTTCAATTTATTTAATACTTTTAGTAATACAGGTGTGGGCAAAATAAATTTTCTAATTACAAAAAAATTTGTTATATTTTTTTCGTATTTTCAAGAATTTTAGTTTACCCACAGCTGTAGTGAACATCGTGTATGAGATACAATAAAAAAAAAACAAAGTTTGTTCTGATAAATAATAATTTTATAATAAATTTTAACTTTTTAAAAATAAATAATATAATTTATGTACAGAAAAAACTTTTTATAAATTTGAATAACGCTGAGGAGAGGTGGAGCGTTGCGGTGTGGACACTCCTGGACCGGCAGCAGTCCCCCCCTGTCTTCACTTGAGGACTGAAAACGACGGGCCGTAGGAAAGGATGCAGGATTAATTCTTGGGGTGTGGAGAGTGGAAGGGTCGGGAGTTGATTGTTCCCGAGCATGGGACGAAGAATGAGTAGGGAAATAAGTAGGAGCGTGATAGTGAGGAGGAGAGGGAGTAGAAGAAAAAGAAGGAAGATTGTACCCATGCTCGGGGGGTAGGGAAAGGGAAGGATGTTGAAAATGGGAAGTTTGTCGAGGCTGCCCATGTGGAGGGTAGGTTGTGGGTGGGGGGTAGGTAGTGGGTGGGGGGCGGTGCATGATTTCCCAAGACCCATTCTCCATCAAATTTCGGAACTCATGCACCTGTTCGGGATTCATTTGGTCCATTCGGGAGACAAAGGTTAGCAGGTAATGCTCGTTTTCAGAGAGTTGACATGCCGACTCCGCCCCCTCCACTCGGCGTGCCAAGTCTTCCAAAACTCGACGCATCTCATCTGCAAACCTTCCAGAGCATCGGAAACTATCTCTACAAGGTACCCATAGTCCTCCCGACGGCTCCTACCAAATCTCCTGCTATTCAGCGTAGCTCTCACATTTTGTCACCAAGTAGAGAGCGTACGCTGAAAAGAGGGACCCGGTAGGGGTCCAGGATTAACCCGAACAGGTGAATGAGGGACAGGAGGGCTGGTGGTGGCGGCCGGTTCGGGGTCCACTTCAAGAGAGGGTTCAGGCTCCCGAGTGCTGCTGGCAGTTCTGCAGAGAAAAAAAAAAAAAAAGGCCTTATAGTAAAAAATACATTATTTAAAAACATTGTCTACTTCATAATGTAGATGGCTGCATGAGAGAAAGGTCCATATACTTAGGAGATAGTTCGAAGAAGAGCAACACCTAGTACATTAAATTACTATAAAATCATAAACTAGCTCAACACGTATACTTTGGAAGAAAAGACGAGACAGAGGGGATATGATGGAAGCTTTAAAATACATTAATGGAATAAACAATGAAAACAGACATTTTTACATAAACTGCTATAAGAGGACATAGTTTAAAATAAGGGACAAATATTTAAATATAATATCAAGAATTTTAGAGAGAAATGGATGCATGGAATAGCCTCCCTGCAGAAGTGGTAGCTGCAAATACATTGAATGAGTTTAAGCATGCATGGGATAGGCCTAAGGCTATCCTTCCTATAAGATAGGGCCATGGGCTATTCATAGTATTCAGTATATTGGGCAGAATAGATGGGTCCAAAAATTTGTGTTGTGCAAATACATTCTATGTTACTATAGGTCAGAACTTGCTTCATTTTTAGAAATAATCCTTTTAAAGAAGGAATTCTTGATCTATACTAGGATGGCAAACATGTGGCTCTTCAGCTGCTGCAAAACTAGATCTCTAACGATGCCCATACATTCCTTTAAGCTACCATCATACAGCAGGGCAATGTGGAATTTTTCTATTTTTCACCAGCTGGAGATCCACAGGTTGGCCAGACCTGATCTATTGTTCCTTGTGACCTTTTCAGGAAAAATGAGATAACTGATTCAGAGCTTGATTTGTCTCACACAACCTTGTCAAGACAGAATTCTGGATCTATTGTAAATTTTGACCATAATAGGACAAGTGAGATAAAGTGGTCATAGAATCCTTTGTCTCACAAATCTTATTAAAGACAGAAGTCAAGGTCTATTGTCCCTTCTGACCTTACAATATTGAATGAGATAAATAAATGAGAATTTCCTTTGTCTCAAACAACGTTGTCAAGACCGAAGTCTGGATCTATTGTAACCTTTGACCATAATAGGACAAGTGAGATAAAGTTGTCATAGAATCCTTTGTCTCACAAATCCTATTACAGACAGATGTCAAGGTCTATTGTCCCTTTTCACTGGACGATGTTGAATGAGATAAAGGTGTGAGAATCCTTTGTCTAAAACTAACCTTTTAGGAAACAGGGTCAATAAAGGCAAATCATTTTAAAATAATAAACTAAAACAATAATAATTTACCTTCTAAGGCCCAGCGTGGGACGAAGGAACCCCAGGGCCGCATTATGAGCATACGCCTTCTTCCTGCTGGCTCCTGAACCACTCGGGGCCTGAACTTCCATATTATATTCTCTCTTGAAGCGGTCCCGGATTGACCGCCACCTAGTGATAACCTTGTCCACTGTTGAAAAATTTAAAAAAACGGGTTATTGTAATGTATTTTATTGGTGACTAGGTTTAACATTATACATGACTATAGGTGTACTTACCACATTCTTTCTTATCCGCCGCAAAGAGATCCTCCCAGCCAGTGAAGAGTGCTTCGGCAATCTCCCTCCAGAGCCGCTGGGTCAGATGGTGGTCAGCATGTTGGCGGTCGGAGGGGTCCCATAATGCGGGACGCGCCTCCACCAGTTGGATAAGGAGTTTATTTTCACTGCTAGGAATAACAAACTCCCTATCTTCCCTGGTGGAGACTATGGAAACCTTGAACCAAAAAAATAAAAAAATAAATTATATAATCTACCAAAGAAATTTAATTTTAAAAACCTAAGTCTTTGATACATACACATCCTCGACCGCCACGGCCTCTCCCACGGCCTCTGGAGGTGTCTGGGGATCCTGTCTGGCGGATAGAGTAGAAGTTCCCTTTAACATAAAAAAATATCGGGTTAAAAAATGAAATTTTTGAATTAATATAGATATATTGAAATATTCTTACTTGATGCCGGTCCAGGTCCATAACATCTCCACCTCCCCTCGAAGATTGGGAATCCCCTGAAGAAGGGGTCCTTTCTCGTGAGGGCCTCGGGGTAACAGCCGAGCTAGTCGATGATGAAGACTATAAAAAAAAGAAATAATATATAAAATGAATGAATGTTCTTTGAAAATAAAATTTGCTGAGTATACTATGTTTGGTTGTCCAATATCGATGATAACGATATTAGAAAATTTATCACAATAAGAATATATATAGTTAAAAATTTAAATTTTAAAGTTATAAAAGACTAGGGTCAAAAACATGATAATATTGTATGGTCATTGCCTACAAGGTGACATTATACTGTATGGGGCCCACATGGTGACATTATACGGTATGGGGCCCACATGGTGACATTATAGGGTATGGGGCCTACATGGTGACATTATAGGGCATGGGGCACACATGGTGACATTATAGGGTATGGGGCCCACATGGTGACATTATACGGTATGGTGCACACAAGGTAACATTATACTGTATGGGGCCCACTAGGTGACATTATACTTTATGGGGCCCACTAGGTGACATTATACTGGATGGGGCCCACATGGTGACATTATACTGGATGGGGCCCACTAGGTGACATTATACTGGATGGGGCCCACATGGTGACATTATACGGTATGGGGTCCACTAGGTGACATTATACCGTATGTGGGTATACAGTGAGACAGTGGCGGATGATGCAAAGTTGACATTATACTATATAGATTACATTATAAAGAAACATTGATACAGCATGCTTTCACGCTGGTACACTAGCATGTACTTACCACATCTTCAATTCGGCGGCCCCTTCTTGGGGGACGAGGGCGAGGTCTTGCCCCTTTTTGAGATTCAGACATCTGTAGAGATATATTGAAAATATTTGTATTAATGTGAAATAGCATAATTGAAATAAATATTCCAAATTTTTTTTACTTACTTTTTTTTTTTTGTATTTGCAATATCTATCCAATATTTTTTATTGAAAATTCTTGAAGTTACAAAAAAAAATAAAAAAAATAAATCAATTAGATACATACATAAAATTTCTGATATTTAAAATCTGTGACGTCTGCCCACCAACAGTGCCTGCATTGCCTTGCCATCTACATCCACCTATACAATCTGCAACCATTCTGTACGAGATTTGACACACCACACACGTGCAATAATCTGCAACCTATGCCCTAGGCAAAATACTTCGGTCACACCCACATTTTCCATCAACCATAAATCCCATATATCTCTAGCCGACCCTACACTCCATAAACTTGCAATAATCATCAACCGTTCCAATAATTGAAAAATTAATCACACTCATGCGCTCGTCAACAGCTGTAGTCTGTAGGCCCACTAGCACTGTGATATTTGCTCCACAAGACACGTTCATTAATAGTGCCCCTATTGAATGACCAAACCAACGTGCGTAGAACTTCACGCACAGAATTTGCATCATCATTACCGCTGAACCATCTCACCAAACAACATCCCCCTCGCCATTTGACATTCTGACACCTATACATGACCGCTGCTAAATTTCTGAAATAACCACATGCACACAAAAAACCAAGCCCATCATCTGCAACACTGCTCTTGAATATGACCACTGACATCTTTCAGACCCATGCTCAATGAACAAAACCAACTGACATGCCATTGCACCCACACCACTTCGCTGACGTCTGCTAAAACATGCCCATGCAAGTGCCATTATATGCCCCCATGATAGATAGAAAGATTCTGAGAAAATTTAAAGAAAGAAAGAAACAGAGAGAGACAGAAGTTTCATGTCCATACCTGTTGCTGAACTTGGGGATCCAAAATGGCCGCTGGGTTTGCAGGGGGAGGAGAAATGCAGAGGGAGGAGAAATGCAGGGGGAGGTTAAAATTCATTCTGAGCATGATCAACTAGTAAAATTTAAAGTAAACGGATCCGCTTCAGACGGAGCCATCACAAACGGATCTGTCTCCATTGACTTCTATTGTTAGTTCAGACGGATCCGTTTGGGTCCGCCTCGCCAGGCGGAGACCAAAACGCTGCAAGCTGCGTTTGGGTGTCCGTCTGCTGAGCGGAATGGAGGCGGAACGGAGCCAGACTGATGCATTCTGAGCGGATCCTTATCCATTCAGAATGCATTGGGGATGAACGGATCCGTTCGGGGCCGCTTGTGAGAGCCTTCAAACGGATCTCACAAGCGGAACCCCAAACGCAAGTGTGAAAGTAGCCTTAGATCATGTGATATTTTTATATAGCAGGTTCTTACGGACGCGGCGATACCTAATATGTATAATTTTTTTTTATTATTATACGCCCTGTGTCCTTAAGAGGTTAACAGATGGAAACATATTGTGTTACGTTTCCATTCCTCTCCGATTTTCTGCAATGTAAAAAAAAAGTATATGTTTCTATCCGCTTTTTTGCAGGACAGAAAAGCGTGGTATGCTAAGTCATTCTACCATGCAAGAAAAAAAAATGGACACGTAAACATTGACAAACTGAGTCAATAGTGTGCACTTTTGAACTATGTTTGCCCGATTATACTCTATGGACAGCTCAGTCCATATGTTTCTATACTTTTTTTCTGTTTACAAATGTATTCGCTTAACATACAGTATAGTAAAAACTAGATGTGAACAGCCTCTAAGGCTACTTTAACACTAGAGTTTTAGTTTTCCTGTATTGAGAACCGTCATGGGGCTCAATACCGGAAAAAAAACGCTTCAGTTTTGTCCCCATTCATTGTCAATAGGGACAAAGATAATACAACCGGATCCGTTCATAACGGATGCAGATGGTTGTATTATCAGTAACGGAAGCGTTTTTGTTGAACCCTGCCTGATCCAGCAAAAACGCTAGTGTGAAAGTAGCCTAAGGCCTCTTGCACACGACCGTATGTATTTTGCGATCCGCAAAAAATACGGCTGACGTCCGTGTGCATTCCGTATTTTGCGTAACGGAACAGCCGGCCCCTAATAGAACAGTCCTATCCTTGTCCGTCATGTGGACAATAATAGGACAAGTTCTATCTTTTAATGGATATACGTAAATGCAAAAACCGAATACACACGGAGTACCTTCAGTTTTTTTTTGCGGACCCATTGAAATTAATAGTTCCGCATACGGTTCACAAAAAAGAACGGAACGGACACGGTAAGAAAATACGTTTGTGTGCAAGAGGCCTAACACTGTATGAACATACAGCTGCTTAAGGCTGAGTTTACAGGTTGTATTTTTGTTACAGAAAAAAAAAAATGCAACAGACAAAAAAAACTAGAGATGAGAGAATCAAAGTTGACGAAGTAGAATTTGATCCGAATTTCAGGAAAAATTTGATTTGTCCTGAAGTTTAATTTACTCGCTCTTCGTGGTAACGAATCATATTTTTTCTAAAACGGCTGCTACACATGTTAGAAAGAGGAAACAAGAAGCCAGAGAATGAGGGATCGCCCATAATGCCATGCAGATAGCCAATCAGCAGATGGCCAGCCCCTCCTTCTTCCTGGTCTCTGCCATTTTACAGTAAACTTAGTTCAGGGAGAGACGTGACAGGCACTAGGGACAGTGTTTAGGAAAGACTTTATTCACCAAAAATGACTATTGAGCAGTTCAGGGACAGATTATTCATACTGTAGGGATATAATTGGGAGGCATTATCCACACTGTAGGGAGAGAGCAGGGACCAATTGTACAATTGGCTAATAGGGGATATTTTGAATCCAGAGGAAAAAGCCTTTGAATCCAGAGGAAAAAAAGCTGTCTGGTTTGAAGCTGTTTGAGAGCAGCACTTATACAAGCAGACAAACAACGCAAGTTTGTGAGCGTTCGCGTGTTTGTATTAAGTGTGTGACTTTAGATTACATGAGGGGATATCTGTGAGAGCTTAATTATTTGTGTGCAGTGCTGAGTGGCTGTGCCTGACTTTATTGTACTTTATACCAAGTCAGAGCTAGTTTATACACTGAAGTTAGTTCTTCTTTAGTCTGTGTTGGAGTACTTTGTGCCACATTTATCAAATGTTGCATGTTGTTTGATAAATTTGGCTTGTCCTTAAACCTAACACTTCTGTCTAGAGAAGCTACTCCAATTTTCCTACTCTACCCTGCTCCTGGAGTGAGATTGCGACTTATTTGCGACTTAAAAAAAAAGTCTCAATGATAAATCTGGTGTGAAACTCATTAACATAGCTCACCACGCCTACTTTTCCACCCATATTACAAAACGGGAGTGAGTGGTGTACACATGCAAAAAGTCGCAAAATTTTGCACATGTGAGAGTAAAAAGTGGCAAAATTTTGCACAAGCGCATGCAAAAAAGTCACAGAAACCCTATTTTGTTACTTTTTGATACCAGAATTCTGGAGTGAAGGTATGATAAATCAGGGCCTGTGACTTGCTTTTGCTGCCAGGTTTATTGCATAGCAGCTGAGAGTACTGTGATTACATTTTTGTTTTCTCTCTTCCTTCTCCAGGTTGTTGCGCAGGTGAGTAATTAGGGTGTGGCTATAAAATTAGGAGAAGATAAATAGCCAGTCTTGAGGGCAGCTCAGTCCTTTGAATCCAGAGGAAAACAAGCAGTCTGGTTTGAAACTGTTTGGGAGCAGCACTTATACAAGCAGACAAACAACACGAGTTTGTGAGCGTTCTCGTGTTTGATTTCCAGTGTGTGTTTGTATTAAGTGTGTGACTTTAGATTACGTGACTTGAGATTCAGGGACTTTGGGAGGGGACTAGAGTAAATCAGTTTCTTATCACTGAACTGTATTGGATTTTTTCTCTTTTCTTGCATAATCCCCATTTAGTATGAGTTCCATTATTGACAGCGCAGTCCAGTGCACATCTTGTCTAATGTATGCAGTCCTGGAACAGCCATTTGAGGGTGCATATCTTTGCTCAAAATGTGAGCAAATTGCCAGTTTGGAATCGCACATCGCGTATCTAACCGGGCGAGTTCTAACCGGGCGAGTTTCAACACTGAGAAGCGTTGGTAATTTGGAACAGAGTTTGTTGCTCACTGAGCAGGCACTCTATGGGGTAGATGTGGAGGAGGGTGGTAGTATGGAGGATCAGGAAAGTGAGGTAGCTAGCTGGGTAACAGTTAGAAAGCAGTGTACAACATACTGCTGTGCTATTCTGGTATTAAATAAACACCCATTTTGGGAAAAAATCTTTAAAAAAAAATAAAAGAAAAAGAAAGCAGGGTAGAGGGAAGAGTGTCAGGGAGGCTAGCCCTGATCTGACACACCTCAAGGTTAGCAGATGAGGGGGAAACAGATGTTTAATTCCCATCTGACTCTTGGCGGGGTGGGAGGAGAGTCAGAAAATGTGCATTTGTCTTTGCCTGGTAGTACCCGATTTCTCCTGACTGCTGAGGTGGCGCTAGAGTCCAAGGGCAGGGGTGAACCTGATTGATGCTCAGTTCATCTATATACACGGGTTGTCTTCAAGTGCATTAGAGAAAAACATAAAAATTTTTGCTATTGATTCTGCACCTCTAACTCAGAAGTGTTTATCTCAGATGGTGCATGACATCCGATTAAGAGTGGATGACTCATCAGGAATTCATCTCGTGTCTTGTGTTGGAGGGTCTCCCTGCTCCGTTGGTTCTGGGTTTACCGTAGTTAAGCAGGCACAATCCAACCATCGATTGGCAAGCTAGACAGATTCTGGATTGGGGTGATTATTGTGTTGACAATTGTCTGAATACATCTTTTTCTCCTTTAATCACTAAAACATTACCCTCTTTTATATCTGATTTTGCCTATGCATTTTCTGAAAGCGGATATCAGGATTTACCTCCGCATCAGGAATATGATTGGCGTATCAACCTTATTCCCGGAGCAAAATTGCCCAAATCTAGGTTGTATAACCTTTCTGGACCTGAAAGAACGGCCATGAGAGAGTATATTACCGAGAGTTTGGCTAAATGACACATAAGACCTTCCAAATCTCCAGTAGCAGCAGGGCTTTTCTTTGTTAAAAAAAAGGACGGAACTCTTAAGCCATGTCTGGATTTCTGTGAGCTCAATCGGATTACTGTCCGTGATCCTTACTCCCTTCCATTGATTCTTGATTTGTTTAACCAGATTGTTTCTCCAAGTTGGACTTAAGGGGGCATATATTCTGGTCAGGATCAAGCAAGGGGATGAATAGAAGACGGTTTTTAATACCAGAGAGTCACTTTTAGAACCTGGTCATTCCTTTTGGGTTGACCAATGCTCCTGCGGTTTTCCAGCATTTGGTGAATGACATTTTTCATCACCTGGTGGGGATGTTTGTTGTCATGTATTTGGATGACATACTAATTTATTCTACAGACGTGGAGACTCATCAGGATCACGTCAGACAGGTGTTACAGATCCTTAGAGATAATTGTACGCAAAATTAGAGAAGTGTGTTTTTGCTGTACACAAGGTACAATTCTTGGGCTACCTGCTGTCATCTTCAGGTTTTCGAATGGATCCAGAGAAAGTCCATGCTATATTGGACTGGGATCGACCCGAAAATCTGAAGGCTCTTATGTGGTTTTTGGAGTTCACCAACTATTACCGAAAATGTATTCAGAACTATTCAACAGTGGTGAAACCCTTAACTGACATGACTAAGTGTCATGCCCTGCTCAGATTATGTGCGGAGGTCTGCCAGGTTAGCAGCACGTGTGTAGTTTTTTGTTTTTGTTTTGGAGTTGAGCTGTATCCGCCTCCCTTCAGGTGCTCTGGGTGGAGTCATTTGTAGGAGTTTAAATCACGCCTCTTCCTAGTGTTCCGTGCGGGTTTTAGCTTCAGTCTTGTTCTGTGGAAGGAAGGAAGGAAGGAAGGATTTGCCATTTCTGCTCTGTGACAAGATGAGTTGATTTTGGTTTTCTTTTGGGTGTTCTGTCTAGGCTGTTAGGGAGACGCCTGCCTCCTCCAGGTCCTGAGGAAGCAGGCTGTCTCTTTTCCCCTGTCACCATCTTAAGGATTTTAGGGTATCTTCAGCCTTAGGCACGGGGGCACGTTTATTCCCACCTTCAGGGTCTGAACGTGGGCACAGTAGTCTAGGGAGAGCTGGTAGGGATTTGTAAGGAGGTGACCTTTTATCCCCAGCTTCTGGCCTAGACACTTGTTTGTGGTTTTCTGTGGTATCTTGTATCCTGTCCAGCGTGACACTAAGAAAGAAATAGACGTCTCAGTGTGGTCTGATTTCGGCGTTGTGAGCCTTTTCTGTGGTTAAGGAGTGTTTATCTTCTTCCCCTATACTGGTGCAGCCAGATGTATCCCAACCTTTCGTTGTGGAAGTTGACACATCCAAGGTAGGGGTAGGAGCAGTTTTATCGCAGGGCCCGTCACCTGGTAAATGGCGCCCATGTGCATTTTTCTCTAAAAAACTCTCTGCCGCAGAGAGAAATTACGATGTGAGTAACAGAGTTGCTGACCATTAAGTTGGCTTTTGAGGAGTGGCGTCATTGGTTGGAAAGGGGCGATTCATCCGATCACGGTGTTCACAGATCACAAAAATCTAGCTTACCTGGAGTCGGCTAAATGACTGAACCCGAGTTTTTCACCAGACTCAATTTCATTGTCACTTATCGTCCTGGGGTTAAGAGCGTCAAGGCAGATGCCTTGTCACATAGTTTTCCTGGAGGTGGTGATTTTAAAAATTCCAATACTGTTGGAAGGGGTGGTGATATCCGCTCTATACCCTGACCTAGAGGTGAAGGTGTTAGAGGCTCAGGGAGACACACCAGAGTCTTGCCCCTCTGGGAAATAGTTTGTCCATCAGAAGGTGTTTGAGGAACATCAGTGTACGGTTCTTACGGGACACCCTGGGAGTAGATCCAGTGCCGACCTCATCACTCGTAGATTCTGGAGGTCGGGGTTGCGTAAGTGTGTTGAGGACTATGTGTTGGCCTGTAGTAACTGTGCAGGCGCTAAGGTGACACATACTCGACCGTCTGGATCTCTACCTCCGTTGCCCATTCCGTCCAGACAATGGACTCACTTGTCTATGGATTTTTATTACTGATCTGCCTAATTTGTCTAGGAAGACAGTCATTCTGGTGGTAGTTGATAGTTTTAGTAAAATGGTTCACTTTATAGCATTGCCTGGCTTACCTAATGCTAAAACACTTGTGCAAGTGTTTGTTTAAAACATTGTGAAACTTCATGGCATTCCCTCTGAAGTGGTCTCGGATCGTGGGACTCAGTTTGTGTCCGGATTCTGGAAGGCGTTCTGTACTCAGCCTTCGGTACAACTGTCTTTTTATTCTGCTTTTCATCCTCAGATGAATGGACAGATGGAGCGCACTAATCAGAGTCTGGAGACTTACTTAAGATGTTTTGTTTCTGAGAACTAGGAGGAATGATCCTGGTTTTTGTCTTTGGCGGAGTTTGCCATAAACAATCGAAGATTATTGACTCTCGAGTTCTCCGTAGATCTCCTCAGTATCTTGTTCACTGGAAGGGTTATGGACCAGAGGAGAGGAAGTGGGTACCGGCATCTGATGTGAATGTCAGTCGTTTGGTGAAAGCCTTTCACTGGTTTCATCCGGATAAGGTTGGTCCTGGGTGCCCAGAGGTCACCCGTAGAAGGGGGATACTGTCACGGACGTTCCCGCGACAGGTAGCAGGAGATCTGTGAGACTGGCAACACGTGGCTTAATCTGACATGTTTTCATTTTGGATAAAATTACATCTGTGTTGTTTCTGGTGCTTGCCACACCTTCTATCCCCAGGTGTGGCTATTGTGGTCATTTAACCTTCTCTATTTATTGTTGTTTCTCCCACTATGCTATGCAGTTTAAAGCTTCTGTTGGACTAGTGGTTAGTTTGTTTGGTTCTCGGCTTGGTGCTAACAAAGCTTCATTGAAAATAAATGTTTCCGTTCCCTTTTGTATTTTGTTATGATTTATGTGTGTGTTGCCTTTCCCTTTTCTTTTTCATTAGGCCTGAGGGAGACTCCTGTTCGTCCTTCCCTTTGGAGGAACAGGTAGACTCAGTCCTGACATTAGTTCCAGGGTCCTATAGGGTGAGATAGGATTCTAGGTATCCTGTGTATGAACTTGCCTACCTTTGTGGCCTGTTCATACTGGTAGTCTGTCAGGACTGGAGTTAGGGTTTTCTCTAGGAGGTGTCCATCTTCCTTCCCTAGTATCCAGGCCTTATTCCGGTATCCCATTTCCCTCCTATGCTCGGTGTGGTGTTTTCCTCCCACACACGAGCATGACAAGCAGCCAAACTAGAGACCAAGAGATTAATTTCCAAAGAGAGTAATACTAAACCTAAAATGTTCCTCAATTATATAAATGGTAAAAAGTATAAATCTGATAGTGTCGGCCCTTTACAGAGTAATGAGGGGGGAGTTGCAGACAGCAATGAGGAGAAAGCAAAGCAATTAAATATTTTTTTCTCCACTGTATTCACTGAAGAAAATAAACTGTCAGATAAAATGCAGAATGTAAAAGTAAATTCCCCATTAAAAGTGCCTTGTCTGACCCAGGAAGAAGTACAGCGGCGTCTTAAAAAGATTAAAATAGACAAATCGCCAGGACCAGATGGCATGCACCCCCGTATCCTAAGATAATTAAGTAATGTCATAGCCAGACCCTTATTTCTGCTATTTAAGGACTCTATACTGACAGGGAGTGTTCCACAGGATTGGCGCATAGCAAATGCCAATATTCAAAAAGGGTGCAAAAACAGAGCCTTGAAACTATAGGCTGGTAAGTTTAACATCTGTTGTGGGTAAACTGTTTGAAGGTTTTCTAAGAGATGCTATCTTGGAGTACCTCAATGAAAATAAGCAAATAACGCCATACTTCATGAGGAATCGGTCATGTCAAACTAATTTAATCAGTTTCTATGAGGAGGTAAGTTCTAGACTTGACCGCGACGAATCAATGAATGTCGTATATCTGGACTTCTGCAAAGCATTTGACACTGTACCACATAAAAGGTTAGTATATAAAATTAGAATGCTTGGACTAGAGGAAAATGTCTGTGTGTGGGTAAGTAACTGTGATAGAAAACAGAGGGTGGTTATTAATAGTACACACTCAGATTAGGTCACTGTCACTAGAGGGGTACCACAGGGGTCATTATTGGGCCTATTCTCAGATGGATCTGGATAGATTGGAGGCTTGGGCAGAGAAGTGGCAGATGAGGTTTAACGCTGACAAATGTAAGGTTATGCACATGGAAGGAATAATGCAAGTCACCCGTACATATTAAATGGTAAAACACTGGGTAACAGTGACATAGAAAGGGACCTAGGAATTTTGGTGAACTGCAAACTAAGCTGTAGAAACCAGTGTCAGACAGCTACTGCCAAGGCCAATAAGATAATGGGTTGCATCAAAAGGGGCATAGATGCCTGTGATGAGAACATAGTCCTGCCACTTTACAAATCACTAGTCAGACCACACATGGAGTACTGTGTACAGTTCTGGGCTCTTGTGAACAAGGCAGACATAGCAGAGCTGGAGAGGGTTCAGAGGATTGCAACTAAAGTAATAACTGGAATGGGTGGACTACAGTACCCTAAAAGATTATCAAAATTAGGCTTATTCACTTTAGAAAAAAGACGACTGAGGGGAGATCTAATAACTATGTATAAATATATCAGGTGTCAGTACAGAGATCTCTCCCATCATCTATATATCCCCAGGACTGTGACTGTGATGAGGGGATGTCCTCTGCGTCTGGAGGAAAGAAGGTTTGTACACAAACATAGAAGATGATTCTTTATGATAAAAGCAGTGAGACTATGAAACTCTCTGCCTGAGGAGGTGGTGATGGTGAGTTCACTAAAAGAGTTCAAGAGGGGCCTGGATGTATTTCTGGAGTGTAATAATATTGCAGGCTATAGCTACTAGACATGGGTTGTTGATCCAGGGAGTTTTTCTGATTGCCTGATTGGAGTCGAGAAGGAATTTTTTCCCCTAAAGTGAGGAAAATTGGCTTCTACCTCACAGGGGTGTTTTTGCCTTCCTCTGGATAAACTTGCAGGACAAAAGGCTGAACTGGATGGACAGATGTCTTTTTTCAGCCTTATAAATTATGTTACTACGGTAACTTACCTTGCTGCACTAATTGGGGTTAAAAAGTGATCTAATACTACAGATTTTAGGCTGTTTGCGTTCTTTTTTTTTTATTTAAGTCGTTTTTATTAACAAATTTTGAATTTTAGATACACAAAAATAAAAGGATGGGAGGCTCAACACCTAGACGGATGGATAACTGTGGGTGCACTGCTCACTGGGTCACGTACCCAGTAAGATAAAGGCAATTAGTGAAGGGCAAAAAGCAGGCACAACCACCTTCTGGAGTATATATCAGCAATTTAATTCAATAGTAAAATCTCATATCAGCAAAAACATTCAATGATAAAATATCCAATAAAAAATCCAATAAAAATGGCAGCAATATAATCCATAATAAAATGATAAAATCCAGTAATAAGAACTAGCAGCAATTTGATCCAATGTTAAAATAACTCAGTCCATATGGAATTGATATATACGCAGATGAGGATCACATAAAAGAAACAACGTCTCTGGGTATAGGTATATCAAAGGCTCGTATTTCTTGTATTTCTCGTCTTAAGTATAAAGTCTCCTTATAAGAACAGATAGTGAAAATGTCCCACTCTTAAATGTGTAGGATTGTAATAAAGGAAATCACCGTCAATAATCTGATAGACAGCCCAGTATGTGAATTCACATAGTATAGATAATAGTAATTTGTTCAGCGTATCACTGAAACTCTTACCGCTTGATGGCTACTGGAGTGTCCGTAAGGTGTCTCGGCAGAAAACTGCCTACTCACTTGTGTGATTGGGCACAATCCAGGAAGCGGAGAGTAGAGGCCATTCACCGGGATGCTGACTTCACGAGGTCGGAGCGCTCCGCTGTGTAGCTTGGTCGGTGTGTCTCGTGACTCTGTAGGTCAGGTGATCTTGATGAACAGATCAGGTCAGGTGATCCACAGGTCCTATACGTGGTTGAGAACTGTATTAAAATTTTCTTCTTTTGTGCGCACAATACTTCTATACTTTAGGTCCGGACCAGTAGTAGAAATGTAGAAGCCGCAGTTTGCTATTTGCTAGACGCTTTTCGAGGCGACTTGCCTCTTCCTCAGTAGCTTCAGAACTGCGATCCTCCGATCATTTTTATAGGGCTTCTTGATTGGGCCTCAGACAAAACGTGGATTGGATTCCATGTATGTATATAAAAGGTGGTATGGGTGAGGATCCAATATAGACGTAGTTAAAATAGGATAAAAATGTGATGAAATATACAGACGTATAAAAAATATATATATGTAAAAACATAAGTGGTATTGGACTTTTTCATTAATACTAAGCCAATTATAACTAATTCCCAGACTAATGATTATTAAAGGGAACCTGTCACCAGCTTTATGGTGTCCTAACTACACTGCGTGCAGAATTATTAGGCAAATGAGTATTTTGACCACATCATCCTCTTTATGCATGTTGTCTTACTCCAAGCTGTATAGGCTCGAAAGCCTACTACCAATTAAGCATATTAGGTGATGTGCATCTCTGTAATGAGAAGGGGTGTGGTCTAATGACATCAACACCCTATATTAGGTGTGTATAATTATTAGGCAACTTCCTTTCCTTTGGCAAAATGTGTCAAAAGAAGGACTTGACAGGCTCAGAAAAGTCAAAATAGTGAGATATTGTTGAGGAAAATATTAATTATCGATATTGGCATAAATATTGGTGATTAACATTCCCCCTTTACAGATATCTTGCAGAGGGATGCAGCACTCTTAAAATTGCAAAGCTTCTGAAGCGTGATCATCGAACAATCAAGCGTTTCATTCAAAATAGTCAACAGGGTCGCAAGAAGCGTGTGGAAAAACCAAGGCGCAAAATAACTGCCCATGAACTGAGAAAAGTCAAGCGTGCAGCTGCCAAGGTGCCACTTGCCACCAGTTTGGCCATATTTCAGAGCTGCAACATCACTGGAGTGCCCAAAAGCACAAGGTGTGCAATACTCAGAGACATGGCCAAGGTAAGAAAGGCTGAAAGACGACCACCACTGAACAAGACACACAAGCTGAAACGTCAAGACTGGGCCAAGAAATATCTCAAGACTGATTTTTCTAAGGTTTTATGGACTGATGAAATGAGAGTGAGTCTTGATGGGCCAGATGGATGGGCCCGTGGCTGGATTGGTAAAGGGCAGAGAGCTCCAGTCCGACTCAGACGCCAGCAAGGTGGAGGTGGAGTACTGGTATCATCAAAGATGAGCTTGTGGGGCCTTTTCGGGTTGAGGATGGAGTCAAGCTCAACACCCAGTCCTACTGCCAGTTTCTGGAAGACACCTTCTTCAAGCAGTGGTACAGGAAGAAGTCTGCATCCTTCAAGAAAAACATGATTTTCATGCAGGACAATGCTGCATCACACGCGTCCAAGTACTCCACAGCGTGGCTGGCAAGAAAGGGTATAAAAGAAGAAAATCTAATGACATGGCCTCCTTGTTCACCTGATCTGAACCCCATTGAGAACCTGTGGTCCATCATCAAATGTGAGATTTACAAGGAGGGAAAACAGTACACCTCTCTGAACAGTGTCTGGGAGGCTGTGGTTGCTGCTGCACGCAATGTTGATGGTGAACAGATCAAAACACTGACAGAATCCATGGATGGCAGGCTTTTGAGTGTCCTTGCAAAGAAAGGTGGCTATATTGGTCACTGATTTGTTTTTGTTTTGTTTTTGAATGTCAGAAATGTATATTTGTGAATGTTGAGATGTTATATTGGTTTCACTGGTAAAAATAAATAATTGAAATGGGTATATATTTGTTTTTTGTTAAGTTGCCTAATAATTATGCACAGTAATAGTCACCTGCACACACAGATATCCCCCTAAAATAGCTAAAACTAAAAACAAACTAAAAACTACTTCCAAAAATATTCAGCTTTGATATTAATGAGTTTTTTGGGTTCATTGAGAACATGGTTGTTGTTCAATAATAAAATTAATCCTCAAAAATACAACTTGCCTAATAATTCTGCACTCCCTGTAAGGGCAACATAAATAAGTGATTGATTCTCATAGCACAATGCTGGGCCACTTTCTTTAATTGACCCAGTCAATCTGCCAACATCTTGTATTGAAAAGCTCCAGCTGATAATGATGAGTCATGAATATTCATGAGCTCCTGACTCACCCCGCCCACCTGCTGCTGAATGACAGTTTGTGATTATGACTGTATATGATTGTATATAATTTGTTAGATTATAATCAAATATCCACATGACATCCCTTTAAGATTTATTTGCGTTTTTTCTGCGTTTTTTTTCTAATATGTAGTATTTTCTCACTGTCACTTCTTACGTGAAGATAAAACAATTGGCCCTTCTTTACCTATTTACCCTGAGATCACGTATACCAAAGTTCCCTCTCTAGCGGTCAAAATAGCTCCAACTAAAAAATAAAAAGAATGTTAACTCTGGACCCATAGCCAAATGGGCAGGCTTACAAGGGTTCTTTAGATGTGGAAGCTGTTCCAATTGTGAAATTACAAACCATAAAAAAATAGGACAGGTCGTATCGACGAGCAACAACTACAAATAGGAAATCAAGGAGTTTCTCACATGTAACACCACTGATGTGATTTATTTACTTCAGTGTACATGTGACAAACAATATATAGGAAGGACGAAGACAACATTAAAGAAAAGAATCTCAGAGCATATCGCTAATATACGTAAGGGCTATGAAAAACACACTGTATCAAGACATTTTAAGACACATCATGATCAAGACCTGAGTACATTACGATATGTAGCTTTAGAAAGAGTATAACCAAATTGGAGAGGAGGAAATCATATTATGCGTATGTCTTGTACAGAATCTAGAAGGATTTTTGAATTTGGTACGTTGGTTCCAAAGGGTCTCAATGCAGATCTAGAGGTATTTGGTTTTCTATAATGGCTACCTGGGACCGATGGGACATCAGAGTCCGGCTGTTTCATTTCCAGCACTCTGATCTCCCCTTGCTCCCATGGTCCCAAAAATTCTACCTACATTGCAATATCCTGCCCATAATTTGAACATCCAGTGGAACAAAGAAGAAATAGGAGCAAAATGTGACAAAAAGAGAAATAAACAACGATAAAAAGAAGAAAAAAACATGAATCCATAAAAATTTTTGAAAATACTACATATTAGAAAAAATGCAGAAAAAAACGCCAATAAATCGCAATAACCATAAGTCTGGGAATTATTTATAATTGGCTTAGTATTAAGAAAGTCCAATACCACTTATGTTTTTCCATATAAATATTTTTTATACGTCTGTATATTTCATCACCTTTTCATCCTATTTTAACTACGTCTGTATTGGATCCTCACCCATACCACCTTTTATATACATACATGGAATCCAATCCACGTTTTGTCTGAAGCCCAATCAAGAAGCCCCTATAAAAATGATCGGAGGATCGCAGTTCTGGAGCTACTGAGAAGAGGCAAGGCGCCTCGAAACCGTCTAGCAAATAGCGAACTGCGGCTTCTACATTTCTACTACTGGTCGGACCTAAAGTATAGAAGTATTGTGCGCACAAAAGAAGAAATTTAATACAGTTCTCAACCACGTATAGGACCTGTGGATCACCTGACCTGACCACCTGATCTGTTTCATCAAGATCACCTGACCTCAGAGTCACGAGACCCACCCACCAAGCTACACAGCGGAGCGCTCCGACTTCGTGAAGTCAGCGTCCTCCGGGTGAATGGCCTCTACTCTCCGCTTCCTGGATTGTGCCCGATCACACACGTGAGTAGGCAGGTTTTCTGCCGAGGAACACCTTAACAGACACTCCAGTAGCCATCAAGTGTAAGAGTTTTCAGTGATACGCTGAACAAAATTACTATTATCTATACTATGTGAATTCACATACTGGGCTGTCTATCAGATTATTGACGGTGATTTCCTTTATTACAATCCTACACATTTAAGAGTGGGACTTCCTTTACATTTTCACCATCTGTTCTTATAAGAAACTTTATACTTAACACAAGAAATACGAGCCTTTGATATACCTATACCCAGAGAAATTGTTTTCTTTTATGTGATCCTCATCTGCGTATATATCAATTCCATATGGACTGAGTTATTTTACCATTGGATCAAATTGCTGCTAGTTCTTATTACTGGATTTTATCATTTTATTATTGATTATATTGGCTGCCATTTTTATTGGATTTTTTATTGGATATTTTATCATTGAATGTTATTGCTGATATGAGATTTGACTATTGAATTAAATTGCTGATATATACTCCAGAAGGTGGTTGTGCCTGCTTTTTGCCCTTCACAAATTTAGAATTTTACATACAGACAACCCCAACTTCCCCCTTTCCCTCCACCCACATAATATCCTGAAGATGCTCTCCATCCGCCACCCCACTCACCTCCCGACCACACATCATTTCAGCGAGCCAAATACATGCTCCTCCCCTCCACAGGCTCCCATCAATACACATGAATGAAAAAAATTGATTTTATTGATAAGAGTACTTTTGTTATCCGACCCATCTTCTCTTAATTAAACAGTGTATTGACATTCCCTAATCCCCGCAAGAGACCGTCAATCACGGAGCCAAATACATACATCAGGCATTAGTACCTCACACCAGTCCCAAGCGGTATCTCTGAAGTTCCCTGGACGCCA
The DNA here is from genome assembly GCF_905171765.1 of Bufo bufo. Taxonomy (NCBI): domain Eukaryota; kingdom Metazoa; phylum Chordata; class Amphibia; order Anura; family Bufonidae; genus Bufo; species Bufo bufo. Next base: position 553,348,961 of record NC_053391.1, read on the forward strand.
GACCTGGGGCATCAATCCAGGGAGCCCAGAGCTTTTCAAATTTGGTCAGAGCACCCCTTTTCCTATAAACCCCACGTTCCAAATTGACTAGCCAATTAATCTTGGCTATATATTCAGTTCTACTAGGACTACACTCATCCAGCCAATACTGGGCAACCAGTTTATGAGCCATATATAACATTCTGGCCACTGCCACTTTTCTGGGCTCAGTGATTGGCAGGTATCCCAATACACAAACAAAAATGGGGTCACATCCAATGTAATTTCATATAGAGAATCAATAAGATGCAGCACAGCATGCCAAAAGCCTTCCAGGGCCGAGCACAACCACAGCATGTGTAACGTGCCCGCATCCTCCTCCCCACATCAAGGACATTTGGAGTCCAAGAGGAGTCCTATATTAAACAGAAACTGAGGGGTTTTGTAAACCCGATGGATCAGGTATAATTGTGACAACCTGTGGGCTGCGGAGTCCTCTCCAATATCTCCTGCCACTAGTTTTCCTCTAACGGCCCGCCCCATCTCTACTTCCCACTTTGCCCTACTGTTCACTGGGTATTCTTGCAGAAATCGGTCTAATATAGCCTGATAGAGCAGGGAAATAACTCCAGACAAAGAATTCCTCTGGTCTACAAGGGCAATGATTTTGTTTTGATGTACATTACTCAACATATACCGTCATCATGGTCAGCCCGGAAGGCATGGCGCAGCTGTAAGTAGCTATAAAAGTCAGAGGATGGTAAACTAGTTTCCCTCTGAAGTTGCTCATAAGTTTTAAGATCATTTTGATCAAGAAGTTGGTGAAACTCTGATAATACCCTATGATGCCACCCCCCCATACCCTGCAAGGAGCCCAGATGTGGCAACCACGGAGTGTCCCATATTGAAATATACTGCGTGATGCCCTTTATGCCTTGTATGTCCCTCACTTTCCATCATGTCTTATGCAGGAGAAGTAGCGTAGGGAACGCAGACCTGACATTTTCAGCTATCTGCCTCTAACGCTTCGCATTGGTTTAGTACCGCCAGGAATCCTCTCAGTAACCTTTTTTGGGTATCTCCCTCCCCTTTCCCAACCCCACATATGCTGAAGTTGACCGGCTAGGAAGTACAACCACGGATTAGGAAGAGCCAATCCCCCATCGGTTTTACTTCTTTGCAGTGTCCTCAGCCTCAACCGTGCCGAGCCCCCTTTCCATATGAGCTCTCTAAACTATTTATTGAGTGAAAAAACCTGAGAGGCAACCATATGGGGGAATTATGTAGCAGATAAAGTAGCTGTGGCATCCAGATAATCTTAATATTATTAATCTGTCCTACCACTGACAGCGGTAGCTTGGACCATACATGCATTTTCTGTTCAAATCTGCCTATGAGGTGGGAATAAATTCAGCCTCTCATAATCTCCTAGACACCTCCACCCCCAAATACTTAAATTCACTCACCACTTGCAGTCCTGTCTGAGTTTAAGTCACAGAATGATCCACATTATCCATAGGGAGGAGGGACTATTTGCTCCAATTTATAACCAAGCCGGAGTAGCGCCTAAAAGAACCGATGACCTCCATAACCTCCGGTAGGGACTCCCTAGCCTCGGCCAGGAACAGCAAGGCATCGTCCGCATATAATGCAATTTTCTCCTGTGACCCGCCTCGGCTAAACCCTGTAATCTTGCCATGACTCCTAAAAATAGCCGCCAATGGCTCTATGACCAGGGCAAACAGTAACGGAGATAAGGGCAACCTTGCCTGGTTCCACTGTATAGCCGGAATCCCTCTGATAGACATCCGTTCACCCGTACCTGCGCTGTAGGCCTACCATATAACAGCCGAACCCAAGCTATGAAACTATCCCCCAACCCAAATCTCTCTAATACCTCCCACAGATACTCCCACTCAATGCTATCAAATGCCTTAGCGGAATCCAGGGAACAGATGACCCTATCCCCAGGGTTGTCCACTGGAATCTGCATATTAAGATATAGATGTCTGATATTAACCGCCGTGGACCTATCTGGCAAAAATCCAGACTGATCCGTATTTATAATGGAGGATATGACCTTAGAGAGGCACATAGTCAGCACCTTAGCCAATATCTTTATGTCTGTGGACAAAAATGATATAGGTCGGTATGAATCGGGAAGGAAAGTGTTTGTTTTTTCCCGGCTTAGGGAGAACAACTATAATAGCCTCCTGCATGGATGCTGGAAGCGCCCCCATCTCCGAGGCCTCCTGGTAAACCCTCAACAACTGAGGTAGTAAAATATCTCCAAACTTCTTATGAATTTCTACCGGCAGCCCATCAGTACCCGGTGATTTATTATTAGCCATGGAAGATACTGCTTCCTCAATTTCTAGAAGTTGTAGCGGACCATTAATCGTGCCTCTATCTGAATCTGACAGCCTAGGCAAGGGTACCACATGTAAACTTGATGCTATGGCATCCCTATTACAACCTATACGTGACTGATACAAATCGGCATAAAAGGAGACAAAGACAGACATTATTGCCTGGCTATCCACAATTTACGTTCCATCCACCCCCTGTAAAGCAGTGACATATGCCGACATGGACTGTGCCCTAGCCAAAAGGGTTAGTAGGTGGCCCGCCTTCTCCCACTCATCAAAATACTTCTGTCGCTGAAAGGATTGCTTTGTGCGGGCAAGTTCCACAGCATCCAAGTTATATGCATCCTGTGCCTCCTTCCAGACAGATAAAGACAGCTGATCGCCCTTCTCCACAAAGTTCGCCTCTGTCACCCCAACCGGGTCTCTCAAAAATTCTCCAAACTGTCGACTTTTAAGTTTGGCTCTACTAATTCTTTGAATAAGCACCACCTTTAAGCAAGCCTTCATGGCGTCCCATACCACCCCGCCCGCGGCTGAGCCTGTATTCAGATTAAAATACTCCTGTATAGTGGAACTAATATATGAACAGTCAATTACCTGTAACCAGAAGGAATTAAATGTCCATAGCCGTTGAGAAATAGGAACCACAAGCGAGGCGGACAGTCGCAGAAGAAAAAGGGAATAGTCAGACAAAGCCCTAGACAAGTATTTCACCTCCAACACCTGTCTGCTCACCAACTCAGATCCCGGTGCCAGATCAATGCGTGATAAAGCCTTGTGCGATCTGGTATAGCAAGAGAACTGGCGTACATTGGGATGTCGAGTACGCCAGAAATCTATCAGAGCCACCTCCACCAACAATCTACCAAAGGCTCATACAGGAGAATCGGCATCTGCCCGTGCCCCCCCATATCTATCCCAGTAGGGGTGAATAATATTGTTAAAGTCTCTCACATAATAACAGGTATATTAGGGTTACCATTAATAAATGTCAAGGCACCTCTTAACGCCACACTGCTATAAGGTGGAGGCATATATATCGATACTAACAGATATTCCTGTGTGAAGATAGTACAGTGTATGCAAATAAAGCGACCTTCAGGGTCGATACAGGACGACTGAACCTGGAAGGGAATTGATTTATGGACTAGGACGCTAACCCCTCCAGAATAGCTAGATAACGCTGAGTGGAAAGTATGACCCATCCATGACCTATAAATGGGGTTTCTTGCAAACATACAATAGGAAATACGGGCGCAGATAATCCATCACGGCAAATCGTTTTGATAGATCACCCAAGCCACGCACATTCCAGCTCACAATATTAAATACATTAGCTATACTTAGACATCAGAACTATGATCTAGCTGATAACCGACCATATTAGGAGAATTGTAGATGGAAGCAATACAATGGCGGTGCAGTACCAGTAAGCAGGCATGATATCACAGATACAGAGCATCAATACGGACATGCTATAAAAAGTCCACAGAAAAAGAGAGCAACAAAAACAAAAACCAGAACAAGAAAATCGTGCCTGCATTACATCATCCAACAGGGCGAGCCACAAGTTCTCCTTGAAACCGGACATATAAGCAGCGTTTCAAACCCTCTACTGCTGCTGAGCGAAATTGTCCCCCGCCATAAAAGGATACATGTGCTCCGTGGGCAGTTCAGTAGTAGAACATTAGAGGGGTAACCTCCAAACAGGTCGCTCAGTGACAACTGAGGGTACAAACTTGAAATAAAACGGACGTCTGTAACGGTCGCGTACACACACACAAAGAGGGGAGGATAGTGACCACTGCGCTCCACCCTCACCCCTGGCCCTGCCTACTTGCCTCGCAAGTCCAAGTGACAGGGGACAACTGGACGGCAATCCCTAGCTTGGAATAACTGCTGGGAGGACAGACCAGACAAACAAAAGAACATGAACAGACCGAGTCAATACCAGGAGAGCAACAAAGTACAAATAGAGCAAGCAGAGAATAGTCAGGAGAAGCCGGGGTCATAAATACCAGAAGTGTCGTGAAGTACCAAAGGAGTCATGTCGCGGCCTATGGTGTGCGCTGTGACACTGTTGCTACACTTGCGGTTGCCCGCGGCAACGTGCTGCTGTTAGAGCATGCGGTGGCAGTGTCTTGGCCTTCTGCGTGATTGCCGGGACATGGTTGCCACGCATGCTGTTGCCGGTGGTAACATGTGCATTGGTATGCTTGTGTGTGCACTTCCCCTTTAAGTGGTTTCCTTCCCTTGTCTGGTGTTGGGAGGGTTAACTCCCTTCCTAGTGTTTTGTTAACACTGGGTTTATGTGTGTGTGTGTGGCTGCTTGGGCTATTTAGCCTCTGCTGGATGCCTGAAGCTGAGGGGTACTCCAGCCATGGTGTCTGCTGGAGCTATCCTCCTGGTCTTCATATTCCATCTGTCCAGTGAGGGCCACCCTTGTGGTCATAGATGATGTTCTTATGGTGTCTCACGTTTATTGCAGCTATGGAGGTCCTGGGTTTCTGTGTGGTTTGTGGTGTGTGCTGTGTCCTTTTAATGTTGGTGTGGACACCAGCACTTGTGCATGGGTTCCAGTCAGTGTGTCTGTGGCAGGTAAGTGTGTTACTGGTTTCACTTACTTGCCATCTCCTTATAGCTGTATGTGTTCCCCTCTCCTTGCAGCCTGGCCTCAGATAGAGACTCCTTTTCCTCCATGACTGGGATGAACAGGTTGTCTCTCCCCTGCTCCTAAGTGAGGGATTACCAGGGCGACTTAGGGTTTCTAGGAATCCTGAGTATGAGTCGTCCTACCATCGGGGTCCGCTCATACAGTGAGGAGTCAGGGAGAGGATTAGGGACGCGGTAGGAGGTGACCTGCTCCCTTATTACTCCATTTGACCTGGCTGATCCCCTTTACCGTTTGATACCGCACGGTGGGGGATTTCCCCCACTCCCCGCTGTGACAAGTCAGCAGAGGATCGTCAGGAGGTAGCCGGGGTCAGGATTCCAGGAGAACAGCAAAGTACACAGGGAACAGGCAAAGGATTGTCAGGAATCAAGCAAAAGTAAGTACGCCAGGAATGCAAAATCACAGAAGGAACCTAAATAATAGGCAACTTGTGGCCAGCAGGCTGCCTGTTTATATACTGAGTAACAGGGGTCATGTGACGTGGCCAGCGTCACATGACTCGCCCTGCTGTAAATGGCTGAGCACCGAGTGCCCAGCTCGATGCTCAGGCTTTATCAGGTTGCTGGGGTAACCGAGGACGCCGGCCGCTCTGAAGAGACGTGCGCTCCTGTACAGAGGCGGGGCACCGTTGGCACTGCGGAGAATCAGCGCATCGGCGGCGCCACGTGACAACGTTCATCATCTCTCCTCCTGTCGTAGCTGATGTTCATGCTGGTCAATCCACAAGGCCGCATCTTTCGGTGTACTGAAGAAATGAACAGATCCCAGAGCAGACACCCGCAGACCTGCCGGGTACATCATAGAATAGGACACTTGCAAGGAACGAAGTCGCTACTTGACATCCAAGAACTGGCTTCGCTTTTTTTTGACCTCTTAGGAAAAATCCTGAAAGAACGCAATTGTTTGCCCATTAATGGTGATGTCAGGGCAGTTTATGTCTTCCTGTAAAATGGCATCTCCGTCTCTGTAATGAAGTAACTTAATCAGAAAGTGTCGTGGAGGCGATCCTGGCTGCAGCAGTCTGGTTGGGACTCGATGCGCCCGTTCCACTGCATATAGTGGGGAAAGCACCTCAGTGCCGAAAACTTCTTTAAGCCAGCTTTCAAAGTAGGACGTAGGATCTTGTCCCTCAACTTTTTCAGGGATCCCCAGAAGTCGAACATTGTAGCATCTAAGGCTACTTTCACACTGCCGTGATGTCTCTTCAGACGGATCCACTCCTATAATGCAGACGTTTGGATCCGTTCAGAACGGATCCGTCTGCATTATAGTTTAAAAAAAATTCTAATTGTGAAAGTAGCCTGAACGGATCCGTCCAGACTTTACATTGAAAGTCAATGGGGGACGGATCCGTTTGAAGATTGAGCCATATGGTGTCATCTTCAAGCGGATCCGTCCCCATTGACTTCCATTGTAAGTCTGGACGGATCCGCTCGCCTCCGCACGGCCAGGCGGACACCCGACGCTGCAAGCAGCGTTCAGGTGTCCGCTTGCTGAGCGGAGCGGAGGCTGAACGCTGGCAGACTGATGCATTCTGAGCGGATCCGCGTCCACTCAGAATGCATTAGGGCTGGACGGATGCGTTCGGGGCCGCTTGTGAGCCCCTTCAAACGGAGCTCACGAGCGGACACCCGAACGCAGGTGTGAAAGTAGCCTAAGGCGGTTCTCTAGATTGTCAAAGTTGGCAATTAATGCTGAGATCTGCTGTTCATGGGTCCGGGATGCCCTGGTTAGAGGGGGCAACTTATCTTCCACCTCACTGAAACAGCCCTCCACCTCTACAATTCGTTCATTAACTTTCTGCAAGTCATGGCGAATAAAGGAGAACACTTGCTTCAAGGACCCCAGTTGCTGTTGTAACGCTGTCAGGGCCACTCCACACTGGGTAACTGCCCTGAAGACATCTTTTAATGTTGGCTCTGCAATTTGGGGATATATGGACCGCTCCTTCTCTGCCACAACTGCCTCCTCAGCCCCTGCTGCACCAACCTTCATATTTTCATCTTGGGCTCCTCCTGCAGTAGTCTTCTCCTCAGTGTGAATCGTCTCCTCCACCTCCAAATCCTCTGCCATATAAGGTCCCTTCAGCTCTAGCATCTTCTGTTGTGCCCTGGAGCTCACCATACTCCGTGCCGCTACCGGCACACCTCCCGCTCTGCCTTGCTTCTTCACTGTGAGCAGCATGTCGGCTCCATCTTGCGCACCGCACTCGGCACCTCCCGCCGTCTCCCTGCTCTTTTTGGCGGCGCCTCCGACCATTGGACCACCCCAGATGGACACTGGGCTATAAATGCCGAAACAAAGACGCTGTGGTCAGTCCCAGGAAGGCTCAGATAAGCCCACGGAGCAGGCTTTTGGAATAAGGTGGCAGGGAGCTAACTCGCGCTGCTACCGCTCACATCCCCGGTCAGGCCACACACCCCTGTTTGCATTCTTTGATACATAAGCAATTCTGTTAACCCTTGATTATGATATTGGGGTGAAACTGCGGTCTGATACTACAGAATTTGGGGGGTTAATGTTCTTTTATATATAATTCAATCCGTTAAACCTTGATTGTGTAATTGGAGAGAAATTGCGGCTTTATACTACAGATTTTGGGGTCTTCGCGTTCTTTTATATATAATTCAATCCGTTAATCCTTGATTGTGTAATTGGGGTGAAATTGTGGCTTGGTACTACAGATTTTGGGGTATTCACATTCTTTTATATATAATTCAATCCGTTAATCCTTGATTGTGTAATTGGGGTGAAATTGTGGCTTGGTACTACAGATTTAAGGGTCTTCGCTTTCTTTTATATATAATTCAATCCGTTAATGCTTGATTGTCTAATTGGGGTGAAATTGCGGCTTGATACTACACATTTTAGGGTCTGCGTGTTCTTTTATATATAATTAAATCTGTTAATCCTTAATTGTCTAATTGGGGTGAAATTGCGGCTTCATACTACGGATTTTAGGGTACTCGCGTTTTATTTTACATAAGTATATCTGTTAATCCCTAATTGTATAATTGGGTAAAATTGCGGTCTGATACTACAAGCTTTGGGTTGTTAATTTTATATATATAAAAAGTCTACACACCCCTGTTAAAATGTCAGGTTTCTGTGCTGTAAAAAAAAATTAGACAAAGATAAATCATTTCAGAACATTTTCCACCTTTAATGTGACCTATAAACTGTACAACTCAATTGAAAAACAAACTGAAATCTTTTAGGTAGAGGGAGGAAAAAATATAAAAATAAAATAATATGGTTGCATAAGTGTGCACACCCTTAAACTAATACTTTGTTGAGGCACCTTTTGATTTTATTATAGCACTCAGTCTTTTTGGGTATGAGTCTATCAGCATGGCACATTTTGACTTGGCAAGATTTGCTTACTCTTCTTTGCAAAAACACTCCAAACCTGTCAGATTGCGAGGGCATCTCCTGTGCACAGCCCTCTTCAGATCACCCCACAGATTTTCAATCGGATTCAGGTCTGGGCTCTGGCTGAGCCATTTCAAAACTTTAATCTTCTTCTGGTGAAGCCATTCTTTTGTTGATTTGGATGTATGCTTTAGGTCGTTGTCATGCTGAAAGATGAAGTTCCTCTTTATGTTCAGCTTAAAGCAGAAGCCTGAAGGTTTTGTGCCAATATTGACTGGTATTTGGAACTGTTCATAATTCCCTCTAGCTTAACTAAGGCCCCAGTTCCAGCTGAACAAAAACAGCCCCAAAGCATAATGCCGCCACCACCATGTTTCACTGTGGGTATGGTGTTCTTTTGGTGATGTGCAGTGTTGTTTTTGCGCCAAACATATATTTTAGAATTATGGCCAAAAAGTTCAACCTTGGTTTCATCAGACCATAACACCTTTTCGCACATGCTTTTGGGAGACTTCAGATGTGTTTTTGAAAAATGTAGCCTGGCTTGGATGTTTTTCTTCTTAAGAAAAGGATTTCATCTTGCCACTCTACCCCATAGCCCAGACATATGAAGAATAAGGGAGATTGTTGTCACATGTACCACACAGCCAGTACTTGCCAGATATTCCTGCAGCTCCTTTAATGTTGCTGTAGGCCTCTTGGCAGCCTCCCAGACCAGTTTTCTTCTCGTCTTTTCATCAATTTTGGAGGGACGTCCAGTTCTTAGTAATGTCACTGTTGTGCCATATTTTCTCCTCTTGATGATGACTGTCTTCACTGTGTTCCATGGTATATCTAATACCTTGTAAATTATTTTGTACCCTTCTCCTGATTGATGCCTTTTAACAATGAGATCCCTCTGATGCTTTGGAAGCTCTCTGTGGACCATGGCTTTTGCTGTTGGATGCGACTAAGAAAATTTCAGGAAAGACCTACTAGAGCAGATGAACTTTTATTTGGGGTTAATCAGAAGCACTTTAAATGATGGCAGGTGTATGCTGACTCCTATTTAACATGATTTTGAATGTGATTGCTTAATTCTGAACACAGCTACATCCCCAGTTATAAGAGGGTGTGCACACTTATGCAACCCCATTATAGATATTTTTTTTGTTTTTGTTTTCTTCCCTCCACCTAAAAGATTTCAGTGAAAAAAACAAGGGTTTGCTCATTTTATGGGTGGTATTAGATGCCCTATAAATATTCTGGGATAACACTTCATACTAGGCTTGACAAAGACTAGGTGTTAGTTAAAACGTTGCTGCTTTTGATGCATCTTTTTGTACATGTTCTTATGGACTAATTGCTAAATAAAGGATCTTTGGACGAAAATGCTGCCGTCATATTCCATTTTGAATATTCATCTGTGAAGCGCCGTGGATCTGGTGCTATTGTGCTTTTATGCATACCTAGAATATTTGCTACTTATGCAACTGTTTTCATTTTCTTAGTCTAGATGGGCAGGGGCTTTATTTTTTTTATTTTTTTGCTATGGGGCCCTCTGAAGTATAGTTGAGGACCTATAGGTCACCAATATTTTATTCCCAGAAAACCCTCTCAAAGCTTAAGAGACATGATAACTGCTTGAAATATAAGGACATATTGACATACAGTATATACTCAGATTTAAAATATTAGAAATATATAATATATATGCTCTTCTACTCTACATAATGTGCATATTGCGGGGATATATGTAAGTGCTATAATAATGCCTAATGACCAAATCCTCCTAGCCTTTCTGGAAATTTATTTGTGCACCATTTGGCACAATAAAGACTCAGAAATATGTACCGTATATCCGTTATCTTAAGCTTATAAATTACAGGACAGAGACTCTTCTGTTATTTTACGGGATCATAGCTGCTATTCCCTACTTTACAAGGAACAGGACGGCCTCATTACCAAAGGTTTCAGAGCAGATGACGCACTAACCCTGCCAGTGAAACGCTGCTGGCATAAAATCTCGACATCCTGTTGTCAGTCTAAACTTGCTCAGAACTAATGGCATCAGCTGCTATAATTGAATTTCTACGCTTCCCACTTGGTTTTATGCTAAGCTGATGCAGTATCACATTTACCAATGTTCACATGTTGTGTCCAATAACTTCTAATTCTTTGGTTAATATACAGGGAGTGCAGAATTATTAGGCAAGTTGTATTTTTGAGGATTAATTTTATTATTGAACAACAACCATGTTCTCAATGAACCCAAAAAACTCATTAATATCAAAGCTGAATATTTTTGGAAGTAGTTTTTAGTTTGTTTTTAGTTTTAGCTATTTTAGGGGGATATCTGTGTGTGCAGGTGACTATTACTGTGCATAATTATTAGGCAACTTAACAAAAAACAAATATATACCCATTTCAATTATTTATTTTTACCAGTGAAACCAATATAACATCTCAACATTCACAAATATACATTTCTGACATTCAAAAACAAAACAAAAACAAATCAGTGACCAATATAGCCACCTTTCTTTGCAAGGACACTCAAAAGCCTGCCATCCATGGATTCTGTCAGTGTTTTGATCTGTTCACCATCAACATTGCGTGCAGCAGCAACCACAGCCTCCCAGACACTGTTCAGAGAGGTGTACTGTTTTCCCTCCTTGTAAATCTCACATTTGATGATGGACCACAGGTTCTCAATGGGGTTCAGATCAGGTGAACAAGGAGGCCATGTCATTAGATTTTCTTCTTTTATACCCTTTCTTGCCAGCCACGCTGTGGAGTACTTGGACGCGTGTGATGGAGCATTGTCCTGCATGAAAATCATGTTTTTCTTGAAGGATGCAGACTTCTTCCTGTACCACTGCTTGAAGAAGGTGTCTTCCAGAAACTGGCAGTAGGACTGGGAGTTGAGCTTGACTCCATCCTCAACCCGAAAAGGCCCCACAAGCTCATCTTTGATGATACCAGCCCAAACCAGTACTCCACCTCCACCTTGCTGGCGTCTGAGTCGGACTGGAGCTCTCTGCCCTTTACCAATCCAGCCACGGGCCCATCCATCTGGCCCATCAAGACTCACTCTCATTTCATCAGTCCATAAAACCTTAGAAAAATCAGTCTTGAGATATTTCTTGGCCCAGTCTTGACGTTTCAGCTTGTGTGTCTTGTTCAGTGGTGGTCGTCTTTCAGCCTTTCTTACCTTGGCCATGTCTCTGAGTATTGCACACCTTGTGCTTTTGGGCACTCCAGTGATGTTGCAGCTCTGAAATATGGCCAAACTGGTGGCAAGTGGCACCTTGGCAGCTGCACGCTTGACTTTTCTCAGTTCATGGGCAGTTATTTTGCGCCTTAGTTTTTCCACACGCTTCTTGCGACCCTGTTGACTATTTTGAATGAAACGCTTGATTGTTCGATGATCACGCTTCAGAAGCTTTGCAATTTTAAGAGTGCTGCATCCCTCTGCAAGATATCTCACTATTTTTGACTTTTCTGAGCCTGTCAAGTCCTTCTTTTGACACATTTTGCCAAAGGAAAGGAAGTTGCCTAATAAATATGCACACCTGATATAGGGTGTTGATGTCATTAGACCACACCCCTTCTCATTACAGAGATGCACATCACCTAATATGCTTAATTGGTAGTAGGCTTTCGAGCCTATACAGCTTGGAGTAAGACAACATGCATAAAGAGGATGATGTGGTCAAAATACTCATTTGCCTAATAATTCTGTACAGGGTGTAGTATGTGTGCTCGTCTACATTTTTGAAAGATTTTTCTTTATTTCTTCAACTGACAAATCCATAACACAGAAACTTACCACTTATACATTACATATCATAGTTCCCACCAACACCCATTTTTTTACAAGAGGAGAGAAGGGGAAAATGGAGACATTTTTGATAACATTTTTAACTTCAATTAAACAGATATTGTAAAAGTGTCTCCTAAAGACATTGCTTTAAACTAAAGATTATAGCACTCAAAGGGTGTGACCCCACAGTATGGCTGGCCGCAACTGACCCGCCCGCCTGCGGAAACCAAAGGCCGCAAAAGTTTTGCCCCAAATTAATTTTCCCAGGTCTCTCTTTAAAGGGGTTGCATCCCCCAATAAACACAATATGCGATATTGCAAAACCTCATTTTGAAAAATCCCACTAAGAGTGCCAGGTTGTCACGGTACCTTCTGTGACAGAGGTTAGAAGATCAGAGAGACTGACTGCACATGAGGTTAACTGACAGTCTCTTGATTCTCAGTGTTGTGGTTTGGTAATGACCACACCTCTTGTCAGGTGCAGCCCGTGTCTGCACTGGTTGGACAGCTGCAGGGTCTGTCTTTGGAAGTAGCTGACCTCCGCGTGACCGTCTTGCAGATCCAGAGACCACAGGCGGCTGGTTCCGATGGGGGGGTACCAGGCCTGCCCTAAACCTAAGGTTGCCGTCCCAGACAGATTTTCCAGGGGTAGCGACAATTTCATTCAGTTCAGGGAGTCGTGCAAATTGTACTTTAAGCTGCGTCTGTACTCTTTTGGGGATGTGAGTCGTGTGGGTATGATCATTTCATTGCTTAAAGGTGACGCCCAGTCTTGGGCTTTTTCTCTGCCGACTGGATCACAGTCCCTCGAGTCGGTAGATGAATTTTTTAGAGCCCTGAGTCTTATTTACGATGACCGGGATCGGATCTCTGAGGCCGAGATTATATTACGTGGTTTTGCGGCAGGGAGAGCGGAGACTTATTGCTCTGAATTTAGGAGATGGTCTACAGATACGGAGTGGAATGATCCTGCTCTCCGTAGCCAATTCTGTCAGGGGCTATCTGAGAGGCTGAAGGACGCGTTGGCGTTAAATGAAAATCCTGAGTCTTTGGAAGCAGCTACAGTATGTCCCTTGCTGTACGTCTTGATAGATGCCTGAGAGAGAGATCTAGGGTTCCTCATCATGAGGACGTACTGTCGAATAATGTGGCGACTTTCTGTGACACTTATGGTGGAGAGACACCTGTGGTTACGCCTTGTGACGAGCCTATGCAGTTAGGAGGAGCTACTCCTGGAACTGCTGGCAAGAGCTTTGGTCATATGAAAGGAGTCTGTTTTTGTTGTGGAAAGAAGGGACATTTTGTAAATATATGTCCGTACATTCAGCGTCAAGATGAAAACAAAAAAAAAGTTTAATCCCCAACTTACTATTAGTGGTGTGCATTAGACAAATATATTTCGGTGTTTGCAATTGATTCCGCTCCACTCACTCAAAAATGTTTATCACAAATTGTGCAGGACATCCGTTTAAGTATCAAGTATCCATCTCGTGTTTTGTGCTGGAGGGTCTGCCTGCTCTGGTGGTGTTAGGTTTACCATGGTTAAGTAAACATAATCCTACCATTGATTGGCAAGCAAGACAGATTCTTGATTGGAGCAATTATTGCATAGACAACTGTCTTAGCACATCGCTTTCTGTTATAACCACTAAAGCTGTACCTTCGTTTATTTCTTATTTTGCTGATGTATTCTCTGAAAGTGGAAACCAGGAGTTACCCCCACATCGAGAGTATGATTGCCCCGTCAACCTTATTCCCGGAGCTAAATTGCCCAAATCTCGGATGTATAATCTTTCTGAACCCGAAAGAGCAGCCATGTGAGAGTATATCACAGAGAGTTTGGCTAAGGGACATATTAGACCGTCCAAATCCCCAGTTGATGCAGGGTTTTTCTTTGTTAAGAAAAAGGACGGAACTCTTAGACCATGTCTGGATTTTCGTAAGCTTAATCGTATCACTGTCCGTGACCCTTACCCCCTTCCTTTGATCCCAGATTTGTTCAATCAGATTGTCGGAGCCAAGGTGTTCTCTAAGTTGGATTTGAGGGGGGAATATAATCTGGTAAGGATCAAGGAGGGGGACGAATGGAAGACGGCCTTTAATAGCCCTGAAGGTCATTTTAAGAATATGGTCATGCCTTTTGGGTTAACCAATGCCCCTGCAATTTTTCAACATTTCATTAATGACATCTTTCATCATCTGGGGGCAGGTTTGTTGTGGTGTATCTGGATTGTATACTAATTTATTCTCCAGACATGGAGACTCATCAGGATCACGTGAGACAAGTGTTACAGATCCTAAGAGAGAGTAAATTGTATGCTAAGATGGAGAAGTTTGTATTTGCAGTTCCGGAAGTACAATTCCTGGGTTACTCTCATCTTCAGGTTTTCGTATCGATCCTGAAAAGGTCCGTGCAGTGTTGGACTGGGATCAACCCGAAAATCTGAAAGCGCTTATGCGATTTTTGGGGTTCATCAACTACTACTGTAAATTTATTTTGAACTACTCGACTATGGTTAAGCCTTTAACGCAGGGCCGGTGCAAGGATTTTTGCCGCCCTAGGCAAAGATCCATTTTGCTGCCCCCTCATGTCACTCACTCACTGACAGACACACACACACACACTGACAGACAGACACGCACTCAGACACTCACTGAATGACGTACACATACACTCACTGACAGACACACATACACTCACTGACAGACACACATACACTCACTGACAGACAGACATACACTCACTGACAGACAGACATACACTCACTGACAGACAGACATACACTCACTGACAGACACGCACTCACTGACACAGACACGCACTCAGACACTCACTGAATGACGTACACAGAAACCCACTGACAGACAGACCTACACTCACTGACAGACAGACATACACTCACTGACAGACACGCACTCACTGACACAGACACGCACTCAGACACTCACTGAATGACGTACACAGAAACTCACTGACAGACATACTCACTGACAGACATACTCACTGACAGACACACACTCACTCACTGACAGACATTCACTGACAGACATACACCTACCCACTAAAACACACACACACACACACAGAAACTCACTGACAGACACTGACTCACTGGCAGACAAACACACACACACACACACTCACTGACAAACACACAGACACTTACTGACAGACAGACATCCTGTCACGGCGGGCGTGCACTCAGACTGACAGATAACCCACCAACCAGGCTCTGGGCGAGAGACAGGGGAAGGGTCACCTCCTAGCTAATTTCTGACCTCTTTCCCTGCACTGCTCAGCCCACATGCAGACCTTAATGGTAGGTATGATGTGTCCCCGTGCCTGGGCTGAAATACCCTAAATTCCCTAAGATGGTGAAGAGGGGAAATAGGAGCATCCTGCTCGCACAGAACCTGGATGGGAGAGATGACACAAAACAACCAAACTTGAAATCACACTTATCTTTCAGAGCTGGAACAGACAACCTTCCTTCCTAGCTTCCAAGACCACAATGATTCCTATAATCCGCTCAGAGCACTTGGATGGTGTGCTATTTAAACTAATGACTCCACCCAGTGCACCTGATGAGAGGCGGATCCAGCACAGCTCCAAAACAAACACTAAACTCGTGCTGCTATCCTGGCCGACCTCCGCACATCATCAGAGCGGGGCATGACAGTACCCCCCCCTTCTACGGGTTACCTCCGGACACCCCGGACCAACCTTATCCGGATGGGACCTATGAAAAGCCCTCACCAGTCGGCTGGCGTTGACATCCAATGCCGGAACCCACATCCTCTCCTCAGGGCCGTATCCCCTCCAGTGCACCAGGTACTAAAGGGAACCCTGAAGAACTCTAGAGTCGAAAATCCTGGAGATATCAAACTCCAAGTTTCCCTCGACCAGAACAGGAGGAGGAGGCAATGGCGATGGTTCCACCGGTCTCACCTATTTTTTTAGTAAAGACCTGTGGAACACATCATGGATCCTCCAAGTCTGCGGAAGATCCAGCCGAAACGCTACAGGATTGATCACCGCAGAAATTTTATATGGACCAATAAATCTTGGACCCAGTTTCCAAGATGGCACTCTCAATTTGATATTTTTAGTGGACAACCACACCAGATCACCCACACACAGGTCCAGACCAGTCACACGTCTCCTGTCAGCCATTCGTTTATACCTCTCACCCATCTTTTCCAAATTCCCTTGAATCCTCCGCCAGATGGAGGATAAGGCAGAAGAGAATCTCTCCTCCTCTGGCATCCCAGAGGAACTAGTCCCAGAAAAGGTACCAAACTGAGGATGGAAACCGTATGCGCCAAAAAATGGCGACTTACCCGTGGACTCCTGCCTACGGTTATTCAACGCAAACTCTGCTAAGGACAAGAATGAGGACCAGTCCTCCTGATTCTCAGCCACAAAGCACCTCAAGTAGGTCTCCAGGTTTTGATACGTACGCTCCGTCTGACCATTCGACTGCGGATGAAAAGCCGAAGAGAATGAAAGTTGAATGCCAAGCTGAGAGCAGAACGCCCTCCAAAACCTGGAGACAAACTGCGTGCCCCTATCAGAGACCACATCCGAAGGAATACCATGCAATTTCACAATATTATCCACAAAAATCTGCGCAAGAGTCTTAGCGTTAGGCAGACTAGTTAGTGGTATAAAGTGAGCCATTTTACTGAAACGGTCAACTACCACCAAAATCACTGTTCTCCCAGAGGAACTCGGCAATAAAGTCCATAGACAAATGATTCCAAGGACGAGACGGAATTGACAATGGAAGAAGTGAAACAGCCGGTCGAGTATGAGCAACCTTTGACCGAGCGCAGGTTTCACAAGCTGTCACGAAATTCTTAATGCTCTTACGTAACCCTGGCCACCAGAACCTCCGGGATACTAGATCACAGGTGGACTTACCACCAGGATGTCCAGCGAGGACAGTATTGTGATGTTCCTTGAACACCTTATATCGCAGGCCCTCAGGAACAAACAACCTCCCTGGGGGACAAGAACCAGGAGCCCCCTCCTGGGCTCCCAACACCTCCATCTCCAATTCAGGGTACAGAGCGGAGACCACCACCCCATCCGCTAAAATCACCTCCCCCAGGAAAGCTGCGAGACAAGGCATCTGCCTTGACGTTCTTGACTCCTGGGCGAAAGGTAACCACAAAATTGAACCTGGTAAAAAACAGTGACCATCTGGCCTGCCTAGGGTTCAGACGCTTGGCAGATTGCAGGTAAGCCAAATTCTTATGGTCTGTATATACCGTAACGGGGTGAGACGCCCCCTCCAACCAGTGACGCCATTCCTCAAAGGCCAACTTGATAGCCAACAACTCTCTATCTCCAACATCATAATTCCTCTCCGGGACCGAGAGCTTCTTGGAGAAGAAGGCACACGGGACCCACTTGCCAGGAGATGAACCCTGTGACAGCACCGCTCCAACCCCCACCTCTTATGCATCAACCTCCACTACGAATGGCTGAGACACATCAGGCTGCACCAGAATGGGAGCAGACGCAAAACGCTCCTTAATAGCTGAAAAGGCCTGCAATGCCTCATCCGACCAGACAGAGACAACGGCGCCCTTCTTAGTCATATCAGTGAGAGGTTTTACTACGGAGGAATAATTCAAAAGAAATTTTCTATAATAATTCGTAAACCCCAAGAACCGCATCTAAGCTTTCTGATTCTCTGGTCGGTCCCACTCCAGAACCGCCCGGACCTTTTCGGGGTCCATACGAAAACCAGAATCAGAAAGCATGTATCCCAAGAACGGAAGCTCTTGCACCGCAAACAAACATTTCTTCAATTTGGCATATAATTTATTCTCCCGAAGGATCGTCAAAACCTGTCTCACATGATCCTGATGGGTCTTCAGATCAGGAGAATAAATTAAAATGTCATCCAGGTAAACTACTACGAATCTCCCCACCAAATGATGAAAAATGTAATTGACGAATCGCTGAAATACTGCTGGACGCGTTCGTCAACCCAAAAGGCATAACCAGGTTCTCAAAATGACCCTCGTGGGTATTGAAGGCCGTTTTTCACTCATCCCCCTCCTTGATTCTGATCAGATTGTAGGCCCCTCTCAAATCGAACTTGGAGAACACCTTGGCTCCAACAATCTGATCAAAAAGATCAGAGATCAAAGGCAGGGGATATGGATCCCGGACTGTAATACGGTTCAATTCCCGGAAATCCAAACACGGTCTCAGTGATCCATCCTTTTTCTTCACAAAGAACAAGCCTACTGACACTGGAGACTTAGATGGTCTAATATGACCCTTTGGCAAACTCTCGGCGACATACTTTCACATGACCTCTCTTTCGGGTTGAGAGAGGTTGTAAAGCCGAGACTTTAGCAACTTAGCCCCCGGAATGAGATTAACTAGACAATCATAGTCTCGATGAGGGGGCAATTCCTGAGCCCCACCCTCCGAAAAGACATCTGCAAAATCCGAGAGATACTGAGGTAAAGCTGTAATGGACACACCAGAGATAGATATGCCAAGACAATTATCCGAACAAAACTCACTCCAACCAATGATTTGTCTCGCTTGCCAGTCTATAATTGGGTTATGTCTAGTCAACCATGGCAACCCCAAAACTATAGGAGCTGGCAAATCCTTCATGACAAAACAAGAAATAATTTCAACATGTGAATCACCCACCCTTAAGTGAATACCATGAACAATGTGAGTAAGGCTCCTTTGAGAAAGAGGGGAAGAATCAATTGCAAAAACACGAATCTCGTTCTCTAAAGTGCTTAGTCCTAGGTTTTGAAGGAAAAGAAAGTCAATTAGGTTTACCCCAGCACCACAATCAAGGAATACATCAACAAAAACATTTTTTGACTCTAGCGCCACCATAGCTGGAAGGAGAAAACGGGAACTGCAGGGAGCTTGCATACCTGCCTGTTCCACCACACCATTCGTACTACCAAGTGTCAGGGAAGTTTTTTTTTCTTTTTTCTTTTTCTCTTCATCCTGTGGTTTAACATAAGGACAAGCAAAACTAAAATGACCCCTCTTTCCACAATAGTAACATAGTTTGTGCACTTTCCTAAAGTCTCTACTATCAGAATGGCAAGAAACCTGACCCAACTGCATGGGTTCCTCCGCTACCCCAGAGTTACCTGTAACATCACCTGGGGAGGCAGTAGAGACGAAACCACTCACAGAAGGGGTAGCTTGCGCAGAGGGAGCCCTATACCTCTCTCTGATACGTCTATCTAGCCGTACTGCTAAAGACATGGCGTTCTCCAAAGAGTCTGGGTATTCATGAAAAGCAAGGGCATCCTTCAATCTTTCAGATAACCCCTGACAAAACTGACTACGTAACGCAGGATCATTCCACTCTGATTCAGTAGCCCACCTCCTAAACTCAACACAGTAAGCCTCTGCAGTAAGTTCCCCCTGAAACAAATTACGTAATCTCGACTCGACTACCGATCTGGGTCATCGTAGATTAATCCCAGAGCCTTAAAAAATTCCTCCACCGACCGGAGGGCCCAAGAACCAGGTAGCAGAGAAAAGGCCCAGGATTGCGCGTCCCCTTTAAGCAGAGAAGTAACTATACCTATCCTCTGACTCTCATCACCTGACGACAATGGAGGCAGCCGAAAGTACAATTTGCAGGATTCTCTAAAACGGATAAAGTAATCCGTACCTCCTGAAAATCTATCAGGAAGAGCCACTTTAGGCAAATTTGACCTGCACCAGCTGCCAGAGCATTCTGACACCGTGTGACCGAACCCCGTAGCTCCACAACCTCTAGGGATAGCCCCTGCATGCGGTCAACTAATGCTTCAATTGATGCCATCACAAAACCGCTGAGTAATGGCAGTCACAGTATGGTGGATTATAATGTCACGGCGGGCGTGCACTCAGACTGACAGATAACCCACCAACCAGGCTCTGGGCGAGAGACAGGGGAAGGGTCACCTCCTAGCTAATCCCTGACCTCTTTCCCTGCACTGCTCAGCCCACATGCAGACCTTAATGGTAGGTATGATGTGTCCCCGTGCCTGGGCTGAAATACCCTAAATTCCCTAAGATGGTGAAGAGGGGAAATAGGAGCATCCTGCTCGCACAGAACCTGGATGGGAGAGATGACACAAAACAACCAAACTTGAAATAACACTTATCTTTCAGAGCTGGAACAGACAACCTTCCTTCCTAGCTTCCAAGACCACAATAGTAACATAGTACATAAGGCTGAAAAAAGACATTTGTCCATCCAGTTCGGCCTGTCATCCTACAAGTTGATCCAGAGGAAGGCAAAAAAAAACCCTGTGAGGTAGAAGCCAATTTTCCTCACTTTAGGGGAATAAAAAATTCCTTCCCGACTCCAATCAGGCAATCAGAATAACTCCCTGGATCAACGACCCCTCTCTAGTAGCTATAGCCTGTAATATTATTACACTCCAGAAATACATCCAGGCCCCTCTTGAATTCCTTTATTGTACTCACCATCACCACCTCCTCAGGCAGAGAGTTCCATAGTCTCACTGCTCTTACCGTAAAGAATCCTCTTCTATGTTTGTGTACAAACCTTCTTTCCTCCAAACGCAGAGGATGTCCCCTCGTCACAGTCACAGTCCTGGGGATAAATAGATGATGGGATAGATCTCTGTACTGCCCCCTGATATATTTATACATAGTAATTAGATCTCCCCTCAGTCGTCTTTTTTCTAACGTGAATAACCCTAATTTTGATAATCTTTCAGGGTACTGTAGTTGCCCCATTCCAGTTATTACTTTAGTTGCCCTCCTCTGGACCCTCTCCAGCTCTGCTATGTCTGCCTTGTTTACAGGAGCCCAGAACTGTACACAGTACTCCATGTGTGGTCTGACCAGTGATTTGTAAAGTAGTAGGAATATGTTCTCATCACGGGCATCTATGCCCCTTTTGATGCAACCCATTATCTTATTGGCCTTGGCAGCCGCTGCCTGACACTGTTTTTTGCAGCTTAGTTTGCTGTTTATTAAAATTCCTAGATCCTTTTCCATGTCAGTGTTACCGAGTGTTTTACCATTTAGTATGTACGGGTGACTTGCATTATTCCTTCCCATGTGCATAACTTTACATTTCTCAGTGTTAAACCTCATCTGCCACTTATCTGCCCAAGCCTCCAATCTATCCAGATCCCTCTGTAGTAGTATACTGTCCTCTTCAGTGTTAATTACTTTACACAGTTTAGTGTCATCTGCGAAAATTGATATTTTACTATGCAAGCCTTCTACAAGATCATTAATAAATATATTGAAGAGAATAGGGCCCAATACTGACCCCTGAGGTACTCCACTAGTGACAGTGACCCAATCTGAGTATGTACCGTTAATAACCACCCTCTGTTTTCTATCATTGAGCCAGTTACTTACCCACTTACAGACGTTTTCTCCGAGTCCGAGCATTCTCATTTTATATACTAACCTTTTATGAGGTACAGTGTCAAATGCTTTGGAGAAGTCCAGATACACGACATCCATTGATTCGCCGCTGTCAAGTCTAGTACTTACCTCCTCATAGAAACTGATTAAATTAGTTTGACATGACCGATCCCTCACGAAGCCATGCTGATATGGCGTTATTTGCTTATTTCCCATAAGATGCTCTAACATAGCATCTCTCAGAAAACCTTCAAACAGTTTACCCACAACAGATGTTAAACTTACCGGCCTATAGTTTCCAGGCTCTGTTTTTGGACCCTTTTTGAATATTGGCACCACATTTGCCATGCGCCAATCCTGTGGGACATTCCCTGTCAGTACAGAGTCCGCAAATATCAGAAATAAGGGTCTGGCTATGACATTACTTAATTCCCTTAGGATACGGGGGTGTATGCCATCCGGTCCTGGCGATTTGTCTATTTTGATCTTTTTAAGTCGCTGTTGTACTTCTTCCTGGGTCAGACAGGACACTTTTAATGGCGAATTTATTTCAGCATTCAGCATTTCATCTGACAGTTTATTTTCCTCAGTGAATACATTGGAGAAAAAAATATTTAACAGCTTTGCTTTCTCCTCGTCGCTCTCTGCGACTCCCCCTTCATTACTCTTTAAAGGGCCGACACCTTCAGATTTATACTTTTTAACATTTATATAATTGAAGAACATTTTAGGGTTAGTTTTACTCTGTTTGGCAATTAATCTCTCGGTCTCTAGTTTGGCCGCTTTTATTTGTTTTTTACATGTTCTGTTTTTTTCCTTATAGTTTTTCAGTGCTTCCGTGCTACCCTCCTGTTTTAGGGTTTTATATGCTTTCTTTTTGTCATTTATTGCTTTCTTTACAGTTCTGTTTATCCACATTGGTTTCTTTTTGTTCCTTAACCTTTTATTCCCATACGGTATGTACCTCTCACAATGAGATTTTAGGATGTTTTTAAAGATATCCCATTTTTTGGCTGTATTTTTATTTTTGAGGACTTTGTCCCAGTTAGTTAGGCCTATGGCCTCTCTTAGTTGGCTAAATTTAGCTTTTTTGAAGTTTGGTATTTTTGTTTCTCCCTGTAGAAACGCTCTTTTGAATGATAATTGGAAGGTTATTACTTTATGGTCACTATTTCCCAGGTGTCCCCCAACCTGCACGTCTGTTGTTCTGTCAGGTCTATTGGTTAATATTAAGTCCAGTATGGCCGTCCCTCTAGTCGGGTCCTGAACCAGTTGGGAGAGATAATGGTCTTTGGTTATTGCCAAGAATCTGTTTCCTTTATGAGATATACAAGTTTCAGTTTCCCAGTCTATATCTGGGTAGTTGAAGTCCCCCATAATAACCACCTCATTATGATTTGCCGCCTTGTCTATCTCGTTTAGTAGTAGATTTTCTGTGGACTCTGGTATATTAGGTGGTTTATAGTAGACTCCTATTAGTAATTTATTGTTGTTTTTAGCTCCATGTATCTCTACCCACAGTGACTCCACATGTTCATGTCCCTCACTTATATCTTCACGGAGTGTGGGCTTTAGACAAGATTTTACATAAAGGCAGACCCCTCCACCTCTCCGGTTTTGACGATCCTTTCTGAACAGACTGTAACCTTGTACATTAACTGCCCAGTCATAGCTATCATCCAGCCATGTCTCAGTTATTCCCACTATGTCATAGTCCTCCTCACACATCACTAATTCCAGTTCACCAGTTTTATTAGTCAGA
This sequence comes from Bufo bufo, assembly GCF_905171765.1. Taxonomy (NCBI): domain Eukaryota; kingdom Metazoa; phylum Chordata; class Amphibia; order Anura; family Bufonidae; genus Bufo; species Bufo bufo. The sequence goes on from NC_053391.1 coordinate 553,372,328, forward strand.
CTTCTGGCATTAGTATACATACATATGAGAGGTTTATGTATATTTTTTACCCTACACCTTTCCTTCTGAACTGTTCTTGTCCCTCCTTCCATTTCTCCCCCAGTCCCACTACCTTGCCCCCGGTCTCTATCTGCACTATCTTCCCCTTCTATAGTGTAATTACCCTCCCCCCCAGTCCCTAGTTTAAACACTCCTCCAACCTTCTAGCCATCTTCTTCCCCAACACAGCTGCTCCTTCCCCATTGAGGTGCAGCCCGTCCCTACGATAGAGGCTGTAGCCGACAGCGAAGTCGGCCCAGTTCTCCAGGAACCCAAACCCCTCCATCCTACACCAGTTCTTGAGCCACTTGTTAATTTCCCTAATCTCCCGCTGCCTTTCTTGTGTGGCCCGTGGTACCGGTAGTATTTCGGAAAATACTACCTTTGAGGTCCTTGCCCTAAGCTTTTGCCCTAAATCCCTGAAATCATTTTTAAGGACTCTCCACCTACCCCTAACTTTGTCATTGGTTCCGATATGGACCATGACCGCTGGATCTTCTCCAGCCCCTCCCAGTAATCTGTCAATGATTCCTATAATCCGCTCAGAGCACTTGGATGGTGTGCTATTTAAACTAATGACTCCACCCAGTGCACCTGATGAGAGGCGGATCCAGCACAGCTCCAAAACAAACACTAAAATCGTGCTGCTATCCTGGCCGACCTCCGCACATCATCAGAGCGGGGCATGACACATCCACACTCACTGACATACACACACAGACACTCAATGACAGACACACATACATTTACTGACAGAAAGACAGACATACATACACTCACTCACTGACATAAATACACAGGCAGACACTCACTCAGTCAAACACTTAAACACTCACCTCCCTGAGGTCCAGTGTGGTGCAGCTCCTCAGTCCTCCAGCACGCCGTTTAGTATGCTGGGGCCGGAATGACGTCATATTCCGGCATCACAGAGGGCGCACAAGGGAGGAGTGGGGAGCTGCTAGAACAGCCTCCCTTGCTGCCCGCCTCCTCTCCTACGGTAATTTACTGGCAGAGCAGGCACCTGCCATCAGGGTAAGCAGATGCCTGCTCTGCCATATTTAAGAAGGACCTCCACCTCCTGGCCCCCCTGTAACGGCGCTGGGGGCGGCTCAAGAGCCGCTTGCCCAGGGCTGCAGCCCCAGTCAGGGGGAGCCCACCAGGGCGCCCCCAGCAGGCCGGCGCCCTAGGCGAATGCCTAGTTCATCTATATGGTTGCAACGGACCTGCTTTAACGGACATGACTAAGAAAGGTTCGGATGTCTCAGTTTGGTCTGATCCGGCATTACAAGCCTTTTCAGCAGTGAAGTGCTTTGCTTCTGCTCCTATACTGGTGTAGCCGGATGTGTCACAGCCCTTTATTGTGGAGGTTGAAGCATCCAAGGCAGGGGTAGGATCAGTTTTGTCGCAGGGTCCTTCGCCTAGTAAATGGCGCCCATTTGCTTTCTTCTCTAAGAAACTCTTAGCTGCTAAAAGAAATTATGGCGTAGGCAATAGATAATTGCTGGCCATTAAATTGACTTTTGAGGAATGGCGTCATTAGTTGGAAGGAGCGGTTCAGCCCATTGCGGTAATTACCGATCACAAAAATCTGGCTTACCTGGAGTCAGCTAAACATCTGAACCCAAGACAGGCCAGATGGTCGTTGTTTTTTACCAGATTTAATTTAATTGTCACCTATCGCCCTGGGATTAAGAACGTCAAGGCAGATGCCTTGTCGCGTAGCTTTCCTGGCGGGGGGGGGGGGGGGGGGGGGGGGGGGGGGGGTGATTCTGAAGATCCTGGTCCTATCTTGTGTGAAGGGGTAGTAATATCCTCCCTTTATCCCGACCTTGAGGCAGAGGTGTTGGAGGCCCAGGGAGATGCACCGGATTCTTGTCCTCCGGGAAAGTTGTCTGTTCCTTCGGAATTGCTTGGGAGCAGATCCACTGTCGATATCATCTCTCGTAGATTATGGTGGCCGGGGTTGCATAAATGTGTGGAGGGCTATGTGTTAGGCTACTTTCACACTAGCGTTCGGAGCGGATCCGTCTGATGTTTCATCAGACGGATCCGCTCCGATAATGCAGACGTTCGCATCCGTTCAGAACGGATCCGTCTGCATTAAAACTTAGAAAATTTTCTAAGTATGAAAGTAGCCTGAGCGGATCCGTTCAGACTTTACATTGTAAGTCAATAGGGGACGGATCTGCTTGAAGATTGAGCCATATGGTGTCATCTTCAAGCGGATCCGTCCCCATTGACTTACATTGTAAGTCTGGACGGATCCGCTCGCCTCCGCACGGCCAGGCGGACACCCGAACGCTGCAAGCAGCATTCAGGTGTCCGCTCACTGAGCGGAGCGGAGGCTGAGCGCTGGCAGGCGGATGCATTCTCAGTGGATCCGCCTCCACTGAGAATGCAATGGGGCCAGACGGATGCGTTCGGGGCCGCTCGTGAGCCCCTTCAAACGGAGCGCACGAGCGGACACCCGAACGCTAGTGTGAAAGTAGCCTTAGCCTGTAGTACTTGTGCACGTGCTAAGGGGACACATACTCAGCCTTCAGGATCTCTACTTCCGTTGTCCATCCTGTCCAGACCTTGGATTCATTTGTCCATGGACTTTATCACAGATTTGCCGAATTCCTTGGGAAAAACTGTGATTCTGGTGGTTGTTGATCGCTTCAGTTAGATGTCGGACTTTGTAGCATTACCAGGGCTACCTAATGCTAAAACTCTTGCACAAGTGTTTGTTGACATCGTAAAGCTACATGGTATTCCCTCTAATGTGGTGTCTAATAGGGGGACTCAGTTTGTTTCCAGATTCTGGAAGGCATTTTGCACTCGCTTGGGGGTACAATTGTCCTTCTCTTCGTCCTTTCACCCTCAGTCGAACGGACAGAAGGAGCACTAACCAGAATCTGGAGACTCACCTGAGATGTTTTGTCTCAGAGAATCAGGAGGAGTGGTCTTCTTTTTTGTCTTTGGCCGAGTTCACCATAAATAACCGTAGGCAGGAGTCCACTGATAAGTCGCCGTTTTTTGTGGCATATGGGTTCCATACGCAGTTCGGCACATTTTCTGGTACTGAGACTTCTGGTATACCTAACAAGGAAAGATTTTCCTCCTCTTTGTCATCTATTTGGAGGAAAATTCAAAATAATCTGAAAAAGATGGGCAAGAAGTATAAACGAATGGCTGACAAAAGACGTATGAGTGGTCCGGACCTGAGAGTGGGTGATTATGTGTGGCTGTCAACAAGCAACATTACGTTGAAAGTACCTTTGTGGAAGTTAGGCCCAAGGTTTATTGGTCCATATAAGATCTCTGCCATTTTTACCCCGGTAGCCTTTCGTCTTGACCTTCCGCAGGCTTTAAAGATTCATAATGTTTTCCACAAATAATTACTGAAGAGATATGTCAAACCTGCTGAACCGTCCTCCCTGCCATCCCCTCCTGTCATGGTGGAAGGTAATCTTGAATTTCAGATCGCCAGGATAGTGGACTCCTGAATTCTCCGTAGATCCCTCCAGTATCTCGTTCACTGGAAGGGTTACGGTCCAGAGGAGAGAATGTGGGTTCCAGCAGACGACGTTAATGCCAGTCGCCTTGTGAAAGCCTTTCACAGGGCTAATCCGGATAAGGTCGGTCCTGGGTGTCCGGAGGTCATGCGTAGAAGTGGGGTACTGTCACAGTACCTTCTGTGACAGAGGTTAGAAGATCAGAGAGACTGACTGCATGTGAGTCTCTTGATACTCAGTGTTGTGGTTTGGTAATGACCACACCTCTTGTCAGGTGCAGTCCGTGGTCATTACTGCATTCCCTACTTAGTTTAGTCTCACACTCCATACCATGCGGTTGATATTCTCTGCTTGGATTTGGAAGAGTTGGTGTGTGGACCTTACCTGTGTTCCTGCTTATCCATTTTCTATAAGATAAGTTGTACTGCTCTTTGTATTTGGTTGTTCCCCTGTGCTTGTGGTTTCTAGGCCTCAGGGAGACGCTGGTTCGTTCACCTGGGAAGGAACAAGTAGTCTCATTCCCTGCCACTACCTAGGGCATTTCAGGGCTCCTAAGGTCTAGGTTCCGGCGTATGTTTGGGCCAGGTTTGGGGCTTCCTAGGAGGTGACCTTTTCCCTCTCCCTAGCCTTGAGGCCTAGTTCTGTGTTCCTCCCCTCCTCTGTATTCGTGACACCGGTATCTTCAGTCCAATAATGGTGACGTTTAGGACATCTCCATACAGTGTCGGATCCAAGAGCAGGCAACGAGGCAATTGCCCAACCCCCCCAAGCTGCTCAGAGGTGGGGGCGGCGGCGGCTGGGCACAGGGAGATGGAAGCGCTCATCTCCATAGTCATCTGTATCGCCGTCCTCAGGACAGCGATACAGAAGGCTGTGCAGAAGAGTAGGGGAGAGGTGTGTCCCTTCCCTGTTCCTCTGATAGGCTGCTGGCTCTAGGCCATATAGGCCTGCATCGCATCGCTGCCAAGGAGGTACAGTATAGACCAAAAGTTTGGACACACCTTCTCATTCAAAGAGTTTTCTTTATTTTCATGACTATGAAAATTGTAGATTCACACTGAAGGCATCAAAACTATGAATTGACACATGTGGCATTATATATATAACAAACAAGTGTGAAACAACTGAAAATATGTCATATTCTAGGTTCTTCAAAGTAGCCACCTTTTGCTTTGATTACTGCTTTGCACACTCTTGGCATTCTCTTGATGAGCTTCAAGAGGTAGTCCCCTGAAATGGTTTTCACTTCACAGGTGTGCCCTGTCAGGTTTAATAAGTGGGATTTATTGCCTTATAAATGGGGTTGGGACCATCAGTTGCGTTGAGGAGAAGTCAGGTGGATACAAAGCTGATAGTCCTACTGAATAGACTGTTAGAATTTGTATTATGGCAAGAAAACAGCTAAGTAAGGAAAAACGAGTGGCCATCATTACTTTAAGAAATGAAGGTCAGTCAGTCAGTCAGCCGAAAAATTGGGAAAACTTTGAAAGTAAGGGCTATTTGACCATGAAGGAGAGTGATGGGGTGCTGCGCCAGATGACCTGGCCTCCACAGTCACCGGACCTGAACCCAATTGAGATGGTTTGGGGTGAGCTGGACTGCAGAGTGAAGGCAAAAGGGCCAACAAGTGCTAAGCATCTCTAGGAACTCCTTCAAGACTGTTGGAAGACCATTTCAGGGGACTACCTCTTGAAGCTCATCAAGAGAATGCCAAGATTGTGCAAAGCAGTAATTAAAGCAAAAGGTGGCTACTTTGAAGAACCTAGAATATTACATATTTTCAGTTGTTTCACACTTGTTTGTTATGTATATAATTCCACATGTGTTAATTCATAGTTTTGATGCCTTCATAGTCATGAAAATAAAGAAAACTCTTTGAATGAGGTGTGTCCAAACTTTTGGTCTGTACTGTAAGTATAAGTGTTTCTTTTTAAAAAAAAATATATACAATACTTTTACTGGCACATTGGGGGGTGCTGTTATTACTGCCACATAAGGGGGGGCTGTTATTACTGGCACATAAGGGGGGGCTGTTATTACTGGCACATAAGGGGGGGCTGTTATTACTGGCACATAATGGGGGGGCTGTTATTACTGGCACATAATGGGGGGCTGTTATTACTGGCACATAATGGGGGCTGTTATAACTGGCACATAATGGGGGGCTGTTATTACTGGCACATAATGGGGGGCTGTTATTACTGGCACATAATGGAGGCTGTTATTACTGGCACATAATGGGGGGCTGTTATTACTGGCACATAATGGGGGGCTGTTATTACTGGCACATAATGGGGGGCTGTTATTACTGGCACATAATGGGGGGCTGTTATTACTGGTACATAATGAGGGGGCTGTTATTACTGGCACATAATGGGGGGCTGTTATTACTGGCAGATAATGGGGGGGAGTGCTTTTATTACTGGCACATGATTGGGGGGAGTGCTTTTATTACTGGCACATGATTGGGGGGGAGTGCTTTTATTACTGGCAGATGATTGGGGGGAGTGCTTTTATTTCTGGCACATGATTGGGGGCACTATAGGGGCATCTACTGAGGCCACAAAGAAGGGGTATTTTATATGGGGGCTCTGTACAGTAGAATTTTATACTGGGACACATTATGGTGGGTACTATGGAGAAGGGGGGAGAGGAGTACTATGGGGTCATCTATGGGGGGCACTAAGGGCAAATTATGGGGGACACTGAGGGCATCTACTGGGGCATTTTATACTGGTACATTATGGGGGGCACTAGGAGGAAGGGGGGAGAGGAGCACTATGGAGGCATTTACTGGGGGCATTATATTGGGGTATTTTATACTGGGGAAATTAGCTCAACTGGGGGCATTACAAGGGGGTATTTTTTGCACTGTCACATTATAAGGAGAATTATTTCTACTGGGGGGGCTTTATTACTCCCCCATGGTATGACCCCCTAGTAGCAGCACCAGCCTCTCCCTGCTCTGGTATCCTTCTGCCCCTTCTCAAAATCCTTATTATGAAATCTTTCTCATTAGGATAAAACACAACAGCTCCACCGAGCCCCGCAGCCAAGTGTTGAAGTGGTGTCCGAGTTCCCCAAGGGCCAAGCCAAGTAATTGTAAGTTTTCATGTGAAATATGTTTGTTATACACATATAGCATACACTGTGCCACACAAAATATAGTATACCTCTACACTGTGTAGTCTGTTCTATAAGCACCATTGTTTTGTGGCGACGGACAGAAAATAATCTGGAAGTGCCCCTCCCGAGACCAGGCTCTGGATCCGCCACTGTCTCCATAATAGATATTTCATGTCAGCCGGTTCACTAGAGCACTTAGAGCATATGTCTGTCGCTCTCCTTTGACTTTTACAAAGAAGTTGTGGAGTATTCTACAATCTATGCACAGCAAAACAATGGAATATATTCCAAGAGGCATTGTGAGTATTATCATGATTATTAAACAATTATATTCCAAACTTCTTTTGGCATAACACCAAGATCCTTATGCCACTTATAACAGCAACAACAGTGCCCCAGAGGAATATTGTAAAATGTTATTTTACTGAGTTAAAAGTTGTGATTTTCTGTTTAAACTTAGGGGGTCATTTATTATCCTGAAATATGCCTATATTAGGTGTATTTCTGGCGCAGATTGTGGTACAAAGGTTATTTGCAACTAAATCTGAAACTTCTCCCCTCTCACGCCATGTCTAAAAAAGTGTCCGTGGGACTTCCGGGAGGCGGCGCTCCACAATGGCCGCATCTTAACTGAGCTCCGGACCCACCGCTCAGAGAAGGCTGCCCCACGCACTCCTTGTCGGGCACCGAAGGAGGCCACTGTCCGGATAAGGGTAGGACAAGGGTGAAAAACACCTAGCCCCGCTCTCCTATGTCCCTGGAAGCCCCAGAGACCACCTTCATTACTGTGGCCTGCGCTGACCCACCCGCCATTACCTCATGGCAGCAGCGATCATCAGCAGCTGTTCACAGCAGCCACAGCTCTTGTCATCTAGCGCTGCTGCGCTCTCCCTATTGCAAGGCCACTTCCTCCCTCCGGCTGTACCACAGGATCGGGTGAGATTGAGAGGTGTCACAGTGACAATTAACCACTCAACTACCTGAACGTACATACTGGCAGGCGCACCTCCATTTTCGTGCCATTATTATCAGAGCGTGGTCTGGGAGGATTGTATTTACAGCAGTGCTGCAGAGTTGGCCTCTGCTTTATATTTTCAGTTTTACAGCCACAGGCTGCCTGTTGCCCACATTGTACTGGCGCTATATTGGCAGAGCCTACACTATTATTGTCTCCCACTGGACTTGGGAAGAGCTGCAGGAGATCCCTCTGATTGTATATTTGGGCATACATATCTGCATATTGCTGGTACACGTGATCTCACTACATTGCCCAAATGTACACTGCTCAAAAAAATAAAGGGAACACAAAAATAACACATCCTAGATCTGAATTAATTAAATATTCTTCTGAAATACTTTGTTCTTTACATAGTTGAATGTGCTGACAACAAAATCACACAAAAATAAAAAAATGGAAATCAGATTTTTCAACCCATGGAGGTCTGGATATGGAGTCACACTCAAAATTAAAGTGGAAAAACACACTACAGGCTGATCCAACTTTGATGTAATGTCCTTAAAACAAGTCAAAATGAGGCTCAGTAGTGTGTGTGGCCTCCACGTGCTTGTATGACCTCCCTACAACGCCTGTGCATGCTTCTGATGAGGTGGTGGACGGTCTCCTGAGGGATCTCCTCCAAGACCTGGACTAAAGCATCTGCCAACTCCTGGACAGTCTGTGGTGCAACGTGACGTTGGTGGATAGAGCGAGACATGATGTCCCAGATGTGCTCAATTGGATTCAGGTCTGGGGAACGGGCGGGCCAGTCCATAGCATCAATGCCTTCGTCTTGCAGGAACTGCTGACACACTCCAGCCACATGAGGTCTAGCATTGTCTTGCATTAGGAGGAACCCAGGGCCAACCGCACCAGCATATGGTCTCACAAGGGGTCTGAGGATCTCATCTCGGTACCTAATGGCAGTCAGGCTACCTCTGGCGAGCACATGGAGGGCTGTGCGGCCCTCCAAAGAAATGCCACCCCACACCATTACTGACCCAATGCCAAACCGGTCATGCTGGAGGATGTTGCAGGCAGCAGAATGTTCTCCACGGCGTCTCCAGACTCTGTCACATCTGTCACATGTGCTCAGTGTGAACCTGCTTTCATCTGTGAAGAGCACAGGGCGCCAGTGGCGAATTTGCCAATCTTGGTGTTCTCTGGCAAATGCCAAACGTCCTGCACGGTGTTGGGCTGTAAGCACAACCCCCACCTGTGGACGTCGGGCCCTCATATCACCCTCATGGAGTCTGTTTCTGACTGTTTGAGCAGACACATGCACATTTGTGGCCTGCTGGAGGTCATTTTGCAGGGCTCTGGCAGTGCTCCTCCGGTTCCTCCTTGCACAAAGGCGGAGGTAGCGGTCCTGCTGCTGGGATGTTGCCCTCCACGTCTCCTGATGTACTGGCCTGTCTCCTGGTAGCGCCTCCATGCTCTGGACACTACGCTGACAGACACAGCAAACCTTCTTGCCACAGCTCGCATTGATGTGCCATCCTAGATAAGCTGCACTACCTGAGCCACTTGTGTGGGTTGTAGACTCCGTCTCATGCTACCACTAGAGTGAAAGCACCGCCAGCATTCAAAAGTGACCAAAACATCAGCCAGGAAGCATAGGAACTGAGAAATGGTCTGTGGTCACCACCTGCAGAACCACTCCTTTATTGGGGGTGTCTTGCTAATTGCCTATAATTTCCACCTGTTGTCTATCCCATTTGCACAACAGCATGTGAAATTTATTGTCACTCAGTGTTGCTTCCTAAGTGGACAGTTTGATTTCACAGAAGTGTGATTGACTTGGAGGTACATTGTGTTGTTCAAGTGTTCCCTTTATTTTTTTGAGCAGTGTATATGCTCCTAATGGCTCCAATGGGGCATTCTTTGCATCGCTGCTGATGGCTATAGTCAGCTGGGATGTAAACAATGTCATAGTGGGGGGGGGGACTTTAATGATGTTCATGATACGTTACTAGATAGATCTCACCAGCATGTATCTTCTACTACTGTTGCTATTGCTAACACTATTCAAACGCTCACAGATCATTTAGATCTGATAGACCCTTGGCTATTGCTACATTCCACAGGTTCTGACTATACACATTACTCACATCTCCACAATTCTCATGTGAGAATTGATTACTGGTTGATCCCACATACCTCCATTCACCTTTTGAAATCATCCTGAATTATGGATATCTATATTTCAGACCATACACCTGTCATTTTTGAGTCGACCCTAACTATATCTATTCCTCATTCCAAAAGATGGCGTTTCCCTTCATACTTATTCCACTATAAAGATTTTAAAACCATGCTTTCCGGTTTCTGGTTGACTTATGCCTCTGACAATGAGAGACATGGGGAAGACATTAACCTTTTTTTGGGCCGCCTCTAAGGCAGTTATCCAAGGTCAGATAATTTCCTATGTCTCTCATAAATGGAAAAAATGTATGGCCTCATTAACCTCCACCCAGAAAACCCTCACTCAGGCATACAAGAAATGTGCTCTGTAATACTCCTGAAACGAAACAACAATATTTAAATGCCAAAATGGAGGCCGAGGCAGTTGCTCATGAGCGAGAGCTATTAGATGTGAACTACCAAAAACATAGATTCTTCTGTTGGGGTAATAAACTGGGCAGACTGTTAACTGCCCTTACCAAACTTTTTCATACTGTTACAAAAATCTCCAAATTGAAGCTACATACGGGTTCTTTAATATCTCATCCTATGGAAATTGGAGAGCAATTTAAATCCTTCTTTGAATCTTTATATACTGCACCCTTAGAGGACGTACCTTCAGGGTCCCCTTTTCTCAATGCTAATCTTTTGCCCATCTTGTCAGATGACCATCGACTAATTTTGAACGCCCTTTTTAGTCAAGATAAAATTACAGCCACTATTAAATCTCTCAAGCTTTCTAAGGCACCAGGTCACGATGGCTTTGGGAATGAATATTATAAATGAATAAATACAACCCTGAGCCCCCACTTATACTCACTGTATAATCACATTATTACTGCTATTCCTGATGGATTTAATGACGCCTACATAACGGTTCTTCCAAAACCAGGTAAAGATCTCCTACTGGTAGAGTCTTACCATCCCATCTCGCTTTTAAATGCAGATTTTAAAATATTCACTAAAATGCTGGCAAACAGACTTCAAACAAGTCTCTCAGATATCATACACCCCTCACAAACTGTTTTTATTTTAGGGAAATCTATTACCTACAATATCCGATTGGCGATTGGGGTGATATCATCAAGCAAAGTACATTGACAAACTAAGAATATCCTAGTTAGCCTAGATGCTGGCAAGGCTTTCGATCGAGTGTCATGGAGATATCTTTAGGAAATCCTTCGGCTACGACACTTTGGCCCCATGTTCTGTACTGCTGTCCAGATGACATACCTTAATCCCGGCTCTACAATTTGGGTTAACTCTATTTGGTCCTCCTCAATTGAAGTGGGCAGAGGAAGTGGACAGGGATGCCCATTATCCCCACTGCTATTTGATTTAGCCCTATATCCTTTAATTAGAGTCCTACAAACTCTCCCATCATTCCGTGATATTAATACAGGACCAGTTGAAACTAAACTACTAGCCTTTGCTGATGACCTATTATTATTCATCTCAAACCCACGTCAGGCTATCCCAGAGATAATGTCAGTTATAGCATCCTTTGGCGCTATCTCCGGATTTAAGGTAAATTTTTATAAATCAGAGGCGCTTCCTATTTTTCGCACAGCCAGAAAACATTGGGGTACTTCATTCCCACTTTAATGGCATCCCGAATCCATTACTTACCTGGGGGTTAAATTAGCAGCCAACCTGGCCCAGCTGTATAGGCTGAACTACCGTCCTCTTATTGCCTCAATCATTTCTTTAATTCAATCCTTGCAACATTTTACATTGTCCTTCTCTGGCCGATGTCACCGCCTTAAAATGGTGGCCTTCCCTAAACTACTCTATCTAATTCAAACTCTCCCCCTACTGCTTTACTCATCGGACATTAAACTTTTTCAGAGAACTTTTAGGCGATTCATTTGGAGCTCATCATGGAGTAATCATATTAGCCTTTATAAACTCCAGCAACCTCGAATATTGAGGGTCTTAGCTTCCCTGACATTTTTCTATATAACCTGGCTGCCAACTTTTGATATGTTATTGACTGGATGCGAGGTAAAACCCATTTTGCTAATGTGGATATGGAAAAACAATTTTTCCCTCACATCTCCCTTTTGGCACTCCTGCATTTACATAAGAGATTTCCCTGTTCTATGGAACACTTTTCAGGCCTGGCATAAAGTAAGAAAACTCAGTAAACTAGATGGCACACATACTTTCTTTCAGTCCTTTTTGGGTCACCCGGGGTTTCTGGGGGGCAGACCACCCAGGATATATACTACCCTAGCTTCACAGGGATGTATTTGGATTCTTGATATGCTAGAATCCAGTCACTCTGTTCTTTCTTTTATAGAAGCCTCCCAACGGTTCCCGGCATTCAATCATAACCAATTTATATATCTACAATCCCGTAGTTTTGTTCAACACTGTATGAACAATATTCCGGGAGACTCGAGAGGGGCATGGCTAAACATATTTCTTAACCCCTTAAGGACACAGCCTTATTTCACCTTAAGGACCAGGCCATTTTTTGCAAATCTGAACAGTGTCACTTTAAGTGGTGATAACTTTAAAACACTTTGACTTATCCAAGCCATTCTGAGAATGTTTTTTCGTCACATATTGTACTTCATGACACTGGTAAAATGAAGTAAAAAAAATCATTTTTATTTATAAAAAAATACCAAATTTACCCAAAATTTGTAAAAGATTGCAAATTTGCAAGTTTCAATTTCTCTACTTCTATAATACATAGTAATACCTACAAAAATAGTTATTATTTTACATTCCCCATATGTCTACTTCATGTTTGGATCAATTTGGGAATGATATTTTATTTTTGTGGCATGTTACAAGGCTCAGAAGTTTAGAAGCAAATCTTGAAATTTTTCAGAAATTTTCAAAAACCCACTTTTTAGGGACCAGTTCAGGTCTGAAGTCACTTTGTAAGGCTTACATAATAGAAACCACCCATTCTAGAAACCACACCCCTCAAAGTATTCAAAACTGATTTTAAAAACGTCGTTAACCCTTTAGGTGTTCCACAAGAGTTAATGGCAAATGGTGATAAAATTTTAAAAATTAGATTTTTTGTCAAATTTTCCATTTTAATCAATTTTTTACAGTAACAAAGCAAGGGTTAACAGCCAAACAAAATGCTATATTTATTGCCCCGATTCTGTAGTTTGCAGAAACACCCAATATGTGGCCGTAACCTACTGTACGGGCACACAGTAGGGGGTAGAGGGAAAGGTGCGCCGTATGGTTTTTGGAAGGCAGATTTTGCTGGACTGGTTTATTTACACCATGTCCCATTTGAAGCCCCCCTGATGCACCCCTAGAGTAGAAACTCCATAAAAGTGACCCCATCTAAGAAACTACACCCCTTAAGGTATTCAAAACTGATTTTGCAAACGTTGTTAACCCTTTAGGTGTTGCACAAGAGTTATTGGCAAATGGAGATGAAATTTGAGAATTTCAATTTTTGGGCAAATTTTCCATTTTAATCCATTTTTTCCAGTAACAAAGCAAGGGTTAACAGCCAAACAAAATGCTATATTTATTGCCCCGATTCTGTAGTTTGCAGAAACACCCCATATGTGGCCGTAAACTACTGTACAGGCACACAGTAGGGTGTAGAGGGAAAGGTGTGCTGTATGGTTTTTGGAAGGCAGATTTTGCTAGACAGTTTTTTTTGACACCATGTCCCATTTGAAGCCCCCCTGATGCATACCTAGAAAAGAAACTCCATAAAAGTGACCCCATCTAAGAAATTACACCCCTCAAGGTATTCAAAACTGATTTTACAAACTTTGTTAACCCTTTAGGTGTTGCACAAGAATTAATGGAAAATAGAGATACAATTTCAAAATTTCATTTTTTTGGCAGATTTTTCATTTTAATAATTTTTTTCCAGTTACAAAGCAAGGGTTAACAGCTAAACAAAACTCAGTATTCATGGCTCTGATTCTGTAGTTTACAGAAACACCCCATATGTGGTCATAAACCGCTGTACGGGCACACGGCAGGGTGCAGAAGGAAAGGAATGCCATACGGTTTTGGAAGGCAGATTTTGCTGGACCGGTTTTGTGACACCATGTCCCATTTGAAGCCCCCCTGATGCACCCCTAGAGTAGAAACTCCCAAAAAGTTACCCCATTTTAGAAACTACAGGATAGGGTGGCAGTATTGTTGGTACTAGTTTAGGGTACATATGATTTTTGGTTGCTCTATATTACACTTTTTGTGAGGCAAAATAACAAGAAATAGCTGTTTTGGCACAGTTTTGTTTTTATTTTCAACATTCATCTGACAGGTTAGATCATGTAATATTTTTATAGAGCAGGTTGTCACGGATGCGGCGATACCTAATATGTATACTATTTTTTTATTTATGTAAGTTTTACACAATGATTTCATTTTTGAAACAAAATAAATCATGTTCTAGTGTTTCCATAGTCTGAGAGCCATAGTTTTTTCAGTTTTTGGGCAAATATCTTGGCTAAGGTATGATTTTTGCGGGATGAGATGACGGTTTGATTGGCACTATTTTGGGGTGCGTATGACTTTTTGATTGCTTGTAAGGTGACAAAAAATAGCTTTTTTTACACAGTTTTTTTTTTTTTTACGGTATTCACCTGAGGGGTTAGATCATGTGATATTTTTATAGAGCAGTTTATTACGGACGCGGCGATACCTAATATGTATACTATTTTTATATTTATGTAAGTTTTACACAATGATTTCATTTTTGAAACAAAATAAATCATGTTTTAGTGTCTCCATATTCTGAGAGCCATAGTTTTTTCAGGTTTTGGGGGCAATTATCTTAGGTAGGGTCTCATTTTTGCGGGATGAGGTGACGGTTTGATTGGTACTATTTTGGCGTACATACGACTTTTTTTATCACTTTAATTACCTTTTTTGGGAAGTAAGGTGGGCAAAATTTCAATTTCATCATAGTTTTTTTAGTTTTTTTTATGGCGTTCACCGTGCAGGTAAAGTAACATGACCGTTTTATAGATCAGGTCCTTATGGACGCGGTAATATCAAACATGTGTAGGGAATTTTATTTTTTTCATTTTTAATCAGTGCTAAATGTGTTTTTTTATTTTTACTTTTTTTTCACTTTTTTTTTCACTTTTTTTTTTACCCAGACCCACTTGGTTCTTGAATATTCAGTGGGTCTGATGTCTGCATAATACAGTACAGTACACTATAGCACCAAGCACCGCCTGGGCGGCGGTGATTGGAACTATACATGACGTACCAGTACGTCATGTGTCCTTAAGTACCAGGACAACATGCCGTACCGGTACGTCATGTGTCCTGAAGAGGTTAAAAGAGTACGAACTCGGATTTCTTTCACGAGTACTATCTACAGATTCCTCAGACCACTAATAGATTGGGATCTAGTCACCACAGGTCCGAAGAAATGGATCAAAGACTTTCCAAATCTGGAAGTCAAACCATTATTAGAGGCCACATTGAAAATACACAAACATTCCCCAGTCAGCAGCTATACGGATATGGCTTTGATGATATGCCATAGAGCTTATGTGACACCGAGCATTAAAAATAAAATGTCTCCTAATTGTACCTATTCTTGCTCTAAATGTAATATACCCAATACAGATCTATATCATCATCTGTGGGGCTGTACATGTGTTCAAGATATATGGTAGTGATCCCACATATTAACAACTTACAATATAACCTTCACTGCTACTCCTGTGGGCTATTTTTCACATTTTATCTGAGGAACAACACGGTCTTCCTAGACGAGATGAAGCTTTATTACACATTTGCTGCTACTAGAAAAAGCCTTCTAAATTGATGGCAGGGGGGTAGCTATAGGGGGTGCAGAGGTAGCAGTCGCTACCGGGCCCAGGAGCCTGAGGGGGCCAGAAGACCCTTGTGCCACATAAGAAGACACTGGTATGCAGGTCAGGTTACACTTCTAGCTGGAGGGAAGAGGTAGGTCAAGAATTTGGCATGGGGGGTGTCATTTTTCAATTTTTGCCTCAGGCAGCACAAAGGTAATGTCCTTCCCTGCCAATGGCCACAAAGTACTAAGGGCAGGGGGGCCCAAGCTGAATTCTTGCACCAGGGTCCATGAGCCTATAGCTATGCCCCTGATTGATGGCTAGACTCAGAAATACCTTCTATCCTTTCTATCCAAGCAAAAATAACCTTCCTGTTTAATATGGACTGGATTTTTACTTTATCAGATAAGGAAAAAATGACCAAACGTTTTTTTGAGAAATGGTCTTTATTTATGAATACTCTTTCCACTTCCATCAAATCTAAACTTATTTCACGTTTTGAGCATACCACATGGTATTTATAGGAGGTTCTTCATGGACGCACACCTATTCAAATTTCGGCTGGCACTTGAGGTTTCCCGAAGTGCCATTTTCTTTATGGTTGAATAGTGATGATCGAGCATGCTCGGCCGAGTACCGTTCGGCTCGAGCATCGCTATGCTCGACAGATCCGAGCGCTCTGCCGAGTACCACATGTGCTCGAGCGCCATGCTCGAGTCTCCTCCCCGGATGTTTGGCGCCTTCTAAGCAGCCAATAAACATGCATGTAAGTATTGCCATCACTGTAATGCCATTAGACATGTTTTCTACTGGCATTACAGTGATTGGCTGGCCGGAACACGTCATCGGGTACTATATAGCACCCGGTCACGCGGGTTCGGCTTATTGCGAGTCAGGGAGAGCTGCTGTTAGGAAGGGACAGAGGGAGTGTAGAGCGAATTTGATCTCAGAGACCCAAAAGTCCTTTTAAGGACTATTGTTAGAGGTGGCAGCAAAATTTATTTTGGGGAAATTATTTTTTTGTGACAGGGCGACCATTAGTGACATTAATTTTCTGCATTCTACAAACGCTGCTTGCTGTGACCAGTGAGAAGCAAATCAGCATTGATATCTAGGCCGTGTGACGCCTATATTTAATCCTAATTGCAGTTACAGTCAGTTTCTATATTAAACATACTCTGCTTGCTGTGACCAGTGAGAAGCAAATCAGCACTGACATCTAGGCCGTGTGTGACGCCTATATTTAATCCAAATTGCAGTTACAGTCAGTTTCTGTATTATACAAACTCTGCTTGCTGTGACCAGTGAGAAGCAAATCAGTACCGATATCTAGGCTGTGTGTGACGCCTATATTTAATCCAAATTGCAGTTACAGTCAGTTTCTGTATTATACAAACTCTGCTTGCTGTGACCAGTGAGAAGCAAATCAGCACTGATATCTAGGCCGTGTGTGACGCCTATATTTAATCCAAATTGCAGTTACAGTCAGTTTCAGCATTCTACAAACTCTGCTTGCTGTGACCAGTGAGAAGCAAATCAGCACTGATATCTAGGCTGTGTGTGACGCCTATATTTAATCCAAACTGCAGTTACAGTCAGTTTCTGTATTAAACAAACTCTGCTTGCTGTGACCAGTGAGAAGCAAATCAGCACTGATATCTAGGCTGTGTGTGACGCCTATATTTAATCCAAATTGCAGTTACAGTCAGTTTCTGTATTAAACAAACTCTGCTTGCTGTGACCAGTGAGAAGCAAATCAGCACTGATATCTAGGCTGTGTGTGACGCCTATATTTAATCCAAGTTGCAGTTAGTCAGTTTCTGTATTAAACAAACTCTGCTTGCTGTGACCAGTGAGAAGCAAATCAGCACTGATATCTAGGCCGTGTGTGACGCCTATATTTAATCCAAATTGCAGTTACAGTCAGTTTCTGTATCATACAAACCCTGCTTGCTGTGACCAGTGAGAAGCAAATCAGCACTGATATCTAGGCCGTGTGTAGCGCCTATATTTAATCCAAATTGCAGTTACAGTCAGTTTCTGTATTATACAAACTCTGCTTGCTGTGACCAGTGAGAAGCAAATCAGCACTGATATCTAGGCCGTGTGTGATGCCTATATTTAATCCAAATTGCAGTTAGTCAGTTTCTGTATTAAACAAACTCTGCTTGCTGTGACCAGTGAGAAGCAAATCAGCACTGATATCTAGGCCGTGTGTGATGCCTATATTTAATCCAAATTGCAGTTAGTCAGTTTCTGTATTAAACAAACTCTGCTTGCTGTGACCAGTGAGAAGCAAATATACACTTATTTCTAGACAGTGTGTGAGGCCTATATTTAATCTAAATATCAGTGACATCCAGTGTCAATATGAAGAAGGCGAGTATTAAGGGACGGGGAAGTGGACGTGATTCTGATTGTTCACGCAGAGGCCGTGGCTCAGGGCACATTGCAACTGTGCCTGCTGCCAGAGCACAAGGAAAACAGTCATCCACGATACCTAGCTTCATGTCCCAGTTTGCAGGGCGTCGCAAGACAACACTCTTGAAGTCAGACCAGTGCGACCAGGTGGTCGGTTGGATTGCAGCAGATAATGCTTCCACTGGGTTAAGCACCATCCTGTCTTCCACCAAGTCCAGTCTCAGTAGCCAACAGTCTGGTCAACAACACAATCCTCACCCTGATCATCCTTCCTCCCACCATGTAGAGTCTGGCCAAACAAGCGATCCAGTACTCTGATGTTCTGAGGAGCTATTTTCACCCGCATCACTTAATTTGGCCCTCTCCCCAAGCACTCTTGAAGAGGGACATGCGATCTTGTGCCCTGATTCTCAACCTCTAAAGCCTTCACACTCACAAGATGATGTGTTTAAGGAGGTGGATGATGACGAGACACAGTTGCCATCAAGTCAACCACAATTACTGTCTGCAGAGGTTGATGAAGAGGATGATATACCGTTGTGTTGGGGTCAGCAAATGAGGAGGATGATCGGAGTGGGGAAGTTGAAGAGGACTTGGTGAACGATGAGGTCACTGACCCAACATGGGAAGGCGGAAACGCGAGCGATGACAGCAGTTCCGAGGATGAGCGATCTGCAGCACCGCAACTGGCAGTGGGGTGGCAACAGGGAGAAGGCGGGCCACGCCAAACAGGCCTGCAAGTGTTTCACGGAGCACCCCCTTGCGGAGATCTCCCTTGCCAAGGGGTAGGTGTTCCGCGGTATGGCGCTTTTTTGCGGAAAGTCAGACGACAAAAGAATAGTAGTTTGCAACCTGTGCCACACCAAAATGAGCCGAGGTGTGAACAGTAGCAACCTCACCACCACCAGCATGATCCGCCACATGGCAGCCAAGCACCGCAATAAGTGGGAGGAACGCCTGGGTCCACAATCTGTGTCCGCGGGTCACACCACTGCCTCCTCTTCCCCTATGTTGGGTGACGACCAATCGCCTGTCGAAGGCGCAGGCCCGGATGTCTCACGCGCTGCACCTGTACCATCGCAAGCACCATCAGCGACCACATCCACTTCCTTGTCCCAGCGCAGTGTCCAAATGTCTTTACCCCAGGCATTTGAACGCAAGCGCAACTACCCAGCCACCCACCCATAGGCCATGGCACTAACCGCCCAACTTTCTAAGTTACTGGCGGTTGAAATGTTGCAATTTAGGCTTGTGGACACTGAGGCCTTTCGTGGCCTGATGTCGACAGCCGTCCCTCGGTACTCAGTCCCCAGCCGCCACTATTTTTCCCGTTGTGCCGTCCCCGCCTTACACCAGCATGTGTCTGCTAACCTAACCCGTGCCCTGACCAACGCAGTTACTGCTAAGGTCCACCTAACGACTGACACATGGACAAGTGCTTGTGGCCAGGGACGCTACATTTCCCTGACGGCACACTGGGTGAACGTAGTGGAGGCTAAGAGCGACTTGTACCCTGGGATGGCACAGGTGCTACCGATGCCCAGGATTGTGGGCCCTACTTCCATCAGGGTTACCGCCAGCACCTATGTAAGTGGCTCCTCCTCCTCCGCCTCCTCCTCCACTTCCACCTCCGAATTCTCCTCGTGCAGCACCAGTCAGCCATCAGCTGGTAGCTGGAAGCAGTGTAGCACTGCTGTGGGGATGCGTCAACAGGCCGTGCTGAAGATAATATGCTTAGGGGATAAACAGCACACCGCCGCAGAGCTGTGGCAGGGGATAAGAGACCAGACTGAGCTGTGGCTCTCGCCACTCAACCTGCAACCAGGCATGGTTGTGTCTGATAATGGGCGTAACTTGGTGGCGGCTTTGGAGCTCGGCAAGCTCACACACATCCCATGACTAGCCCATGTCTTTAACTTAGTGGTTCCGCGGTTTCTGAAAACCTACCCCAATTTGCCCGAGCTACTGGCAAAGGTGCGCCGCGTTTGTGCACATTTCCGCAAGTCATCAACAGCTTCACCAGGTCTGTTGACGCTGCATCTGCGCTTGAAATTGCCAGCTCACCGGCTGTTGTGCGACGTGAGCACGCGCTGGAACTCCACGTTACACATGTTGGCCAGGCTTTGTGAGCAGCAAAGGGCAGTAATGGAATACCAGCTGCAGCACGGTCGTCGCCTTTCCAGTCAGCTTCCGCTCTTCACAAGCGAGGAGTGGGCATGGATGTCTGACCTCTGTGAGGTGTTAAGAAACTTTGAGGAATCGACACAGATGGTGAGCGGCGATAACGCTATTGTCAGTGTAACCATCCCTCTTCTGTGTCTACTCAAACGCTCGCTGCTCACAATTAAGGCCGATGCTGTTCGTGGAGAAGAGTTGGAAATGGGGGAAGAAGACATGACCCTGGGTGATAGCCAGAACACCCTCAGTTTGTCTTCTCAGCGCGTATTGGAGGAGGAGGAGGAGGAGCAGGGGACGGTTGCATCCGCTACACAGGGTAGTAGCTATGGAACTTTAATTCCATCTGTTCAGCGTGGGTGGACAGAAGAGGAGGAAGAGGATGAGCAGATGGACAGTCATCCTCCTGATGACGACAGCGAAGACTTCATGTTGGGCTGCCTTTCCCGTGACCCCCTTGTTATACGCATTTTAGATAACAGGGATTACTGGGTGTTAACCCTTCTGGACCCCCGCTACAAAGAGAACTTCTCATCTCTCATTCCTCCGGTGGAGAGGACGAGCAAAATGATGCTATACCAGAAGTTCCTTGTTGACAGATTGCTGCAAAAATTTCCATCTGACAGCGCTGGCAGCAGAGTCCGTACTTCCTTGGGCAACCGAGGTGGGGAGACAAGGGGAACACGCAGCACTTCCAGCAAAGGCAGGGCAACACTCTCCAAGGCCTGGGACAGTTTTATGACACCCTGGCAGCACCCTCAACATGACGCACGTCCTGGTGTCACAAGGAGGGAAAAGTTTTGGAAGATGGTAAAGGAGTACGTAGCAGACCGTGTCAGCGTCCTCAGTGATCCCTCAGTGCCTTACAACTACTGGGTGTCCAAGCGGGACACGTGGCACAAACTGGCGCTCTACGCCTTGGAGGTGCTGGCCTGCCCTGCCACCAGCGTTTTGTCTGAGCGGGTATTTAGTGCTGCTGGTGGCATTATAACAGATAAGTGTATCCGGCTGTCAACTGAAAATGCTGACAGGTTGACTCTTATAAAAATGAACAAGGCCTGGATTGCCCCTGACTTCTCCACTCCACCAGAGGAAAGCCACGACTGAACATAAAGGCACTTTAAATGTGTTGTTTAGAATGTACTGAATACTCTGTATTACCATGCACCCCTTCCGCCACAAAAAAGGGTATATGGTTGAATCTTCCTTTTCTCATCCTCCTCTTCCTCGTCCATCACGTATATGCCTTCTCATATAATTTTTCGAATGGTCAGCTCACCAGCAGGCCCTCACCCATAATGTTTTAGATGGTCAGCTCACCAGCAGGCCCTCGCCCATAATGCTTTAGATGGTCAGATCACCAGCAGGCCCTCACCCATAATGTTTTAGATGGTCAGCTCACCAGCAGGCCCTCGCCCATAATGTTTTAGATGGTCAGCTCACCAGCAGGCCCTCGCCCATAATGTTTTAGATGGTCAGCTCACCAGCAGGCCCTCGCCCATAATGTTTTAGATGGTCAGCTCACCAGCAGGCTCTTGCCCATAATGTTTTAGATGGTCAGCTCACCAGCAGGCCCTCACCCATAATGTTTTAGATGGTCAGCTCACCAGCAGGCCCTCACCCATAATGTTTTAGATGGTCAGCTCAGCTGAAGACCCTCACCCCTAATGTTTTAGTGGGTCACCAGCAGGCCATCAATCATACTTTACCTCTCCTGTATAATGTTTCCTCATCCTAAATACCTATGACATTCCCTGTAATTTATTTGTACTCGTTCCAATGACAGGCTCTCTTAAGAGTCCTGTATTGTTATTTATCGTCACTACCTCCCTGAGTCAGTACTGGGAAATTTGCGCGCCCCCGCCTGCCTTTCTTGGAAGTGGTAGCCGTGGCCATCCCTCAGGCTCCCTCTCCGGAAGCGAACCCTGATTCCTCATTACCTGTGGTCACCATGGTATGCGCAAAAAAGAACATCGAAAGTTGATAGAGCAGACATCCGAATAGATCGTCAACATCACGGGGACGTGCGATCAGCTTAGAAGTTATCTAGAGTTAACAAAGCGGCAGCAGGCCCTCACCTACAATTTTTTACACGGTCAGCTCAACGTCCGTTCCTCTTCCAAGTTCATTATCATCAGATGATAGTCTGGTCAACACAATCGTAATTACCGGGGGTCACGTAACTAATTAGCACGGAGGAGTGTCTTTGGTTATCGGAATGAACCGCACAAATCGACTCGATCCACACGCTCAAAACGGCCATGCACCACCACCCACAGAATCGCGAAATCTGTATCAATCTGTCAATCCTTTCTGTGTCCGGGCCGGGTGAGGCTTCCCGTGCGTAGTCAAATTAAGCCGCAGGCTCCACTCCTGGTGGTGCCCTTCCATCAATTAGTTTAAGTTTCAGCTTTGCAACCATACTCCCCCCGGAACGCAAAGACTTTAGTTTCCCAGAAAATGCTCGGCGGGAAATGGGAATAACGCTGCCGGGGATCGTCTTCAAACCTCCAACTTAAGTTGTTGATTAATGAAAACGTTCGTGGCAACAAAGGTTTCGGCTGTGGTTCGGCTTGCGCCGGTACAAGAATTTCACCTCTACAGGTACAATACAGATGCCACTGGCCGTTCCTCTTCCAATGAGTTCAGTATGATCGTCCAAGAGTCCGGTCAACACAATCGAAACCACCGGCCGTCCCTCTTAGTCATGGCCCCAGTTCCGAAAATCATGGAAATTTTTGTCTGAACTTGCTCTTTACAGGAAAGAATGTTTCCTAACAATTTTTCATCTAAAATCGCTTTTATCTTCGGTTTTGTGAGTTTTATGGTCAGTCTGTAAAAGTGGCGTACAACTCGGGCAACCACGTTACCAGCAGCGACATTGTAGTCCAAGATGCATCCAGACATCCTCCCCATGCTGTCCCCGACCCATTTCGGTGGTGTTTCCATCAATTTCTGACATTTTCCTATGAACCAGGCACCCTCCCCTCTTCAGAGCAGGGGGTGCCTGGTGTAATGCTCGGGTCCTCCCATTGACTTCTATAGGGCTCGGGTGCTCGGTAGAGCACCCGAGCATCCCGGTGTGCTCGGGCAGAGCACCCGAGCACCCGAGCATCGTGGTGCTCGATCATCACTAGGGTTGATGCATAGGATTAGGGGGGGAAAGGGACATTGGTTTTGACATTCTTGTTCACCGGACCTCTCAGTATATACTGCCTTGTTACCGGTTATGCTGAATTGTATTTGCTTATTGATATAATGACAAAACAATAGACAGATTTGGAAAAAAAAAAGAAGTGGGCGTGGTGTGGTCGGGGAAGGGGACAGGTTGGCAGGGCCGTCTTATTCATCATTTTCTACACCTGTTTTAGGTGTAGAAAAAGGTCTAAATGTAACCTTGGAAGCTGGCTTACATTTAGACTGGCGCTGAATGCACCGAAGTTATGTAGAGGCCGGCACCTCTTCATAACTTCAGGGGATCCACTGGCAGATATATGGGGTATTAAGACTGGCATCTAAAATGTTGGTCTTAAAGGGAGTCTGTCACCACAGTAGCATAACTATACATGAGTCAAATGGTACGTGTTTCCTTTTGTTTTGATGTTCACCAAAGAAAAAAACGCTGATTTATTCATATGTAAATGAGGGCTTGCAAATGCCCAGGGGCAGCGTTCAGGCTGTAAGTGTCCAGGCCGCTCTGCCTTCTTCTCACATAACCCCTCCCCAGCCTGTTGCTTTGCCTGCCCTGTAAGCCTCTTGCATCCTCCTGTGTACTGGCCGAGATCCCGTTGGCGCATGCGCACTGCATGGAGCGATGCTGACGCCCACAACAGTCACCACAGTGCGCTTGCGCTGGTGGGATCTCGTCTAGTACACTGGATGACGCAAAAGGCTTACAGGGCGGGCCAAGCAACAGGCTGGGGAGTGGTTATGTGAGAAGAAGGCAGAGCGGCCTGGGCACTTACAGCCCGAACGCCGCCCCTGGGCACTTGCTTTGGTGAACATCAAAACAAAAGGAAAATAGGTACCATTTGACTCATGTATAGTTATGCTACAGTACTATGTAAGCAGTGTATAATGGCAAACTGTGGTGACAGACTCCCTTTAATAAATGACCCCTTTATTTCTTTGTGTATTATGTATACCGAATGGCAATGTATGGGCAATATATACTGTAGTTAACACAGTCAGACTTGGTTAGCTTAGCATGGTGGTGGACTTGGCTTCCACCTGGTAAGTAAGTGTTACCGTAGAAAAGCTACAAGCAAGATGTGTGTGTGAGAGCTATTTCAAAGTAGGCCAAGAGAGAAGCCTCATCCTGGAGACACCTCTCCTGAAAATGAACAGGTACCAGAAAGTTACTTAACTGAGAGGGTACTCCTGAGGGAAAGAGAACAGACAACTATAGAATATCTAGAAACACCAAGGGCATGCACTGGATTCAGACAGTAAGGCGTTTATGGCATAAAAGACTTTACTGCTTTGGAAAGGGTTAATTGCCTCTGGTAAAATCTGCACATCTAAGCCCAGAAATAAAAGAAGTTAAAAAGTACAAAATAGCAGACCTATGGTTATCTTTGAAAGAAAGCTAATTGTTTAGAGATTGACACAGTGACTACTCCTACCATCAATGCTACTGCCCATACACAGCAATTAGGGAGAAGTAAGCTTTGTGATATACATTAAGACTATACCGATTTCTACTATTTATATTGCAGCTCTCTCATTTACTCCAAAAAAGACACGGGATCTGAAGGAGTATAAACCACTGGGAGTGAGCAGCTCCTTTCTACCTACAGATGTCACCAATAGATCAGTGGGTAAAAAACATTATTTTCCAGCACAGCCTCTTCATGATATCAAATCACAAGCACCAAGAAAATCCACAGAGAATTGCGGTCCTTGTATGGGCCTCAAAATCCAACCTCTGACCTCTGTTTCTTTCCTGACAACTCATTGTTACTGTGACACAACAGACCGGTTCTTCAGCTTAAATTCCAACTGCCACTAGGAGTAATCTGAGTCATGACCTGCACAGTAGTATGCAGTCCAATTCATTTCTCCTTCCTCCTGGGGGTCTTCCTGCATTGAGAAGCTCTGCAGTTGTCTCATTCCAAGAAGCAGAAAGAAGTCGATGAAGGTTCTTCTAAGAGTCAATGAAGTGACCACCAGTGCTTCTAGTCAACAAGTTGCCAATTGTGCCCAAGGAAAAGGTAATCCTTAGGCCATGGTTCCCTAGAGATTTACTCCACAGGGGTTTTTCCTCTCCCGTGTGCCAAAGAATAATAACATCAAAAAGAAAATGGCAACGTGTTGGACTCTGCCTTCAGTGAAGATGACACTGTCCACTAGTGGCATAGAGGGATCGAAGAGGACAACTACTACCAATAAACAGTACAATTCACCATCATCTGATAGTAGCGTGATTATCCTATATCTAACAAATCCTTAGAATCTATAGTCATTGGTCCATCAATGGAGAAGATACAAGTCTAATAAGAATCCTCTATTACAGTGTCTCTGTATAAAAACCATGTCTGATTTTATAGAATTTCTGTCTTCCAAGACTAGCACAACATACAATAGAAATTTTGTCAAAATACACATACATATGCTATGTAACATTGACAGCCTTTTATCCTGAAGTAGAAGCAAATTTGAAGACATACTCAATGGATGTTCTGTTTTGGGTATAACCCCAATTCACATACATCTTATTGTATTTTTTTCAGATTTTCGGTGTAGAACCTGCGATGAAAATCTGGCATGTGCACACGTTTTAACACTGGGTATAAGGCCAGGACTCCATGGGCAATTACTCAAGCATTGTCATGTAAAGCAATTCAACATAAATTACGCCTGCATAATAATAATAATATAATAATCTTTATTTATATAGCGCCAATGTATTCCGCAGTGCTTTACAATTCAGGGGTTTATGTACAAACAGTCATAAATAACATAGCCACAGACTATAGTCAATAGTTAAAACAAGAGGAATTAGGGCCCTGCTTGTAAGAGTTTACAATCTTTAATTGTTTTGTACAATGGTCCAGCGATCTTGGGAAAATAGGGGAGTAGATATAAAGCTACATGAGCCAGTCACCAGCCAATATCCGTAGTGCGTTTTGCGGTGGAGGATCAGGTTCAGAAAATTATGATAAATGGGCTACAGGTATATATGGAGAGGAGTTAGATCAGGGGATGTGATAGGTCACCCTAAAAAGATGTGTTTTTAGAGCTCCTAAAACTGTGTATATTTTGATTTAGGCTAATTTCTTGGGGTAGGGCATTCCAGAGAAATGGTGGGTGAGAACGAGCAGTTAACATGTGATTCTATACTGTATGGGTAACCAGTGCAATGACTGGCACAGGGAGGAGGCATCGATGTAGCGCTTAGACAGATAGATGACCCTGGCTGCTGCATTAAGTATAGATTGGAGAGGGGAAAGTATGGTGAGGGGGAGGCCAATTAAAAGTGAATTACAGTAATTGAGGTGGGAATATATTAGGGCAACAATGAGAGTATTTGTTTGGTTCCATAGTGAGAAAGGATTGCTGTGTTGAGACTCCGCGGTGTTCTAGTTGGTCTCCCTAAGGTCAGCTATTGTTTTGTTTGAATAGTGAGAAAGGGGCAGATTCAAGAGATACTTTTGAGGTGCAGGCGACATAAGCGGGCGAGAGATTGAATATAGGGGACAAAGGAAAGATCAGTGTCAAACATAACACCAAGACAGCGTGCGTGCTGCCTAACCGTGATGATAGTGCCACACACTGAGAGGGAGAGATCAGATTTGGGTAGGTTAAAAAAATTGAATACAAGAAGATCAGTTTTTGAAAAAATTCTGTTTCAGATAGAGAGAGGACATGATATTAGAGACGGCGGACAGTCACTGATGTTCTGTAATACAGCAGGGGTGATGTTGGGGATGAAGTGTAAAGTTGTGTCCCATCAGCACAGAGATCGTTTATCTTCCATTGCTAGCGTTGAAATCATAATGATTATCTGTTTGTCTAAATCCACCTTTAAAGAGGTTGTCTCACTTCAGCAAATGGCATTTATTATGTAGAGAAAGTTAATACAAGGCACTTACTAATGTATTGTGATTGTCCACATTGCTTCCTTTGCTGGCTGGATTCATTTTTCCATCACATTATGCACTGCTCGTTTCCATGGTTACGACCACCCTGCAATTCATCAGCAGTAGCCGTGCTTGCACACTGTAGAAAAAAGCACCAGCCTATGTGCGCTCCTACGGTCCCAGCCACCAGAGAGGCCAGCACTTTTTCTTAAAGTGTGCAAGCACAGCCACCGCTAATGGATTGCAAGGTGGCCGTAACCATGGAAACGAGTAGTGTATAGTGTGAAAAATAAATCCAACCAGCAAAGAAAGCAATATGGATAATACCAATACATTAATAACGGCCTTGTATTAACTTTCTCTACATGGAAAATGCCACTTGCTAAAGTAACACAACCCCTTTAAGGTCCCGGGATGATGTACTAGCAGATTGTCCGGATGGGAGTGTTTCTTCCCAACAATCTGTTGGTCGCTAGCGGAGGAGACAGCTGTATTTACATGCAGCGATCTCCTCCAGAGTATGGGGAGAAGCGATCGCTAATGAAATCCCTCTTCCCTAGAATGACTGTGTTCACACAAACAATCCAATTACTCGTTCATCAGTTAATTGGAGGTGCATTTACACCGCCAGATCACCGCTAACAAGCATTACTATGAACACTCGTTAGTGATGATCTAGGCGATTCTCGGCCCGTGTAAAGGGAACTTTAACCTGCCAGTATGTATGGGCCTGGGAGTGTGTATACAATGAAGTGAACACATGATGGCATGGTTCCGTTTATTGTATAGGTGTATGTGGTGTATAATAAAGTTATTGATTTCGTAACCTGGCAACAAGATTTGATTGGTGAAGTCATCGGCGAATGACGTCTGGGAAAAGTTGCAGGTGCCCTTGGAGATGATAATGGAGTGAAAAAGTCTAAAAAAAATTTGCAATCAATAAAACTGCACAAAAATTTGCGACTTTTATTGGGTCTGCGCTATACTCGCCAGTTTTCTGAAAGTGGCCGTGTTTTCTTATGTAAATGAATCTCTAGACAGATTTACTATTGCGACAATTTAAAAAAGTCACCAAAAATTGCGCAATTTCACTCCAGTGAGGACCATGCTTATCTTATGTGACTTTTTAATAGAACATGCGACTTTTTCATAAAGACGTGCAACTTTTGTAAAGCTGCTTACTGAAGGATAAACTGCTACCGTCAAACCACATTTATCACAGTATTAAAGGACCATTAATAAATCTGACTTAGCCAAAAGTGAATTTGGACATATGTAAAAGTGGAGTAAGATGTAAGTGTAATGATAAATCTGGCCCATAGTCTTTATTGAACTGTTTCCTGTTTTAGTGACTTGGCCATTGCATAACATTCCACTTCTTTCCCTTAAAAAACTCTTTGGTTGCTTTTGCAGTATGCTTTGGGTCATTGTCCATCTGCACTGTGAAGCGCCGTCCAATGAGTTCTGAAGCATTTGGCTGAATATGAGCAGAAAATATTGCCCGAAACACTTCAGAATTCATCCTACTGCTTTTGTCAGCAGTCCCATCATCAATAAATACATGAGAACCAGTTCCATTGGCAGCCATACATGCCCACACCATGACACTACCACCACCATGCTTCACTAATGAGGTGGTATGCTTAGGATTATGAGCAGTTCCTTTCCTTCTACATACTCTTCTCTTCCCATCACTCTGGTACAAGTTGATCTTGGTCTCATCTGTCCATAGGATGTTGTTCCAGAACTATGAAGGCTTTTTTAGATGTTGTTTGGCAAACTCTAATCTGGCCTTCCTGTTTTTGAGGCTCACCAATGGTTTACATTCTGTGGTGAACCCTCTGTATTCACTCTCGTGAAGTCTTCTCTTGATTGTTGACTTTGACACACATACACCTACCTCCTGGAGAGTGTTCTTGATCTGGCCAACTGTTGTGAAAGGTGTTTTCTTCACCAGGGAAAGAATTCTTCGGTCATCCACCACAGTTGTTTTCTGTGGTCTTCAGGGTCATTTGGTGTTGCTGAGCTCACCGGTGCGTTCCTTCTTTTTAAGAATGTTCCAAACAGTTGTTTTGTCCACGCCTAATGTTTTTGCTATCTCTCTGATGGGTTAGTTTTGTTTTTTCAGCCTAATGATGGCTTGCTTCACTGATAGTGACTGCTCTTTGGATCTCATCTTGAGAGCTGACAGCAACAGATTCTAAATGCAAATAGCACACTTGAAATGAACTCTGGACCTTTTATCTGCTCATTGCAATTGGGATAATGAGGGAATAACACAGACCTGGCCATGGAACAGCCGAGAAGCCAATTGTCCTATTACTTTTGATCCCTTAACAAGTGGGAGGCACATATGCAAACTGTTGTTATTCCTATGCCGTTCATCTGATTTGGATGTAAATACCCTCAAATTAAAGCTGACAGTCTGCAGTTGAAGCACATCTTGTTTGTTTAATTTCAAATCCATTGTGGTGGTGTATAGAGCCAAAAATGTTAGAATTGTGTCGATGTCCCAATATATATGGACCTGACTGTATATCTGCTGTTTCCAAATAGCGCGCTAGTGGTTCTATTGCGATGTTAAACAATACAGGTGAGAGGGGGCATCCCTGTCTGGTGCCTTTTAATAACTGTAAGGGTTTTGATAAGAAACCAGGAATAGCTATTTGTGCTTTAGGGTTATTATACAGTATAACATTCCCACATATGTCCTAAAAGCCCCTATTATGAGCATACGGTCCATCACCATGTCCAACCAGCTCCACCCCACATTGTCAAAAGCCTTTTCGGCGTCAATGGTAAGGAGAGCTGGTGTCTCCCGCCCCGTATGTTTACAATGTGTGTGGTCTAGGACTGTAAGAACCCTTCGCATGTTAAAAAATGCAGAGCGGCCCTTTACATTATATGACTTTTTTTTTTTTTAACAATTCTTTATTGTTATCATGTCAATGCGATACAACAGTAAAGTAAAATGCAAATAAGGTGTACAAAAGAACAATCTGTTCACATTTCTTTTCTTCCAAACATATGATGAAAACATGACAAACCTATATTTTCTAATTTCTCCCCCCCTCCCCTCCTGTACCCTCCCTCCCCTTCTCTGGATGGCCCGTCTACTTCTGAGGAACATTCAAACTTTCAAATTTCCTAATCGATCTCTCAGGTCTTCTTGTAGATACCACTCTGTATATTTAAAAGGCCCCATTACTTATGCTAAGCTTTTGGCTCTGAGGCTCCATCCCCACATTCCAGGTTGTATACACAAAGAGCAAGTAGGATTTGTACCTAGACGAGAAGCCCGAGATAATACACTTAAAACGCTAGGGCTGATAGCGAGAGCACAACAAACCAAAATTCCACTATGCCTTCTCGCTGTAGACGCTGAGAAGGCGTTTGATAGGGTGAGCTGGCGGTTCTTAGAGGAGACCCTACGCCACGTTGGCCTAGGAGACAAAATGATCTATAGGATATTAGCTCTTTATTCCTCCCCTTTAGCCTGTGTTCGTGTTAATGGACTTCTTTCTGCCCCTTTTGAGATCCGGAATGGAACACGTCAAGGGTGCCCCTTGTCCCCCTTTTTATACACCCTTGTGATGGAATCCCTGGCTAATGCTCTTCGGGCAAACCCTTCCATTTCGGGTCTCAAGCTGGGCAATAAAGAGCACAAACTGTCCCTGTTCGCAGACGACCTGCTTATTTACTTAACTTCTCCCAGGATTGGCCTGCCCTCGATTCTTCGTGAATTTGATCTTTTTGGGCGCCTTAGTAACTTTAAAGTCAATGTGCAGAAATCAGAGATTTTGAACATAAACATGCCCCAACGGGAAGCAGATTCCTTAAGGGACTCTTTCTCCTTTAAGTGGACCTCCCAACATATTAAATATTTAGGAGTACATATCCCAGCCAACTTGACACATGTTTTTAAACTTAACTATCTACCTTTGCTTAGAGCTATTGAATCCAGTTTCCATAAATGGACTTCACTCCAGATTTCTTGGTTTGGGAGGATTAATGTGGTGAAAATGGACATTTTACCGCGTCTTCTATACTTGTTTCAGACGATCCTATGTAAAATCCCTTTAACCTATTTTGCTAAAATCAGGAGAATGGTATCGGTTTTTGTATGGAAAGCACCCAGAGCTAGACTAAGTTATAGCTTAATATCTCGTTCTAAAGCTCTGGGGGGTACGGGACTACCAAATTTTAGCTCATACTATAAAGCGACAATCATGAATTGTGTGCTTGATCTATGTCACAACCGCTCTACTAAACTATGGGTAGAAATTGAGCATGAAATGGCTCCACATTTAGCCACTGGAATCTTTTGGTTGTCCCCTACCTCCTTGAATTCATTATCTAATTCGCAATCCCCGATGCTTCTATATTCCTTGGCTAGGCCCTGGGCTAAATTTGCGGTTAAACTTGGCCTTATACATTCTCCTGGTCCTCTCACGACACTCACGGGTCATACAGATCTCCCCACAGGCTTGAGTCAACTCCCAGCTTTAGGAGACCATAATAGACAACCAATCAAATTAATAGACATATATAAACAGAATGGTTTACTCCCTTTGGAGGATCTTTCCCACATTATTCCTGCAGGCCCTGGGCGTTGGCTCCTCTACTTTCAGTTGCGAAGCTTCATTAAATCCCTGATACCTGGATCGCGGTCATGTCCCCCCTTAACTGAATTTGAAAAGATGTGCACAGCGAGGTCAGCTCCTGATCATGCTATATCTCATTTATATGCCATGTTGAACTCTGGGGAGAAAGAGGACTCTTCCACAGACACCCAGGGAACTAAACTCAAATTCATGTCTGATTGGGAATCGGAACTGGGAGCCACCTTCTCTGTAGACCAATGGTCCAGATCTCTCCTCTTCACTCACAAATTAACGGTGTCTTGTAATTTACAGGAACTCAACTATAAAATCCTTAGCAGATGGTATAGGACCCCAGTGCGATTGCACCAATTTTATCCTCAGGTATCTGATGCATGTTGGAGATGTCTTAATGCAAGGGGATCCATGACTCATATTTGGTGGGACTGCCCGGGTGTAGCCCCACTGTGGCAGGAGATCTTTGACTTATATAATTTCTTGTACAAAGCTACTATTACACCCTCACCTGCGTTAGCTCTTCTATCCATGTTCTCAGGGCGGATCTCACAGATTAAGAAGGGAGCCCTCCGATTATTTATCCTAGCTATGAGACAGATAATTCCCCGTCAATGGAGGTCTACAGAGAGTCTTTTGAGAGTGACCTGGTCTAACGCCCTGGATTCACTAGTTCATATGGAAGAACTAGGCGCTAGGGATTCAGGATCTGCTACAGCCTTTTGGGGGACTTGGGACCCATGGAATCAATTTCGTACCTCCACATCTTTCCATGATTGGTTGACAACAGGTATTGTCCCCGGTAATAGATCCTAAATACTACACTAAGTAGAATCTCCTATCCTATCCTATACACCCCCCCCCCCTTCCTTTTGTATAAGTCTTGTTTTGGTCTGTCACGTCTTGTGATGTCTTCCCGGTCTTATGTGGTTATTAGTCTGGAAGTTAGAGAATAAATGCCGTGTATGCTCTTAGATTCATCTATGGAAGCCCCAACGGTACTAATACTTGAAATTTTGTTCCGTAAGACTAATTATTGAATGTAATACTACCTCAGACTTATTGGTATGTTCAGTTCTTGACCTTGTACTTTTCTGTTTTGTATACTCATTGGATGTATTTATACATTATTCAATTATACGATTTAATAAAATAATGATTGAACCGTAAAAGGCCCCATTACTGAGGGGTATTCAGCATGTGGAATGTATTGCAGGATAAACCTTTTCCAAGTTTTATATAACTTCTTTCCCAGGGTTTCTTTTTTAGCAATGGCGTTTTGCCATTCCATCTGAAAAATACGTCTGATCTGGGTTATCAGTATATCCAAACTAGGGACCTTTGCAGTCAACCACTTCGTCAGCAAGCACCTTTTCGCTTCTAACCAGTGGCGTAACTACCAGGGAAGCAGCTGCTTCGGGGCCCGGGCTGACAAGGGGCCAGGAGCAGTAGTAAACAGTCAGACTGGCCACACCCCCCTCTACACTCACTTCACTGCTTCTTTAGAATGTCCTCGAGCAGAGCAGGGAGCTAAGCCCCGCCCATCAGCACGGACCATTAATAGAGGAGCCTGGCTGCTTAATAGTGCAGCCAGGGCTCAGTACAGTGTGCTACAGGGAGATCCTGTCTCCCCTCCCTCTCCTAACTATTAGTACAGCCCAGCTTCTGCTACATAGACTGCTCTGTAGTCGGCAGTAACAGGAGAGAGAGGAGACAGGAAGTGCTGCAGAAAGAAGAGCCTGTGCCTGTCACTGTTAGGAGCCCATACATTCCAGGCTTATCCCTGCCAACCCTAGCTGTCCTGTATCTCATGTAGCCCCCCCCCCCCCCCCCTCAGCTGCATTCATCTGCTGTCCTTTGCCCCTCCCCCCCAGCTGCATTCATCTGCTGTCCTTTGCCCCCCCAGCTGTGGGCCCCCTACTTATCTGATGCCCTGCCCTCTTGGCCCCCTATCCATCTGATGCCACACTCCTCTGGGCGCCCATGTGCAGCTTGGGGACACCAGTATGAGGCCAGAATGGGGACTGGAAGATCACGGAGCGGCGGGGAGCAGGCGAGTATGGTTTTTTCAACAACTGTACAATGCACCGCTAGTTCACATCACATTTTTGTCCCACATTTAAGGCTGGGCTCACATCACGTTTTTTCCATCCGTTTAATATATACAAAAAAACGTATTCGGATGCCTCATACTGATGCCATGACAGTGACATCCGTTCACATCCGTTCACCATAGAGTTTCATTGCAAGAAAAAAGTATCCATTTTTTTTACCGGATTGCGCAGGATACAAGAACGTGAAGTACTGCGTTTTTGTATCGTGTACGTCATAGTCCAGTAAAAACATATGTATGTTAAAGAATCAGAGGCCACTGTATGACGCCTGCCTTGCTGTGGGGCCCAGTCATTTCTAGCTGCTCCACTGGTTACCAGGGGCTCAGACCATGGGGACAGACTACAGTCGGTGTCAGCCCTGCAGCAATACATAGAATGGGCGCCTATCCTACAGCAGGGGTCATCCTGTGCTGTACATACAGTGTAGTGTGATGTCATGTTCACCTCTCCGGATATATTACCCAGGAAAGCACAATTCTGCAAAAAGGACATGTTCTATCTTTTGGTGGAACGGATGTGCGGAATGGAACCCCACGGAAGCACTGCGTAGTGCTTATGTAGTGATTCCGTGATTCCGTTTCGCACCCTTCCGCATCTCCGGATTTGCGGACCCATTGGAGTGAATGGGTCCACATCCGTGATGCGGAATGCACACAGAAGGGTGCCCATTTATTGCTGATCCGCATATGCAGTCCGCAATACGGGAATGGCTGGCCCCTTTCACACGAACGATACGGGTTGGCTCCAGATGCGTTCAGGGTGCATTCAGTGAAACTCGCAAGTTTTTTCAAGCAAGTTCAGTCAGTTTTGTCTACGATTGCGTTCAGTTTTTTCTGCGCAGGTGC
The DNA here is from genome assembly GCF_905171765.1 of Bufo bufo. Classification (NCBI taxonomy): domain Eukaryota; kingdom Metazoa; phylum Chordata; class Amphibia; order Anura; family Bufonidae; genus Bufo; species Bufo bufo. The sequence goes on from NC_053391.1 coordinate 553,407,198, forward strand.
AATGCGTTTTGATGCGTTTTTCATGCACATGATAAAAAACGAAAAGTTTACAAACAACATCTCCTAGCAACCTGGTGGTGAGAGTGGTGACGTCGGCGCAGGTCCTGATGATTTCTATCTTCATTCAGCAGAACCTGCTCCGACGTCACTACGCTCACCACGTTGTGAGCGTGGTGACGTCACCAAAGGTACTTTTTTCCTGCCAGGTCCTGAAAGAAGACGAGCCGGGCTGCGCGATCAAGTGGATGAGGTGAATAATTAAATATTTTATTATTTTTTAACCCCTCAAGCCACATGTTACTTAGCATTCTGTATTAAGAATGCTATTATTTTCCCTTATAACCATGTTATAAGGGAAAATAATAAAGTTCGGGTCCCTATCATCTCCTAGCAACTATCCGTGAAAATCGCATTGCATCCGCAATGCTTGCGGATGCAATGCGATTTTCAAGCAGCCCCATTCACTTCTGTGGGGCCTGCGCTACGTGAAAAACGCAGAATATAGAGCATGCTGCGATTTTCACGCAACGCACAACTGATGCGTGAAAATCACTGATCATGTACACAGCCCCATTGAAGTGAATGTGTCCGGATTCAGTGCGGGTGCAATGCGTTCACATCACGCATTGCACCCGTGCGGAAAAGTCACCCGTGTCAAAGGGGCCTAAGACTTTGACACGGCCCCCACAACAGTATGATAGAATGACACTAGATGACAGATAGAGTGTGTGTGTATGTATATAATATATATAATAGGAAAAGGATGGCGTGGCAGCCTGGTCTGGTCTAGATCGTGCCAAAGGAGCGGGGTTTACACGGGAAGGGGGGCCCTATACAAAAAATTGCTGTGGGGCCCAGTCACCTCTAGTTACGCCCCTGCTTCTAACACTACTGTATGAGCTAACATCGTCAGTTTCTTTTCCTCCCTGTTCCCATTGACTTCATCAGTCTCCATTTCATCTGCTTGGAGCACCACCAGTGATGGCGTTAAACCTGGGTGGCTACACCCAGTGCGCTCCAATAGCTGAGCTACTTGGGTCCAAAAAATATCTATCTTAGGGCATTCCCATAGTCCATGGAACAGATCAGATTTTGGGACTCCACACTTGGGACAGGCTGTGAGTCTGTCGGGTTTAGCTGTTGACACCGGAAGGTCGAAACCATATATGGCATGATGCAAGATTTTGAACTGGGTTTCTCTCATTTTTTCATTTGAGACTGCCCTGTACACAGCTTGAAGTCCCGAGAGAGCCACCATACCAACATCCCTTATGTTCAGCTGATTGCCCCATTTTTTAAATAAAGACCCTCGTAGGGATTCCTCCCAAGAATCTCTAAGGGCGTTATAAAGCATGGAAATTGAAGTCTTGTTTTTATTGCTTATTAGGGTGTCAAATTCGTTTTTTTGCCATTCCTTAGAGAGGTCTTTTAACAACCCTCTCACATAACTTCTAACCTGCATATAAGGGAACGAATTCAGCCCTCGGAGAGCCCATCTTTCCTCCACTTCCTTTAACGTCGCCCATCTGGCTTCCTTCTCATGGAAGAGGTCTCCCATCTTATTCACCCCCTTGTTAGCCCATGTTTGAAAAGACTTGTCCGTGTTTCCTGAAACAAAAGCAGGGTTGCCCCTAATGGGTAGGTGTTTAGAGAACTGAAATGACAGGCCAAACGACTTCCTAATGTTTTTCCATGCGATAATAGTGTCCCTCAATATCAATGATTTTCTTGCCACCACTGGAAGCCGAGATACTCTCGTATGTACCAAAGCCATCAAATTCCAAGGGGCCGCAAGCTGGCGTTCTACATGTAAGTTAGAGTAGTATGCTGTTTCGTTGGCCCAATCTATAATATGCCTGCTGAGACATGTCAAATTATAACCCCGTAGGTCTGGGAAGTTAAGACCCCCATGACATTTCCTGAGCTTTAGTTTTTTTAAAGATATCCTCGCCCGTCTCCCTCCCCAAAGAAATTTGACGAACCTACTTTCCATTTCAGTAACATCCGCGTGACGCAGAAGAGTTGGAATCGTCTGGAGAGGGTACATCAGCTTTGCCACTCCCATCATTTTGACCAGATGACTTCTCCCTACTAACGAGAGAGGCAAGTTTTGCCATCTATCCAGATCAGACTTGATTTTGGAAAATAATGGGGGAAAATTCAATTGATATATTGAATGCGGGGACTTCCCAATCCTGATCCCTAGATATGTAATTTGTTTTGTCGCTTTCATAATGCCTATGCCCGAGGATATAGGCCCCATCATCTCCCTGCGCTAAGGGTAGCAGTTCGCATTTGGACATGTTGATTGCGTACCCCGAGTACCTACCAAAATCCTTTAGCAGTTTCATTACTTTTTCTAATTGATTTCTCGGATTTGCCATAAAAAGTATAACATCGTCCGCAAATAGTGCCGCTTTCACCCGAGCCTCACCTACTTTAATTCCTTCAAACACTCTAGAGCTACACAATTCCCTTGCGAGGGGCTCTAACGCTATATTGAACAAGAGGGGTGATAATGGGCAACCCTGTCGAGTGCCTTTTTGCAACATAAATGGCGCCGACAAGAACCCCTGGGTATAAATCCTGGCTCTAGGGTGGTGATACATTTGGGAAAGATATTTTCTGAAAGCTCCGGAGAACCCCATTTTATCCAGAACTGCACCCAGCCATGCCCACCGCACATTATCAAACGCTTTCTCAGCATCCAAGGTGAGCATGGCCGGGTGTTCCCCCTGCACTGGCATATTGTGAACCCTGTCAAGAACCGTCAGGACAGTCCTTATAGTTTTCACCGCCGATCTCCCCTCGACAAAGCCCACCTGCTCCTGGCCTATCAGACCAGGTAACAGGCTAGCTAAGCGATCTGCTACAATTTTGGCCATTAACTTTGCGTCGACATTGATCAACGATATCGGTCTGTACGACCCAGGTGATAGGGGATCTTTTCCCGGTTTGGACAATAGTTTGATGTATGACATGTTATCCCTATCTAAAGGCATACTCCCCTGGAGGATTCCATTAAAGACATCTAATAAGACTGGTGAAATCTGAGATATTAGTGCTTTAAAGTATTCCCCAGTAAACCCATCTGGGCCTGGTGCTTTCGAGTTCCCCAGTCTTTTGATAGCTCCCTGTATCTCTTGTTCCGAAATTTCTGCATTTAACATTTGGAGTTGTTCAGCCATCAGCTTAGGTAAGTCAACCTTGTCCAAAAGAGTATCCGTCAGGTCACATTGTGCCCATCCCTATACAGGGCCTCATAATATTTTCCCACAATATTATTAATTTCCGCGGGGTCGTGCACAACCACATCCTCCGAGTTTTTCAGGCATGCAATATATTGAGGGGGTCTCATTCCCTTAGCCAAATTCGCCAGAAGTTTTCCTGATTTATTCCCATGCCTGAAAAACTTAGCTTCCATCTCTGAGCGTCTCAAAGACTCTAGGTCACCAACACATTTCTCAAACGTTTGCCTTTCCGTAACCCATCTCTTTTTATTGTCTTCAGAAGGATCAGACGTAAAGGTAAGGTAAGAATCTCTGACTTTTTGGCTCGCTAAATTGGATGAATGACGGGCCTTTTTTTTTATTCCACTAACATACCCCATGATTTTCCCTCGCATGACCACCTTTGACGCATTCCAAAATAGGCCTGGGTCAGTCACGTGCACCTCATTGTCCGACTTGTATTCTTCCCACTAAATTCCCAGTTTCTCTACAAACTCTTCTCTCGCGCACAAGTTGGAGGGGAAACGCCAAATGTAATCTGGCCCTCTTGGGTAGGAATCTAGAAGCGATAGGGATACTGTTGCGTGATCGGAGATAACAATGTCCCCAATCTCAGCACCCTCCACCTTGTGCATTAAAGAATGAGATAGAAAAATATAGTCGATACGGGACCAAGAAGACTGCGAATTAGAATAGAAGGTATAACTTCTATCATCAGGATATAACTTGCGCCAAGGGTCAACTAGTCCCACTCCACTCAATAAAGGCTGTAGTACACGATCCTGAGGTCCATCCATCCCTACTCTATCGCCTGCCCTTCTCCTGTCCTCCAGCCCTCTAACTACCGAGTTGAAGTCCCCACCTACGATTTTATTCAGACATGAGTCCCCCAGGAGGGTCGCCTCCATATCACGGAAAAATGCTCCATTATTCGAGTTTGGGCCATATATATTATACAGTTGCAAGAAAAAGTATGTGAACCCTTTGGAATGATATCGATTTCTGCGCAAATTGGTCATAAAATGTAATCTGATCTTCATCTAAGTCACAACAATAGACAATCACAGTCTACTTAAACTAATAACACACAAAGAATTAAATGTTACCATGTTTTTATTGAACACACCATGTAAATATTCACAGTGCAGGTGGAAAAAGTATGTGAACCCTTGGATTTAATAACTGGTTGAACCTCCTTTGGCAGCAATAACTTCCACCAAACGTTTCCTGTAGTTGCAGATCAGACGTGCACAACGGTCAGGAGTAATTCTTGACCATTCCTCTTTACAGAACTGTTTCAGTTCAGCAATATTCTTGGGATGTCTGGTGTGACGCGCTTTCTTGAGGTCATGCCACAGCATCTCAATCGGGTTGAGGTCAGGACTCTGACTGGGTCACTCCAGAAGACGTATTTTCTTCTGTTTAAGCCATTTTGTTGTTGATTTACTTCTATCCTTTGGGTCGTTGTCCTGTTGCATCACCCATCTTCTGTTGAGCTTCAGCTGGTGGACATATGGCCTTAAGTTTTCCTGCAAAATGTCTTGATAAACTTGGGAATTCATTTTTCCTTCGATGATAGCAATCCGTCCAGGCCGTGATGCAGCAAAGCAGCCCCAAACCATGATGCCCCCACCACCATACTTTACAGTTGGGATGAGGTTTTGATGTTGGTGTGTTGTGCCTCTTTTTCTCCACACATAGTGTTGTGTGTTTCTTCCAAACAACTCAACTTTGGTTTCATCTATCTACAGAATATTTTGCCAGTACTGCTGTGGAACATCCAGGTGCTCTTGTGCAAACTGTAAAAGTGCAGCAATGTTTTTTTTGGACAGCAGTGGCTTCCTCTGTGGTATCCGCCCATGAAATCCATTCTTGTTTAGTGTTTTACGTATCGTAGATTCGCTAACAAGGATGTTAGCATATGCCAGAGACTTTTGTAAGTCTTTAGCTGACACTCTAGGATTCTTCTTCACCTCATTGAGCAGTCTGCGCTGTGCTCTTGCAGTCATCTTTACAGGACGGCCACTCCTAGGGAGAGTAGCAGCAGTGCTGAACTTTCTCCATTTATAGACAATTTGTCTTACCGTGGACTGATGAACAGCAAGGCTTTTGGAGATACTTTTATAACCCTTTCCAGCTTTATGCAAGTCAACAGTTCTTAATCGTAGGTCTTCCGAGAGCTCTTTTGTGCGAGGCATCATTCACATCAGGCCATGCTTCTTGTGAAAAGCAAACCCAGAAATGGTGTGTGTTTTTTATAAGGCAGGGTAGCTGTAACCAACACCTTCAATCTCATCTCATTGATTGGACTCCAGTTGGCTGACGCCTCACTCCAATTAGCTCTTGGAGATGTCATTAGTCTAGGGGTTCACATACTTTTTCCACCTGCACTGTAAATGTTTACATGGTGTGTTCAATAAAAACATGGTAACATTTAATTTTTTGTGTGTTATTAGTTTAAGCAGACTGTAATTGTCTATTGTTGTGACTTAGATGAAGATCAGATGACATTTTATGACCAATTTGTGCAGAAATCCATAAAATTCCAAAGGGTTCACATACTTTTTCTTGCAACTGTATATACTATACTGAGAATCCTGGACCTGTAAGAGCACTTGTGCCCATCTGCCCATGGGATCCGCTGATTGTTGTACAACTGAACTGTTCAAGTTTTTACTGATCAGAATTAGCACACCTGCCTTTCTATCCTGCGACGGAGATCCTATCACTGTCCCTACCCACAGTTTCCTCATTCTATCAAAATCTCCTTCCTTCAGGTGGGTCTCCTGCAAAAGAACAACATCTGGTTTCAGCTTTTTAAGGTGACTGAGGACCATCCACCTTTTTTGTGGTGCTCTCAGACCCTTAATGTTCCAAGAAATAATTTTCATATTGGTTTGTCTTCAGAATACTATCCGTAGCCCAATCCCCTCAGGACATCCAGAGAATATAAAATACAAAATAAAGAGAAGGTAGTAGTAGTATCCCCTACAATCCCTTTAAGTGCACCCCAACTCTTCCCCCCCCCCCCCCAATATGTTGCCCCTTCAGTTAGAGCAGCAACCAACTGAATCAACGTAGGATAATAGAACTTCCTTTTTTCTGGGTTACGACCTCGGCCCGCCTCACTGATCGCCCTTGTTAGGCCCCAATTACTCCAAACCCCACTTACATGCAATGTTACTTAAGAGAAACATACAGAAAATATTATCTCCCAGCAAGAAACCTGTAACATAAAACTTCCCCTTGAACAGGAGACGTGAATCATTGGCGACCACAGTTCACGTAGTATATCAGGGTAACCACGACTGCCACGAATATAGTCTCGCTGCTTTAACACTGTAACACATCCCTTAACATAAAAAAGGATATCAATGTCCTCTCAAGGCTCCTCTTGGTTATCATGCGGTCACCGCCTCGAGTTCATCGGGTCACCTCTTCCAGGGGACCGCTGACGTCCTCGACCTTGACCTCTAACTTCACCCTTTTGGCTGGTCTCCATTCTGCGCCGCTCCCCCTCTGACCGTGTTCGATGTGGCGATTCTCCTCTACTTCTCCGTTCCGCATCCCTCTCAATGTGACGTCTTTGCAGAGAGTCCATCATTTCTTCCGCCGCTGACGGTTCATGGAATATAATAGTGGATCCATCCGCGTGCGTAACACAAAGTTTTGCCGGATACATGAGTTGGAATTTTATTTGCCTTTTGTATAGCATTGAACATACTTGGCTGAATTCTCTCCTCTTTTTAGCCACAGCTGTCGAATAATCGGCAAATATAAGAACCGCGTGACCCATGATTTTAAGTGGGCTCTTCCTGGTCCTGAATGCTCTCAGGATGGCCTCCTTATCACAATAGTCCAGGAATTTCACAATCACCTGACGAGGCCTCAATGATGCGTTATTTGAGCTTTGAGATCCGTTCGGGCGTTGTTCTGGCTGGGGCCCAATCCGATGTGCCCTTTCCACTTTATGACAGCCCTCCAGTCCCAGTGCCCTAGGAAGGTCAAATTCACAGAGGCCTTTCAGAGACTGTGATTTAATGGATTCAGGTAGTCCCAAAAGACGCAAATTATTCCGTCTGGACCGGTTCTCTAAATCTTCTACCCGGTCCAACAGCACCATATTCTGTTTGGTTAGATCATTTATAGTGCGAACAGACTTTACATTATCTGCTTCTAGGGACAAGGTTCTCTGCTCCAACTCCTCCAGCTTAGTATCATGCTGTGCTATAGCTTCATGTAGCTGCTGAAGGGACACTGATAAGGTCTTGGCCAGCGTGTCTCTGATGTCTGGGGCAAGGTGAGTAGCCATCTCTATGGCTAATGTCTTATAATCAATAGTTTTATAATCCACGGAGAGGGGTGCTGCTGTATTGGAAGTCAGCAGAGATGACTCACCCCCTTCTTGCATCTCCGGCATCTCCACTGGGGAAGAAGGGCACGCGTCCGCCATATTGTGCTGCGCTCCTCCCGCACTGCCCGCTGTTAGTGCTTTCTGCCTGCAACTTCTCAGGAGGTACCGCTCCATGTACCGGTCCTTGTGAACGAACAGGGGTTCTGGGCGCCGATCAACTAGCCTCCCCCGTCAGTATGGAGGGAAGGAGGCGATGTTTTAGACGAGCGGTGGCCGGAGCTCCCTCACTCCGCTGCTCGCATCCCAGCGCAGGAACCGGAAGTCTATATGACATTTTACCCTCAATATGTTCTTCGAATCAAGAAACTCTGCTTTTCCGATCTGTTTTTCTTTTGGCCTTCTTCACTGCTCTCCGGATCAGCGAATTCACAGCTGTGAATAAACACAGTACATCACCAATTAATATTTCCGATTTGGTTTGCGATACTATAGTTTTAAAACTTTACATACAAAATTCAAAAACAGATCAACTACAAAAGGGTCATTGGATAACTTTACACCCCTCCATAACACTAGATTATGCCCTATTGTGGCTATGCAAAATTGGTTAAACAGTAGGCCAAAGGTGAATGGTCCCAGTGTATGAATAAAGGACCATTCTCCCCTTACTAGATTTCAATTTAACGCAATTTTAAAGAAAAGTCTACATATGTTAGGCTATCAAGACTATAATATTTCTGCCCATTCATTCAGAATAGGAGCAGCGACCTTGGCTGCACAACAAGGGTTGTCTTCATCCTTAATAAAAAATCTAGGTAGATGGAAATCTGATAGATTCAAGATCTATATCAGACCAGTATTGTTATTAGAATAGTTTCATTTGTATTACAGGTAATCGCAAGATTTGGATTGTAGGAAACCACATTCTTAATGGAGCATTAAAGAGAGCTTCTCAAAGAAAATATTTACATGACTTTGGTTTAAAATTTAATATATACATTTATTGGTCTGCACAATCCGATTTAAAATTGAGAGATGTTTGGTCTTTGTGTAACTCCTTAGCATTCTACTTACCTTTACCAGATCTCAGTATTCTACATTTTGGTGAAAATGACTTAGGATGTATAAATTTTCTGGAATTGATTAACCTCTTCAAGACCAAGCTAGTTTTTACCTTAAGAACCAGGCCATTTTTAGCAAATCTGATGTCACTTTATGTGGTAATAACTTTAAAACGCTTTTACTTATTCAGGCCATTCTGAGATTGTTTTCTCATCACATATTGTACTTCACGACAGTGGTAAAATTGAGTAAAAAATGTTTCATTTTTATTTTTTAAAAAAAATCTAATTTACCAAAAATTACCAATGATGCGTTATTTGAGCTTTGAGATCCGTTCGGGCGTTGTTCTGGCGGGCGTTGTTCTGCACAATCCGATTTAAAATTGAGAGATGTTTGGTCTTTGTGTAACTCCTTAGCATTCTACTTACCTTTACCAGATCTCAGTATTCTACATTTTGGTGAAAATGACTTAGGATGTATAAATTTTCTGGAATTGATTAACCTCTTCAAGACCAAGCTAGTTTTTACCTTAAGAACCAGGCCATTTTTAGCAAATCTGATGTCACTTTATGTGGTAATAACTTTAAAACGCTTTTACTTATTCAGGCCATTCTGAGATTGTTTTCTCATCACATATTGTACTTCACGACAGTGGTAAAATTGAGTAAAAAATGTTTCATTTTTATTTTTTAAAAAAAATCTAATTTACCAAAAATTTTGAAAAATTTGCAAATTTGCAAATTTAAATTTCTCTACTTTTATAATAGACAGTAATACCTCCAAAAATAGTTATTACTTTACATTCTTAATATGTCTACTTCATGTTTGGATAATTTGGTGAATGCCATTTTATTTTTGGGGACGTTAGAAGGCTTAGAAGTTTAGAAGCAAATCTTGAAATTTTTCAGAAAATTTCCAAAACCCCCTTTTTAAGGACCAGTTCAGGTCTGAAGTCACTTTGTGAGGCTTACATAATAGAAACCACCCAAAAATTACCCCATTTTAGAAACTACACCCCTTAAGGTATTCAAAACTGATTTTACAACCTTTGTTAACCCTTTAGGTGTTCCACAAGAATTAAAGGAAAATGGAGATGAAATTTCAGAATTTCACTTTTTTGGGCAGATTTTCTGCTTTAATCCACTTTTCCAGTAACAAAGCAAGAGTTAACAGCCAAACAAAACTCAATATTTATTACCATGATTCTGTAGATTACAAAAACACCCCATCTGTGATCGTAAACTGCTGTACGGGCACACGGCAGGGCGCAGAAGGAAAGGAATGCCATATGGTTTTGGAGGGCAAGGTCACATTTGAAGACCCCCTGATGCACCCCTAGAGTAGAAACTCCAAAAACCCCATTTTGGAAACTACGGGATAAGGTCACAGTTTTTTTGGTACTATTTTAGGGTACATATGATTTTTGGTTGCTCTATATTACACTTTTTGTGAGGCAAGGTAAAAAATTGCTGTTTTGACACCATTTTTATTTTTTGTTATTTACAATGTTAATCTGACAGGTTAGATCATGTTGTATTTTTAAAGAGCAGGTTGTTACAGACGCGACAATACCAAATATGACAAAATATGACTAAAATTTTTTTTTTAGTGTCTCCATATTCTGAAAACCGTATTTTTTTTATTTTTGGGAGACTGTCTTATGAAGGGTCACATTTTTTGCGGGATGAGATGACGGTTTTATTGGTACAATTTTAGAGTGTGTATGACTTTTTGATCACTTGGTATTACACTTTTTGACAAAAAATAGCTTCTTTTTACACCGTTTTTATTTTATTTTTTTAACGGTGTTCACCTGAGGGGTTAAATCATCTGATATTTTTATAGACGTGGTAACACCTAATATGTCTACTTTTTTATATTTTTAAGTTTTATACACTAATATTTTTGAAAAACACCCAAAAATTAATACCATAAGTATCTCACATGGAATCATCCGTACAACTCCTATAAACGCTAAAAAAGCTACCACGCAAGTAAATATTGTAAACTTAATACTATATTAGAAATCCACATAAACAACACAATAATTATATTATAAAATACATAAAGCAGCAGACATGAGAACACTGGAGTGTGTCTGTAAAAATAGGCTCCAGACATCAAGGGACTAGTATAATATCAAATAGCAGCATCATCACCACATAGGGCTCATTATAGCAAACATGCGTCCATATATTGCAGTTCACTGCTCAACACTGAGTCGTGAGGGGCGGTGATGTACCTATGCACACCCAGAGTGTAATGCTGCTAATAATAAATCAAAGTTACTGACCCAGTCTGGAGCGTCCGCCCGACGATCGTTTCGCTATGCGCTTCCTCACGGGGCATAACAACATGGCCAATCATTCTCTCCTATATACCCCTCCATCACAAAATCAACCAATGGGTGAGTGTAATATTCGCAGCCTATCCGCTATCGGGTCACCTATTCCCGCTTCCAGATACATCCGGGATCTCGTCATGAATCAGTGATGCAGCCGGCTACGTCATATACCACGTGATCCGTCACATGGAATCACAAAGTCACGTGACGGGTCACATGATCGGACCCGCAATCGCGCATCATACCGGTAAGGGAGCAACTCCTAGTCTGTATTTTCTCGGAGCACTCCTACGTCTCTCATTTCAGTTGGTGAATGTTATAGTATATGTTATATATCCCAATGGAACAAGATATCATAATTGACAGTAAAAAGTGTATAAATAAAAATAGAAAATAGAAAATTCATTTAAAAAAACGTAAAGTGCCAACTAGTGCAATCTGATCAGAAGATGCCACTCTTGGCTATATTTAAACACTATAATCCAATAAAGTGGCAAATGCCAATAAACAAGTGAAAATGCCCCAAATGGCATATATTACAAATATATCTATAACTTAAAGCTCATAGCACTTGATTAGTGAACAATCCCTTCTATCCTTACATGATTATTTTATTAAAAAAAGGTATCATAAATATACAGTACAGACCAAAAGTTTTGACACACCTTCTCATTCAAAGAGTTTTCTTTATTTTCATGACTATGAAGGCATCAAAACTATGAATTAACACATGTGGAATTATATACATAACAAACAAGTGTGAAACAACTGAAAATATGTCATATTCTAGGTTCTTCAAAGTAGCCACCCTTTGCTTTGATTACTGCTTTTCACACTCTTGGCATTCTCTTGATGAGCTTCAAGAGGTAGTCCCCTGAAATGGTCTTCCAACAGTCTTGAAGGAGTTCCCAGGGATGCTTAGCACTTGTTGGCCCTTTGGCCTTCACTCTGCGGTCCAGCTCACCCCAAACCATCTCGATTGGGTTCAGGTCCGGTGACTGTGGAGGCCAGGTCATCTGGAGCAGCATCCCATCATTCTCCTTCATGGTCAAATAGCCCTTACTTTCAAAGTTTTCCCAATTTTTCGGCTGACTGACTGACCTTCATTTCTTAAAGTAATGATGGCCACTCGTTTTTCTTTACTTAGCTGCTTTTTTCTTGCCATAATACAAATTCTAACAGTCTATTCAGTAGGACTATCAGCTGTATATCCACCTGACTTCTCCTCAACGCAACTGATGGTCCCAACCCCATTTATAAGGCAAGAAATCCCACTTATTAAACCTGACAGGGCACACCTGTGAAGTGAAAACCATTTCAGGGGACTACCTCTTGAAGCTCATCAAGAGAATGCCAAGAGTGTGCAAAGCAGTAATCAAAGCAAAAGGTGGCTACTTTGAAGAACCTAGAATATGACATATTTTCAGTTCTTTCACACTTGTTTGTTATGTATATAATTCCACTTGTGTTAATTCATAGTTTTGATGCCTTCAGTGTGAATCTACAATTTTCATAGTCATGAAAATAAAGAAAACTCTTTGAATGAGAAGGTGTGTCCAAACTTTTGGTCTGTACTGTATATGTTTTTCCCATTATGTAATCAAACAATCTGATATCATAATCACAGAAAGTGCAAGTGCATACAGGAAACAATGAGAAAGGAGAAAGACAGGAAGAAGAGGAAACCCGATGTGAATTGACGTGAAAAAAGTGCTCAGTGCTCAAGTGCAACAGATAATGATATCAGAGTAGTAAATACATAATTTTTAGTTCCATAATTAATTAACTAAAACATCATACATGATAACAACATATAGAGTAATCCTAATATACAAAAGGCAACATACACTTCGCCTCACATCAAAGACAAATACAGAATAATAGTAGTTCATCCAAACTTATCATCCCACTAGCTAGAAGACCTGCATCGCAGGGCTGACATCACTACCTAGCTCAAAAAATAAATCAAGCAGCAAATGCAAATAGTAGTAGTTCATCCGATCTTGTCATCCCACCGGCTGAAGGGATTGCGTGGCAAGGCTGACACCACTACATAACTCAAAGATAACTAGAAGGAAGGAGAGAGATATGGCACATGAGTATATACATCAAACCACCATACATTATCACAATATAGCTAAAATAGACAACAGGAAAAGAACCTGTTAAAAACATTTTTATAAACATAACATCAATTAAAAAGCCAGTCCTACCTGGTGGTTCAAGATGATCCTAGTACATCAAAGCAATAAGGGCAGAGACCTATAAGAACGGAGCAAAGCTGTTATTGTCATTTAACCCTAACGGGGCCATCGTTTTCAATATGTAGATCCAATGTGTCTCTCGTTGGGCTAATAATCTCTTCCAATTACCGCCTCTTGGGGAGATCATCACGTGATCAATTCCTCGGAAACGCAAACCTCATCCATCACAGTCATGTGCTGCCTTGAAGTGCCTAGGTATTGTCGTGAGTAGTTCCACTACTAGCAGCTTCAATAGACAGCACATGTTCACGGATGCGTCTCTTAAATTGACGAGAGGTCATCCCGACATATATTTTGTTGCAAGGGCAAATAGCCCAATAGATCACCCCTATCGTTGCACAATCAATGGGATACGTGATTTTATATTCTTTTTGGTGTGTGGCATCCCAAATGATCTCACTCCTATCAATATTAACACAGGCCACACACCTCCCACACTGTTTGTTACCCCACCGGGGGCCTCTTGATCCAAGAAGGATTAGGAGGGCGTGCCACATAGTGGCTCTGTACCAAATGATCTTTTAAATTTTCTCCTAAACGTAATACTTGGATAGTCTTTCAATTTATCCTTTAATTGTGGATCTAGTTTTAAGATGTCCCAGTGTCTGGATAGTATGTCGGTAATCTCCTTGCTTTTGTTATTAAACGTTGTAATGAATCTAACATCCTCTACAGTATCCTTATGTTTCTTATCTTGTAGTAGATTCGAGCATCTAGACAGTCTTGCCCGTCTATATGCCTTTTCAACAGATCACTCCGTATAATTCCTGGCCTGGAATCTACTGCGTAGATCCTCCGCTTGTGTCTCAAACAGCTGATCAGTGGAGCATATCCGCCTCGCCCTTAAGAACTGCCCCACAGGGATGTTATCAATCAGCCTCCTAGGGTGTGCAGATTTTGCTGACAGTATACTGTTAATCGAGGTTGGTTTTCTGTATAAATCTGTCACTATTTTCACCTTTTCCTCCACACAGATTTTCACATCCAGGAATTCCACCTCCGTTCGACTTACAGTGGAGGTCAGTCGAATATTTAAGTTATTCTTGTTGAGTTGACTTATGAACAGGCAAAACTCTTCATTAGTACCCTGCCATATGATTAGCAGATCGTCAATATATCTGCCCCAATATTGTACCTTCTGTGCTAATGGTGTCACCTCTGTCTGGAGTATCTCCCTTTCCCACAGCCCCAGGAACAAATTAGTGTATGAGGGCGCACAAGACGCACCCATCGCTGTCCCCTGGAGCTGTAGGAAGTGGAGACCCCCAAACATAAAGAAATTATGTGTCAGCTCAAACACAAGCTGAGACAGAATAAACTCACGTTTCTTGAGGGGTACATTAAAGGTCTGTAGAAAGAAGTTTGCCGCTCTCAGCCCATCTTCATGTTTGATAGAGGTATATAGTGCATGTCACAGGTGGCCAGCAGCATATCGGGTTCCAAGTGTAAGTCCTCTATTTTCCATAACACATCTGTCGTGTCCTTCAGATATGAAGACAATTCTTAAAACCAAGGGATGTAAGTGGTATTCAACATATTTACATATAACATCATTTAGACTATTAATCCCCGAAACAATTGGTCTCCCAGGGGGGTGTTTTGCATTTTTATGTATTTTCATTAAAAAATACATCGTTGGGGTCACTGGATGTTCTGTCATTAAGAAGGACATTTGTTGTTTCGTAATGACCCCCTCCTCCACTCCCTTATCCAAAATGACGCTCAACTCATCCCTATATTTTATAGTTGGATTATACGTCAACCTCTTATAACAGTTACGGTCATTTAGTTGACGCCAGGCCTCCATTTCATATGATACACGGGGCCAAATTACGATATTGCCCCCTTTATCTGCTCCTTTTATGACCACATCATGCCACGATTTAAGTTCCCTCAAAGCCCTTTTCTCACCACCAGTACAATTACCATATTCCCCACTATCAGGAATTTTTTCTAAGTCCTTGGACACCAATTGAACAAAAAGTTCAATATTAGGAAAGAGGGAAATGGGTGGAAATCTCCTAGATTTAGGTTTTAGTGATTTAGGAAACTCGCCCATTTGATTATCACCCTCTGTTCCTGCGTAAGTGTGTGTGAAGATAAATTTATTATCTGTTGGGTATTTGAGGTCATGTCCGGTCGCCTCTTTCCTGCCAATGTTTGAGGCTCTCCATTCTTGCGTTTCATAAAACGTTGTGGATATCTTCTAATCCACTGAGGTCACTAATCACGTGCTATGAGCTATAAGTTATAGATATATTTGTAATGTATGTCATTTGGGGCATTTTCACTTGTTTATTGGCATTTGCCACTTTATTGGATTATAGTGTTTAAATATAGCCAAGAGTGGCATCTTCTGATCAGATTGCACTAGTTGGCACTTTACGTTTTTTTTTAATGAATTTTCTATTTTCTATTTGTATTTATACACTTTTTACTGTCAATTGATATCTTGTTCCATTGGGATATATAACATATACTATAACATTCACCAACTGAAACGAGAGACATAGGAGTGCTCCGAGAAAATACAGATTAGGAGTTGCTCCCTTACCGGTATGATGCGCGATTGCGGGTCCGATCATGTGACCCGTCACGTGACTTTGTGATTCCATGTGACGGATCACGTGGTATATGACGTAGCCGGCTGCATCACTGATTCATGACGAGATCCCGGATGTATCTGGAAGCGGGAATAGGTGACCCGATAGCTGATAGGCTGCGAATATTACACTCACCCATTGGCTGATTTTGTGATGGAGGGGTATATAGGAGAGAATGATTGGCCATGTTGTTATGCCCCGTGAGGAAGCGCATAGCGAAACAATCGTTGGACGGACACTCCAGACTGGGTCAGTAACTTTGATTTTCTCTGTGATTTCTATTAGCAGCATTACACTCTGGGTGTGCATGGGTACATCACCGCCCCTCACGACTCAGTGTTGAGTGGTGAACTGCAATATATGGACGCATGTTTGCTATAATGAGCCCTATGTGATGATGCTGCTATTTGATATTATACTAGTCCCTTGATGTCTGGAGCCTTTTTTTACTGACACACTCCAGTGTTCTCATGTCTGCTGCTTTATGTATTTTATAATATAATTATTGTGTTGTTTTATGTGGATTTCTAATAAAGTATTAAGTTTACAATATTTACTTGCGTGGTAGCTTTTTTTGCGTTATAGGAGTTGTACACTAATATTTTTGAAACAAAAAAAAATAATGTTTTAGTGTTTCCATAGTCTAAGAGCCATAGTTTTTTTTTTTTTTTGGGCGATTGTTTTAGGTAGGGGTTCATTTTTTGAGGGATGAGGTGATGGTACTATTTTGGGGGGCATATGCCTTTTTGATCGCTTGGTGTTCCACTTTCAGTGATGTAAGATGAAAAAAAAAGGTTTTTTAGCACAGTTTTAATTTTACTTTTTTGACAGTGTTCACCTGAGGGGTTAGGTCATGTGATATTTTTATAGAGCCGGTCCATACAGAAGGGGCAATATGTAATATGTCTACTTTCTTTTTTTCCCTATTTAAAAAATATATATTTTACTTTATTTTGGAAAAAGGATGCTTTTTTTTTTTTACTTGAAACTTTTGGAAAAAAAACACTTTTTTTTCACTTTATTTTACTTTTTATATTTGTCCCACTGTGGGACTTCATCTTTTCAGGGTTTGATCCCTGTTTCAATTCAGTACAATACATTCTGTATTGTACTGAATTGAACTGTCAGCGTCTCACACAGTGAGACGCTGACAGTTGCCTAGGAGACACAGCACTCAGGCTGGGCTTCCGTAGGCTGGTATCTCCGATGCCTGTGTAAGGCATCGGGGCTGCCATGGCAAACATCGAGCCCCTGCCAGTGCAGCGCGGGGGGGCGATAGAGTCAAAGGGAGCCCCCTCCCTCTGAATACCTCGCACATGCCGCAGTCAGCGTTGACCGCCGCACGTGAAAGGGTTAATCCGCCGGCATCACCGCACACACCGATGCCGGCGGATGCAGCAGGGGCCCGGCAGCTCCTGCACCCGCCTGATCCCATCACGTACATGCACATGAGGATGCAGCA
Organism: Bufo bufo; assembly: GCF_905171765.1. NCBI lineage: Eukaryota > Metazoa > Chordata > Amphibia > Anura > Bufonidae > Bufo > Bufo bufo. The sequence goes on from NC_053391.1 coordinate 553,424,517, forward strand.
AGGAGCCACATTCGCTCACATACATGTATGTGATAATGCGGGAAGGGGTAAATAAATATAAATACACATTTAGGAATATTCATTCTTTATTACCTAATTCTGTCATTATCTTCTCGGAAATGATTCCGAAGCTCAACTGGTCTCACAGTGATCTACGATTCCTGGATAAAATCCGGAAAAAAGTCAATCGTCAGATGTTTTCTTTTTACCTCAGTTGAATGGTTTCTCATACAGACACATGGAACTTGAAGGATTTACGGAAGGTCTTTACACTTCTGATTATTGGCGTTTGTCTGATATAGGCAATGATATTCTTAACCCCTTCTACCCCGGGCCAGTTTTCACCTTCCTGCCCAGGCCATTTTTTGCAAATCTGACATGTGTCACTTTATGTGGTAATAACTTTGGAACACTTTTATTTATCCAAGCCATTCTGAGACTGTTTTCTCGTGACACATTGTACCTCATGATAGTCATAAATTTGAGTCAATGTATTTCACCTTTATTTATGAATAAATCCAAAATTTACCCAAAAATTTTCAAAATTCGCAATTTTTCTGCTTTTAAAAAAGAAAGTGATACCTATTACTTAACATTCCCCATATGGCTACTTCATGTTTGCATCATTTTGGAAATGTCATTTTATTTTTTGGGGAAATTAGAAGGCTTAGAATTTTAAAAGTTATTCTAAAAATTTTTAAGAACATTTCCAAAACCCACTTTTTAGGGACCGGTTCAGGTCTGAAGTCAATTTGTAGGGCTTACATAATAGAAACCTCACATAAATGACCCCATTGTAGAAACTACACCCCTCAAGTTACTCAAAACTGATTTTACAAACTTTGTTAACCCTTTAGGTGTTCCACAAGAATTAAAGGAAAATGGAGATGAAATTTCAAAATTTCACTTTTTGGGCAGATTTTCTATTTTTATCCATTTTTTTTCTTTAACACATCGAGGGTTAACAGCCAAACAAAACTCAATATTTATTACCCTGATTCTGAGGTTTACAGAAACATCCCACATGTTGTCGTAAACTGATGTAAGGGCGCAGAAGGAAAGGACTGCCGCATGGTTTTTGGAAGGCAGATTTTGCTGGACTGGTTTTTAGATACCATGTCCCATTTGAAGCCCCCCTGATGCACCCCTACAGTAGAAACTCCCAAAAGTGACCCCATTTTGGAAACTAGGGGATAAGGTGAGTTTTATTGGTACTATTTTGGGGTACATATTATTTTTAATCGCTCTATATTACATTTTTTGTGAGGGAAGGTAACCAAAAAATGGCTGTTTTGGCACTGTTTTTATTTTTATTTTTTACAACGTTCATCTGAAAGGTTAGATCATGCACTATTTTTATAGAGCAGGTTGTTACGGACGCGGTGATATCAAATATGTCTACTTTGTTTGTTTGTTTGTTTCAGTTTTACATAATAAAGCATATTTAAAAAATAATAATTATTTGTGTCTCCATTTTCTGAACACCAATTTATTTTTCGTCTTGTGCAGGGGCTCATTTTTTGCAGGAAGAGTTAACATTTTTAGTGGTACCATTTTTTGGTACATATGATTTTTTGATCATTAATTATTACACTTTATGAGGAAAGGGGACTAGAGTTGAGCGGACACCTGGATGTTAGGGTTCAACGGGTTCGGCCGAACGTCACAAAAATGTTCGAGTTCGGGACCCCGAAGTCAATGGGGACCAGAACTTTTGAGCACTAAATTGGCTCTAAAAAAGTCATGGAAAGGGCTAGAGGGCTGCAAATAGCAGCAAAATGTGGTTAAGAGCATGGCAAGTGCTCTGCAAACAAATGTGGATAGGGAAATGGCTTCAAATAACATAAAAAACGTAAAAATAAAAAAATTATAATTTTGATCTAGGAGGAGGAGGTCCATATGGAGTAAGAGGTTGAGGAGGCAGTGGATGTGGCGGTGTAGGTGTAAGCAGCGGTGGAGGAAGAGGAGGTAGCCAACAGTGGTTATTGTTTTTGTTTTTTATTTTATTTTTGCTTAAATTTGGGTAGACCCCAAAACAATGGGAAATATAACCTGTGATAACCCCCTCCAGCCATGCTAAACAAACGTTCAGACAATACACTGGCTGCAGGGCAGACCAGCACCTCCAAGGCGTAAAAGGCAAGCTCAGGCCATGTGCCCAATTTGGAGACCCAGAAGTTGAAGGGGGCAGACCCATCAGTCAGTACGTGTTGGCGTGTGCACACATACTGCTCAAGCATGTCGCACGTCCCCGTGACGTCCACGATCCAATTGGATATCTTCTCTATCAACTTTCGATGTTCTTTTCTGTGCCTACCATGGTGATCACGGGTAGCGGGGAATCAGGGTTCCAGGCCGGAGAGGGAGCCTGAGAAAGGGATACCACATCCAAGGGAGGTCAATGGATTAAATTAAATGTGATCGAGCGGAAATGTTAGACAAATTATTAAAGCTGAAGCTTCCAAGAAAAGGAGGGGGCACGCGGCAATTACCCACTCCCGGCACGGGGAGGTAGTGACGATAAATAACAATACAGGACTCTTAAGATGCCCTGTTATTGGAATGACTATTAAAAAATTACTGGGAATGTCACTGGGGTATTTTGGATTTGAAAACGTTAGACTTGACGTCCACGATCCAATTGGATATCTTCTCTATCAACTTTAGATGTTCTTTTCTGCGCCTAACATGTTGATCAGGGTTAGCGGCGAATCAGGGTTCCACCCCGGAGAGGGAGCGTGAGAAAGGGATCAAGCGGAAGTGTGGGACAAGTTGTTAAAGCGGAAGGATCGAATGAAAGGAGGTGGCGCGTGTCAATTAAAGACAAATTTTAGAAATTTAGGTCCCTGTCACCTATGCAGAGCAGGGGTTTATTCATGGCAAAAATTGTAAAATGTCACCCAAGAATGTAACAGACACTTTTGCACCTTGCTCCCTCTTTTGCTGTGCTGGTGCCTCTGTGCGACCACCGCCTCTTCTTCCTAACTAGACAGGTCACTCGCATGACCTTGATTCCATGTGGGGTCTAGTATCTCATCATCCTCCACATCATCTTCCACCCACTCTTTACCCCTGCCCTTCTTGTCGGTCTGCAGACTGCAGAAAGCTGCAGCAGTTGTCACCTGTGTTTTGTCATCATCAGAGACGTGCTGCGGTGGTCTTCCAATGTCTTCATCCTGAAACATAAGTGGTTGGGCATCAGTGCACTCAATCTCTTCTACTTCTGGTGCAGGGCTATGTGGATGGCCCTGGGAAACCCTGCTAGCAGAGTCATCAAAAAACAGAAGAGACTGCTGCATGACTTGGGGCTCAGACTGCTTGGCTGATTTGCAAGGGGGTGAGGTGAAAGACTGATGGCCATGGGCCGTAGGTGCCAACTCCGATATTTCAGCAGGAGACTGGGTGGGAGACAATGTGGAGGAACTGGAGGCACTGTCAGCCACCCAATCTACGATCGCCTGTACTTGTTCTGGCCTCACCATTCGTAGAGCCGCATTCGGCCCTACCAAATAACGCCGAAGGTTCGGTCGCCTACTCGCACCTGAGGAAGGTGTTTCACTTGTGCGTGTAGCTGGCACAGATCGACCACGTCCTCTCCCTGCAACAGGAGCTCCACCAGCAGCACCACGACCGGGGCCACGTCCCTTATTTGACGCTCTCCTCATTCTTTGCGTTCACTCACCAAACTTACAGATGGTTTATGTCAGGCGACAATGTAACCGCCAATGGTCAACAATTAAGTTCACTGAGAGTAAGGCAGTGCCGGTGTCATAAAGAGAAAAAATTTATTGAGGTCACACAACAGTGTGACAGGCGAATTTTATACAATCACTTCACAGTCACAAAAAATGTTAATTTGTCTACCAACAATGTAACTGTAGTATTGACTGGTTGTATTTGACTGTGACAAATGCCGCAAAGGCCCCAAATGTAATGTCTTGCACAAAATAGGTGTTTTTTTAATACCAGAATATAACAGCAGTATCTAACGCTTGAATTTGACTGTGACAAATGCAGCAAAGGCCACAGATGTAGGGTCTTGTACAAAATGGGTGTTTTTTTTAACCCAGAATATAACTGCAGTATTTAAAGTTTGTATTTGACTGTCACAAATTCAGCAAAGGACCCAAAATGTATTATATTGCAAAAAATCTGTGTTTTTTTAAACCCAGGATATAATTGCAGTATTTAAGGCCTCATGCACACGACCGTTGTTTGTGTCCGCATCTGAGCCGCCGTTTTGGCGGCTCGGATGCGGACCCATTCACTTCAATGGGGCCGCAAAAGATGCGGACAGCACTCCGTGTGCTGTCCGCATCCGCTGCTCCGTTCCGCGGCCCCGCAAAAAAAATATAACATGCCCTATTCTTGTCCGCGCTTTGCGGACAAGAATAGGCATATATTGACGGCCGCCCGTTCCGTTCCGCAAATTGCGGAAGGCACACGGGCGGCTTCCGTTCTTTGCGGTTCTGCGGTTTGCGGACCGCAAAAAAGGTACCGTCGTGTGCATGAGGCCTAAAGCTTGTATTTCACTGTGACAAATGCAGCAAAGGCCCCAGATGTAGGGTCTTGCAAAAAATGGGTGTTTTTTTAAACCCAGAATATAAATGCAGTATTTAAACCTTGTATTTGACTGTCACAAATGCACATATGCTGTGCTGGTGCACTGAACTTTCACAAAATGGCCACCGACGCCCACCTAACTAACAGACGGATAAAAGTTTTTTTCTGTGTCACTGGGCTCAGGGCAGGGTAAAAAAATGGTGCACTGGACCCACAAAATAAAATCGCTATAGATCGCAGAGTTAACAAGCACTTCTGATAACAGATTCTTTCCTATTCTCTCCCTCACAGCAGCAGCATCCTATCCCTACACTAGTAAGAGCAGAGTGACATGCAGCGCTACGTGACTCCAGCGTATATAGAGGCTGGGTCACATGCTGCACTGGCCAATCACAGTGTGGTGAAACCAACCTCGCCACTGGATTTTGGAGGGGCCTGTTTGCCAGCCTCTTGCCCCAGGATTATGGGCCCTCTCATCAGCCCATGCTAAACTTTTGAACCCCTGGTCTAATTCGTGCCATTTTGGGATATGTTAAATGTCTATGTGTACTGTAAAGGGTGGGACATTGTATATTTGAGTAGTGATGTCTGTCCTATTGTCTCCACGTGTGTATCGGCGATTTCCCTTTGTCCTGAGAGATAATTGAATTACTCCTTGGTTGTCTCCAGGACAGAAGACATTGTGTATTCTCCTGCCTGTGATGATTACATTAACCTGTGTAAGGTAACTGTATCACAGGCAGATGGGAGGATTTTGTGTGGGAGTGTTTTACTGTATTGTACGTGTTTATTGGTTGTTTTTACAAAACCCTGTGGGTGGTAACCTTGTTGGAAAATGTGTATAAGTCAATGCTTGTGTGTTCAATAAAGAGTTCCTGTTTTACCCTTCATCATGTTGAGGCTGGTGTTTGGGTAACTGATCGACACTGGGGATTGCTATACGCTGAAGATTTGCTATACCCCCTGGTTATAATTACTAGCTCTTGTAAGAGCTGTTCCTGCTCTCTGGATTTAGGAGAGGTTCACCCGCTGGAGCCTGGAGCCTTGTCGTAGGTCCAGGGTGGGTAGGAGACGGCGAGACCTCAACCAAGCTTCGGCGGTTCGTGGGGTCTGTGGCGGTTATGGTGTCAAGAGAAGTGCTTGGAGTCCTCGGGAAGCGCTAGGAGCATCCATCGATGGAGGTACCCGGTCGGGGTGCCAGGAGATCCGTTACACACAGCCATGCCATTAGTAGGCATGGCTGTGATGGCTTCTAAGGGCACACAAGTTAAACGCTTGTTGATTGGCTGCTCTGCAGCCTTTCAAAAAGCGCCATTAACTCGCCGAACACCGAACCCGAACTTTTACTGAAAAGTTTGGGTTCGGGTCCGGGGTCCAAACATCCTAAAGTTCGGGTTCGCTCAACCCTAAAGGGGACCAAAAAAAATCGGTAGTTTTGGCACAGTTTTTATTTATTTATTTTTCCAGCCTTCACCTGAGGTGTTAGGTCACGTGATATTTTTATAGAGCAGGTTGTTTTGGATGTGGCAATACCTAATATCTATACTTTTTCTTATTTAAGTTTTACACAATAATAGCATTTTTGACGCCAAAAAAATTATATTTTAGTGTCTCCATTGTCTGAGAGTCATATTTTTTTTTAAAACTTTTTGGCGATTGTCTTGTGGGATGAGGTGACGGTTTGATTGGTACTATTTTGGGGGGCATATGCCTTTTTCATTGCTTGGTGTTGCAATTGTTGTGATGTAAGGTGCCAAAAAATGGCTTTTTCTGGCACTATTTTTATTTTTTTACTGTGTTCACTTGAGGGGGTAAGTAATGTGATATTTTTATAGAGCTGGTTGTTATGGATGTGGAGATACCTAATATGTATACTTTTTTATTTATTTCACTTTAACACAATAAGTGGTAGGCAATTAAGAGTGCCGTATTTGTGTGAGGGGAGGCGGGGCGTTCACTATTTAAACCTGGCCCTTCTCCCCCCACTTGTCGGTTCGAACGATTTCGAATCGGCTTGTGGGTTGGTGCCAGAGAAGGGCATGCGTCACTGGAGGATCGGGGGATCGGCTGCGTCGAGCTCGTCGCTACGGTGATTAGGTAGGCAGGGTGGCTTGCACACCCGTCTCGCTATGTATAACATGTGGGGCTGCCGAGCGTGCCGCCGGTCCCCAGCTGCGCTGGAGACTGCCCGCACTCCCGATCGCTTCCGGCACCCCGAGACAGGCACCCCGATCCGCTCCAGGCCCTGCGCTAAGCACCCCCGCTCCCACATGCAGCGTCCCCCAGGCAGGCACCCCTCACCTGTGGCTCAGCAGCGACGGGTCACGACGTCCGCTCGCATACCCGGAGCATCGGTCACGCCGGCCGTCGGCTCCACGACGCAGCGTTATATATCACTCACTCCCGTATCAGAACGTTCCGCCGTAGAGGAAAACGCCGTCCGCTCACACAGGGATCTATTCATTAGCTGCAATCAGTAAGCGGAGGTTCAGCTGCAGGATCAGGGGACGGAAGCCGAAACCTATAGGCGATTAATACGCCGCGGCTTTCCCTGTACAAATAGTCGATAGCGGTGGGCACGGGATGCAATGTTCCACATGGCGGAGCGCAAATCCCTCGCAGCCGATCCTGATGCACGTTCTCCTGGTAATTACAATTAGCGAGGCTGTGAAGGTGGACATGCTTATTCATGTCTAGGAATCCGCTGCAGAATAAACTCGTCTTCTTTACTGCGCCAAACTCAGGCAAGACGAGATAAGCAGATACTCAGACATGTGCACTGTATAACAAGTTATGATTTCAATGGTTAATTCTAACCTAGAAGGGAATCACTGGCTTGCTGCGCTCCAGCAGGTCCTGGCTTGAGAGAGGGCGGGGGATGGTCGACACCTACAGGCCCATACTGGTACTGCAGTCTTGGTGCAGGGCTCCTCTGCTCAGGCACAGTGGCTAGGTACTAAGGCAGGAGTAAAAAAAAAAAAAAAAAAAAAAATATTTTAAAAAAAATTTTGGAATATGTTCAAGGATCAAATATAAAGAGGGCTTCAAGGAGGGGGGCTGGCCACGTCACTTTGCGCACGCAGCCGGGCCGCCCATAAGCCCATACGGTCAGTCAGGGGGTTGGTTCGGGCGCAGTCACAATAATCCGGTGGTTAGCTAGGGAGCGGTGGCATGAGTGAAGTGTCGCCCAGCTGGCGTGCGCTCACTCACACGTCTGTCCTTGGTTATTCAGGTCCACAGGTGGTGGGCTAACTTACGATACTGTGGGGTTCGTGGCTGTCATGGCCACCAGGTGAGTCAGGGGTGGTGCATGCGGGGGCCAACCCCCTCTTTTCTCCTGCATAGGCTTTGGGGACAGGGGATGGTGGTCTATTATGTCCAGGCCTCTGGCGCATCTCTTACAGGGTGGCGCCTACAGTCGTGGCCTTTGGTGGGGGGGAAAAGAAAAAAAAAAAAAAAAAAGAAAAAATTATAATAATGGTATAGATAGGAATGTTGCTTTGCCAGGTCTGTCACGACTACAGACTCCTTATAAAGCCCTGCCACGACTGCAGGCATCAGTCTGTCACGACTACAGACCCGCTCTAAAGCCCTGCCACGACTGCAGGCACAAATCCGTTACGACTGCAGACTCATTATTAAGACCGGCCACGACTGCAGGCATTAGTCTCATGTCAACAGACTCATGAGGTAATACTACCACGTCTACAGGCGATGGTCCGTTACCGCTACTCTCGATGTAGGGTCCCCTCACGACTATAGGGGCTAGTCGGTCACATCCACAGACTCGGTCGCACTCCCGTTAACTACAGGCACTGGGTGGGCATCTACGGGTAGTTGCGTCACGACTACGCACGTGGGTCAGCCACGGCCTGGGAGGTCAGCCTTCACGGTCACAGGTAGGTCCAGTTAGGCTTCAGTCTCCCAGCGGGTTCCAGTCACAATAACCAGCCCCTAGGTGAGGGGGGGCACTCCCGCACCGGCGCACAATGCCAGGGAGCTGTGCGGCTCCTCACGCGGCACACGGTTCAAACCAGCGGGGGCCGGGGCCCACGGTAAAGGAAGGGCTCCCTCTGATCCGGTGCACATTGCCAGGGAGTGGCGCTGCTCCCCACGCGGTACGAGTGTCCAGCCGGCGGTGGGTCGGCCCTCCCGCACTGGTGCATTCTGCCAGGGAGCAGCGTGAGCTCCTTACGCGGCTGGGGGGTAAGGCTCCTCATCTTCAATAAAGTCTGGCACGGGCCGCCGTGCCGTTAGGTAGGCAGGGATCAGGGGAAGGAGTACTAGGCTCGGTCAGGGGGAGCAGATCATAGGCGGTGGCTGGCTTCCTGCTGCCGGCCGTACATTAGGTTCCAAGGGGGTTATTTAGGCACAAGATGTTAGTTAGTCCGTGCAGGTGATCTGCGTTATACCATGCTCTTCATGCTCGTACTCAGAGCTGTGCCCATACGGGAGCTGCTTAAGTGGTTGATAGTGAAAAAAAAAAAAAAAAAGTATGTGTATATATATATATATATATATATATATATATATATATATATAAAAAAAAAATATATAATATATACATTTTTGAGTCTCTCACGCATGGCTTCTCCGTGTTAGTTTTACACATACAGATCTGCCATTAGAGTCTCTCATGCATGGCTTCTCCGTGTGAGTTTTACACATATGACTCCGCCATTAGTCTCTCACGCATGGCTTCTCCGTTTTAGGTTTACACATATGACTCCACCATTAGTCTCTCACGCATGGCTGCTCCGTTTTAGGTTTACACATATGACTCCGCCATTAGTCTCTCACGCATGGCTGCTCCGTTTTAGGTTTACACATATGACTCCGCCATTAGAGTCTCTCACGCATGGCTTCCCCGTTTTAGGTTACACATTTGACTCCGCCATCTGAGTCTCTCATGCATGACTTCTCCGTTTAGGTTCACACATATGTCTCCGCCATTAGAGTCTCACGCATGGCTGCTCCGTTTTAGGTTACACATATGACTCCGCCATTAGAGTCTCTCACGCATGGCTGCTCCGTTTTAGGTTTACACATATGACTCCGCCATTAGAGTCTCTCACGCATGGCTTCTCCGTTTTAGGTTACACATTTGACTCCGCCATCTGAGTCTCTCATGCATGACTTCTCCGTTTAGGTTCACACATATGTCTCCGCCATTAGAGTCTCACGCATGGCTGCTCCGTTTTAGGTTACACATATGACTCCGCCATTAGAGTCTCTCACGCATGGCTTCTCCGTTTAGGTTCACACATATGTCTCCGCCATTAGAGTCTCTCACACATGGCTTCCCCGTTTTAGGTTACACATATGACTCCGCCATTAGAGTCTCTCACGCATGGCTTCTCCGTTTTAGGTTTACACATAAGACTCCGCCATTAGAGTCTCTCACGCATGGCTTCTCCGTTTTAGGTTACACATATGACTCCGCCATTAGAGTCTCTCACGCATGGTTTCTCCGTTTTAGGTTACACATATGACTCCGCCATCTGAGTCTCTCACGCATGGCTTCTCCGTTTTAGTTTTACACATATGACTCCGCCATTAGAGTCCCTCACGCAGAGCTTCTCCGTTTTAGTTTTACACATATGACTCCGCCATTAGAGTCTCTCACGCATGGCTTCTCCGTTTTAGGTTTACACATAGGACTCCGCCATTAGAGTCTCTCACGCATGGCTTCTCCGTTTTAGGTTACACATATGACTCCGCCATTAGAGTCTCAAACGCATGGTTTCTCCGTTTTAGGTTACACATATGACTCCGCCATCTGAGTCTCTCACGCATGGCTTCTCCGTTTTAGTTTTACACATATGACTCCGCCATTAGAGTCCCTCACGCAGAGCTTCTCCGTTTTAGTTTTACACATAGGACTCCGCCATTAGAGTCTCTCACGCATGGCTTCTCCGTTTTAGGTTACACATATGACTCCGCCATTAGAGTCTCTCACGCATGGTTTCTCCGTTTTAGGTTACACATATGACTCCGCCATCTGAGTCTCTCACGCATGGCTTCTCCGTTTTAGTTTTACACATATGACTCCGCCATTAGAGTCCCTCACGCAGAGCTTCTCCATTTTAGTTTTACACATATGACTCCGCCATTAGAGTCTCTCACGCATGGAGATTAAAAAAAATAAAAAAAATAAAATAAAAATTTCCTCACCAGGCCCAGCTGCGCTGGGACTAGTCTCCCATCTCACCATAGCTAAGAGACTGATGGCCAATTCCTTGGCCAGTAATACTCTGAGGGCTTACAAGACAGCTTGGCACCTGTTTCAGAGATATGAGAACACCTACCCGGCCGCTGGCCGGGGACCTATCACTCACCTATTGGCCTTTGTCAGGGTTTTTGCCACTCTCAATTAAACCTGTCCTATAGCATTGTTAACTATACATGGCAGGTATTCAGCACCATTGGTGCAGGCTACATCCGGACCTACCGTCACTCTTCTCCGCCCACCCGATCAAAGCGGCGTTGAAGGGTTTGCGCAAGATGTCTGTTGTGAAACGACATGGGCGTCAGCCATTTACCGGTAGCTTGTTCAGGCCGTGACAGGCAAACTGCAGGGGCAAACCGTTCGGGCCGCAGGTTAGCGCTCTGGTAGAAACAGCCTTGTACCTGGCTTTCCATGGATTCCTCAGGTCAGGTGAGCTCATGGGCACCAATACGCTGGCTGGGTGCCTGCGGAAAGGTCAGCTCATCCGGCGCGGGTCCATCTATGTCCTCACCTTGGCCTCGTCCAAGACGTCACGGCCGGGGCAACCAGTGGCGGTCAGATACTTTCCCACGGACAGCAGATGGTGTCCGGTGCAGGCCTTGGAGGCTTGGCTGCGTAGTATTTAGTCCAAGCGGCATGTTCTCCCGTACTCGAACTAGTCAATGCCCGGCTAACCACCGCGGCCTTTCTTACGTACTTTCAGGTTAGTTGACAGGTCCAGGGGTCGGTCCTCGCTGGATCACAGGACATTCCTTCCGCATGGGCGCGGCAGCGGCGGCGTCCATGCATAAGGTGCCAGTACATGTCATCAAACGGTTGGGTCGTCGCAGTTCCGTGTGTTCCATACGTAATATCCCGGATCCTTATACGAAATATCATTGGCTTTCGAGTTTTGGTCTGTAGTTTCTGTTATCAAGTTTTCTAACTCCTATGCATGGTTCTTTTGGCCCCTTTAGGCTACCCTTCGATAAGCAGTTCCGGCATAACTCTGCTGCTTCTAGGTTGGGGGGGTGGAGTATAGGCGTAGGTAGGGGACCCTCTCAGCATGAGCCGATCCGAGCACAAGTGGTAGGCAATTAAGAGTGCCGTATTTGTGTGAGGGGAGGCGGGGCGTTCACTATTTAAACCTGGCCCTCCTCCCCCCACTTGTCGGTTCGAACGATTTCAACCCACCCAGGAGCCCTCCCTTCTTTCAGGTCTCATTATTGGGGTAGCCCCCTTTAGGCTACCCTTCGATAAGCAGTTCCGGCATAACTCTGCTGCTTCTAGGTTGGGGGGGTGGAGTATAGGCGTAGGTAGGGGACCCTCTCAGCATGAGCCGATCCGAGCACAATTGCATTTTTGAAACCAAAAATATTATGTTTTAGTGTCTCCATTTTCTGAGAGCTATATTTTTTATTTATTTTTTGGGGCGATTGTCTTAGGTAGGGGCTCTTTTTTTGCAGGATCAGGTGATGGTTTTATTGGTACCAGTGTGGGGGGCATATGCCTTTTTTATCGCTTGGTGTTGCACTTTTTGTGATGTAAGGTGACAAAAATAGCTTTTTTTGTACAGTTTTTATTTAATTTTTTTACGGTGTTTATTGGACAGGGGGGATCATGTGATATATTTATAGAGCCGGTCGTTACGGAAGCAGCGATGCCTAATATGTGTGTGTTTTCTTTTTTGTTCTATTTCTTTTATATATATAAAATCAGGGGAAAGGGGCTTTTTTTTGTTTTACCTTTTTTTTCTTTTTTTTTAAACTTTATTTCTATCCCACTCTGGGACTCTACATTTGGGGATCTGATCCCCTCTGCAATGCATTACAATAAATCTGTATTGTAATGCATTGCCTGTTAGTGTATTACTCAGTGTAATATACTAACAGGTTGCCTAGGAGACCCAGCTTGAGACTGGATCTCCTGGGCACCCATAGAAGGCAGGTCTCGATGCCGTGCAAGGCATTGAGCAGCTTCTGCACGGCACCAGGCTGCCTTCTCACCCATAGGGTCCCCGCCACAGCAGCGTGGGGAGCCGATGGGCTCCCTCACCCGCCGCAAATCCCTTCTATGCCGCGGTCAGCGCTGATCGCGGCACAGAAGGGGTTAATCCTCCGGCATCGGCTTGTACAGCAAACCCGGCGGATACAGCAGGGGCCCGCCTACCAGGGACTGCCGGGCCCCTGCAGTGATCGGGCCACCTACCATGCATATAAATATCAAATATAATACTGGCAAAAGCATAGACAACAGTGGGCAGCATGAACATATATAATAACAGACCTGGCTGGAGGAACGGCCCAACGTCCGTTTCGCAGTCGCGCTTTTTCAAAGGGCACAATACATCTGCCATTAAACCAGCCCTATATACTCCCAACCCACCTTACAACAACCTATACCAAAGCCGGTGCCGGATTGATTGTGCTGCATTACACCTGTGGGACCCTCCCACCTCATTCATCAGGGAAAAGCCGGGGTACGTAATGACGTAATCTGGACTGCGCACACCATCACATGACAGCGCATCACATAGCGCAAGAGACATCGTCATCATTGGGCGTCCGTAAGACATGCCCACACATAAGATGGGCACATGATAGAAAACCTGAACACGTGATGTAACACCAGGCCGGGTAGGTTGTACAGGCTCAAAGCGGGCATAACATTAAGTAGCGTACAAGGAAGTACGCGTAAGTAAAATAATCACATGATTAAGCAGAGAGAAACCTCTGCAATCATAGAGTATTGTAATAGTAATGTATTGTAATGCATTGTAATGTAATGTATTGTAATGCATTGCAGAGGGGATCAGACCCCCAAAAGTAAACATCATAAATAAAGTCAAGAAAAAAAAGCAAAAAAAAAATGTTTTTAATAAAGTAATAAAATTAATAAAGTAAAAAAAGAAAAAAAAAAACGTCCTTTTCCCCTTAATTTATAATAAAAAACAGAAAAAAAACAAACACACATATTAGGTATCGCCACGTCCGTAATGACCTGCTCTATAAATATATCACATGATCATTTTTGTCACCTAACATCACAAAAATGACAAAAAATAAAATCGGTGCCAAAACAGCTATTTCTTGTTACCTTGCCTCACAAAAAGTGTAATATAGAGCAACCAAAAATCATATGTACCCTAAAATAGTACCAACAAAACTGCCACCCTATCCCATAGTTTCCAAAATTGGGTCACTTTTTTGGAGTTTCTACTCTAGGGGTGCATCAGGGGGGCTTCAAATGGGACATGGTGTCAAAAAAATAGTCCAGCAAAATCTGCCTTCCAAAAACCGTATGGCATACCTTTCCTTCTGCGCCCTGCCGTGTGCCCGTACAGCATTTTACGACCACATATGGGGTGTTTCTGTAAACTACATAATAAGGGTATTAGGTTGAGTTTTGTTAACCCTTGCTTTGTAACTGGAAAAAATGGATTCAAATGAAAAATCTGCCAAAAAAGTGAAATTTTTAAATGTTATCTCTATTTTCCATTAATTCTTGCGGAACACCTAAAGGGTTAACAAAGTTTGTAGAATCAGTTTTGAATACCTTGAGGGGTGTAGTTTGTAAAATTGGGTCATTTTTAAGTGGTTTCTATTATGTAAGCCTCACAAAGTGATTTCAAACCTGAACTGGTCCTGAAAAAGTGGGTTTTAGAAATTTTCTGAAAAATTTCAAGATATGCTTCTAAGCCTTGTAACGTCCCCAAAAAATAAAATGGCATTCCTAAAATTATCCAAACATGAAGTAGACATATGAGGAATGTAAAAATAATAACTATTTTTGGAGGTATTACTATCTATTATAAAAGTAGAGAAATTTTTCTAAATTTTTGGTAAATTTGCTCTTTTTTTTTTATAAATAAAAATGTTTTTTTTTACTCCATTTTACCACTGTCATGAAGTACAATATGTGACGAAAAAACATCTCAGAATGGCCTGGATAAGTAAAAATGTTTTAAAGTTATTCACACATAAAGTGACATTGGTCAGATTTGCAAAAAATGGCCTGGTCCTTAAGGTGAAATATGGCCGTGTCAAGCAAATTCCGAGTTTATATTTGGAATCAACACTCTCATTTTTGTGTAAATTACATGTTTTTCTCTCAGTAGCAAAATCATTGTTGCGTAGTGAATAGAAGGAGATAACGATCAGTGCGCATTCACGGCACTAGACAACAAACAGTTCCCGCCCCCACTCCCCTATATTGTCGCGATGTTAGATTCATTGGGTCAAGTCGCTCATTATTTGAGTGGCTGTGTTGTTTATTATTATATTTATTTATTAGTTAGTTAAAGAATTAACATCGTGGCCTTTACCTCCATATACAGGGAGTGCAGAATTATTAGGCAAATGAGTATTTTGACCACATCATCCTCTTTATGCATGTTGTCTTACTCCAAGCTGTATAGGCTCGAAAGCCTACTACCAATTAAGCATATTAGGTGATGTGCATCTCTGTAATGAGAAGGGGTGTGGTCTAATGACATCAACACCCTATATTAGGTGTGCATAATTATTAGGCAACTTCCTTTCCTTTGGCAAAATTTGTCAAAAGAAGGACTTGACAGGCTCAGAAAAGTCAAAAATAGTGAGATATCTTGCAGAGGGATGCAGCACTCTTAAAATTGCAAAGCTTCTGAAGCGTGATCATCGAACAATCAAGTGTTTCATTCAAAATAGTCAACAGGGTCGCAAGAAGCGTGTGGAAAAACCAAGGCGCAAAATAACTGCCCATGAACTGAGAAAAGTCAAGCGTGTAGCTGCCAAGATGTCACTTGCCACCAGTTTGGCCATATTTCAGAGCTGCAACATCACTGGAGTGCCCAAAAGCACAAGGTGTGGAATACTCAGAGACATGGCCAAGGTAAGAAAGGCTGAAAGACGACCACCACTGAACAAGACACACAAGCTGAAACGTCAAGACTGGGCCAAGAGATATCTCAAGACTGATTTTTCTAAGGTTTTATGGACTGATGAAATGAGAGTGAGTCTTGATGGGCCAGATGGATTGGTAAAGGGCAGAGAGCTCCAGTCCGACTCAGACGCCAGCAAGGTGGAGGTGGAGTACTGGTTGGGGGCTGGTATCATCAAAGCTTGTGGGGCCTTTTCGGGTTGAGGATGGAGTCAAGCTCAACTCCCAGTCCTAACTGCCAGTTTCTGGAAGACACCTTCTTCAAGCAGTGGTACAGGAAGAAGTCTGCATCCTTCAAGAAAAACATGATTTTCATGCAGGACAATGCTCCATCACAAGCGTCCAAGTACTCCACAGCGTGGCTGGCAAGAAAGGGTATAAAAGAAGAAAATCTAATGACATGGCCTCCTTGTTCACCTGATCTGAACCCCATTGAGAACCTGTGGTCCATCATCAAATGTGAGATTTAAGGGAAAACAGTACACCTCTCTGAACAGTGTCTGGGAGGCTGTGGTTGCTGCTGCACGCAATGTTGATGGTGAACAGATCAAAACACTGACAGAATCCATGGATGGCAGGCTTTTGAGTGTCCTTGCAAAGAAAGGTGGCTATATTGGTCACTGACTTGTTTTTGTTTTGTTTTTAAATGTCAGAAATGTATATTTGTGAATGTTGAGATGTTGTATTGGTTTCACTGGTAAAAATAAATAATTGAAATGGGTATATATTTGTTTTTTGTTAAGTTGCCTAATAAATATGCACAGTAATAGTCACCTGCACACACAGATATCCCCCTAAAATAGCTAAAACTAAAAACAAACTAAAAACTACTTCCAAAAATATTCAGCTTTGATATTAATGAGTTTTTTGGGTTCATTGAGAACATGGTTGTTGTTCAATAATAAAATTAATCCTCAAAAATACAACTTGCCTAATAATTCTGCACTCCCTGTATATATACTTTATATAATTTCCTTAATAAATGTTATTCAGAAGTTAACTGGGCTTCGTAGTAATTTCCTGAATCTATGCCCATCATGTGAGGGAACTGACCTAACCTCCAAGTGAAAGCACTCAAACTACATCTTTAAAGGTATTAAAGAGGTCCATACCTCATAGAAATCTTATTTAGCTGACAGTTGTTTTCTCTATAGACTTGCAGTCCTCGACTGTTCCCTTTCTGTATGTATTTCCATAAAGAGAGGTGGATAAGTTGCTGCCAGACAAATTTACTGCTGCGTATCTAGAGTGAGAACAAAAGACCAGGTATGCTAAAATCCAATGTGATTAATCACATCCCCCATGTGAACATTTCAGATACCACCATACACAATAGGATCTGTTCACATGTGTATTGTGTTACAACAGTGGGTGTGGAACTATTGTGTCAATCAAAAGATTTGACTTTGGGCTATTCCTAAGAGAGTTATACTGGCAGTCCCCTTATATTCACCCTTTACTCCCTGTACAAGGACTTCGCTGCAGAGGAACCACCAGTCCCCTACCTCCTAGAGTAGTCTCTGTATGATTGACGGCTGACCCACGGGGATCAAGAGACATTGATACAGAGTACTGAGTGATCAGGGACAGTCTGAGGTCAGGGCAGACAGTGTATGTGAAATCCAGTAAACAGCCTGAGATCAGGGCAGGTGGTAAAAGGTCAACATGGAGAACAAGCACAGGTCAGGTCAGACAATACCCAGGAAATTGACACACTTTATTAGCAACTAGCAAGCTAGGAACCCTCCCACAGAGGAAGGTCCCTTAACCACCTCAGCCCCCAGTGCTTAAACACCCTGAAAGACCAGGCCACTTTTTACACTTCTGACCTACACTACTTTCACCGTTTATTGCTCGGTCATGCAACTTACCACCCAAATGAATTTTACCTCCTTTTCTTCTCACTAATAGAGCTTTCATTTGGTGGTATTTCATTGCTGCTGACATTTTTACTTTTTTTGTTATTAATTGAAATTTAACGATTTTTTAGCAAAAAAATGACATTTTTCACTTTCAGTTGTAAAATTTTGCAAAAAAAACTACATCCATATATAAATTTTGCTCTAAATTTATTGTTCTACATGTCTTTGGGTAAAAAAATGTTTGGGTAAAAAAAAAATGCTTTGGGTAAAAGTTATAGCGTTTACAAACTATGGTACAAAAATGTGAATTTCCGCTTTTTGAAGCAGCTCTGACTTTCTGAGCACCTGTCATGTTTCCTGAGGTTCTACAATGGCCAGACAGTACAAACACCCCACAAATGACCCCATTTCGGAAAGTACACACCCTAAGGTATTCGCTGATGGGCATAGTGAGTTCATAGAAGTTTTTATTTTTTGTCACAAGTTAGCGGAAAATGATGATTTTTTATTTTATTTTTTTTCTTACAAAGTCTCATATTCCACTAACTTGTGACAAAAAATAAAAACTTCTATGAACTCACTATGCCCATCACGATATACCTTGGGGTCTCTTCTTTCCAAAATGGGGTCACTTGTGGGGTAGTTATACTGCCCTGGCATTCTAGGGGCCCAAATGTGGGGTAAGGAGTTTGAAATCAAATTCTGTAAAAAATGACGAGTGAAATCTGAAAGGTGCTCTTTGGAATATGGGCCCCTTTGCCCACCTAGGCTGCAAAAAAGTGTCACACATCTGGTATCCTGAGTACGGCGATACCAGATGTGTGACACTTTTTTGCAGCCTAGATGCGCAAAGGTGCCTAAAGTCCTTTTAGGAGGGCATTTTTAGACATTTGGATACCATCTCTGTATTCAGGAGAAGTTGAGGAATGTGTTTTGGGGTGTCATTTTACATATATCGATGCTGGGTGAGATAAATATCTTGGTCAAATGCCAACTTTGTATAAAAAAATGGGAAAAGTTGTCTTTTGCCAAGATATTTCTCTCACCCAGCATCGGTATATGTAAAATGACACCCCAAAACACATTCCCCAACTTCTCCTGAGTACGGAGATACCAGATGTTTGACACTTTTTTGCAGCCTAGGTGGGCAAAGGGGCCCATATTCCAAAGAGCACCTTTCGGATTTCACAGGTCATTTTTTACAGAATTTGATTTCAAACTCCTTACCACACATTTGGGCCCCTAGAATGCCAGGGCAGTATAACTACCCCACAAGTGACCCCATTTTGGAAAGAAGACACCCCAAGGTATTCCGTGAGGGGCATGGCAAGTTCCTAGAATTTTTTATTTTTTGTCACAAGTTAGTGGAAAATGATGATTTTTTTTTTTTTTTTTTTTTTTTTTTTTTTTTCATACAAAGTCTCATATTCCACTAACTTGTGACAAAAAATAAAAACTTCCATGAACTAACTATGCCCATCAGCGAATACCTTGGGGTCTCTTCTTTCCAAAATGGGGTCACTTGTGGGGTAGTTATACTGCCCTGGCATTCTAGGGGCCCAAATGTGTGGTAAGGAGTTTGAAATCAAATTCTGTAAAAAATGACCTGTGAAATCCAAAAGGTGCTCTTTGGAATATGGGCCCCTTTGCCCACCTAGGCTGCAAAAAAGTGTCACACATCTGGTATCTCTGTATTCAGGAGAAGTTGAGGAATGTGTTTTGGGGTGTCTTTTTACATATACCCATGCTTGGTGAGATAAATATCTTGGTCAAATGCCAACTTTGTATAAAAAAAATGGGAAAAGTTGTCTTTTGCCAAGATATTTCTCTCACCCAGCATGGGTATATGTAAAATGACACCCCAAAACACATTCCCCAACTTCTCCTGAGTACGGAGATACCAGATGTGTGACACTTTTTTGCAGCCTAGGTGGGCAAAGGGGCCCATATTCCAAAGAGCACCTTTCGGATTTCACTGGTCATTTTTTACAGAATTTGATTTCAAACTCCTTACCACACATTTGGGCCCCTAGAATGCCAGGGCAGTATAACTACCCCACAAGTGACCCCATTTTGGAAAGAAGAGACCCCAAGGTATTAGCTGATGGGCATAGTGAGTTCATGGAAGTTTTTATTTTTTGTCACAAGTTAGTGGAATATGAGACTTTGTATGAAAAAAAAAAAAAAATCTGCATTTTCCACTAACTTGTGACAAAAAATAAAAATTTCTAGGAACTCGCCATGCCCCTTACGGAATACCTTGGGGTGTCTTCTTACCAAAATGGGGTCACTTGTGGGGTAGTTATACTGCCCTGGCATTTTCCAGGGGCCCTAATGTGTGGTAAGTAGGTAAATGACCTGTGAAATCCTAAAGGTGCTCTTTGGAATATGGGCCCCTTTGCCCACCTAGGCTGCAAAAAAGTGTCACACATCTGGTATCCTGAGTACGGCGATACCAGATGTGTGACACTTTTTTGCAGCCTAGATGCGCAAAGGTGCCTAAAGTCCTTTTAGGAGGGCATTTTTAGACATTTGGATACCAGACTTCTTCTCACGCTTTGGGGCCCCTAGAATGCCAGGGCAGTATAAATACCCCACATGTGACCCCATTTTGGAAAGAAGACACCCCAAGGTATTCAATGAGGGGCATGGCGAGTTCATAGAAATTTTTTTTTTTGGCACAAGTTAGCGGAAATTGATATTTTTAATTTTTTTCTCACAAAGTCTCCCGTTCCGCTAACTTGGGACAAAAATTTCAATCTTTCATGGACTCAATATGCCCCTCACGGAATACCTGGGGGTGTCTTCTTTCCGAAATGGGGTCACATGTGGGGTATTTATACTGCCCTGGCATTCTAGGGGCCCTAAAGCGTGAGAAGAAGTCTGGAATATAAATGTCTAAAAAAATTTACGCATTTGGATTCCGTGAGGGGTATGGTGAGTTCATGTGAGATTTTATTTTTTGACACAAGTTAGTGGAATATGAGACTTTGTAAGAAAAAAAAAAAATAATTCCGCTAACTTGGGCCAAAAAAATGTCTGAATGGAGCCTTACAGGGGGGTGATCAATGACAGGGGGGGTGATCAATGACAGGGGGGGTGATCAATGACAGGGGGGTGATCAATGACAGGGGGGTGATCAATGACAGGGGGGGTGATCAATGACAGGGGGGGTGATCAATGACAGGGGGGTAATCAGGGAGTCTATATGGGGTGATCACCACAGTCATTGATCACTCCCCCTGGAAGGCTCCAGGGAGACGCCTGTATGTGTTTTGCAGATCCGATCCATCTATCAGTGGATCCGTAAAAATCATGCGGACATCTGAATGGAGCTTTACAGGGGGTTGATCAATGACAGGGGTGTAATCAATGACAGGGGGGTGATCAGGGAGTCTATATGGGGTGATCACCACAGTCATTGATCACGCCCCTGTAAGGCTTCATTCAGACGTCCGTATGCGTTTTGCGGATCCGATCCATCTATCAGTGCATCCGTAAAAATCATGCGGACATCTGAATGGAGCTTTACAGGGGGGTAATCAATGACAGGGGGGTGATCAGGGAGTCTATATGGGGTGATAACCACAGTCATTGATCATGCCCCTGTAAGGCTTCATTCAGACGTCCGGATGCGTTTTGCGGATCCGATCCATCTATCAGTGGATCCGTAAAAATCATGCGGACGTCTGAATGGAGCTTTACAGGGGGGTAATCAATGACAGGGGGGTAATCAATGACAGGGGTGTAATCAATGACAGGGGGGTGATCAGGGAGTCTATATGGGGTGATAACCACAGTCATTGATCATGCCCCTGTAAGGTTTCATTCAGACGTCCGGATGCGTTTTGCGGATCCAATCCATCTATCAGTGCATCCGTAAAAATCATGCGGACATCTGAATGGAGCTTTACAGGGGGGTAATCAATGACAGGGGGGTGATCAGGGAGTCTATATGGGGTGATAACCACAGTCATTGATCATGCCCCTGTAAGGCTTCATTCAGACGTCCGGATGCGTTTTGCGGATCCGATCCATCTATCAGTGGATCCGTAAAAATCATGCGGACGTCTTATGGAGCTTTACAGGGGGTTGATCAATGACAGGGGGGTAATCAATGACAGGGGGTGATCAGGGAGTCTATATGGGGTGATCAGGGGTGATCAGGGGTGATCAGGGGCTAATAAGGGGTTAATAAGTGACGGGGGGGGGGGGGTGTAGTGTAGTGTAGTGGTGCTTGGTGGGACTTTACTGAGCTACCTGTGTCCTCTGGTGGTCGATCCAAACAAAGGGGACCACCAGAGGACCAGGTAGCAGGTATATTAGACGCTGTTATCAAAACAGCGTCTAATATACCTGTTAGGGGTTAAAAAAAACCACATCTCCAGCCTGCCAGCGAACGATCGCCGCTGGCAGGCTGGAGATCAACTCTCTTACCTTCCGTTCCTGTGAGCGCGCGCGCCTGTGTGCGCGCGTTCACAGGAAATCTCACGTCTCGCGAGATGACGCATATATGCGTGACTGTGCGCAGGGCTGCCACCTCCGGAACGCGATCCTGCGTTAGGCGGTCCGGAGGTGGTTAATAGGGTTGTCTCACTACAGCAAATGGCATTTATCATGTAAACAATGTTAACACAAAACGCTTACTAATGCATTTTGACTGTCCATATTGCTTCCTTTGCTAGCTAGATAAATTTTTCCATCACATTATACAAAGCTCGTTTCCATAGTTATGACCACGGTCGTGCTTGCACACAATAAGAAAAAGTGCTGGACTATGGGTGCTCCCACAGTCCCGGGCACCAGAGAAGCTGATGTCTTTTCCTATATTGTGCAAGCACAGCCTTGAAAAATGCTACTATGTAGCCGAAACGTTGCTGCTGGTGTGTACACCTTCTTTTCAGTACAAGTAATAAAGATGGAACCGGAGATGCTGCCGTGACCGTGTTTGGATTGCTATCCTCTGGATAGGTCATCAGTATCTAATCAGTGGGGGTCCGACACCAGGCACCCCCATTGGTCAGCTGTTGAAGGTAGCGGCGCTTGCAGTAGCGCCTCATCCTTCTCACAGCTTTCCCTAGGCCAAGTGACCTCACGTTCATCGGTCACACGGCCTAGGCGCAGCTGAGCCTCATAGAAGTGAAAAGGGCTGAGCTATGATACTAAGCACAGCCACTATACAAAGTATGGCGCTGTGCTTGGTGAGCACGGAGAAGGGCGCGGCGCTCACTGGAGTGCCAATGCTTTCTCAAAGAGTTGATCAACGGGGGTTCTGGGTGTCGAACCGTCACTGATCAGATACTGATGATCTGTCCAAAGGATAGGTCATCAGTATTTAAATCTCATAAATCCCTTTTAAGGGTTAGGCTATAATACGTTTTTCTGAAGTGCCCTATGATAGCTATGTACGACCCTGGAGGATCATCATCTCCTCTTCTCTCTGTGTGAGATTGTATGTCAGCTGTTAATCGCTTACTCTGGAGCTGAGCTCGGGGACAAGTGAGTGGGTGAGAATATTTCTAGCATAGATAGGTATCCCAGCAGATAAGGGAGGGGGGTCGCCATAGAATAGAGTACTTTATTAGGCTTTGTACAGCCTGGGGTATTCTGGGGACAGAATTTTGTATCTACCCACAGGAAAGCAAGCATATAGGCTTAGCCAAGGAGTGAGTGGTGAAAGGTGGTCTCCAGTGTGATGTGCCATGCTATACCCTTTTTCTACAATGTGGCAACAGGTTGAAACTATATAGAAGAAAATCTGCATGTATTTGAGTACATACAACAATTTTGAAAATCTTCAGCATAATCTATTCTATAGTTTTGTTTTATCCAGGCAAGTTCTGTTGTGTGTGAACATGGCTTCTTTGTGGTATGTCAGTCTAGATGAAGAGAAAGGCAGATAACTTATGCTAACAGTCCAAACAATAAATGTATTGGTACAGCTCGCCCAATTCTTCTGTGCACGGACTAAGCCAAGGCCTGCTCTTCACATAGGCCAAACATGAGAAAGCTCCAGCACGGGGTTATTGCGTCTTTATTCCAGTATTCACATGACAGGTAAAACGTAGTGGACTTCACCTCCCATCAGATCAACATGTTTCGAACCTCCTGGTTCTTAAGGTAAAGTCTACTATGTTTTACCTGTCATGTAAATGCTGGAATAAAGACGCAATAACGCATGATCTAACCTGTGCTTTCTCTTGTTTTAACTTATGCTAACAGTCAGTTCCTTAAACTCAGAAGGCCTATACAGATGTCTTGTTTCTAAATGCTTACATTGAGTTATGATATTTTATGCATAAATGAGCATGTTCAGTTTATATCAAATAATAGTAAAATGGCTTATTCTGTTCTCAATGACGATTTATACTCTTATGTGACATCAATCGCTAAGAATAGTGCTCAGTGATGAAATTAGGTTCTACCTTGGTACTAATGATGGTTGCATCAGAGTTTACAGAAGGGCTGGAGAGCACCTACTGCCATCATAAATGCTATGGAGACAAACACCAGATGTCATGATGTGGTTCACCATTAGCTATCATGACCATTCATGTCTGGTATACGAGGGAACTCTGATCAGCTTTGTCTACTTTCACACTCGCGTTTTGGCTTTCCGTTTGTGAGATCCGTTCAGGGCTCTCACAAGTGGTCCAAAACGGATCAGTTTGCATTCGAATGCATTCTGAATGGAAAAGGATCCGCTCAGAATGCATCAGTTCAGTCTCCATTCCGCTTTGGAGAAGGACACCAAAACGCTGCTTGCAGCGTTTTTTGCGGATCCGTCCTGGCACACAATGTAAGTCAATGGGGACGGATCTGTTTTCACGGACACAATCTGGCACAATAGAAAACTGATCCGTCCTCTATTGACTTTCAATGGTGTTCAAGACGGATCCGTCTTGGCTATGTTAAAGATTATACAAACGGGTCCGTTCTGAACGGATGCAGATGGTTGTATTATTGAATGGATCCGACCATGACTGATCCTCACAAAACGCGAGTGTGAAAGTAGCCTTAGATATGTCCTGATCATTGTGGAGCCAGTCCTACTGCCTTTTTTAACTTAAGTTAGGAGAAATGGTGTTCCAACAAGATAATGCCTGCGTTACACAACATGCTCTCCATGTCCCCAGCAGCTACCTTGGCCAGATTGATCGTCAGATCTCTCTCCTATCGAGAATGTCTAGATGTAAAGAATGAGACAAAGATTAATTATTTCAGAACTTTTTCCACCTTTAATGTGACCTATAAACTGTACCACTCAATTGAAAAACAAACTGAAATCTTTTAGGTAGAGGGAAGAAATAAAATAAAAAATAAAATAATGTGGTTGCATAAGTGTACATGCCCTTAAACTTATACTTTGTTGAAGCACCTTTTGATTTTATTACAGCACTCAGTCTTTTTGGGTATGAGTCTATCAGCATGGCACATTTTGACTTGGCAAGATTTGCCCACTCTTCTTGGCAAAAACACTCCAAATCTGTCAAATTGCGAGGGCATCTCCTGTGCACAGCCCTCGGATTCAGGTCTGGGTTCTAGCTGGGCCATTCCAAAACTTTAATCTTCTTCTGGTGAAGCCATTCCTTTGTATGCTTTAGGTCGTTGTCATGCTGAAAGATGAAGTTCCTCTTCATGTTCAGCTTTCTAGCAAAAGCCTGAAGGTTTTGTGCCAATATTGACTGGTATCTGGAACTGTTCATAATTCCCTCTAGCTTAACTAAGGCCCCAGTTCCAGCTGAAGAAAAACAGCCCCAAAGCATGATGCTGCCACCACCATGCTTCACTGTGGGTATGTGTCACGGGGCGCCAAAGGCGCACTCGGTCTCCCATCGGCTGCAGACCTGCTGCTTAGCTTCGGGAGCGAGGATCTGTGTTTGGCCTCGATCCCAGGGCGGCTTTGCTAGCTGGGAGGCTCCTGCTCCTAGGTCTGCCTTGAGCGCCGAGCCACGTCACATAACCCTCAGACCCCACTATAAATACAGGCAGCCTGCTGGCCACAGGTTGCCTATTAATTCTAGGTTCCTGGCTATTTGTTGGACTACTGAATACTCACCTGATCCTGTTCCCTGACGATCCTTTGCCTGCTCCTCCTGTACTGCACATCCCTCCTGGTATTGTGACCTCGGCTCCCACCTGACTACTCTTTGCGGACTCCTCTGGTACTTCTCTACTCTACTGGTATTTGACCCCGGTGTCACAGCCAGACAGCTGAGAAGCGCTCACAGGAGCTTCTCAGATCCTCCTCCTTGAATTTCTTTGTTTTGGTTTAGTTTCTCATCTCGTTAGTCTATCTCAGCTGTCATGCAGTTGGACTGATTGCTACCCTTTAAGTTCCTCCCCATAATGCAGTAGTGTGCGGCTGATACAACTTCCTGGAGTGTGTGTGCATGCTGTTCCCAGTCGTCAGTCGTCTGCAAGATAAGTGCTGTTTATGTATTTATGATTTTGTCTTTTCTGGATCCAGGTGACTCTGACTCCCTCCGTGTCAGTGTAGGGAGCCGGTGGTCGTGTCCCTTCACTATTGTAGGGTCTTCAGGTAATAGATAGCCGAGGAACGTGGATATGCGGCCATCCACCTTTGGGGTGTTCGCATAGGCTGAGCAGTGAGGGAGAGCGGCAGGTCTATTGCAGGGGTCTCCCTTTGTTCCTTAGTTGTAGATCCAGAGAGACATTGTTTATATGGTATTGTCTTGTTTCCTGTACACCATCCATGACATTATCAGCCGCCAAAACCGTCTCAAGCATGGATCCGGTTTCACTTTTGGCTGAACGCCTCCAGGGTCTTTCTTTGGAGGTAGCTGATCTCCGTAGGATTTTTTCTCAGTTTCAAGTGACCGGTTCAGCTTGCGTTCATGGAGTTTGTGCTGAGCCCAAGATCTCGCTCCCGGATACGTTCTCTGGGGGTAGTGAGAATTTTGTGCGTTTTAAAGAGGCTTGCAAACTCCATTTTCGCCTTCTTCCCCATTCTTCTGGTCATGAAGAACGGAGGGTGGGGATCATTGTATCGCTGCTCAGGGGTAACGCTCAGTCTTGGGCCTTTTCGCTACCGGAGGGGGCACGGCCCCTCCGCTCAGTGGATGAATTCTTTTTAGCCCTGGGTCAGATATATGATGATCCGGATGGTATTGCTCTGGCTGAGTCTAGACTACATCTGTTATGCCAGGGTAAACAATCCGCAGAGATATACTGCTCAGAATTTCGGAGATGGGCAGCTGATACTGGTTGGAATGATGCTGCACTCCGAAGTCAATTTTGCCATGGTCTTTCAGAGGGATTGAAAGATGCATTTTCCTTTCATGAGAGGCCTATCTCCTTGGACTCTGCTATGTCTCAGGCCGTTCGTATTGACAGGCGTCTTAGAGAGAGACGAGAGATCTCTCCTTCCTGTCCTACTCAGTCCCGGAACAGTGCAGTGGTCTCATTCTGTGCGCAGGAGTCTCAGTCGCTGTCAGCCCCTTCTGAGCAGGAGCCCATGCAGCTGGGGTTGATTGCCTCTGACAATAGAAGATTCAGCCCGCATGGGAGGGTTTGTTTTTGTTGTGGAGGTATAAATCATTTGGCAAATGTTTGTCCCTCTAGGAGATTCAGGCAGTTTTCTGGGAGTAATAAAGAGACAAAAAGGAAAAAATCTTTTAAAAATGTTCCGTCTGTTACTATTGGCAGGGTTGAGACGGAAATTGAAGGTTTTCCGTTTGCTTGTAGTTCCCGTTTTGTCCTGCCTGCTAGGGTGGCGCTAGAGAGCAAGAGCATTTTTTGTGAGATTTTTGTGGATAGTGGAGCAGCTGTCAACCTCATTGATAATCAATTTGCAATAACTCATGGTTTCCAGGTATGCACTTTGGGAAAGGATATTCCTGTTTTTGCTATTGATTCAGCTCCAGAAATCATTAAAGGGCATAGTTCACAATATCCGTTTAATTGTGAGTGATGCTCATGTTGAGGATGTGTCATGTTTCGTCCTTAGTGGTTTGCCTACTCCTCTAGTGTTGGGGCTACCCTGGCTCACTAAACATAACCCCACCATTGATTGGCAAGCGAGGCAAATAAATGGTTGGAGTAACTTTTGCAGAGAGAATTGCCTCATAACATCTGTTTCTGAGGTTTCTACTAAGACTGTACCACCTTTCCTCTCTGAATTTTTGGATGTCTTCTCTGAGAGTGGAGTTCAGGGTTTACCTCCGCACAGGGAGTATGATTGCCCTATTAATCTCATCCCAGGCGCCAAGCTGCCTAAATCTCGTTTATACAATCTCTCCCAACCTGAGAGGGTCGCTATGCGTGCTTATATCTCTGAGAGTCTGAGAAAAGGACACATACGACCCTCGAAGTCACCTGTTGCCGCTGGTTTTTTCTTTGTTAAGAAAAAAGATGGTTCTTTTAAGACCTTGTCTGGATTTCAGGGAGCTGAACAGTATCACTATTCGTGATCCTTATCCGCTTCCTCTGATCCCGGACCTGTTTAACCAGGTTGTTGGGGCTAAAGTCTTTTCCAAATTAGACCTAAGAGGGGCATACAACCTGGTTAGGGTCAGAGAAGGAGACGAATGGAAGACGGCTTTCAATACCCCTGAGGGCCATTTTGAGAATTTGGTTATGCCTTTTGGTTTGATGAATGCCCCAGCCGTTTTTCAGCATTTCGTCAACAGCATTTTTTATCATTTAATGGGAAAATTTGTATTAGTGTATTTGGATGACATTTTGATTTTTTCTCCTGATTTCACGACTCATAAGGAACACTTACGTCAGGTCTTGCTCATCCTGCGGGAGAATAAATTATACGCGAAACTGGAAAAATGTGTGTTTGCGGTTCCAGAAATCCAATTTCTGGGGTTTCTTGTCTCCGCTTCTGGTTTTCGCATGGACCCCGAGAAGGTCCGCGCTGTGCTTGAGTGGGAGCTTCCTGAGAATCAGAAGGCGCTGATGCGTTTTTTGGGCTTTGCCAATTATTACAGGAAATTTATTTTGAATTATTCCTCTGTTGTTAAACCACTCACTGATATGACCAGAAAGGGGGTAGATTTTTCTTCCTGGTCGGTAGAGGCACGTAAGGCCTTTTCTAATATCAAGGAGAGTTTTGCTTCCGCTTCCATCCTAGTACAACCTGATATTTCGTTACCCTTCATAGTTGAGGTTGATGCTTCTGAGGTAGGGGTGGGTGCGGTCTCAGGGTTCCTCTCCTGCCAAATGGCAACCGTGTGCCTTTTTCTCAAAGAAACTCTCCTCCGCAGAGAGAAATTATGATGTGGGAGATAGGGAATTGTTGGCCATCAAGTTGGCTTTTGAGGAATGGCGCCATTGGCTAGAGGGAGCCAGACACCCTATTACCGTGTTTACTGACCATAAAAATCTGGCCTACTTGGAGTCAGCCAAGCGTCTGAACCCGAGACAGGCCAGATGGTCTTTGTTCTTTTCAAGGTTTAATTTTGTTGTTACGTTCTGCCCTGGGGTTAAGAATGTGAAGGCAGATGCCCTGTCACGTTGTTTTCCGGGAGGTGGGAATTTTGAAGACCCGGGTCCCATTTTGGCTGAAGGTGTGGTGGTCTCTGCTCTTTTTCCTGAATTGGAGGCAGAGGTGCAGGCAGCCCAGTCAGAAGCTCCTGATCTTTGTCCTCCTGGGAGGTTGTTTGTGCCTCTCGCTTTGAGACACAAGATTTTTAAAGAACACCACGACACGGTCCTTGCTGGGCACCCGGGGGCAAGACTCACACTGGATCTCATCGCTCGGAGATTCTGGTGGGCTGCGCTTCGTAAGTCGGTTGAGGGTTTTGTGGCAGCTTGCGAGACTTGCGCTCGTGCCAAAGTCCCTCATTCACTTATCCCATCAGGTCCTCTCCTTCCTTTGCCCATTCCTTCCCGTCCTTGGACACATCTGTCCATGGACTTCATAACGGACTTGCCTCGTTCCTCGGGGAAGTCTGTGATTCTGGTGGTGGTGGACCGTTTTAGCAAAATGGTGCATTTTATCCCTTTTCCTGGTTTGCCCAATGCTAAGACGCTGGCGCAGGCATTTATTGACCACATTGTCAAATTGCATGGGATTCCTTCAGACATAGTCTCTGATAGGGGCACGCAGTTTCTTTCCAGATTCTGGAAGGCTTTCTGTTCTCGCTTGGGGGTTCGGTTGTCATTCTCTTCTGCTTTCCATCCGCAGTCGAATGGCCAGACAGAGCGCGTCAATCAGAATCTGGAGACATATCTGCGCTGTTTTGTGGCGGAGAATCAGGAGGATTGGTGTTCTTTTTTGTCCCTTGCTGAGTTTGCTTTAAATAACCGTCGTCAGGAGTCCTCTGATAAGTCACCATTTTTTGGTGCATATGGGTTCCATCTGCAGTTTGGGACTTTCTCGGGAGAGGGCTCTTCTGGTTTGCCTGATGAGGACAGATTCTCCTCGTCTTTGTCATCTATTTGGCAAAAGATTCAGGATAATCTAAAGAGCATGAGCGAGAGATATAAGCGTGTGGCGGATAAGAGACGTGTGCCTGGTCCGGACCTGAATGTTGGTGATCTGGTGTGGTTGTCTACCAAGAATATCAAATTAAAGGTTCCCTCCTGGAAGTTGGGTCCTAGGTTTATTGGGCCTTACAAGATCCTGTCTGTCATCAATCCTGTTGCCTACCGTCTTGATCTTCCTCAGACTTGGAAGATCCATAACGTTTTTCATAAGTCCTTATTGAAACCTTATGTTCAACCTATTGTACCCTCGCCTTTGCCTCCTCCTCCGATTATGGTTGATGGAAATCTTGAATTTCAGGTCTCTAGGATTGTGGATTCTCGTCTTGTCCGCGGTTCCCTCCAGTACCTCGTTCATTGGGAGGGTTATGGTCCTGAGGAGAGGATGTGGGTCCCAGTGACGGACATTAAGGCCTCTCGTCTCATCAGGGCTTTCCATAGGTCCCATCCTGAGAAGGTGGGCTCTGAGTGTCCGGAGTCCACTCCTAGAGGGAGGGGTACTGTCACAGCCAGACAGCTGAGAAGCGCTCACAGGAGCTTCTCAGATCCTCCTCCTTTAATTTCTTTGTTTTGGTTTAGTTTCTCATCTCGTTAGTCTATCTCAGCTGTCATGCAGTTGGACTAATTGCTACCCTTTAAGTTCCTCCCCATAATGCAGTAGTGTGCGGCTGATACAACTTCCTGGAGTGTGTGTGCATGCTGTTCCCAGTTCCCAGTTCCCAGTCGTCTGCAAGATAAGTGCTGTTTATGTATTTATGATTTTGTCTTTTCTGGATCCAGGTGACCCCTGACTCCCTCCGTGTCAGTGTAGGGAGCCGGTGGTCGTGTCCCTTCACTATTGTAGGGTCTTCAGGTAATAGATAGCCGAGGAACGTGGATATGCGGCCATCCACCTTTGGGGTGTTCGCATAGGCTGAGCAGTGAGGGAGAGCGGCAGGTCTATTGCAGGGGTCTCCCTTTGTTCCTTAGTTGTGGATCCAGAGAGACATTGTTTATATGGTATTGTCTTGTTTCCTGTACACCATCCGTGACACCCGGCTTCTCCTGACCATTCTTTGCTTAACCCTTTGTACTGCGTAGCTCTCTTGGTTCTGACCCGGTCCGTTCATGTTCCGTATTTTGTCTTGTCTGTCTTCCCTGCACATATCTTAAGTAAGGGACTGTCGTCCAGTTGTCTTCTGTCATCAGGACTCGTGAGGCAACTGGCCCCGGAAGCTGTATGAGTAATACACACAGTATTACTCATACAGCCAATGCATTCCAATACAGAAGTATTGGAATGCATTGTAAAGGAATATACCCCCCAAAGTTCAAGTCCCAAAGTGGGACAAAAAATAAAGTGAAAAAAAAAGTTTAAAAAATAAAGTTTTCCCCCCCAAAAAATAAAGTTTCAAGTAAAAACAAACAAACGTCATTTTCCCCAAATAAAGTAAAAAAAAAATTGCTAAAAAATAGGGGCGGGGGAGTATACATATTAGGTATCGCTGCGTCCGTATCGACTGGCTCTATAAACATATCACATGACCTAACCCCTCAGATGAACACCGTAAAAAATAAGAACTGCTAAATAAAACATTTTTTTGTTACCTTACATAAGAAAAAGTACAACATCAAGCGATCAAAAAGGCGTTTGCCCACCAAAATAGTGCCAATTAAACCGTCATCTCATCCCCAAAAAATGAGACCCTACCTAAGATAATCGCCCAAAAACTGAAAAAACTATGGCTCTCAGAATATGGAGACACTAAAACATGATTTTTTAGTTTGTTTCAAAAATTATATTATTGTGTAAAACTTACATAAATAAAAAAAGTATACATATTAGGTATTGCCGCGTCCGTATCGACCGGCTATATAAAAATATCACATGACCTAACCCCTCAGATGAACACCGTAAAAATTTTTTTTAGAAAAACTGTGCTAAATAAACCATTTTTTGTCACCTTACATCACAAAAAGTGTGATAGCAAGCGATCAAAAAGTCACACGCACCCCAAAATAGTGCCAATAAAACCGTCATCTCATCCCGCAAAAATTATACCCTACCCAAGGTAATCGCCCAAAAACTGAAAAAATTATGGCTCTCAGACTATGGAAACACTAAAACATGATTTTTTTTGCTTCAAAAATGAAATCATTGTGTAAAACTTACATAAATAAAAAAAAGTTAACATATTAGGTATCGCCGCATTTTTATAGACAACCTGGTCTATAAAAATATCACATGATCTAACCTGTCAGATGAATGTTGTAAATAGCAAAAAATAAAAACGGTGCCAAAACAGCTATTTCTTGTTATCTTGCCTCACAAAAAGTGTAATATAGAGCAACCATAAATCATATGTACCCTAAAATAGTACCAACAATACTGCCACCCTATCCAGAAGTTTCTAAAATGGGGCCACTTTTTTGGAGTTTCTCTATTTTCCATTAATTCTTGTGGAACACCTAAAGGGTAATGACGTTTGTAAAATCAGTTTTGAATACCTTGAGGGGTGTAGTTTCTTAGATGGGGTCACTTTTATGGAGTTTCTACTCTAGGGGTGCATCAGGGGGCTTCAAATGGGACAAAAAATCAGTACAGCAAAACCTGCCTTCCAAAAACCGTATGGCATTCCTTTCCTTCTGCGCCCTGCCGTGTGCCCGTACAGCGGTTTACGACCACATATGGGGTGTTTCTGTAAACTACAGAATCAGGGCCATAAATATTGAGTTTGGTTCTGCTGTTAACCCTTGCTTTGTAAAAAATTATTAAAATGGAAAATCTGCCAAAAAAGTGAAATTTTGAAATTGTATCTCTATTTTTCATTAATTCTTGTGGAACACCTAAAGGGTTAACAAAGTTTGTAAAATCTGTTTTGAATACATTGAGGGGTGTAGTTTATAGAATGGGGTAATTTTTGGGTGGTTTCTATTATGTAAGCCTCGCAAAGTGACTTCAGACCTGAACTGGTCCCTAAAAATTGTTTTTTGAAAATTTCTGAAAAATTTAAAGATTTGCTTATAAACTTAAGCCTTGTAACATCCCCAAAAAATAAAATATCATTCCCAAAATGATCCAAACATGAAGTAGACATATGGGGAATGTAAAGTAATAACTATTTTTGGAGGTATTATTATGTATTATAGAAGTAGAGAAATTGAAACTTGAAAATTCACAATTTTTTAAAAATTTTTTGTAAAATTGGTATTTTTTTATAAATAAAAAATAATTTTTTTTTACTTCATTTTACCAGTGTCATGAAGTACACTATGTGACGAAAAAACGATCTCATAATGGTCTGGATAAGTCAAAGCATTTTAAAGTTATCAGCACTTAAAGTGACACTGGTCAGATTTGCAAAAAATGGCCAAATCCTTAAGGTGAAATAGGGCTGAGTCCTTAAGGGGTTAAGGAGAGTTGCAAACTCTACTTCCGTTTGCGCCCCGTGTCCTCCGGTCCCGAGAGCCAACGTGTGGGTATTATCATTTCTCTACTACAGGGTGATCCCCAGGACTGGGCGTTAACTTCTCGTTACCTCCTGGGGCCAGTTGTCTAACTTCTGTGGAGGTTTTTTTTCAGGCCCTGGGTACCCTCTATGACGAACCAAACAGGGCCCTGGTAGCCGAGACGGCTCTTAGGGCACTGGTTCAGGGCCATCTCCCTGCGGAGGAGTATTGCACCCAATTCAGACGGTGGTGTGGGATGGAATGAACCAGCCCTGAAGAGTCAGTTTAGGTCTGGTCTGTCTGATAATTTAAAAGATCTATTAGTCAGTTATCAAATTCCAGAGACGTTAGAGGAGATGATGACCCTAGTTGTCCGACTTGACCGATGAGTTAGAGAGAGACAACAAGAACGACAGTTCTGTTCTCAGATGGTGGTCCAGCCAGAGGCCTTTTCCAGGGACAACACTGAGGTCTCCACCAAGGAACCCATGCAGGTTGGCATGACCCGGGGTAATCTTCGTCACAGACGCGGCGAGTGCTTCTACTGTGGAGATCCTGGCCATTGGATCAACAAGTGTCCTAAGAGGGTCCTCTCTCACAAGTCTCCTAAGGCAAGACAACCTAAAGACCAGATACACCCTGATTTTTCTAAATGTAAGCTTTCGGTACCCATAACAATTTCACTTGGGGTTAATAAGTGGCCGGGTAAGGCCTTTATTGATTCCGGTTCAGCGGCCAGCTTTATTGACTTTGAATATTCCAGTAAATTGGGTATTCCAATGTTTGCTTTACCTACACCTATCCATGTCATGGCTATTGATGCTACTCCCCTGATTGGTGGTACAGTAAGGTCATGTACCTCGGAAATTTCTCTAACCGTGGGTTGGTGCCACTCTGAGAGATGTTCTCTTTTAGTCCTGGAGAACCTACCGGTTGAGGTGGTACTAGGGTTGCCTTGGCTCCGTTTACATAACCCCACAATAGATTGGTCCAAAGGAGAGTTGGTGAAATGGGGACCTAAGTGTGACTCATACTTGTCCGTGGTCCAGGCTGGGGTTTCAGTAAGGTCTAATACATTACCCTCAGTTATTAAGGAATATTCTGATGTATTCTCATCCCCTACTCCAGTGGTTCTACCCCCCCATAGACCTTATGATTGCGCCATAGAGCTAATAGAGGGTGCCAAATTTCCTAAAGGGCGAATTTATAATCTTTCTAAGCCCAAACGCAAGGCTATGGAAGATTATATTAAGGAGAGCCTTGCTAAAGGGCATATTAGACCTTCAGTCTCTCCTATGGGAGCAGGGTTTTTCTTTGTTAAGAAGAAGGATGGTGGTCTTAGGCCTTGTATTGATTACCGGAGATTAAATAAAATCCAAAATAGATACTCTCTCCCATTGATTCCGGATTTATTTAACCAGGTTCAGGGGGCAACCTAGTTTTCCAAGATTGACCTGAAAGGGGCATACAATCTTATCCGACTCAAGGAGGGAGACAAATGGAAGACAGCGTTCAATACTCTGATAGGACACTTTGAATATCAGGTGATGCCTTTTGGACTCAGCAATGCCCCAGCTGTGTTTCAAAACTTAATGAATGATATTCTTAGGGAGTTCTTAGGTAAATTTATTATTGTCTATCTTGACAACATTTTGATATTCTCTCCTGATTTCGAATCTCATGTGTCTCATCTCAAACAAGTATTAGAGGTGTTGAGGGAGAACCAGATATCCGCTAAGCAAGAGAAATGTGTCTTTGGTGTACAGGAGATACTGTTTCTAGGGCATGTTCTGACTCCTCACGCCTTTAAGATGGATCCTGGTAAGGTTTTGGCAATTAAGGAATGGGTAAGGCCTTCATCCTTAAAGGCCTTACAATGGTTTTTGGGTTTCGCTAATTACTATCATAAATTTATCATTCATTTTTCTGTAATTGCTAAACCATTGACCGACCTTACTAAGAAAGGGGCGGATTTGGAGAATTGGTCTACCAAGGCCATTTCTTCATTTGAAACATTAATAAAGGCATTTAGTAGCGCTCCCATTCTGATCCAGCCTGATCAGGAGAGAGCCTTTATTGTGGAGGTGGATGCGTCCGAGGACGGCGCAGGAGCAGTCCTTTCACAAGGTCCTGCTAGCCTCACTAACCTGAGACCGTGTGCCTTCTTCTCCAGAAAATTCTCTCCCACGGAGAGAAACTACGACATAGGGAATAGGGAGCTGCTGGCTATTAAATGGGCATTTGAGGAGTGGAGGCATTTTTTGGAGGGGGCAAGGCATCGGGTAACTGTTGTCACTGACCATAAAAACCTAATGTTTCTCGAGTCTGCTAAGAGGTTGAATCCCCGGCAAGCCCAATGGGCTCTGTTTTTTAGCCGTTTTGATTTCTCCATTACGTTCAGGCCGGGAAGTAAAAATGTGAAGGCAGATGCATTATCTCGGAGCTTCCATGCTTTTCAACCCACTGAGGCACCTCCTGAATCCATCCTACCAGCAAACATCTTCTTAGCGGTTCTAACCCAGGATATCTCTGCTCGCATTAAGGCTGAACAACATCTGGCACCGGCATCCACCCCAACAGATAAGTTGTTTGTTCCCGTACAATTTCGTCTCCAGCTGTTGGGGGAGTGTCACGATTCTGCCTTTTGTGGACATGTAGGTTTTAAGGGGCACTAAGGATCTGGTTTCTAGATCTTATTGGTGGCCCACTCTGACTAGGGATGTCAAGTCCTACGTGTCAGCCTGTGAGGTTTGTGCCAGGTCTAAGACACCTAGGACTCGCCCTGCTGGTAACCTATGACCCCTACCCATTCCCAGTAGACCCTGGTTCCATATCTCGATGGACTTTATAACTGACCTACCACTGGCGGAGGGTAAGACTGTGGTTTGGTTAGTGGTCGATAGGTTTAGCAAGATGGTTAATTTCATTCCCCTGTCAAAACTTCTGAATGCAAAAACACTGGCATCTATTTTTGTGAGATTGTTAGTTTACATGGCATCCCAGAAAATATTGTTTCTGACAGGGGTGTGCAGTTTGTGTCCAAATTTTGGAGGGCCTTCTGTCAAAGATGTAAAATTTCATTGTCTTTTTCTTCCGCCTACCATCCTGAGAGTAATGGGCAGACTGAACGCCTTAATCAGTCTGTGGAACAATTCTTGAGGTTGTATGTTGCTGAAGACCAGCAATTATGGGTCAAATTCCTTCCGTTGGCTGAATTTGCTTTGAATAACCATGTCAATTCTTCTGCTGGGGTCTCCCCTTTCTTTTGTAACCATAGTTTTCATCCCCGTTTTCATTCTGGGTCGTCCGTCTCCTCCTCTAACCCTGAAGCGGATAAACTCTACTTCGAACTGTGCACAGTTTGGGCCCGGGTTCAATCGAACCTAGAAAAGGCTTAAAGTTCTCAAAAAATCAAGGCCGAGAGGAGACGTTCAAGGGGGGTGAACTTTCAGGTTGGGGATAAAGTATGGTTGTCCTCCAAGAATCTATCTCTCAAGGTAGCTTCTAGAAAATTTGCTCCTCGTTTTATTGGACCGTATAAGATCACGGAGGTGATTAATCCGGTATCTTTAAGTTGGAGCTGCCCGAGTCATTCCACATTCATAATGTATTTCATAAATCTCTACTTAAAAAGTATTTTGAACCTGTTGTACCGTTGAAAGCCTCACCTCCGCCGGTTCTTGTTAGTGATGCTGTCGAGTATGTGGTGTCTAAGATAGTGGATGTCAGGAGAGTGCGTAATTCCTTACAGTACCTGATTCACTGGAAGGGGTATGGACCCGAAGAGAGATCCTGGGTACCCGCCAGGGAGGTTCATGCTCCTAGACTTGTTCGAAAATTTCATTTAGAACACCCTGAAAAGCCATCGCCTGAAGTCTTGGGTCGAGTGGCCCCTCGTAAAAGGGGGGGTACTGTCACGAGGAGCCAAAGGCGCACTCGGTCTCCCATCGGCCGCAGACCTGCTGCTTAGCTTTCGGGAGTGAGGATCTGTGTTTGGCCTCGTTCCCAGGGCGGCTTTGCTAGCTGGGAGGCTCCCTGCTCCTAGGTCTGCCTTGAGTGCCGAGCTGATCACTCGGTGCTCGACTTATCTGTCTGTCGGTCATGTGACGCTGGCCACATCACATGACCCTCAGACCCCACTATAAATACAGGCAGCCTGCTGGCCACAGGTTGCCTGTTAATTCTAGGCTCCTGGCTATTTGTTGGACTACTGAATACTCACCTGATCCTGTTCCCTGACGATCCTTTACCTGCTCCTCCTGTACTGCGCATCCCTCCTGGTATTGTGACCTCGGCTCCCACCTGACTACTCTTTGCGGACTCCTCTGGTACTTCTCTACTCTCCTGGTATTTGACCACAGCTTTTCCTGACCATTCTTTGCTTAACCCTTTGTACTGCGTAGCTCTTTTGGTTCTGACCCGGTCCGTTCACGTTCCGTATTTTGTCTTGTCTGTCTTCCCTGCACATATCCTAAGTAAGGGACTGTCGTCCAAATGTCCCCTCTCATCAGGACTCGTGAGGCAAGTAGGCAGGGCCAGGGGTCAGGGTGGAGCGCAGTGGTCACTATCCTTCCCCCTGTGTGTGTGTGTGGATGTGACCGTTACAGTATGGTGTTCTTTTGGTTATGTGCAGTGTTGTTTTTGCACCAAACATATCTTTTGGAATTATGGCCAAAAAGTTTAACCTTGGTTTCATCAGACCATAACACCTTTTCCCACATGCTTTTGGGTGACTTCAGATGTGTTTTTGCAAAATGTAGCCTGGCTTGGATGTTTTTCTTCGTAAGAAAAGGCTTTCGTCTTGCCACTCTACCCCATAGCCCAGACATATGAAGAATACGGGAGATTGTTGTCACATGTACCACACAGCCAGTACTTGACAGATATTCCTGCAGCTTTAATGTTGCTGTAGGCCTCTTGGTAGCCTCCCAGACCAGTTTTCTTCTCGTCTTTTCATCAATTTTGGAGGGACGTCCAGTTCTTGGTAATGTCACTGTTGTGCCATATTTTCTCCACTTGATGATGACTGTCTTCACTGTGTCCCATGATATATCTATCTAAAGTACCCTTCTCCTGACTGATACCTTTTAAAAATGAGATCCCTCTGATGCTTTGGAAGCTCTCTGTGGACCATGGCTTTTGCTGTTGAATGCGACTAAGAAAAGGAAAGACCAACTAGAGCAGCTGAACTTTATTTGGGCTTAATCAGAGGCACTTTAAATGATGGCAGGTGTATGCTGACTCCTATTTAACATGATTTTGAATGTGATTGCTTAATTCTGTGAATAGGAAAGCCAACTCTACCCCCCCCTCGCCGCCAATCTGATGTTGACTGCGTATCCTGAGGACTGCATAACCTCTTTAAGATTGGTGATAATGAGTGTTTGTGACAGTGTGGTTGTCATTTGATCATAAGTATATGTTAGCCTGTGTTCCTTCCTTGCAGTCATATCAATGTCTTTTGCCATGACAGCACAGCAATTGCAGGGATATTTTGGAAAAATCTCAGCAGAAAAAGAGATATGACAGCAATGTATAAACACAACTACACTTCCTCTAAAGCTTACTGACTTATGAAAAGGGATATTCCTAAGTCAGCAGTTTCCAACTTGTGGCTCACTAGGTATTGAACAAAACTAAATTTTTAAGGTATGGCCACACATGGCGTATTCACTGCATATTTTCCACAGCAGAAAATCTATTACATATCTGCTGGAATGTTGCAGCGGCAAATCTGCACCAAACTGTTTGCAGCAGATTTCATTGCAAAGGGGCTAAATCCACAGCAAAAAAAGTACATGCTGCAAATTTAATATCCACACCACTGGTTATGTTATTTGCAGATTCCATTGCTGAAATTTTCCACATTCTGTGGATAACATTTTTTTATTTTTTTTTATCATTGTGGGTTGGACTGAGAAAATGTAGAGGTGCCACATTAAAATTGGGCTGTGTGGCTCCTGTATATGACCAGTTTCAACAAAAAAAACAGACGACATAGAGTATAGCCTAAAATCTTTACCTGGCTGTAGTGGTGACATCATGTCACATCATGGTTCACAGAAGATATCACAGCAGCATGTCCAGTGTGACTTTTATTGGGGACCAGAGTGCACACACAAATACGACGTTTCGGCTACGCAGTAGCCTTTCTCAAGTATACTGGTACAGAGTCATCAAACATATAAATAGCATACTAGGCCAATTATGCTATTTATATGTTTGATTGACTCTGTACCAGTATACTTGAGAAAGGCTACTGCGTAGCCGAAACGTCGTATTTATGCGTGCACTCTGGTCCCCAATAAAAGTTTGAATTATTGTTTATTTTACACTCATATGCCACGATCATGTATGAAGTCGCCATTTGAGGGGTACAATGACGGGGGTAGCGCTATCGCATCTCCCTGTCATTACACCCTCTATTTACAAAAAAATGCGCTTCGCGACGAAGTAGTTCATCACAAAGCAAATTTTTTTATAAAATTCGGTGAAGCAGCCGAATCGAACTTTCAATAAATTCGCTCATCTCTAATATTTACCTTTCATTTCGTGGTATGTCCTCTAAGCTAGAAAGAGTAACCTAAGAAACTGCTGACTTGCAGGATACATTTTGCAAGTTATCTGTATGCAGCCTACGCTAAG
Organism: Bufo bufo; assembly: GCF_905171765.1. Lineage (NCBI taxonomy): Eukaryota > Metazoa > Chordata > Amphibia > Anura > Bufonidae > Bufo > Bufo bufo. The sequence goes on from NC_053391.1 coordinate 553,464,600, forward strand.
CTTGTTTAGTTTGACAAACCAATGAAGCAAATGTGTTTAGGTTTTAGATTCTGATATGTACTGACAACAAATTTGCCAGCTGCATCCAAAGCAGTAAGTCTCCTTGCAGAACCAGAAAAATAAAGTATGTATTTTTTATTTTGTAGCCCAAAAAAGTTTAACCTCTTGAGGACTCATCTAATTGTGGCCTTGAGGACCTGACGAATCTTTTCATTTTTTCTCATTGTATTCCAGAAGTTATTCCTTTTTTATTTTTAGTTTAATGGGGCTATCTAAAGCATTTTTTGGGGCATCATAAAAATACAAGACAGGGATAAGTACATGTTTGGCACTGTCAATCAACAGATTTGGCTGTAATATTCAACCTACATCTGCTGCAGTTGCCGGAATTAATAACATTTATGCATGGGGGGACTCCCTCTGTCACCCTGTTTGCACTGCTATGACGTGACTGCAGGTTGCTATGGCTGCTGTCTGAACAGAGCGTGATTTTGTGAGATGCTGCAAGTCTCAGGAGATCACGCTGCTGGAGTTGCTCTAACACTGTCTGCACTAATTAGACAACGTCAAAGCATCTGAGGTTCAAGCCCCCAGTTTTCAATTTATTCATTAAAAGGGTTGTCTCATTTTAGGCATTCGTGGCATATCGCTAGGATATACCACTAATGTCAGATAGGTGTAGGTCCCAAAGGTGGGACCTGCACCTTTCTCCAGAACAGGACCCTTGAAGTAGGTGGAGAGCAGCCGTGCATTCATTTCTATGGGACTGACGGAAATAGCTAAGCGCTGGCTCTGCAATCTCTGGCAGTCCCATAGTAGTGAATAGAGAGGTGGTTGCACTTGCATGGTGCTGTCTCCTTTCATTTCTATGGGAAATATATTTTCAGAATTCCCCTATAAAAGAATGGAGAGCACATTACGCATGAACGGCGTACACTACTTCACTTTCAGGTGATTGTTTTAGAGATAGGTGTAGGTCCCACCTCTGAGACCCGCACCTATCTGACCAGGGGCGCCACTTACGAGTAGCCCCAAGTCAAATCTGTTCAACTGACACATGGGATCCACATCTGCTTTGTTATGTCAATGTCTTTTACTTAAAGAGGACCTTTCACTACAATAAAAAATCTAAACTAAGCATACAGACATGGAGAGCGGTGCCCAGGGATCTCCCTGCACTTACTATTATCCCTGGGCGCTGCTCCGTTCTCCCGGTATAGGCTCCGGTATCTTCAGATTTTCGGCTCAACTGGGAGGAGCCTGCCAGCGTCTCCTTTTCCCAGGCTGTAGCTCTGGCCAATCGCAGCACTCAGCTCATAGCCTGAGAGTTATTTTTTTCTCTCAGGCTATGAGCTGAGCGCTGCGATTGGCCAGCACTCCAGCCTGGGAGAAGGAGAAGCCAGCAGGCTCCTCCCAGTTGAGCCGAAAATCTGAAGATACCGGAGCCTATACCAGGAGAACGGAGCGGCGCCCAGGGATAATAGTAAGTGCAGGGAGATCCCTGGGCGCCGCTCTCCATGTATGCTTAGTTTTGATTTTTTTATTGTAGTGAAAGGTCCTCTTTAAGTCTTTAGTATAAAATAACGTTTGAACTATACAGGGATTAATTGTGGAAAACAAGCAGGTTTAAGAAGACAATAAAGACATACAGTACTTTGCAAAAGTATTCACCCCCTTGACTGTTTTTGTATTTTGTTACATTACAGCCTTAACTTCTATGTTTTGTTCATCTGAATTTTATGTGATGGATTAGAACACAATAGTCTAAGTCGGTGAAGTGAAATGAGAAAAATATATGAATAAAACTATTGTTCAGAAATAGAAAACAGAAAATTGGCATGTGCGTATGTATTCACCCCCTTTATTAGGAAGCCCGTAAAAAAGTCACATATTTGTGATATGATGTCCACCTGTGTGCAATCTAAGTGTCACATGATCTGTCATTACATATACACACCTTTTTTTGAAAGGCCCCAGAGGCTGCAACACCTAAGCAAGAGGCATCACTAACTAAACACTGCCATGGAGGACAAGGAACTCTCCAAACAAGTAAGGGACAATGTTGTTGAGAAGTACAAGTCAGGGTTAGGTTATTAAAAAATATCCAAATCTTTGATGCTCCCCAGGAGCACCATCAAATCTATCGAAACCATGTGGAAAGAACTTGGCACAACAGCAAACCTGCCAAGAGACGACCGCCCACCAAAACTCACGGACCGGGCAAGGAGGGCATTAATCAGAGAGGCAGCACAGAGACCTAAGGTAACCCTGGAGGAGCTGCAGAGTTCCACAGCAGAGACTGGAGTATCTGTACATAGGACGACAATAAGCCGTATGCTCCATAGAGTTGGGCTTTATGGCTAGAAGAAAGCCATTACTTTCAGCTAAAAACAAAAAAGCACGTTGTGAGTTTGTGAAAAGGCATGTCGGAGACTCCCAAAATGTATGGAGGAAGGTGCTCTGGTCTGATGAGACTAAAATTGAACTTTTTGGCCATCAAAAAAATGCTGTTTCTGGCGCAAACCCAACACATCACATCACCCAAAGAACACCATCCCCACAGCGAAACATGGTGATGGCAGCATCATGCTGTGGGGATGTTTTTCAGCAGCTGGACTGGGAAACTGGTCAGAGTTAAGGGAAAGATGTATGGTGCTAAATACAGGGATACTCTTGAGCAAAACCTGTACCACACTGTGCGTGATTTGAGGCAAGGACGGAGGTTCAACTTTTAGCAGGACAATGACCCCAAACACACTGCTAAAGCAACACTTGAGTGGTTTAAGAGGGAACATGTAAATGTGTTGGAATGGCCTAGTCAAAGCCCAGATCTCAATCCAATAGAAAATCTGTGGTCAGACTTAAAGATTGCTGTTCACAAGCGCAAACTATCCAACTTGAAGGAGCTGAAGCAGTTTTGCAAGGAGGAATGGGGAAAAATCCCAGTGGTAAGATGTGGCAAGCTCATAGAGACTTATCCAAAGCGACTTGGAGCTGTGAATGCCGCAAATGGTGGCTCTACAAAGTATTGACTTTAGGGGGGTGAATAGTTATGCACATTGACTTTTTCTGTTATTTTGTCCTATTTGTTGTTTGCTTCACAATAAAATAAAAAAAACATCTTCAAAGTTGTGGGCAGGTTCTGTAAATTAAATGATGGAAATCCTCAAACAATCCATGTTAATTCCAGGTTGTGAGGCACCAAAATATGAAAAAATTCAAAGGGGGGTGAATACTTTAGCAAGGCACTGTATCTTCATAGGGTAACACAGTTTGGCATATAGCTGACTATAGCAAAACCCACCAGCTACTGGATTAACATAACCCTTGTGGCTTTAGTGAATATGCTATGGATACCGTCATACTAATGTAATGAGACAGAAAGACAAATTTAGAAATATTGCACTGCATTGTCACTAATCATGCTCACAAAAGCCATCTGCAGGCAGTAGTAGTAAATGGCAAAGAACCACCTGCAACAATGACAGACAGATATAGGGGTTATTCAGGCATCAGTGAAGCCTAGATGTTGGCACATTTCCATGCTTTAGGTACTGGACAAAACATACAGTAATAACAGGATTTGTTCAGTATTCATGTCATACACCAGATCTCACTGCCAGAAAGCAGAGGCTTATAATAGAACATCTGCAAAAACAGGTGGGAAGGTCGTGGGTTGTATCCCATTTAGGATAGAAACATAGAAACATAGAATGTGTCGGCAGATAAGAACCATTTGGCCCATCTAGTCTGCCCAATATACTAAATACTATGGATAGCCCCTGGCTTTATCTTATATGAAGGATGGCCTTATGCCTATCCCATGCATGCTTAAACTCCTCCACTGTATTTGCAGCTGCCACTTCTGCAGGAAGGCTATTCCATGCATCCACTACTCTCTCAGTAAAGTAATACTTCCTGATATTACTTTTAAACCTTTGCCCCTCTAATTTAAAACTATGTCCTCTTGTAGCAGTTTTTCTTCTTTTAAATATTCTTTCCTCTTTTACCTTGTTGATTCCCTTTATGTATTTAAAAGTTTCTATCATATCCCCTCTGTCTCGTCTTTCTTCCAAGCTATACATGTTAAGGTCCTTTAATCTTTCCTGGTAAGTTTTATCCTGCAATCCATGTACCAGTTTAGTAGCTCTTCTCTGAACTCTCTCCAAAGTATCAATATCCTTCTGGAGATATGGTCTCCAGTACTGAGCACAATACTTCAAATGAGGTCTCACTAGTGCTCTGTAGAGCGGCATGAGCACCTCCCTCTTTCTGCTGGTAATTCCTCTTGCTATACACCCAAGCATTCTGCTAGCATTTCCTGCTGCTCTGTGACATTGTCTGCCTACCTTTAAGTCTTCTGAAATAATGATCCCTAAATCCCTTTCCTCAGATACTGAGGTTAGGACTGTATCACTGATTTTATATTCTGCTCTTGGGTTTTTACGTCCCAGGTGCATTATCTTGCACTTATCAACATTAAATTTTAGTTGCCAGATTTTTGACCATTCCTCTAGTTTTCCTAAGTCCTTTTCCATTTGGTGTATTCCTCCAGGAACATCAACCCTGTTACAAATCTTTGTGTCATCAGCAAAAAGACACACCTTACCATTGAGGCCTTCTGCAATTTCGCTGATAAAGATATTAAACAATATGGGTCCCAGAACAGATCCCTGAGGTACCCCACTGGTAACAAGACCTTGGTCTGAATATACTCCATTGACTACAACCCTCTGTTGCCTGTCCCTCAGCCACTGCCTAATCCATTCAACAATATGGGAGTCCAAGCCCAATGACTGCACTTTATTGATAAGCCTTCTATGTGGGACAGTATCAAAAGCCTTACTAAAGTCTAGATAAGCGATGTCTACTGCACCTCCTCCATCTATTATTTTAGTCACCCAATCAAAAAAATCAATAAGATTAGTTTGACATGATCTCCCTGAAGTAAACCCATGCTGTTTTTCATCTTTCAATCCATGGGATTTTAGATGTTCCACAATCCTCTCCTTAAGTATGGTTTCCATTAATTTCCCCACTATTGATGTCAGGCTTACTGGCCTATAGTTGCCCGATTCCTCCCTACTACCTTTCTTGTGAATGGGCACAACATTTGCTAATTTCCAATCTTCTGGGATGACTCCTGTTGCCAGTGATTGGTTAAATAAATCTGTTAATGGTTTTGCTAGTTCACCGCTGAGCTCTTTTAATAGCTTTGGGTGTATCCCATCAGGCCCTTGTGACTTATTTGTATTAATTTTAGACAGTTGACTTAGAACCTCTTCCTCTGTAAAGACACATGCGTCAAAAGATTCATTAGTCTTCTTTCCCAACTGAGGTCCTTCTCCTTCATTTTCCTTTGTAAAAACTGAACAGAAGTATTCATTGAGGCAGTCAGCTAGTTCTTTATCTTCTTCCATATACCTTCCTTCTTTAGTTTTTAATTTGGTAATTCCTTGTTTTAGTTTCCTTTTTTCATTTATGTATCTGAAGAATGCCTTATCGCCTTCACATGGATGACTTCACATGTAGCAGTCACCACGTGGCAGCCACCAGAGAACCGTACAGATTACTCCACCATCTGGCGGTGGCTGTGACCCATGAGCAGCTCCTGATACTTTCTAAACCGGGCAACGACATTGCTGGAGAAGGCCTTAAATGGGAGGGCCAGAAGCAGTCTAGGAAAGCCTCCTGTTTTGTGTGCAGTGCACCAGCCAACAGTGACCCTGGATCCTGGTGGACCCCACGACCAAGATAAATACCTTTGTCTCCTGTAACCATTAATTTGACTACTGTTGGCGCCCTTACTCCTGTCTGCCTTATTGTTACTCTGCACCCTTGTCCTCATTCCCTTTCTATACTACTCCAAGAGTTGTTATTATAGGCCCTTTATTGTGATTTTAAAGGAACACTGGAATGGAGACTACAGGGGACATCATGTGGCATGGAAGCGCAATCCTTTCCCTGCCTGCTTAATGTGGAATTGCTATAATTCAGATCATAAGTGGATATTACACTTATCAACATCTTAGTCTCTCAATGTCACAACTATGAAGGTATAATAAACCACTAGGGACTGTCTTCCTATACGATCTCCTTCCTAAAACGCCTGTAGGATGGGAGAGACACAGATAGTGAACCCAACCTAAAATCCAGCCCGCTTTCCCTTCCTACTTGTAGTGCAAGCCCTAGGTAGCAAGACCTCAACTGGTCGACAGTCTCTATGCTACTAAGGTAAAGAGACAGAAAAATACCTAGAGACAAACAACACAAAGACAGAGTCATATGTAAATGGGTTAGAACCAGGAGGATGACGTAGTACAAAAACGAGAGACAGAGAGTGGTAAAAGGACGAGCCAAGGTAAAAAACATGAGCAATTCAAATCGGCAAAGGAGCAAGAACCTAGCTAGTGATCCCAAACAGGACTATCACTGGCACTGGTGAATGGCCAGGAAGTTTAAATAAAGCACTGAGTCCCTTGATCAGCAGCTGACAGGCGCTTCATTAGTCAGAAACACTAGCACACAGGAATAGAGCAGCTGAGCAATCAACCCACTGCTAATTTCCTCCAGCACACGCCTACTGTGGGGAGAAAGAGAGCATTGCATCCTGTTGCTAAAGATGCTGTTGTGTCACCAGGGGGCATGGCTCAGCAGCATGTCCCTCCCAGTGCAGCCGTGCCAAGGCTGAGGATCGTGCCACTGGAGCTCGGACAGGTAAGTTTATGACACTTCTGCTGTCGTCCTTACTACACCCCAGTAGTAGTGTAATTTTAGCCTGTCATATGTGGAAAGGGCTAATTTTATTGAAATGGCTGAATTCCCCTGCATTGTGTTTCTTTTTCTAACACTTATTCTCATGCTATATTCCACCATTGCACTTGTGCACTCCTAGGGCCTCTCTTCCATTGGACATTTAGTCAATTTTGAGGAAAACCGTATGTAGTCTATTGAAAAGCTGTGCTCCAAATACCCTAAGAGTAAAGCTGCACAGTCAGTCTTTCTTATCTAGTTTTGGAAGCCAAAATCAAGAGTGGATCATAAAAAGAGAGAAAGTATGAAAGGATATGGACACCTTTGTAAAAAAAATAATAATTTTTTACACTAATTAATTTATTTTGTGGAGAAAATAATTTCTCCAATTGGTTCTATTTATCTATCTTTTTTCCTTTTTGTTCTACAGCCTGCTGTACTTCCTATGCACAGCAGGCTGCTCTCAGTGAGTTTACAGATAATCCGTCATTTAACGGATTTTCTGTAACTCCTCCTTTGTGCACACGGTCTCCCTTCTACGGACCTGTGGTGATGTCACAGTCATGTGATCAGCCATGTGTGTGGGAGAAGTTAGGGGAACACAGGCTCCGTGTAGGACTGTGCTGGTGGAGAATGCAGAGGTATTTTATGTATGGAAGGTGTGTATAAAGCAGAGCTATGTCAGTGTAACCAGTCTATTCAGGAGTGCACCTAGCCTTTCTGCTGCCTGAGGTGAAAATTTAAATGGCGCCTCCTTCCCCCCTCCCCCCTCCCCTCCCTTCCTGGACCAAATTCTCAACCTAACCCCTTCCCTCCAGCCCTGCTGTTAAAGGCATACTTGGAAAACCTTACATTCAGCGCTACAAAACACACAGGGTAATACAGCACCACATACCTCTTACATCCTGGGACATCTCCTCTAATGTAGACGTTCTCTTTCCCCATCATTCTGACCAGACAACCATGATGATTTTTTTCATCCATCTCTCGTCTCTGCAGCAGAGTTTGACAAACAGACATCTTAGATTCCTCCCTTTTCTATCATCCTTCTTTTCCCGGTGCCCCAACATCGTCATCCTGCTGCTACCCCCAATACTGTGTCTACTGTGTCTCCAATGCACCCAATTACTATGCAGAAATTATACTTCTATACAGTCATCCCCCAGTGCTCCTAGAATGTTCTCAATAGTAACAGTACACTCAATAGTGATAATGCCCCCCAAAAGCACCCCCAGTAGTAGCAAAGCCCTTCATAATAGTTTGGGCGATTTTGGGGCATGGCCAATACCAATGTTCTTTTACCCCGGACATATGGGACAGAGGTCCTGAAGGGATAAAAACACTTTACAATAGGTTCACCCTGCTTTTTAGCCCTCTGCTAGATGGAAAGCCCTGAATAGGGCTAAAAAGCAGGGTTAAGACACAGATGAACTGCACCAACAGGCAAAATGTACCCTTCATTTTGGAGTATTCTGTTCTGTTCAGTTACGTTTTGTCCCCATTGACAATGAATGGGAACTAACGGAAGCGTTTTTTCCGGTATTGAGACCCTATGACGGATCTCAATACCGGAAAATATTAACACTAAAGTGAAAGTAGCATTAGTCAGAGCAGCAAGGCAAGACCAAGGACACTAATGGACGTGAACCCTGTGCACAGAATACTCTTCTTTATTGCAGAAGCCCTAGTTCTTGTTTGGCCCACTTGAGAACATAAGAGGTGGAACAAAGCCTATTATAAGGCCACACTTGGTCAAACTACCTTCCATCTAAAAAAAATGTAATAAGAAGTGACCAAAGTCGTACAAACAATATGGAATCAATCAAACTACACTCAACCTGCAAAATATAAGCCCTAACAGCGTACATGATTATAAAATATAAAGCTATAGGTGTCAGAATATGGGGATGCAAAGCAAATTGTGAAAAAAGCATAATACGAAAACATAACAAACTTCATTTTTAGTATCACCGGAATCATAATGACCAGCAGAATAAAGTTAACATGTCATTTTTATCATAGAGTGAATGACACAAAAAAGCAATTTTTATTTTTTATTTTACCCCTCTTAAATTATTTAAAAGTGTCCCAATATTATTTGTACCCCAAAATGGTGCCATTAAAAAGCACAACTAGTTCTTTGAAGGATAAAAATAAAATAATGAAAAAATAAAATAATAATAAAAATTACTGCAAAGGCTTTAAGCAATAAAATATAATTAACAAATTGCCTTATTTTATGGAGGAGGAGCCTTTTTTTTTGTAAATTAAAGTGTTTGTCCAGGTTCACAGCTGAACAAGGACATATCCCCCTTCTTCGCCCAGGCAGCCCCTCTGAGTGGAGGGGATGCTCTCCCTTGCCCTGTGCTGAATTGCGTAGGAAAAGGCCTTTTTCTGGAGATACGGTGACATACTAGGTCTCACTATATGGGAATGCTAGGCAGAAACCCCTGCCTAGCAGTGAAAAATGTAAACAAAAAAGCCTTTTTCTTGCGCGATGCAACATGAAATGCTCTGATGCTCATCTCAGAGGGCCTGCCTAGGTGAAAAAGAGGATATGTCTGGGCAACCCCTTTAAAGAGGACCTTTCAATGATCCTGACATTGTGAACTAAGTATACAGACATGGAGAGCGGCGCCCGGGGATCTCACTGCACTTACTATTATGCCTGGGCGCCGCTCTGTTCTCCCGCTATGCCCTCCGGTATCTTCGGTCACTAAGTTATGGTAGGCAGAGATTTCGGTCACTAAGTTATGGTAGGCGGAGTCTGCCCTTGTTCTGCTGTAGCGCTGGCCAATCGCAGCGCAGAGCTCACAGCCTGGGAGGTTCTTTTCTCCCAGGCTGTGAGCTCTGCGCTGCGATTGGCCAGCGCTACAGCAGAACAAGGGCAGACTCTGCCTACCATAACTTAGTGACCGAAATCTCTGCCTATCTGTCACGGATGGTGTTGCAGAAAACTGGAAGTTATAAATAAACATCCGACTGACTTGATCCCAAACTAAGGAACATATGGGTGAGCCCTACAAAACCCCTAGAGCTCTCCCTGACTGCTATGCCCATGCAAAGATCTTTATGATAGATAATTGCATGCCCTCGTACCTAGACTGTGTGACACCTGAAAACCCTATAATAGTGAGGGGACACGACCACCGGCTCCCTGCACTTAATACGGAGGGAGTCAGGGTCACCTAGAATCAAGCCAGTACGGAAACACAAATAAAGAAAAAGACTTATCTGAGGAACCAGCAGTTGCAACCTCTAGCAGTGAACACAATCCAGGAAGTAGTATAAACCGCAAAGTGAGGCAGTATGGGAGGGAATATAAAGGGAGGCAATCAGTGTAAATAGATGACAGCTGGGAGAAGGAAAAGAGATGACAAAGTGGAACCAAAACAAAGAACATCATGCAAGAGGTACAGAAGAACGTCTGCCAGAGCTTCTCAGAGAGCTGGCGGTGACAGTACCTCTCCCTCTACGAGTGGACTCCGGACACTCAGAGCCCACCTTCTCAGGATGGGACCTATGGAAAACCCTGATAAAATGAGTGGCCTTAATGTCCGCCACTGGGACCCACATCCTCTCCTCAGGACCATAACCCTCCCAATGAACGAGGGAACTGGAGAGAACCGCGGATAATGCGAGAATCCACAATCCTAGAGACCTGAAATTCAAGATTACCATCAACAACAATCAGAGGAGGAGGCAAAGAGGAGGGTACAGTGGGTTGGACATACGGTTTTAATAGGGACCTGTGAAAAACATTATGAATCTTCCAAGTCTGAGGAAGATCAAGACGGAAGGCAACGGGATTGATGACGGACAAGATCTTGTAAGGCCCAATAAACTTAGGACCCAACTTCCAGGAGGAAACCTTCAGTTTGATATTCTTTGTAGACAACCACACCAGATCACCCACATTCAGGTCCGGACCAGGCACACGTCTCTTATCCGCCACACGCTTATATCTCTCACTCATCCTCTTCAGATTACCCTGAATCTTTTGCCAAATAAATGACAAAGACGAGGAAAATCTCTCCTCATCAGGTAAACCAGAAGACCCCTCTCCAGAGAATGTCCCAAACTGCGGATGAAACCCATATGCACCAAAAAATGGTGACTTATCCGAGGACTCCTGGCGACGGTTATTTAAAGCAAACTCAGCAAGGGACAAAAAAGAACACCAATCCTCCTGATTCTCTGCCACAAAACAGCGCAGATATGTCTCCAGATTCTGATTGACGCGTTCGGTCTGGCCATTCGACTGCGGGTGAAAAGCAGAAGAGAACGACAACCAAGCGAGAACAGAAGGCCTTCCAGAATCTGGAAACAAACTGCATGCCCCTATCAGAAACTATGTCTGAAGGAATGCCATGCAATTTGACAATGTGATCAACAAATGCTTGCGCCAGCGTTTTAGCATTGGGTAACCCAGGAAAGGGAATGAAATGCGACATTTTGCTAAAACGGTCCACTACTACCAGAATCACAGTCTTCCCCGAGGAACGAGGCAGGTCCGTAATGAAGTCCATGGACAGATGTGTCCAAGGACGGGAAGGAATGGGTAACGGGAGGAGAGAACCCGATGGCCGTGAATGAGGGACCTTGGCATGAGCGCAGGTCTCGCAGGCTGCCACAAAACCCTCAACCGTCTTACGAAGAGCCGGCCACCATAATCTCCGAGCAATGAGATCCACTGTGGCTCTACTCCCCGGGTGCCCAGCAAGGACAGTATCGTGGTGCTCCTTAAAAACCTTGTGTCGTAAAGCGAGAGGCACAAACAACCTCCCAGGAGGACAAAGATCAGGAGCCTCTGCCTGGGCTGCCTGAACCTCTGCCTCCAAATCAGGATAAAGAGCAGAGACCCCCCTCCCGGAAAACAACGTGACAGGGCATCCGCGTTCACATTTTTAACCCCAGGGCGGAACGTAACCACAAAATGAAACCTAGAAAAGAACAAAAGACCATCTGGCCTGTCTCGGGTTCAGACGCTTGGCCGATTCCAAGTAGGTCAGATTCTTATGGTCGGTAAACACGGTAATAGGGTGTCTGGCTCCCTCTAACCAATGGCGCCATTCCTCAAAAGCTAATTTGATGGCCAACAACTCCCTATCTCCCACATCGTAATTTCTCTCTGCAGATGATAGTTTCCTTGAGAAAAAGGCACACGGTCGCCATTTGGCAGGAGAGGGACCCTGAGACAAGACCGCACCCACACCCACCTCAGAAGCATCCACCTCAACAATAAAAGGTAGAGAGACATCAGGTTGTACCAAAATGGGAGCGGAAGCAAAACTCTCTTTAATAGTAGAAAAGGCTTTAAGCGCATCTACCGAACACGAGGAAAAATCCACCCCCTTTTTAGTCATATCAGTGAGTGGCTTAACAACAGAGGAATAATTCAAAATTAACTTTCTGTAATAATTGGCAAAACCCAAAAACCGCATCAGCGCCTTCTGATTCTCAGGAAGCTCCCAATCAAGCACAGCGCGGACCTTCTCCATGCAAAAAACAGAAGCGGAGAGAAGAAAACCAAGAAATTGAATCTCCGGAACCGCAAACACACATTTTTCCAGTTTAGCGTACAATTTATTCTCCCGCAGAATCAGCAAGACCTGACATAGGTGGTCCCGATGAGTCTTGAAATCAGGAGAAAAAATCTAAATGTCATCTAGATACACCAGTACAAATTTCCCCATTAAATGATAAAAAATGCTGTTCACAAAATGTTGGAAGACGGCCGGAGCATTCATCAAACCAAAGGGCATAACCAAATTTTCGAAATGACCCTCAGGGGTATTGAAGGCCGTCTTCCATTCGTGCCCTTGCCTGACCCTGACTAGGTTGTATGCCCCTCTTAAATCCAACTTAGAAAAAACTTTAGCCCCAACAATCTGGTTAAACAGGTCCGGGATCAGAGAAAGCGGATATGGGTCACGAATCGTGATACGGTTCAGCTCCCTAAAATCCCGACAAGGTCTTAAAGAAGCATCTTTTTTCTTAACAAAAAAAAAAAAAAAGCGGCAACAGGTGACTTCGAGGGTCGGATGTGTCCCTTTCTCAGGCTCTCAGAGATATAAGTACGCATAGCGACTAGTGATGAGCGGCAGGGGTCATATTCGAATTCGCGATATTTCGCTAATATTTTGTAGAATATTCGTCGAATATTCGCAAATTCGAAAATTCACGCTTTTTCAACTCGAAAAATCGGCAAGGTAATGATTGTGTAATATGCGAATTTTCGTAATTCGAATTTTCTGATTCGAATTTCTTATTGCAAATTTTTCAACTTACAATTATTAGACAAAGAAGATTATAGCACTATATTAGCTAAATTGCTCTATATTCGATTTTTTTCGAATATTCGCTATATTGCTATAACTTCGTTTTTTAGAATATTTGGAATATTCTAAAACAAGAATATATAGCAATATAGCGAATATTCTAAAAAAACAAATATAGAGCAATTTAGCTAATATAGTGCTATAATCTTCTTTGTCTAATAGTTGTAATTTTTTTCTCATCTGAAGCTCAGATTGGAAAAAAATTACAACTATAAAAAAAAAGATTATAGCACTATATTAGCTAAATTGCTCTATATTCATTTTTTTCGACTATTCGCTATATTGCTATAACTTCGTTTTTTTGAATATTCGTAATATTCTAAAACAAGAATATATAGCAATATAGCGAATATTCAAAAAAACGAATATAGAGAAAAATTCGCAAACACTACTACTCCTAAAGTCAAGTATATTGCAGCCTTCTTATTGGCCCACAAGCTAGAAGCAGGGAGAGATCATGTGTACTGATTAAAAAAAAAAAAAAATTGAATTAAAAAAAATTGAATATTCGAAATTCCGAATATATATAACTATATTCGAAATATTCGCGAATTTTCGAAGTACCTATATTCGCGATAAAAATTCGAAATTCGAATATTCGTGATCAACACTAATAGCGACCCTTTCAGGTTGGGAGAGATTGTATAGACGTGATTTTGGCAGCTTGGCGCCTGGGATAAGATTAATAGGGCAGTCGTACTCCCGGTGAGGGGGCAACTCCTGGACGCCACTCTCGGGAAACACATCAGAAAATTCAGAGAGAAAAGATGGCACAGTCTTGGTAGAAACCTCTGAAAGAGATGCCGTGAGGCAATTCTCTCTGCAAATCTCACTCCAAACATTTATTTGCCTTGCTTGCCAATCAATGGTGGGATTATGTTTAGTGAGCCAGAGTAGCCCCAACACTAGAGGAGTAGGTAATCCGTTTAAGACGAAACATGACATATCCTCAACATGAGCGTCACCCACAGTCAAACGGATATTGTGAACTATGCCCTTTAACGATCTTTGGGAAAGTGGAGCGGAATCGATAGCAAAAACAGGTATATCCTTTTCCAAAGTGCATACCTGGAAACCATGCGTTGTTGCAAATTGATTATCAATGAGATTGACAGCTGCTCCACTATCTCACAAACAATGTTCTTGCTGTCTAGCGCCACCCTGGCAGGTAGGAGAAAACGGGAACTACAAGCAAACCTTCAATTTCCGCATCAACCTTGCCAATTGTAGCAAATGGAAAGTTTTTATTACCCTCAGAAAACTTCATGAATCTCCTAGAGGGGCAAACATTAGCTAAATGATTTATACCCCCACAGCAGAAACAAACCCTCCTCTGAGAGCTGAATCCTCTACTATCAGAGGCAAGCAAACCCAGCTGCATGGCCTCCTCCTCAGAGGGGATTGAGACAGACTGAGACCCCTGCCACTGAATGAGACAGCCCCACTGTCCTTGGGCTGAAAAGCAAATGTATCTTTCAATCTTTCCGAAAGACCATGGCAAAATTGACTTCGGAGTGCAGCATCATTCCAACCAGTATCAGCTGCCCATCTCCGAAATTCTGAACAATATATCTCTGCGGACTGTTTACCCTGGCATAAAAAACGCAGTTTAGATTCAGCCAGAGCAATACAATCCGGGTCATCATATATCTGCCCCAGGGCTATAAAAAATTCATCCACCGATCGGAGGGGCCGTGCCCCCACTGGCAGCGATAAGGCCCAAGACTGAGCATTATCCCTGAGCAGCGAGATGATGATCCCCACCCTCTGCTCCTCATCACCAGAGGAATGGGGAAGTAGGCGAAAATGGAGTTTGCAAGCCTCTCTAAAGCGAACAAATTTCTCACTACCCCCGGAGAACGTATCCAGAAGCGAGATCTTAGGCTCGGAACAAACTCCAAACTGAGACACAGTTTTACGGAGATCTTCTACCTCCAGCGAAAGACCTTGCATGCGGTCAATCAAGGCTGAAACCGGATCCATGACACACATTAACAGTATGAGGAGGGGGGATGGGACCAAGGAGCACAGACCTAAACACATAAATTGCATACTGGGTGACTATATGGCTAGGTTTTACTTAGAGAGGGGGGGGGGAGATGATAGGGAGAGACGAGTATTCTTGGATGCACTGTCTTTGCCTAAGATCACCGATGAACAGCTTGCTTTTCTGAATGCCCTAATAACAGCAATGGAAATCCAGGCTACTATAAAGTCCTTTCCGTCCGGAAAGACTCCAGGCCCAGATGGATATTCCTCTGACTTTTATAAAGCAATGAGTACTCAGATAGTCCCAGTACTCACCACTCTATTCACTTCCATTGTGGAAGGGAACAGACTATCTGACCACATGAATACAGCCTTCATTACCTGAATCCACAAGGAGGGGGAAGATCCTGAAGACCTATCTTCATATAAGCCAGTGCTTCTCAATTATTTTCTGTCATGCCCCCCCCCCCCCTAGGAAGAAGAAAACATTTTGCGCCCCCCGCGCGACTGTAAATAGTATCATTTGTCTATAAAATTGTTATAAGTACACCTCTGCATAACACTGTATCCTTATTAACGTATAAGAGAATAAAAAAAGAAAGAAATGTGGATCGGACACACACTTATGGGGGGATCTGTGGATGACGGACACTTATGGGGGGATCTGTGGATGACGGACACTTATGGGGGGATCTGTGGATGACGGACACTTATGGGGGGATCTGTGGATGACGGACACTTATGGGGGGGATCTGTGGATGACGGACACTTATGGGGGGATCTGTGGATGACGGACACTTATGGGGGGATCTGTGGATGACGGACACTTATGGGGGGATCTGTGGATGACGGACACTTATGGGGGGATCTGTGGATGACGGACACTTATGGGGGGGATCTGTGGATGACGGACACTTATGGGGGGATCTGTGGATGACGGACACTTATGGGGGGATCTGTGGATGACGGACACTTATGGGGGGATCTGTGGATGATGGACACTTATGGGGGGATCTGTGGATGACGGACACTTATGGGGGGATCTGTGGATGACGGACACTCATGGGGGATCTGTGGATGACGGACACTTATAGGGGGATCTGTGGATGACGGACACTTATGGGGGGGATCTGTGGCTGGCACTGTTAAAGGGGGATCTGTGGCTGGCACTGTTACAGGGGGATCTGTGGCTGGCACTGTTATATATGTGCCATCCACAGACCCCCCACCCCATAACAGTGGCATCCACAGTGCCCCCCCAGCCCATAACAGTGCCATCCACAGACCCCCACCTCTTAACTGTGCCATCCACAGATTCCGTGTGCCCGCCGCCGCCGTTTAAAGTTATTAAACATGCCCCCCTCACTCCTAATAGTACCGTATATCCGAATTTCTTCTGTATAATGCCCTCAGTGACGTCACTTGTCTGCGCCGCCTGCTTCATTCATAAAGCAGGCGGCGCAGGCACGTGACATCACTGAGGGATGCGCCGGCCGCCCGGCCTGCCTGCCGGCATTATACAGAAGAAATTCGCACACCCCAAAGGCCGGCCCTGAACGAGCCCCCCTTTACGGAGCCTGGCGCCCCCCCTGGCCGTCCCACTATTTGAGAATCACTGATATGAGCCAATCATATTGATAAATCAGAATCTGAAAATACTTTCGAAATTACTGGCCAATAGGCTGGCAGATATTCTTCCCACGTTGGTCTCCCCTAGACAGGTGGGATTTGTTAAGGGTAGATCGGAAGTCACTAATATTCGCAAGGTACTGCTGGCGCTGTCGGTCACGAGATCACCGGCCTATCTGGGGAGAAACCCAGCTATTGTTACATTGGATGCCGAAAAGGTGTTTGACAATGTTAGCTGGAAATGGTTAGACCTGGTTTTGGACGCCATGGGTTTTAGAGGTTTATTCTGAATCTTTCTTAAAGGATTATACATGAACCCTAAGGCTAGGATATGTACTGCGGAATGTTTGTTTCCCTTACAGAAGGGTACCAGACAAGGATGCCCTATGTCCCCATTACTGTTTGATCTGGCAATAGAGCCATTGGCCAGACACCTGGACTCGTCAGATATCTTTGACGGACTGGTGATGGGTAAGCAGACATAGCGGCTAGCATTGTTTGCTGACGATATAGCATTATTCATGGCGGACCCTATTAAAGATATGGCCAAAGTGATGCACTAATTAAGGGCCTTTGGGTCCTTCTCAGGACTCCGAATAAACTATACAAAAAGTGAAGTACTTTTCATGCAGAGTAAATACCATGGGGGGTGAGTCACGGATGTGGAGGGAATCCCTATCTGGGAATAAAAATAGGCAATACCTTGGAGTCGATATATAGACTAAATTATGTTCCATTGATTGCTAAGATTCTAAGAGAACTGCAACAGTGGCATGACCTCCCACTATCATTAATGGGTCGCAACCATCTACTTAAAATGATGTCTATGTCCAAATTGTTATATCCCTTACAGACTATTCCTTTACTGTTGAAGCACACAGTTAACAAAATAAGTTAACAAAAGCTTTTACAGTGTTCCTCTGACATGGACGACGTCCCAGAATAAAACTGCATAAACTTATGGCGTCAAAGGATCAGTGTGGTATAGCCTTTCCACACATTAGAGGTTATAACTTGGCGGGCATGGCTAGACATATAGCAGATTGGATTAATGGGACCAGCCATTACTCGGCTCTGTCCTTAGAAAGAGGTTTCTTTGCTCCTTGGTCCTAAGTGGCGCTCTTACATGCTAGGCTGCAGTGCATTCCTGTGTGGATCAAACAGTCTATACTTAAAATATACTATAGCAACGTGGTGAATACTGAGGAGACGGTACTGGTTATCTTATAGAATATCTAAACATCTTTCATTATGGATAATAAGGATAATGTCGCACTAAAATAAGGTGGAGATCCAAACAGAGGTGCTCCCACTAACAGACAACACCCAGTCTGAAAAAAGTTAATAATATAAGAAATTGAAGTGGGGCACACTCTAAAAGCATAAGGATCTTTATTAATACACAATTAGTAACAGTCAATGAAAGAATTATTCACAATGTAATATCGGCATGTATAAGATAATAATAATAAATAAGGAGCGGCAGATAAAGTGTTAATAACAACAGTAAAATAGATGATAGGTTTAAAACACAATAAATGAAGTGTAAAATATATTAAATCAGATGGTATAATTCAGTAAATATAGATCCCAATAATAAACATATAAACCATTTGAGGATAAGATATTATATTCGAATGTCAGATGATAATCATATGGAATAGTTCTCTGATCATGCTTGGTATGTTATTCCATATATGGTAAAAGTCCCAATGATAAATGTGATCCTCTCCTATGACCAGTCCTTTATAGCAACTTAAATAGTCAAAGTCCCGAGCATATGCAGCCTGTAGGGTTTTGTTGGACAATAGTTTAGGCTGCTTATACGCACAGCGGCGTCCCGCTGTATTTCATATAGAAAGCGATCGCTAATGAGAGAACTGCAAGATCTTACCCGAGGGTCTTTGTATACTGGATGATGGGCCCTCGACTCGGAGTGTCTCTCCTGACTCCGGTCTCAAGGGCTGGTATCCGGATTCAAATTTGGCGCCAGTGAGGTTAGTTTGCTACACGAGGTTTAATTGCCTGTCGTATAGTAGCATTCCAATCACCTCGGCGGTCCGCTGGTTAAACAGTTATATCCAGATTCCAGATTTCCTCGGTCTTGCAATATCTCTCTTCCTGATAGGGGGATTAATATCAGACGCGTTTCGGGGATTTAAAAATGACCCCTTCCTCAGTGGTTAGCATCCCCCTGTTTGCACTCCTCTTTTATAGTGGATAAGAAGTAAGTGGATAAAGAATAAGGGAAGGACTGGTCTGGAGTTCAGTTTTTTTGAGGATTGGGATCCATGAATAATGTTGCTTGCTTTGAGCATAAGAATAATAATCTTTTTTTTGTATAAAAAGTGTCGGCTATCTCCTCCTAATAGTGGTAAAACATGCTATATAGATAATCGATACATTCAATAGACAATAAATTACAAAAATACAAAAAAATATATAAGAACAATAAATGAACTGAAGATGTATATCAAAGAAAGTCCATAAAAACATATTTTTGAAACATCAGTATAAAAAACCTCAATGAGTGGAAAATAACGGGTCTCTCATGGCAGAGACCTCCTTCTATTTGCGGGTTTTTTTCTTCATAAAATCACATTATATAAAAATTTCATAAAAAACGCACAAGGAAAAACGCATCAACAATGCCTATATATCAATGCGGTTTCGATGTGTGTTCAAGAAGCTTTTCAAGGTGGATCTTCAGCATAGTCTCTTCACCATAGGCATTTATTCATAGTACATTTGTCCATTGAAGCGGTTATGGCTGGCATTTGTCTAATGGTTAATCGCATCACAATGGCAACTGCACCAATGAACAAATGTTAAGGGGTAATTTTATAGAAATATTATATAAAAATCCATCTTAATGATAATAATGGGCCTCTATATATACATATATTCATTCCGATATCCAATACCTTATAGGGTCCCGTCCTTTAGAAAGCGCATACAGATTCAAATGCGGTTCTGGTGCGTTTTTTCTAACATTTCGATCTTTTAGCTTTTTTGTAATAATGGCAAGCATCCAAACATTAGAACTGTCATTCAGCTTTGTCATACATTCTTCAAGAACAAATATAATGAGGAACTGATCCTCATAACATGTGGTTTAAGTGCAGTTCCAATGTATTCAAAAAAATGTCTCCCTTTGGATGCCTAAATAGGATTCTTTTGTGTGGAAGCCTTTCTGATATACTGTGTTCATATACAGACGCAAGGATTCTTTTATGTGGAAGCCTTTCTGATATACTGTGTTCATATACATACGCAAGGGACAGCCATGGGCACCAGGTTCGCCCCCAGTTATGCTAATCTATTCATGGCAAAGTGGGAATATGAAAATATTCAACCCAAACTGGGGACGAACCTGGTGCTCTGGCAAAGATATATCGACGACATATTTTTTATCTGGCAGGGGGACAGGGACTCTTTAAAACAATTTTTAGATGATATTAACGTAAATGAGTGGAATTTAACTTTTACAGGAAAGACAAGCCAAACCTCACTGGAATTTTTAGATTTACTAACCAAGGAGGCAAATTACAATGTGCAACTTTCGTGAAACCGACAGCCTGTAACAGTTACATTTTATTCAACAGCTGTCACCTCCCTAATTGGTTGATCAATATCCCGCAGGGACAATTACGGAGAGCAAAACGAAATTGCACATTGAATGAAGAATTTGAAAAAGAAGCTAGAATTATGACAGATCAATTTTTAGAGAAAAAATATCCTACAGAGATTTTAGATGTGGCCCTTAATAAAGTTAGCGAAATGAATAGGGAGGAATTTTTTATTGATAAAAAAGACAAACAAAACAAAAAAGCTGAGCCAATGGATTCCAATTTGCGCCTGATTTGGCCCTTTAATGGGGACTTTAGGAAAATCCAGTCCATTGTTGGTAAACACTGGCATTTATTAAAAAAGGACAAGATACTGAGTACATTGATACCAGTCAAACCCAAAATCGTATTTACAAAGTCCCCTAATTTAAGTATCAAAATAGCACCTACCGTTCAAAAAACATACTTCAAACATCCAATCTTGGGCGAATATCCAGGGCTTTTACCGTTGTGGCAGATGCGGGAACTGCAAATTAACCTCGTTCCCTAAAAAAACAATAGAAATCAGATCTACAACAAATAAACACTGCCACAAAATCAATGAGTTCCTTACATGTAGCACAGAGGATGTAATTTATGTAATAGAATGTCCCTGCAAGCTCCAGTATGTGGGAAGAACTAAAAGAACGTTGAAAAAACGGATTGCAGAACACATTGGCAATATAAAAAAGGGCTTTGAAAATCACTCACTGTCATATCATTTTAAAATAGTACATAATCAAGACCCCTCCTGCTTGAAATTTTCAGCAATTGATAGAGTACAAAAGGATTGGAGAGGTGGCAATCATGTAGAAAAAATGTCACGCCTAGAAACAAAACGCATCTTTGAATTAAATACATTACAACCATCAGGTCTGAATGCAGACTTTGAATTATTTGGTTTTTTATAGGATGGGCGCCATCTGTCGATGATCAACTGTGCGATATTTTAAAGTCGCACAGTTTTTCCTCTACACCTGGTCCCCATCTACTAATTCTACATGAACACAGTATATCAGAAAGGCTTCCACATAAAAGAATCCTATTTAGGCATCCAAAGGGAGACATTTTTTTGAATACATTGGAACTGCACTTAAACCACATGTTATGAGGATCAGTTCCTCATTATATTTGTTCTTGAAGAATGTATGACAAAGCTGAATGACAGTTCTAATGTTTGGATGCTTGCCATTATTACAAAAAAGCTAAAAGATCGAAATGTTAGAAAAAACGCACCAGAACCGCATTTGAATCTGTATGCGCTTTCTAAAGGACGGGACCCTATAAGGTATTGGATATCGGAATGAATATATGTATATATAGAGGCCCATTATTATCATTAAGATGGATTTTTATATAATATTTCTATAAAATTACCCCTTAACATTTGTTCATTGGTGCAGTTGCCATTGTGATGCGATTAACCATTAGACAAATGCCAGCCATAACCGCTTCAATGGACAAATGTACTATGAATAAATGCCTATGGTGAAGAGACTATGCTGAAGATCCACCTTGAAAAGCTTCTTGAACACACATCGAAACCTCATTGATATATAGGCATTGTTGATGCGTTTTTCCTTGTGCGTTTTTTATGAAATTTTTATATAATGTGATTTTATGAAGAAAAAAACCCGCAAATAGAAGGAGGTTTCTGCCATGAGAGACCCGTTATTTTCCACTCATTGAGGTTTTTTATACTGATGTTTCAAATAGATGTTTTTATGGACTTTCTTTGATATACATCTTCAGTTCATTTATTGTTCTTATATATTTTTTTGTATTTTTGTAATTTATTGTCTATTGAATGTATCGATTATCTATATAGCATGTTTTACCACTATTAGGAGGAGATAGCCGACACTTTTTATACAAAAAAAGATTATTATTCTTATGCTCAAAGCAAGCAACATTATTCATGGATCCCAATCCTCAAAAAACCTGAACTCCAGACCAGTCCTTCCCTTATTCTTTATCCACTTACTTCTTATCCACTATAAAAGAGGAGTGCAAACAGGGGGATGCTAACCACTGAGGAAGGGGTCATTTTTAAATCCCCGAAACGCGTATGGTATTAATCCCCCCATCAGGAAGAGAGATATTGCAAGACCGAGGAAATCTGGAATCTGGATATAACTGTTTAACCAGCGGACCGCCGAGGTGATTGGAACGCTACTATACGACAGGCAATTAAACTGCGTGTAGCAAACTAACCTCACTGGCGCCAAATTTGAATCCGGATACCAGCCCTTGAGACCGGAGTCAGGAGAGACACTCCGAGTCGAGGGCCCATCATCCAGTATACAAAGACCCTCGGGTAAGATCTTGCAGTTTTCTCATTAGCGATCGCTTTCTATATGAAATACAGCGGGACGCCGCTGTGCGTATAAGCAGCCTAAACTATTGTCCAACAAAACCCTACAGGCTGCATATGCTCGGGACTTTGACTATGTAAGTTGCTATAAAGGACTGGTCATAGGAGAGGATCACATTTATCATTGGGACTTTTACCATATATGGAATAACATACCAAGCATGATCAGAGAACTATTCCATATGATTATCATCTGACATTCGAATATAATATCTTATCCTCAAATGGTTTATATGTTTATTATTGGGATCTATATTTACTGAATTATACCATCTGATTTAATATATTTTACCCTTCATTTATTGTGTTTTAAACCTATCATCTATTTTACTGTTGTTATTAACACTTTATCTGCCGCTCCTTATTTATTATTATTATCTTATACATGCCGATATTACATTGTGAATAATTCTTTCATTGACTGTTACTAATTGTGTATTAATAAAGATCCTTATGCTTTTAGAGTGTGCCCCACTTCAATTTCTTATATCTTTCATTATGGAATAATCCAGAGTTCATACATGGACATAACAATAGCCTTTTTGCAGAGTGGAAATCTAAAGGGATCACACAAGTCATCTGTTTCACGACTTGGAACCCAGATGGCTCTTTGGTGAAGAGCTGATAGCTAAATTTTCTTTACACCCTTTCAAAACTATCCAGCTTGCCCAGATTAAAGCAGCTATCACATCGAATCTAGTCGCAGTGCATAAATAAGTGAACCAAAACACCCTAGATAAAATTCTGGAACTGGAAGGGGGTAAGGTGTCAGTCTCTTCTGTTTGTTATAGAATGCAAAAGAAAAGAACCCAAAGGGAAAGGCAGTGGGACTTCGAAAATTGGGCTGAACAGCTAGGAGATGGGAATATACGTAGATCAGAAAATACAAAAAGGATGGCTGCGTGTGAGAAGTCATATTCTAAATGAAGCTTGGAGGGATAGTCAATTGCAAATTGTACACAGCCATCTTTGGTTTTAATATACCCCCACACCCAGATAGACCTGACCGTATAACAAATTGTCCTAAATGTGGCAACAGTTATACAGACCTATATTAAGTGGTCTGGACATGTCCGGAGAGCAAGCAGCTTTGGGAGGGAGTGTATAGGATGGTCAGAGAGATATGGGGCAGAGAGTAGAATTAACCCCCCCCCCCCCCCAACTCTTTCTATTTCATTTTGAGGAGGGGGAGGGTTCAAAGAGGTCTCTTCCCCGTTTGTTCCACTCGATCTGCATGGTGACCAAAAGATCTATATTGCAGAGGTGGTTGCAAACGGCAATGCCTACAATACCCACTATTATGGAACAACTGAAAAAACGGTTACATATTGAGCGCTCAGATACAATGCGATCCAAAGATAGACATACAAAGAGGCTTTATTGTTACATATATGACTCAGAAATACAACATCTAATGCAGCCTTTCTCTAAGACAGAGTGGTAATCAGGGGGAGACTGGGTAGGTTGCTCTTACAGGATACTGATATCAGACGTGGGCAGAGTGACTCTTGAAAAGGATGTCCCTTAGTGGGTAATTGGATGAGCACTGGCATGATTATCTGTGGGGGGAATGAACTTGCAATTCATGTCTTTTCTTTTTCACTTTATTTTTAAGCTGACATTGGACTTTATTGGTACTCTATTGGCGAGCTGAGGTATACCCCATTTATATGTGACACTGTTTCAAAGTCTGCGTACCTCTTTTGTAAGTGACATTGCTTTGGGTTTTGCAGTTGTAAGTGAGGGTACTTTCACACTAGCGTTATTTTTTTCTGGTATTGAAATCTGGTAAAGGGTCTCAATACCGGAAAAAACGCATCAGTTTTGTCCTAATGCATTCTGAATGGGAAACAATCCGTTCAGTATGCATCAGGATGTCTTCCGTCATGTCCCTTGTACGGTATTTGACCGTACAAAATACCGCAGCATGCTACAGTATTTTTTCGGACAAAATCCAGGAACAATACCGCATTTGCCGAATCTGGCATTAATTTCCATAGAGATGTATTAATGCCGGATCCGATACCAAGTGTTCCGGAAACTGCCGCATCGCCAAATCCGGTTTTCCGGTCTGCGCATACTCCGGGACATAGGAAGAGCTATTTTTACTTTCGATCTTTGAAAATAATGTAAATACTGGATCCGTTATTCCAGATGATACCGGATGAGACTAACGGATCCGGGGGATAAAGGCTTTCCGTTTGTACACGGCTTGCCGGGTCCGGCAGGCAGTTTTGTTGCCGAAACTGCCTGCCAGAATCAAAAAACGCTAGTGTGAAAGTACCCTGACTTTGTTTTGGGATCTGTATACCCCATTTCTGAGTGATACTGTTTTAGGGTCTGCGTACCCTGATGTTGTTATGTAACAATTAATAATAAAATAAAAATCTGCTGATTCTTTCCCCTCCTTTCTGTCTCTCCTCGCACTGTTTGGGGGATCTGTGGATGACACACTGTTATGGGGGCATCTGTGGATGACACACTGTTATGGGCATCTGTGGATGACACACTGTTATGGAGGACCTGTGGATGACACACTGTTATGGAGGATCTGTGGATGACACACTGTTATGGGAGATCTGTGGATGACACACTGTTATGGGAGAATCGGTAGATGACGTACTGTTATGGGGGATCTGTGGATGACACTGTTATGGCGGATCTGTGGATGACATCTTATGCTATATGTGTCATCCACAGATTCCCCCATAAGTGTCCCTGTGTAAATAGTGACCCCCGATACACAGCAGTCTGTGTATGTAAAGTGTAGGCATAATCCTTAACCTGTGGTTTGTTAAAATAGGGCAGTGGTCTGTACTAGACTGGGGGTATAGGACCTTGTTTGACAAGGGCTGTGTCATGATCTGATCATCGGAATGGTGAAACATAAGGCTGTGGACAGACAGTGAGGGGAAGAGGTGTCACAGCAGCGCAGAGTATTTCCGCAGAGTGTTATCTGTCCATTCATATGGTTAAATGCATGAAGAAAGGGAATGGAGGCAGGGGGAGCATAGATTTGAATGGAAGGGGCTTCACAGCAGTACAGAGTGTTTCAGTGTAGTGGTTTAGCAAGACGCAGGGATCTATCCACTCATCTGATTTGCAAGGAGGAGGATGGAGTGGAGACAACATGGATATCACAAACAGTGAATGGAAGAGGCTTCACAGCAGCACAGAGTATTTCAGTACAGTGGTCTAGAGTGGTGCAGTAATCTGTCCACTCATCTGATTAAATGCATATTAGGAGGGGGATGGAGACAATATGAAGACACCTGGGAGTAAAAATCTTCTTGTTTTATTGCTTTCTGTGGGTTACATAAACATGGACATGAACATCTAGGCGATGGCCGTTTCGTGCACATCTGCATTTAGTCTGGCCTTCCCACGCAAACTGTGGCACGCCCCTTAACCACCTCAGCTCCCCTAGCTTAAACACCCTTAATGACCAGACCCCTTTTTACAATTCTGCACTACACTACTTTCACGGTTTATTGCTCGGTCATGCAACGTACCACCCAAATGAATTTTACCTCCTTTTCTTCTCACTAATAGAGCTTTCATTTGGTGGTATTTCATTGCTGCTGACATTTTAACTTTTTTTGTTATTAATCGAAATTTACCGATTTGTTTGCAAAAAAATTACATTTTTCACTTTCAGTTGTAAAATTTTTCAAATAAAACTACATTTCTATTTAAATTTTTCTCTAAATTTATAGTTCTACATGTCTTTGATAAAAAAATAAGTTTGGGTAACTTGCCACGCAAATCCTAATGACAGGGGACAACTGGACGGCAATCCCTAACTTGGAATAAGTGCAGGGATGACAGACAAACAACAGGACGTGAACGGACCGAGTCAATACCAGGAAAGCTACAAAGTACAAATGGAGCAAGCAGAGAATTGTCAGGAGAAGCCGGGGTCATAAATACCAGGAGAGACGTGAAGTACCAAAGGAGTCAGCAGAGGAACGTCAGGAGGAGGCCGGGGTCAGAATACCAGGATAGCAGCAAAGTACACAAGGAGCAGGCAGAGGATCGTCAGGAATTCAGCAGGAGGTAAGTACGCCAGGAAAGACCAAATCACAGGTGGAACCTAAATTAACAGGCAACCTGTGGCCAGCAGGCTGCCTGTATTTATAGTGGGGAGTGAGGGTCATGTGACGTGGCCAGCGTCACATGACCGACAGACCAACCAGTCGAGCACCGAGTGATCAGCTCGGCGCTCAAGGCAGACTAGGAGCAGGGAGCCACCCAGCTAGTAAAGCCGCCCTGGGAATGAGGTCAAACACAGATCCTCATTCCCAAAGCTAAGCAACAGGTCTGCGGGCAATGGGGGACCGAGTGCACCCTCGGAACCCCGTTACAGTACCCCCCCTTTTACGAGGGGCCACCGGACCCAAGACTTCAGGCGATGGCCTTTCAGGGTGTTCTAAATGAAATTTTCGAACAAGTCTAGGAGCATGAACCTCCCTGGTAGGTACCCAAGATCTCTCTTCAGGTCCATACCCATTCCAGTGAATCAGGTACTGCAAGGAATTACGCACCTTCCTGACATCCACTATTTTAGACACCACATACTCGACAGCATCATTAACAAGAACCGGCGGAGGCGAGGCTTTCGATGGTACTACCGGTTCAAAATATTTTTTAAGTACAGATTTATGGAACACATTATGAATGTGGAATGACTCGGGCAGCTCCAACCTAAATGATACCGTGTTAATCACCTCCGTGATCTTATATGGTCCAATAAAACAAGGAGCAAACTTTTTAGAATCTACCTTAAGAGAGAGATTCTTGGAGGACAACCATACCTTATCCCCAACCTGAAAATTCACCCCCCTTGAACGTTTCCTATCGGCCTTGAGTTTCTGAGAACTTTGAGCCTTTTCTAAGTTCGATTGAACCCGGGCCCAAACTGTGCACAGTTCAGAGGAGAACCTATCCGCCTCAGGGTTAGAGGAGGAGACGGATGACCCAGAATGAAAACGGGGATGGAAACCATGGTTACAAAAGAAAGGTGAAACCCCAGCAGAAGAATTGACACGGTTATTCAAAGCAAATTCAGCCAATGGAAGAAATTTCACCCATAATTGCTGGTCATCAGCAACATACAACCTCAAGAATTGTTCCACAGACTGATTAAGGCATTCAGTCTGCCCATTACTCTCAGGGTGGTAGGCAGAGGAAAAAGACAATGAAATTTGAAATTTTTGACAGAAGGCCCTCCAGAATTTGGACACAAACTGCACACCCCTGTCAGAAACAATATTTTCCAGGATACCATGCAATCAAACAATTTCTTTCACAAAAATAGACGCCAGGGTTTTGGCATTCGGGAGTTTAGATAGGGGAATGAAATGGACCATCTTGCTAAACCTATCGACCACTACCCAAACTACAGTCTTACCCTCCGCCGGCGGTAGGTCAGTTATAAAGTCCATCGAGATATGGGACCAGGGTCTACTGGGAATGGGTAGGGGTCGTAGGTTACCAGCAGGGCGAGTTCTAGGTGTCTTGGACCTGGCACAAACCTCACAGGCTGACACGTAGGACTTGACATCCCTAGTTAGAGTGGGCCACCAATAAGATCTAGAAACCAGATCCTTAGTGCCCTCAACACCCAGATGTCCACAAAAGGCAGAATCGTGACACTCACCCAACAGCTGGAGACGAAATTGTACGGGAACAAACAACTTATCTGTTGGGGTGGATACCGGTGCCAGATGTTGTTCAGACCTAATGCGAGCCGAGATATCCTGGGTAAGAGCTGCTAAGAAAATTTTTGCTGGTAGGATGGATTCAGGTGGTACCTCAGTAGGTTGAAAAGCCTGCAAGCTCTGAGATAATGCGTCCGCCTTCACATTTTTACTTCCCGGCCTGAACGTAATGGAAAAATCAAAACGAGTAAAAAAACAGAGCCCATCTGGCTTGACGGGGATTCAACCTCTTAGCAGACTCGAGAAACATAAGGTTTTTATGGTCAGTGACAACAGTTACACAATGCCTTGCCCCCTCCAGAAAATGCCTCCACTCCTCAAATGCCCATTTACTGGCCAGCAGCTCCCTATTCCCTATGTCGTAGTTTCTCTCCGTGGGAGAGAATTTCCTGGAGAAGAAGGCACATGGTCTCTGGTTAGTGAGGCTAGCAGGACCTTGTGAAAGGACTGCTCCTGCGCCGTCCTCGGACGCATCCACCTCCACAATAAAAGGTTTCTCCTGATCAGGCTGGATCAGAATGGGAGCGCTACTGAATGCCTTTTTTAATTTTTCAAATTAAGAAATGGCCTCAGTAGACCAATTCTCCAAATCAGCCCCTTTCTTAGTAAGGTCGGTCAACGGTTTAGCAATTATGGAAAAATTCATAATAAATTTACGATAGTAATTAGCGAAACCTAAGAACCGTTGTAAGGCCTTTAAGGATGAAGGTCTTACCCATTCCTTAATTGCTAGTACCTTACCAGGATCCATCTTGAAGGCGTGAGGAGTCAGAACATGCCCTAGAAACAGAATCTCCTGTACACCAAAGACACATTTCTCTTGCTTAGCGGATAGCTGATTCTCCCTCAACACCTCTAATACTTGTTTAACATGAGACACATGGGATTCGAAGTCAGGAGAGAATATCAAAATGTCGTCAAGATAGACAATAACAAATTTACCTAAGAACTCCCTAAGAATGTCATTCATGAAGTTTTGGAACACAGCTGGGGTATTGCTGAGTCCAAAAGGCATCACCTGATATTCAAAGTGTCCTACCGTGGTATTGAACGCCGTCTTCCATTTTCTCCCTCCTTGATTCGGATTAGATTGTATGCCCCTTTCAGGTCAATTTTGGAAAACCAGGTTGCCCCCAGAACCTGGTTAAATAAATCCGGAATCAATGGGAGGGAGTATCTATTCTGGACAGTGATTTTATTTAATCTCCGGTAATCGATACATGGCCTAAGACCACAATCTTTTTTCTTAACGAAGAAAAACCCCGCCCCCATAGGAGAGACAGAAGGTTTAATATGCCCTTTACCAAGGCTCTCCTTAATATAATCTTCCATGGCCTTGCGTTCGGGCATAGAAAGATTATAAATTCGTCCCTTAGGAAACTTGGCCCCCTCTACTAGCTCTATGGTACAATCATAAGGTCTATGGGGGGGTAGAACCTCCGGGGTTGGTGATGAGAATACATCAGAATATTCTCTAACAACAGAGTCCCAGACTTTACTGAGTCCCAGACTTTACTGAGACCCCAGCCTGTACCACAGACAAGCACGAGTCACACTTAGGCCCCCATCTCACCAACTCCCCATTGGACCAATCTATAGTGGGGTTATGTAGTCGGAGCCAAGGCAAACCTTGTACCACCTCAGCCGATAGGTTCTCCAGGACTAAAAGCGAACATCTCTCTGAGTGGCACACACCCACGGTTAGAGAAATCTCCGAGGTACATAAGCTCACTGTACCGCTGTAAGGGATCGGCTGGTTGCGTTCCATCTGGAACGCAGCGCCAGCTCCGAACATCACACAGCGGCGTTTGCGTTCCAGGCTGGAACGCAACGTGCGCGATGACGTCAGGGGCTCCTCCCACAAAGCAGAGCAACCCGATATAAGCGCCGAGGGAGCTATGCACGGCGTTCCACTAATTTGGAGTGTACGCCGTGTATGCTCCTACGGAAGCCTTTCTTCCATAGGCATTGGATCCAAACCACAAACTCCTGGAAACCGTATTGCTGACACCACTGACCTCGCTGGCAATCCGGGACATTTCTCAACAACCCACCTAATCGCAAGTATCAGTCATTTCAGTGACTGAATGAAATCTGGACTGTCATTACCTTTTAAATGAGCAATAATAACCAATGCATCCTGTTTCTGCTTAAATTATTGCTGGTCAGGTGTGTGTCATGCAAAACAAGATTTAAGGACTGTATAACTGTCTGTCTACACCAAATGAATTACTGCATCCACCTGTAGAAAGTATAGCATATCGCTGTTAATAATAGATTCAGAGTAGGGAACAGGTGTATGATGTTAGGATCCCTAACTCTCCGTATAATAGATTGAGAGAGCCGCCTGGGAATCCACCACTGAACCTGATCTAATACCCTCACTCTCGTTCTGGGTCTCGTGTACTGGTTAATGCAAAACGCTTCCGCAGTTGAGATCCTCGCAAACCAGCTCGGTGCATTACATATTAGTGGAACCCTAATGGATCCAGCGGAGTTAGCAAGACACATGGTCACCCTCTCACAGAGGGTTGAGAACCTCTCAGAGGATGTTCAGAACCTGCAACTCGAGAACCAGACATTGCGAGACCTTGTCGCACAGAACACAAACCCCCCAAGGGAGGGGCCCGAGCCAAAGGTCAGTCCGCCGGAACTATTCTCAGGGGATCGTAAACAGTTCCGAGATTTCATTAACGCTTCCAAATTAATGTTTGAGCTTCGTCCTAGGACTTA
The DNA here is from genome assembly GCF_905171765.1 of Bufo bufo. Taxonomy (NCBI): domain Eukaryota; kingdom Metazoa; phylum Chordata; class Amphibia; order Anura; family Bufonidae; genus Bufo; species Bufo bufo. The sequence continues at coordinate 553,495,747 of NC_053391.1, forward strand.
CCCTACAGACCGGATAAAAGTCCTCACAATGATCTCCTTCCTTAGGGGGGAGCCCAGAGCGTGGGCAAATACCTACTTGGAGAGGGAGGACCCCGTCTTAGACAACTACCACCAATTTCTTACAATCATGGCCCTCTTGTATGAAGACCACAGCAAGCAGCTGACGGCGGAATGTGCCATCAGGAGCATAAAACAAGGCAGACGGCCTGTTGAGGACTTTATTGCTGAATATACGCGGTGGGCTCGGGAGACTGAGTGGAACGATCTCAGTCTCAGAAACCAGTTTCGTCTCGGCCTTTCCGAAGCACTGAAGGACGAATTGGCAAGAGGAGACATGCCCCTCACTCTCGATGATCTAATGCAACGTGTCACCATCCTCGACAGGCGTCTACGTGAACGCAGAGTAGAGCGGTGCTATGGATATGTACCTCCCAGTAGACAAACCCAGATGCACCCCCCTGAAGAAAACATGGAGATAGGTGCCCTCAGGGGCCCTCTAACAGAGAGAGAGAAAACCAGAAGACGCAACCTGAATCTCTGCCTATATTGCTCTTCCGAAGGCCATGGGGTAGAAGATTGCCCGGTAATACGGAAGAAGTCCGAAGGTAAGAGATACTCTCTATGTAAAATCGTAGATCCCCAGATCAGAACCCTGGGTTACTTATACACCTCTCTTACTCTACAGTGGGACCAAAATCGACTTACCGTTGACGCAATGGTGGATACAGGATCCTGCGGGAATTTTATCGATACGCTGTTGATTAAGCGAAATAAAATTCCAATGATCAAAAAGAATTCCCCGATGTCCGTGAGTTTTATTGACGGCACTACTTCGGCCTCAGGCCCAGTTCAAAACCAAACCCTACCTATAATGGTGACGTGTGAAAACAACCACACCGAATTCATGTCCTTTGATATTATACCCTCCCCTTTATTTCCTATCATACTAGGACTACCATGGTTAAAACTACATAGACCAACACTACTATGGGACCAAGGGAGGGTAGGGTTAGATTCGGGGTATTGCCAGGAGACCTGCTATCCTACAAACTCCATACTACTGGTTGGGGGCACCCAGGTACCAGACCATTACCAGGACTTCGCCGACGTGTTCAGCTCAAAGAATGCGGAGATGCTTCCGCCTCACAGGATATAAGATTGTCCCATAGACCTACTTCCAGGAAGTGAAATACCCACGGGGAGGATCTACCCATTGGCGAAACCTGAGCTAGACCATCTCAAACAGTATCTAGAGGAAAACCTGAAAAAGGGGTTCATTAGGCCCTCTACTTCACCCGCAGGATCGGGAATGTTCTTTGTTCGGAACAAGGATTCCAGCCTCCGTCCTATCATCGACTATAGAGCCCTAAATAAAGTGACGGTAAAGAACAGGTACCCACTGCCTCTCATTAACGAACTGATTGAACGCCTCAGCACTGCCACTGTCTATACCAAACTGGACCTTAGAGGAGCTTATAACTTGATAAGGATCAGAAAAGGAGACGAGTGGAAGACCGCCTTTCGCACCCGCTATGGACTCTTTGAGTACCAAGTGATGCTGTTCGGACTGTGCAATGCACCTGCAACATTCCAAAATTTCATAAATGACATTTTTCGAGATCTACTGGATGTTTGTGTCATTGTCTATCTGGATGACATATTGGTATATTCAGACAACATCCAAGACCATAGAAGACATGTGCGTTGGGTACTAGCACGTTTGAGAGCCCATTGCCTGTACGCAAAATTGGAGAAATGCGTATTTGAAACGACCACCTTACCGTTCTTGGGTTACATCATCTCCCCCGAAGGGATTCAGATGGACCAGACAAAGATTGAATGTATACAAAATTGGGCCACTCCAAAGTCCAGGAAGGCACTTCAAAGGTTTTTGGGGTTCGCTAATTTTTATAGGAAATTCATCAAGAATTATTCTGCGACTACAAAACCGCTTACCAGACTTACAAGCATCAACACGAGGTTCATATGGAATGGAGAAGCTCAGGAAGCATTCCAACTACTGAAGGTCAGGTTCACATCCGCTCCCATTCTCACCATACCTGACCCTAACAACTTGTACGTCCTCGAAGTGGATGCATCCCAAAATGCTGTAGGAGCTGTCTTATCTCAACGCTCATCATTAATGACACCCCTACACCCGGTGGGGTTTTTCTCCCGGACACTCAATCCGGCTGAGGTCAACTACCCTATAGGGGAAAAGGAACTTCTGGCAATAAAAAACGCGTTGGAAAATTGGAGACATATATTGGAAGGCTCGAAACACCCAATCACTATATACTCAGACCACCGCAACCTCCAATATCTAAAGACCGGTAAGACATTATCCTCTCGCCAAGTAAGGTGGAGTTTTTTCTTCGACCGGTTCGATTTTCAAATCACATACAGACCGGGTTCAAAAAACGGAAAAGCAGACGCGCTATCTCGTTTGAATGAACCCCATCCAGGGGCAGAATTCCCTTCATGGGTCATTCCACCCGAAAAAATTATCGCTACTGTAGCTCTACGACAAAGACTCAAGGACAACTTAAACCTAAATGAAAAGGATCGACCTCCAGGACTCCGTAAGGATGATGAAGGGTTCTATTATAAGGAGAATCATCTATACATACCACCAAACCTTACAACACAAGTAATTCAACTATGCCATGATACTCCCATGTCGGGTCATCCGGGCACCTCCAAAACCGTTGATTTAGTCCGCAGATATTACTGGTGGCCCAACATGATACAGGAAATTGAGGAGTACGTCGCCTCATGCGAGATTTGTGCCACCTGCAAACATGACCGTAAGCGACCTTACGGCCTACTAATGAACCTCCCGATACCCTCCAGACCCTGGGAGTGGGTATCAATGGATTTTATAGTTGATCTTCCCCCCTCACATGGTCACAATACAGTACTTGTTGTTGTTGATCTACTAACAAAAATGGCACATTTCGTGGCCCTGGAAAAGTTACCATCCTCAAAGGAGACTGCTGAGGTTTTTGTGACAAACATCGTCCGTCTACATGGAGTGCCTACTAAACTGATATCGGACAGGGGCTCACAATTTATCTCCAAGTTCTGGAAGGCTCTATGTGGGAAACTCCAGATAGACCATCGGATGTCCAGTGCATACCACCCGCAGACAAACGGACAAACCGAGAGAGTAAACCAATGCCTCGAGCAGTACCTCCGCTGTCACTGCTCTTATCTCCAGGACGACTGGGAGCGCCTGCTTCCTCTCGCGGAATTCTCCTATAACAATTCCAAAAGTGCCTCCACTCTTCACTCTCCATTCTTTTCGAACTACGGGTTCCACCCTTCTCCTCTCACTCCGATGAGTATCCCTACTAACGTGCCAGCTACTGAAGATTACATCTCCACATTGCAGAAGACCCTCAAGGAGCTTAAAGAAAACCTTATCCGAGCTAGAGAGCGACAAAAATTTTATTATGATCGACGCAGAAGGCCGAATCCCCCATATCAAGCGGGGGACTCTGTCTGGCTGTCCACCAAAAACCTCCGCTTGGGTACTCCCTCTAAAAAATTGGGGAAACAGTTCCTGGGACCATTCCGTATCGAGAAGGTCGTCAACCCCAACACGATGAAGCTCATCCTACCTCCTCAATTTCAGGTACACCCCACTTTTCATGTATCCCTGCTGAAGCCTTTTCGTCCTAACCCTTTCCCAGGCAGGAACCCTGCTCCGTCACCTCCGGTCATCCTCCAAGGTGAGGAAGAGTTCGAGGTTGAGGAGCTGTTGGATTCAAGAAGGAGGGGGGGGATACTCCAGTACCTCATACGATGGAAGGGTTACGGTCTCCAAGATGATTCCTGGGAGGAGGCCGATGTTGTCCACGCTCCAAAACTGCAAAGGGTGTTCCACCGCAGGTTCCCCGACCGGCCCTCCCCTTCTGGGGTACCCCGGAGGGGTTCCCTTAGGAGGGGGGTGCTGTAAGGGATCGGCTGGTTGCGTTCCATCTGGAACGCAGCGCCAGCTCCGAACATCACACAGCGGCGTTTGCGTTCCAGGCTGGAACGCAACGTGCGCGATGACGTCAGGGGCTCCTCCCACAAAGCAGAGCAACCCGATATAAGCTCCGAGGGAGCTATGCACGGCGTTCCACTAATTTGGAGTGTACGCCGTGTATGCTCCTACGGAAGCCTTTCTTCCATAGGCATTGGATCCAAACCACAAACTCCTGGAAACCGTATTGCTGACACCACTAACCTCGCTGGCAATCCGGGACATTTCTCAACAACCCACCTAATCGCAAGTATCAGTCATTTCAGTGACTGAATGAAATCTGGACTGTCATTACCTTTTAAATGAGCAATAATAGCCAATGCATCCTGTTTCTGCTTAAATTATTGCTGGTCAGGTGTGTGTCATGCAAAACAAGATTTAAGGACTGTATAACTGTCTGTCTACACCAAATGAATTACTGCATCCACCTGTAGAAAGTATAGCATATCGCTGTTAATAATAGATTCAGAGTAGGGAACAGGTGTATGATGTTAGGATCCCTAACTCTCCGTATAATAGATTGAGAGAGCCGCCTGGGAATCCACCACTGAACCTGATCTAATACCCTCACTCTCGTTCTGGGTCTCGTGTACTGGTTAATGCAAAACGCTTCCGCAGTTGAGATCCTCGCAAACCAGCTCGGTGCATTACAACCACCAATAAGAGGAGTAGCATCAATAGCCATGACATGAATAGGAGTTGGTAAGGCAAACATAGGAATACCCAATCTTACAGCATACTCTGAGTCAATAAAGCTAGTCGCTGAGCCAGAATCAATAAAGGCCTTACCCGGCCATTTATCTACTCCCAGAGAAATCGTAATGGGTACCGAAAGCTTACATTTAGAAAATTCAGGGTGTACCTGGTCTTTAGGTTGCCTTGCCTTAGGAGACTTGACAGAGAGGACCTTCTTAGGACACTAGTTGATCCAATGGTCAGGATCTCCACAGTAAAAGCATTCTCCACGTCTGCGGCGAAGATTCCCTCTGGTCATGCCAACCTGCATGGGTTCCTCGGTGGAGACCTCAGCATTGTCTCTGGGATAGGCCTCTGGCTGGACCACCATCTGGGAAGAGAACTGTTGTTCCTGTTGTCTCTCTCTAACCCGTCGGTCAAGTCAGACAACAAGGGTCATCATCTCCTCTAAGGTCTCTGGAAGTTGATAACTGACCAGAAGATCCTTTAATTTATCAGACAGACCTGACCTGAACTGACTCTTCAGGGCTGGTTCGTTCCATCCTGAGGGGACACACCACCTTCTGAATTGGCTGCAATAATCCTCCGCTGGTAGATTGCCCTGAACCAGTGCCTTTAGAGCCGTCTCGGCTACTAGAGCCCTGTCTGGTTCATCATAGAGGGTACCCAGGGCCTGAAAGAACCCCTCCACAGAAGATAAACAACTGGCGCCAGCAGGTAAAGAGAACGCCCAGTCCTGGGGATCACCCTGTAATCGGGAAATGATAATGCCCACGCGTTGACTCTCGGGGCCAGAGGACACGGGGCGCAAACGGAATTACAGTTTGCAATTCTCCTTAAAAGAGAGAAACTTCTTCCGGTCTCCAGAAAAGGGTTCTGGGAGCTTAATCTGGGGCTCAAAATGCGGACTGGAGGCCTGAGGAGTGGAAGAACCTTGCCCTAACTCAAAAGAACTGAGTTTTTCCCCTAACTCCTGCACCATCTGAGTCAGATTAGAGACATGGTCAGTCAGGGTCACCAGAGGATTCATTATACAGTGGTTATTGGGCCTGTTAATCTGTAACGGTCGCGTACACACACACACAGGGGGGAGGGAAGTGACCACTGCGCTCCAACCTTACCCCTGGCCCTGCCTACTTGCCTCGCGAGTCCTAATGACAGGGGACAACTGGACGGCAATCCCTAACTTGGAATAAGTGCAGGGATGACAGATAGACAAACAACAGGACGTGAACGGACCGAGTCAATAACAGGAAAGCTACAAAGTACAAATGGAGCAAGCAGAGAATTGTCAGGAGAAGCCGGGGTCATAAATACCAGGAGAGAAGTGAAGTACCAAAGGAGTCAGCAGAGGATCGTCAGGAGGAGGCCGGGGTCAGAATACCAGGAGAGCAGCAAAGTACACAAGGAGCAGGCAGAGGATCGTCAGGAATTCAGCAGGAGGTAAGTACGTCAGGAAAGACCAAATCAAAGGTGGAACCTAAATTAACAGGCAACCTGTGGCCAGCAGGCTGCCTGTATTTATAGTGGGGAGTGAGGGTCATGTGACGTGGCCAGCGTCACATGACCGACAGACCAACCAGTCGAGCACCGAGTGATCAGCTCAGCGATCAAGGCAGACTTAGGAGCAGGGAGCCACCCAGCTAGTAAAGCCGCCCTGGGAACGAGGTAAAACACAGATCCTCGTTCCCGAAGATAAGCAGCAGGTCTGCGGCTAATGGGGGACCGAGTGTACCTTCGGAACCCCGTTACATGAGCAACTGAAAAAAATTTATTTCAACAATCTTAAACAAAAGGCTGAACACTTTGCAATAAAAACTAATGAGTTAATGGATGTTCTCAACTCCTTGGAAGTCGAAACTTTGCTTCCAGTTCGAAGAGTGGAACGAAAAAAGCGCATGGATGGAGAATATTCACATGATGAACATGAACATCATTTTTGCTATTATAATTAAATTATGTGAAACCACATTGTATCATATTTGTCTTGCTTCATAACATAAAAATCCGTTATAAAACAAGGAAAAGGTGGGCGTGGACGGTGAGCTGATTGGGTGGTGCAATGGGCCACTTGACTGGATTTGCCCCCCCAGGACTAAGGCTGCCAGCCCTCCCCTGCCTGGTGGTGTGGTTAGGTACCCTTGCAGATTGTCTAGCACGCAGACCATGCTGATGTAAACGGTTTTGAAATGGTCTGACATGACACTTGGGTGCTCTCACCTCTCTTAAAAATGCCTGAAGTTGTGTGGCATTCATGATCTGATTCTGCAGGGCATTGTTCACTGTAACGGACCGTTCAGCACACAACTCCGTTCAGACGATATTCCCCGTTCTAGTGCACAGGCAGCTACTGCAAGCACCAGTCTGCCGAACTGCAAACTACACGAACACTGGAAACCGCGGAACAGAAAAAGCATACAATCGGCTTACACTCCTGGCAATCAGCATACAATCCAATTCCCCCAAGAACGAGACGACACTTCGCTTGAGGGTTAAGCAGAACTCTTTAATAATGGGTTATTTTTCAGCCTTTTATGCAGGTCTCCTAGCAAGAGACACTCCCCCTGGGGCCCTTGTAAAAGACTGTGACAGTTTATATTTTAGCCAATCACATGCATTTACAGTATTGAAACACAAAACACAAAATCCCCTTCCCTCTGTCTGTAACGCAATCAACAAAATACAATGAGCATTGTCTGTGACGCAATTAACTAACACACTGGCATTGTCTGAGACGCAATCAACAAAATACAATTACCAAACGTAATGGGCTAACTTAATCACTACCAGACAGAAAACACACATTTTTCCCCCAAACAGAACACACCCCAAAACCCCACATATCCCCATAATGTATACATCCATGGATAGCTCTGATCTGGGTGAACAACATATCCAAAAATCACCCAGATCCGAGCAGGGGTTCCCGAATTCCATGGAAGTCACATTTGGCTGGACGCAAGCATGGCTTTCCTGCCCAAAACAGTTCCACAGATTTAAGCTGTGCGGCTGGTCTGTCTTCTCCTTCAAAGTTAGTATGGGCCATAATCCTGGGGCAGGAGGCGGGCAAACAGCGCCCTCCAAAACACCGTGGCGAAGTGGCTTTCGTCACATATCTTCCCATTCGGGGGGAAACTAATCAGGTAGCTGACCTTCTGTCGGTCAGTGCCTGAGTTAGTCGGGTCACCCACCCACAGTAAATTATAATCAACAAGGCAGCCCCCCCACAATAATATAGAATCCGCAGTGCAGACCCCCCCAGCACTTGGTTACTGCACCCGGGCAATTTTGTAGCTTGTTTTGGTCCCATGGCTTCACCATGGCTGTGTTGGGCACTGGTCTCTTGGCTTTGTGGGTCGCTGAGTGAGCAGAGACTGACTGTACTCTGCCCTGGTGCCAGCGCTTCAGCTGGGGGGACCTACAGATGGACAAGCCTGGGACAAGGGTACAAAGGAGGGCAGAGGCTAACTGTGCTAACAGCTCTTCTGCTGGGAGGGGGTCAGAGGAAGCTAACGGCTCCTCTACTGACCTCAGTACCTCGGTAGGGGTTAGCTGTGGAGGGTAGGGATCGCTTACCTCCTCCTCCTGGTACTCACACTGCCGCTGGAGATCTGGGCCGACTGCCCAGCATCCCTGTAGGGCCGGTAGAGAGACTTCGGTCCCATCTCCCCCTGCCTGCTGGGAGGTCCGCGACCTCAGGTACTTCTGGTTCCTGTTGGGGGAGAGGACCGACTGTCTCTTCTCCCATGAATACACACTGGCGCTGGAGAGAAAGGACGGCACCTTCAGCTCCCTGTAACTCACACTGCCGCTGGGGAGCGAGGACGGTACCTTCAGCTCCATGGGACTCACTTGGCTGCTGGGGAGAGAGACCAACTATCTCTGCTCCCTGCAGGACACACTGACGCTGGGGAAGAAGGACAGCACCTTCAGCTCCCTGGGACTCACTTGGCTGCTGTGGAGAGGAACCAACTGTCTCCTCTCCTAAGGGTACACACTGCCGCTGGAGAGAGAGACCGGTTGTCTCTGCTCCCAATACAATACTCGGCTGTTGGGGAGGAAGGACGGCACCTTCATCTCCCTGTAACTCACACTGCCGCTGGGGGGCAAGGACGGCACCTTCAGCTCCCGGGAACTTGCTCGGCTGCTGGGGTATCTCCCCCCTGTCTACCGCTGCCATGGCCTGCAGGTACTCTCTGGCAGCTACTGCAAGCACCAGTCTGCCGAACTGCAAACTACATGAACACTGGAAACCGCGGAACAGGAAAAGCATACAATCGGCTTACACTCCTGGCAATCAGCATACAATCCAATTCCCCCAAGAACGAGACGACACTTCGCTTGAGGGTTAAGCAGAACTCTTTAATGGGTTATTTTTCAGCCTTTTATGCAGGTCTCCTAGCAAGGGACACTCCCCCTGGGGCCCTTGTACTTTCACACTCGCGTTTTGGCTTTCCGTTTGTGAGATCCATCATGGGCTCTCATAATTGGTCCAAAACGGATCAGTTTTGCCCTAATGCATTCTGAATGGAAAAGGATCCGCTCAGAATGCATCAGTTTGCCTCCGATCAGTCTCCATTCCGCTTTGGAGACGGACACCAAAACACTGCATGCAGCGGTTTGCTGCCGCTTGACAAAACTGAGCCAAACGTCCTGGCACACAATGTAAGTCAAAGGAGACGGATCCGTTTTCTCGGACACAATCTGGCACAATAGAAAACGGATCTGTCTCCCATTGACTTTCAATGGAGTTCATGACGGATCCGTCTTGGCTATGCTACAGATAATACAAACGGAGTCGTTCATGACGGATGCTTGTGGTTGTATTATTGTAACGGATCAGTTTTTGAAGATCCATGACGGATCCACCCAAAACGCGAGTGTGAAAGTAGCCTTAGCTGTTGTCTTGGTCTCATAATGTCAAAATGTGAACAGCATGGTAAGGAGGGCTTTTTAAATACCAATTTTTATTGAAACAGGAAATTTATTGGGCGATTCATGGATCAAACACCTGTTGTGAATTTTGTCAATAAGCTCCTTGTTAGAGAACAGCAAGTTGTGCAAAAAGCAGAAGCAGACTTTAGACCAGATAAGTCAAACCTGGCCCCTTACATGATCATGGCGGCAAAACTTCTCATTCCGCTGAAGTGGAGAGATGTTGACCCCCCGACTATCTCAATGTGGTACGATAAGATGTCAAACTTATGTCGTATGGGAGAGCTAACTAGCTGGGTGAACAAGAAAAGCTTTCCTGAACATATGGCAGCCGTGGTTAACACATGTGAAGGAAAAAATGGAATTAGACACAAAGAAATGAGTCTTGACAAGACCAAGGGATGTCAAACAATTGTGAGGCTCTATAATGATTTCAAGTGATTTTTAATACACTCGAGGTTCTTGGTCGAGACACCCCTTCCCCCACCCCCGACTCCGTTCCCTTCTCACCTCCCCTAGAATCCCTCCCCCTTATACCTCTTCTCTTTTGATGTTTTCTTGATTAACATGTGTACTTAAATTGACACGCTTCTAGAGGTAACCAGTGGATTGCTAATTGTATAGTGCTACATGTTCCATGTTTCCTGTGTTGTCAGGCGGATAGGCCTCTGAAGATTTTCTACTATGTAAATGATTCTAAGTGGAACCTGATTGATTGTTATGGGCTTGTACACTGATTTGTGACTCGCCGACACCTCTTGCGACCTTTGTAAAATGTATATATATACTTATTTGTCATGTCTATAAAATCAATAAAAGGAGAATTGATAAAAAAAAAATGTTGTGCAAAAAGTGCTGAAACATTGAACAGATGTACATGTGCATCCAAAAGTTCACGAGAAGGTCACATTAAGTTCTCCTGTAAAGATTGGAGCGCATTTTAAGTTCATCCTGAAATTTCACCCATGAGCCAAATATCCCTAACTTTTTGTGAGTTGTGGAGTCAATGGGGCCTGGTGGTGCTCCGACTCCTTCTGGCAATGCCGGAAACGATAAACTCCGGCAGGCTGTTCCTTTACCGGACATCCTGCCTGATTATTTTAGCGCTAGTGTGAAACTAGCCTATACATATTGTGAAGGGTAATAAAGGGGGAATAACTACTGTAACATAGAAACATAGAATGTGTCGGCAGATAAGAACCATTTGGCCCATCTACAGTCGTGGCCAAAGGTTTTGAGAATTACATAAATATTGGAAATTGTAAAAGTTGCTGCTTAAGTTTTTATAATAGCAATTTGCATATACTCCAGAATGTTATGAAGAGTGATCAGATGAATTGCATAGTCCTTCTTTGCCATGAAAATTAACTTAATCCCCAAAAAACCTTTCCACTGCATTTCATTGCTGTCATTAAAGGACCTGCTGAGATCATTTCAGTAATCGTCTTGTTAACTCAGGTGAGAATGCTGACGAGCACAAGGCTGGAGATCATTATGTCAGGCTGATTAGGTTAAAATGGCAGACTTGACATGTTAAAAGGAGGGTGATGCTTGAAATCATTGTTCTTCCATTGTTAACCATGGTCACCTGCAAAGAAACGCGTGCAGCCATCATTGCGTTGCATAAAAATGGCTTCACAGGCAAGGATATTGTGGCTACTAAGATTGCCCCTCAATCAACAATTTATAGGATCATCAAGAACTTCAAGGAAAGAGGTTCAATTCTTGTTAAGAAGGCTTCAAGGAGTCCAAGAAAGTCCAGCAAGCGCCAGGATAGTCTCCTAAAGAGGATTCAGCTGCGGGATCTGAGTGCCACCAGTGCAGAGCTTGCTCAGGAATGGCAGCAGGCAGGTGTGAGCGCATCTGCACGCACAATGAGGCGAAGACTTTTGGAAGATGGCCTGGTGCCAAGAAGGGCTGCAAAGAAGCCACTTCTCTCCAAAAAAAAACATCAGGGACAGATTGATCTTCTGCAGAAAGTATGGTGAATGGACTGCTGAGGACTGGGGCAAAGTCATATTCTCCGATGAAGCCTCTTTCCGATTGTTTGGGGCATCTGGAAAAAGGCTTGTCCGGACAAGAAAAGGTGAGCGCTGCCATCAGTCCTGTGTCATGCCAACAGTAAAGCATCCTGAGACCATTCATGTGTGGGGTTGCTTCTCATCCAAGGGAGTGGGCTCACCCAAAAACACAGCCATGAATAAAGAATGGTACCAAAACACCCTCCAAACGCAACTTCTTCCAACAATCCAACAACAATATGGTGAAGAACAATGCATTTTCCAGCACGATGGAGCACCGTGCCATAAGGCAAAAGTGATAACTAAGTGGCTCGGGGACCAAAAGGTTGACATTTTGGGTCCATGGCCTGGAAACTCCCCAGATCTTAATCCCATTGAAGGATGGCCTTATGCCTATCCCATGCATGCTTAAACTCCTTCACTGTATTTGCAGCTACCACTTCTGCAGGAAGGCTATTCCATGCATCCACTACTCTCTCAGTAAAGTAATACTTCCTGATATTACTTTTAAACCTTTGCCCCTCTAATTTAAAACTATGTCCTCTTGTAGCAGATTTTCTTCTTTTAAATATTCTCTCCTCTTTTACCTTGTTGATTCCCTTTATGTATTTAAAAGTTTCTATCATATCCCCTCTGTCTCGTCTTTCTTCCAAGCTATACATGTTAAGGTCCTTTAATCTTTCCTGGTAAGTTTTATCCTGCAATCCATGTACTAGTTTAGTAGCTCTTCTCTGAACTCTCTTCAAAGTATCAATATCCTTCTGGAGATATGGTCTCCAGTACTGCGCACAATACTCCAAATGAGGTCTCACTAGTGCTCTGTAGAGCGGCATGAGCACCTCCCTCTTTCTACTGGTAATGCCTCTCCCTTTACACCCAAGCATTCTGCTAGCATTTCCTGCTGCTCTATGACATTGTCTGCCTACCTTTAAGTCTTCTGAAATAATGACCCCTAAATCCCTTTCCTCAGATACTGAGGTTAGGACTGTATCACTGATTTTATATTCTGCCCTAGGGTTTTTACGCCCCAGGTGCATTATCTTGCACTTATCAAAATTACGTTTTAGTTGCCAGATTTTTGACCATTCCTCTAGTTTTCCTAAGGCAAATTTGGCGAGATAAATGGGAGACAAGGCGAGGGCGAGGGGGAATAAAGGTTCAATCCGGATGAGGTATGCTGCCGGTATCTTTCTCAATCCTAGGAGTTGCCAGTACTCCAGAGGAGTGATGTAGAATACTGTGAAAGGGTTGTGTACTAGCTTGTACACACTGATAACTTTTGGCGCAAAACCACACAATAGCCCCATATTGGAGGGATGCACCAAATGGAAAAGGATTTAGGAAAACTAGACAATAGCGAATGATGTCTTTTTAGAAATATTTATTTGTTCAGGTGACAACGCGTTTCAGAGTAACAATACTCCTTTATCAAGTCTTTGGGACCGGCTATACACAATTGGCAGGGCTGGTCCAATTACTGGTGTCGGGTCCTGTCTGTGTGTAGCGCAGGACCCGACACCAGTAATTGGACCAGCCCTGCCAATTGTGTATAGCCGGTCCCAAAGACTTGATAAAGGAGTATTGTTACTCCGAAACGCGTTGTCACCTGAACAAATAAATATTTCTAAAAAGACATAATTCGCTATTGTCTAGTTTTCCTAAATCCTTTTCCATTTGGTGTATCCCTCCAATATGTATTAGTATAGGCACTAATGGGGCATACAGAGCATAGAAAGCATAGTGTAAAGGGGGCACAAAAGAAGCTTTCTACAATTTGGGTGCACAAAGGGGGCTACTGTGAAGGAGACACTAAGGAAGCATAACTAGTGAGATGTGCCATTGGGGGCACACAGGCAGGTTATAGGTGTGCGCTCCTGTGGCACTGGGGTCACATTCAGGCAGGTTGCAGGTGTGGGTTCCTGCGGCACTGAGGGTATATTTAGGCAGGTTGTAGGTGTGTGCTTCTGTGGTACTGGGGACACATTTAGCCTGGTTATAGGTGTGCGCTCCTGTGGCACTGGGGGCACATTTAGGCAGGTTGCAGGTGCGGGGTCCTGTGGCACTGGGGGTATATTTAGGCAGGTTGCAGGTGCGCGCTCCTGTGGTACTGGGGATATATTTAGGCAGGTTATAGGTGCATGCTTCTGTGGCACTGGGGGTATATTTAGGCAGGTTATAAATGCATGCTCCTGTGGCACATTTAGGCAGGATATAGGTGTGTGTGCTCCTGTGGCACTGGGGCACATTTAGGCAGGTTATAGGTGCATGCTCCTGTGGCACAGGGGGTATAATTAGGCAGGTTATAGGTGCATGGGGTCTTGTGGCACTGGGTGCACATTTAGGCAGGTTATAGGTGCGGGGTCCTGCGGCACTAGGGGTATATTTAGGCAGGTTGTAGGTGTGTGCTTCTTTTGTACTGGGGACACATTTGGGTTGGTTATAGGTGTGCGCTCCTGTGGCACTGCGGGCACATTTAAGCAGGTTGCAGGTGTGCGCTCCTGTGGTACTGGGGCTATATTTAGGCAGGTTAGAAGTGAAGAGTCCTGTGGTACTGGGGGTATATATAGGCAGGTTGCAGGTGTGAGATTCCGTGGGAATGGGGGTAAATTTAGGCAGGTTATAGGTGCATGATTCTGTGGCACTGGCGGTATATTTAGGCAGGTTATAGGTGAGTGGGGTCTTTGGGCACATTTAGGAAGGTTATAGGTGTGCGGGGTCCTGTGGCACTGGGGGTATATTTAGGCAGGTTGCAGGTGCGCGCTCCTGTGGTACTGGGGGTATATTTAGGCAGGTTATAGGTGCGTGCTCCTGTGGCACATTTCGGCAGGTTATAGATGTGTGGGGTTCTGGGGCACATTTCGGCAGGTTATAGGTGTGCGCTTCTGTGGCACTGGGGGCACATTTCGGCAGGTTATAGGTGTGTGCTCCTGTGGCACTGGGGGTATATTTAGGCAGGTTATAGGTGTGCGTTCCTGTGGCACTGGGGGTATATTTAGGCAGGTTATAGGTGTGCGCTCCTGTGGCACTGGGGGAATATTTAGGCAGGTTATAGGTGTGCGCTCCTGTGCCACTGGGGGAATATTTAGGCAGGTTATAGGTGTGCGCTCCTGTGGCACTGGGGGAATATTTAGGCAGGTTATAGGTGTGCGCTCCTGCGGCACTGGGGGTATATTTAGGCAGGTTATAGGTGTGCACTCCTGTGGCACTGGGGGTATATTTAGGCAGGTTATAGGTGTGCACTCCTGTGGCACTGGGGGTATATTTAGGCAGGTTATAGATACTTAGGGTCTTGGGGCACTGGGCACATTAGGCAGGCCGCAGGTTATAGGTGTGCGCGCTCCTGAGGCACTGGCAGGCGCGCTCCCGGTATTATTGTTGTGGTGCGTCACTCCGGCCCGTCCTCCGCCGCTGCCTCCTCCTCCACTTCTCTCCGCGGAGACTCAGTCTTGTGCTCACAACAAAGAGAAAGCCCCGTCTGCCTTACCTGTTCCTGAACACCCGCAGCCGCCACTGCGGCCCTCAGACACCATGGTGAAATTAGCCTTTAATTCATCCCTGGCGCAGAAAGACGCCAAGAAGGAAGATGAGAACAGCGAGGTTCTGATCAACCCGGAGGGCAAGGTGAGCGGCAGCACCGGGACGCGGTCGGGGTAGTGTCCACCTGTCATGGCCGGTCACTGTGGGACACCTATGGCGGCTGCCCCCCGGCTCGTTGTGTACTCCGCTGCGCCGTCTTTCTCGCACCGCCATTGTATAGGTGTCCTCTGCACCTGGGCGCCACGTTTCATTACCTACACGGGGACATGACGCATCTAGACTGATGTGTGTGGAGGGGGCTGTATGTGGAGTCAGCGAGAGGGGAAGAAAATGGAGTCAGCCGCTTGTAACTATGAGCCGTGGGGAGATAAGCTCTGTAAAATGGCTGACAGGGAGCAGCAGCCAGAGCCAGGTCTGCATGTGTAATGCTTCCCTGACCTGCGGTGGTCTCTGGCTGTCCTGTCAGGGCTCCTCACACTGCAGATGACCTCCTTTTTAGGAAAGTGGGCATATGCTGAGTCCTGCATCAATATGGCTGCCTGTGTGGGTGACAGTTGTCAGCCTGTGCTCTGTCCTCTTCTTCAGGAACAACCTATGGCCGCCCGCTCTGTCGCATAATGTATAGCTTTCTGAGTAACCCTGTCCTAGCCTCCGTAGGGGAGAGCCATTCTGAGTGCCAGGCCCATATACATGGAGAGCCAGCTTCCCTGCGCGTGGCAGCTTCAATTCCTGTAGTGAGCTTTGCCCGGATCGCCGGCATTGTAATGATTTCTAAGGCTGTGTGTCTCTGCCTGACCTAATCTGTAATGATTTGTACTCACATAATGCCGTACTTACAGGTGAGATCAGGCAGAGACACACAGCATTATAAATCATTACAATGCCGGTGGTCCGGTCAGAGGAGCACAGTTCACTAGCGGAATTCACGCTCGTCTGAAATTGGCTTTATGCCAACATATTTCTGTCCAGGAAAGGGGTACCTACCAAGTATTACTGTTGAGGCTGCTTCCACAGGGCACTGTTCTATATCCGTATTAGTAAGCCGGGTATGAACAAGGTACAAACCTTTTACTTTTCTCATTTTTGGTTTTCACTTACAATTATGAGGTAAAATACTGACCATGTGATATTGGCCTTAGGGGGAGTTCACATCACACGTTTCTTTTCATTCTTCTGACCCTGTGAAAAATGGATCCTGTGCATCCGTTATACACATTTGGCATACATTTTAGCCATTTCCGTCACAGATCCGTTATTTGAAACGGAAAAAAAAAGTCCTGCAGACAAGACGTTTGTTTCTATTATAAATAATGGATCCGTGACGGAAAGGGCTCTAACGGAAACAAACGGACACTTTTTGGCCACCATTGAAATGAATAGCATTTGAGATTAATCCGTTCTTTTCCATTAACTTAAAAAAAAATATATCCTGAACAGTGTAAAGCAGCGCATGCTGAGAGGCCGCCGGGATAAA
Organism: Bufo bufo; assembly: GCF_905171765.1. Taxonomy (NCBI): domain Eukaryota; kingdom Metazoa; phylum Chordata; class Amphibia; order Anura; family Bufonidae; genus Bufo; species Bufo bufo. Next base: position 553,512,440 of record NC_053391.1, read on the forward strand.
AGTATGACATGCCGCCGGGATAAAAGTATGACATGCCGCCGGAACTTCACCCCGCCTCCATTATAGTCAATGGGGCTGGAGCGGTAGTCCAGGGGCACACGTTCACTAGCGGCAGGACGGATCCGACAGGCTGTTCACCCGCCGTAAAATCCTGCTGGAGGTCCGTGCCGCTAGTGTGAAAATAGCCTAACAGAACACAAAACGTTGAAGTGGACTCCCCCCTTATTCAAGTTCCACTGAATATAGTGTATATCCTTGTGGGGAGGACCCAATCGGCGTAAGAAGTCTTATAGGCCATAAATGCTCCTCTGGAATTCTGGGAAGATTCATGCAAATGAGCGAGCCCTTAACATTAACAAGCTCTGCCTCTAATGCCACCAGATGTGAGGCAGCTATCCTATAAGTCAGGGATGCTCAACCTGCGGCCCTCCAGCTGTTGTAAAACAAAAACTCCCATCATACCCTGCTGTGGGCTGATAGCTGTACACTGTCCGGGCATGCTGGGGGTTGTAGTTTTGTAGCTGGAGGACCACAGGTTGGGCATCCCTGCTATAAGTCAATGTTCCACCTTTTGAAAGTCCTTGAGACATGACTTTGATATTAAATAAGCCAGCGTCTCATCTGCAGACAGCTGTTCCGGGGTGATTGCCCCTCATCAGTGCAGAGCAGACAGTACTGGGTGAGGGGCCTGTTCGGCTACTTTCACACTCACGTTTTGGGCGGTTCCGCTTTCTATTGTGCCAGAGAAAACTGGATCCGTCTCCATTGACTTACATTTTGTGCCAGGACGGATCAGTTTGGCTCAGTTTCGTCAAGCGGTCAACAAAACGCTGCAGGCAGTTTCCGCCTCCAGAGCGGAATGGAGATGGATCGGAGGCAAACTGATGCATTCTGAGCGGATTCTTTTCCATTCAGAATGCATTAGGGCAAACTGATCTGTTTTGGACCGCTTGTGAGAGCCCTGAACGGATCTCGCAAACAGAAAGCCAAAACGCGAGTGTAAAAGTAGCCTTAAAAAAAAAAAGTTGAACACTGACTTACTGTCAGTGTGAGGTCCCCTTCTAAACTCTGCTTTTCTGACAGGATCACACAGCATAATAATGCTGTGTGTGCACCTGCGAGACCTGGAATCTGTTGAATTACACTGACATAATTCTGTCAGTGTAAGGCTACATGCACACCACCGTATGTGTTTTGCAGTGTGCAAATTGCGGATCCGCCCCAAAAAAAGTATGACATCCTTTTTTTTTTTTTTTTTTGTGGATCCATTGTAACAATGCCTAAAACGGACTAGAATAGGACATGTTCTATTTTTTTGTTTGTTTGCGGGGCTACGGAACGGACATGCGGATAGCACACTGTGTGCTGTCCACGTTTTTTGCGGACCCATTGAAATGAATGGGTCCGAATCCTATCTGCAAAAAAAAATAAATGGAACGGAAACAAAATATGTTGGTGTGCATGAGGCCTTTTGCGGACCGCAAAACATATACGGTGGTATGCATGTAGCCTTATGCTGTGCAATCCGGTCACCCTTTTGTTCACTGCTATTGGAGTTCGGCTATTTCTGGCGGTCCTATAGTGGTGAATGTACAGGTGGTTGCGCTTGCGTGGTGTGCTCACCATTCACTGTTATGGGACTTCCGAAACAGCTGAGAGCGCTCGCTTGGAAACTTTTGGAACTCGCATAGTGATGAACAGAAAACATGCCGCGCATGCTCTTCTTAACTACGGGGCCTCTTCTGGAGATAGGTCAGGTCCCAGAGGTGGAACCTGCACCTATCTGACATTGATCGCATATCTTAGCGATCAATGTCTCAGATGGGCCACCCCTTTAAAGTCAACTAGTACACCAGAATGACATTTTTCTGTAGCGTGCCCCCATTTATAATCCTGCAGGATGGGTGATAAATGCCTGATCGGGGGTGGGCAGCTGGGGTCCCTCCTCGCTGCTCAACTGAAGTCTGTGATATTGGCTGAGGCATTCTGCAGTAGACGTCATCTTGCCAGCTCTGTATTAATGACCATGATTACCTGGTTTTTTGGGGGGTTAATCCTTAGGTTAGTTGCTTTTTTCCCCCTGAACATTATGTGCTTGTGTCCTGCATGAGATTTCAACCTCATAAATCAAAAAACAAGTAGTGCAAGTGGACACTTCAGAGTTAGTCATCAATTCCGGTGATTCCACTTGCCGTGTCTTGCAGACATACATGTGTGATGTGTCATTTTCGCTGCTGTATAGGCGCACATGTTCCTTGCGTGCTCCTTGATGTATGAGGACACATCGAAGCATTCGAGCGGAGTCTTTCTGGTTCACTTCCTCCATGTCTGGTTGTTGGCACAGGCTGGGATTCTCCATTGAGCCGGTTGTGTTCTGAAATTCCACGGCGTACTGGCATTCTTAAGACTGGCAATATTCCCATGTTGGCATGTTAACTATGTTATTGTTGAAGCCTGTCCCGTGAAGCAGACATGGTTGTAAGGCTTGCCTGAGCTGACAAAGTTAAAGGGAACCTGTCACTGGGATTTTGTGTATAGAGCTGAGGACATGGGTTGCTAGATGGCCGCTAGCACATCCGCAATACCCAGTCCCCATAGCTCTGTGTGCTTTTATTGTGTAAAAAAACAAAAAACTATTTTATGCATATGCAAATTAACCTGAGAGGAGTCCTGTCCCTGACTCATCTCACGTACAGGACTCAGGTTACTTTGCATATGTATCAAATTGGTTTTTTGACAAAAGCACACAGAGCTATGGGGACTGGGTATTGTAGATGTGCTAGCGGCCATCTAGCAACCCATGTCCTCAGCTCTATACCCAAAATCCAGGTGACAGGTTCCCTTTAAGGAAGCACTCAACCATTTGTAGTTGTGCTATGTAAATGTTAGGGTTGGTATTCTGCTTCCTGGTTGCTTTATTCAGGAGAACCTCATGATCGACAGTCAGTCTCAATAAAACGTAAAGGGGGTAATGTACAAATATACAGCCTTCTGCCTTTTTTATTTATTTTTTAGGCCTGCTTGGTTTGAAGCCAGTTTTTTTATTTTTTTTTAAATATGTCACAAAATGCATATGGAGTTTTCAGTCCAAAGTCTAACCCCATTTATTATAGAGGTTTACAACAGTCTGCATAGCACTAGGAGACTGGAGTACACTTGAGACTTTATAGGGTCACTTGCAAGTTTTTTTTTTTTTTTTGTCAGTCTGTGATAAACCTGGCTAAGAATCAAGCCCACACCCACAAAACTGTCTGACCCGTAGGTTCCATTTACAAGACCATAGGGCCACCGTTCCCATGTTGCGGACAGCGGGTCTGTAAAAGTCTGGCACCGGCCGCGTGAGCTGAGCATTGTGGTGCGGACCCATTGACTTGAGTGGGACCATGATCAGCAAGATATAGGACATGTCCAGACTGCTGTGTCATGTCCTATCTTTTGCAGGGAAAAGGCACGGACCTGGAAACACATGGAAGCCCTTCCATGGACTTCCGGGTCCGTGCATCCGCTCCGCAAAAGATAGGACATGACACAGCAGTCCGGACATGTCCTATCTTTTGCCGTATTTTGCTGATTGTGGACCCATTTAAGTCAGTGGGTCCGCACCACAATGCTCAGTTCACACGGCTGGTGCTAGTGTTTTGGGGAACCGTGGTTTGCAGTCCGTAACATGGGCATGGCGGCCCTACGATCGTGTGAGTGGGGCCTTAGTAAATGCCATTTGCCAGGCATGGCACAAATGCTTATTCCACCGATAAAACTGTTGTTTTTTTTTGGGGGGGGGGGGGGGCGTAGCGCACTTTATACATTACCACTGCGCTGTTCTAATGTGTAGGACCAGAATCTGAATCTCATAGAAATCCGTAGAGAGACTGACTTTGGTCAACACAAAACTGCTGTAAGGCCTCATTCACACGTCAGTGATTTTGAGCCCAAACCAGGTGCTCCTCTTAACACAGAACAGGTTTTGGCCCAAAATCACTGATGGGAAAACACTGACCAAACACTGATGTGTAAATGAGGCTTAAGGCCTCATGCACACGAGCGTTGTTTGGGTCCGCATCCGAGCCGCCGTTTTGGCGTCTCGTATGCGGACCCATTCACTTCAATGGGGCCGCAAATGATGCGGACAGCACTCCGTGTGCTGTCCGCATCCGTTGCTCCATTCCGCTGTCCCACTAAAAAAATATAACATGTCCTATTCTTGTCCGCGCTTTGCAGACAAGAATAGGCATTTATATTGCCAGCGCCCGTTCCGTTCCGCAAATTGCGGAAGGCAACACGGGCGGCTTCCGTTTTTTGCGGATCTGAGGTTTGCGTACCGCAAAAAACGGCACGCCCGTGTGCATGAGGCTTAAGAGTCAAAAGTGCCACTCACATGGTTCAGTGGAGGACGGAAACAGGGCTCCCATCTCCAGAATGAAGCGCTTCTTTTAAATTGAATCTGAGGTTATACATGAGTAGTACTGTAGATCAGGAATCCAGAGCACTGCCCTCTATTCCCTGTGAGCATTTAAATCTGCATTGAAATACATTGTCAGGACTGCTGTGCATGCGCGCAGGAGTCTTCTCCATTATGTCGACATGGCACACCAGTCCTAGCTGTGTATTTCAGTGCCCCAACTTTAAATTCCCAATTTTAGTCCTTATCTGGAATAATATTTCAGAATTGTGGTGGCAGATTCCCTTTTTGTGACCGTGTGTTATCCGAGTTTTTTGCTTACAGCAGACACATGGAGACATGTGCACATCCGTGTTTCTTTTGCCTCTCTGTGTAGCCGTTCCTCAAATTTATAGAATAGTTATGTATTGATAGGAGTGAGAATATGATGTACTGGTACTCACAAGGTATCCGCATTTTGCTTAATTTATCGGGTTGTTAGAGTTGTCTAGAGCGAGAGGAGCTATTGGTATCCCATATCCACTCTACATAATACATGAGGGTCCTGAACAGGCAGCTGCCTTCTATTAACATTGAATTTATCAGTAGGGTATTTAAGAACAGGTTTTTCAGACAAACCATTTAAGCTACGACGACATGTGGGTGATGTGCTGCGGATTTTCTAGAAAATCCACATAGTATACCGTAGCAGCAAGCAGTATTTCAGCTATTTACCACCATGTGGATATGCCCTTAGGTTACCTGCGCAGGGGTGTGGCTTTAGGCTACTTTCACACTGCCGTTTGGTGCGGATCCGTCATGGATCTTCACAGACGGATCTGCACCTATAATACAACCGCATGCATCCGTTCAGAACGGATCCATTTGTATTATCTGTAACATAGCCAAGACGGATCAGTCCTGAACACCATTGAAAGTCAATGGGGAAACGAATCCGTTTTCTATTGTCAGAGAAAACGTTTGGCTCAGTTTCGTCATATGGACACCAAAACACTGCAAGCGGAGATGGAGACACGGAACGGAGGCAAATTGATGCATTCTGAGCGGATCCTTGTCCATTCAGAATGCATTAGGGCAAAACTGATCCGTTTTGGACCGCTTGTGAGAGCCCTGAACGGATCTCACAAACGGAAACCAAAACTCCAGTGTGAAAGTAGCCTAGGACGTTCTAAGAAATGTTTAATTAGAAGACCCATTGTTGTTGTTATTATTAGGGATGTCCCGATACTGATACCAGTATCAGTACCGATACCGGACATTTGCACGAGTACTTGTACTCGTGCAAATGTCGCCGATACCTGATGGCCGTGCAGCGGTGGATCCCGTGTCCCAGATGATCATCCCAGATGACATCTTACCATGATTCCGGCTCCCTCACTCACCGCCTTCATTTTGCAGACTGTGCATGCACTGTTCAGTTCCATCGCGCTCGCGCCTGGCCGTCGCTTCTCGTCTTTAGTGTGGGCGTGATAACTGGCTTCAGGAGCTGGAGAACGCAAGCCAGTGATCACCCTCACGTTAAAGACGAGAAGCGATGGCCGGGCACGAGCGCGATGAAAGTGAACGGCGCAAGCGCAGTCTGCAAAATTAAGGCGGTGAGGGATTTGGGATCGCGCTGTAACAGGCAGCGTACGGCGCATGCGCGAGAAGAGCGCGGTCCCGGCATCACTGCAATATGTCCATCACAATGTAGAGAGGAGGGGTGAGGGGCAGGCTTATCGTGCCTTAAAGCAAGGAGGCCGCTGCCCCCTTGACTTCAAGCCTGACTTGGAGAAGGTGCCAACAGACATTAAAATTGCGATTTTAACAAATATGAGGAGACAGAATGAGGAAAGAAAATCATGATTAGCAACACACTGGGGGATACTTTAAGGTATTGCGGTCGGTTTAATATGTGTTTTCCAGGTGACAGGTTCCCTTTAAAGCCACTTCCTCCCAGTATCTGGTGCATCCCCATGGGAAGGATTACAGCTGGCCAGGTGGGTATGGTGCATGAAATGGAGGAGAAATTCAGTTACTTTCTCTACATTTCATGTTCAAACAGTGAATATATAATAAGGTGGGGCGGGGGATGGGCATATAATAGTGATTCCCAACCAGTCTGCCTCCAGCTGTTGCAAAACTACACCTCCCAACTGTCGGGGCATGCTGGGAGTTGTAGCTTTGCAACAGCTGGAGGCACGCTGGCTGGGAAACACTGTATATGCCCATTCCCCTCCATATATGCCAGCGTTTCCCAACCAGCCAAATGCTGTCCGGGCATGCTGGGAGTTGTAGTTTTGCAACAGCTGGAGACACATTGGTTGGTAAACACTGCTATATGCCCATTTATTAATTTATTAACCCTTGTACAAAGGAAAAGTAAAGCAGTTGTCCAGAGCAACCAAATTCCAGCTTTAATTTTTTTCATTGCTATCAGCAACTGCGCCGCTGCTATAATTGGTATCGGTGAGTACTTGAATAAAAGTATCGGTTCTCGTACTCGGGGACATCCCTAATTATTATTATTATTCCAAAAGGCAGTATTCTCTTGGATATTCCTTATGTTAGATCATCAGATCACCGGACCCACAACAATCTACTGTAATCGGTAGAGGAATCCAGTGGTAGCCACCACAGGAGAAATGAAGCATTACATGGTGCCCATTGAATGCAGTAGGCTGTCCGTGTACCACATGATCATGCTGGGTCCTCCAGAATTAAAGCTACCATAAAATAATTTTTTAGCCGAAGCAGACCACCCTTTTAAGAACTCTGATCCCACTGTCCTCTTCCATTTCCATGTGTTTAGGTCTAGAGATTGTGAAGAGATCTGTCCAACTTGCTGCTGGGCTGTTCCTGGCAGTACTTGCTTATCTTCTCATTTGCACTGAACACTTGGCTTCAGAGAAGTTTGGCATGCCTCAGCAGAATCTTAGAAATCTGGCTTCAGTTTCACTTTAGCCCACGCCTTCTACGCTTTCTCTTTAGTTTTAGTACAGAACAGCACTTTATTAGTAAGCTTTTGTCAAAATAATGGCTGTTTTGTTCAGTCCGTTTGTATTGGGCTCCATTCACACGTCCGCAATTCCGTTCCACATTTTGCGGAACGGAATTGTGGACCCATTCACTTCTATGGGGTCGCACGTTGTGCGGCCCAGATCCGGAAATGCAGACGCGCACTTCTGGGTCTGCAATTCCGATCCCGAAAAAAATACAACATGTCCAATTCTTGTCCGCAAGTGCGGACAAGAATAGGCATTTTCTATTAAGTGCCGGCGATGTGCGGTCCGCAAAATGCGAAACGCACATTGCCGTTGTCTGTGTTTTGCGGATCCGTGGATCTTCAAAACACACACGGATGTGTGAATGGACCCTAAAAGTGGTTTTCCAGGAGGACAATAATGATGTCCCATCATTAGAATAGATCATCAAAATCGGTGAGGACCCCCACTGACCAGCTGACTCCTGGCATTGTTCAGTTTGGGCTCTGGCTTTCGTTTTTATTAGGCTACATTTATATGACCATAACCGTTTTAGGGTCCATTCATACATCCGTAGTATATTGCAGATCCGCAATACACCCGGCCGGCACCCCCCTAGAACTACCTATTCTTATCAGTTGCGGACAGGAATAGGACATGTTCTATTTTTTTTCCGGAGCCGCGGACCGGAAGATTGGGGGGGGGGGGGGGGGCAGGATTGCGGAACGGGTGCAGACACATTCACGGACGTGTGAATGGACCCTTACAGTCCGCAAGTCGCTGATCCACAAGGGGTTTGTATGGAGAATTAGACCAAACATTGGTGACAAAGCTCTTCATTAGTAGGCACGTAGATTTTGTAGACCTCAATATCTGTTCTTAGGTTCTCCTCCTGCGTACTCGGCGACATTGAGATCTTAGGGCCCGCATTCCTACATTTTGTAAGTTTCATTTTGGAAGGCCAGGTATGCTACTGCAGGTAGATGTAACAGGCTTTTTGTGGTGATACAACAGTACATAAGCAACATTTTCTTTTAAAGGGGCTGTTCAAGTTATGCAAGAAATCTGACCAGAGGGCAGGACTGTAATTCCAACAAAAACCTAGTATTGACCAGTTTAACTTTCAGCTCTGCCGCTCCTTTTACTCTCTCTGACCTTAATTTACTTTGCTGCAGCAATTATGTGCCTGTACACATGTGACTGCTACAGCCAATTACTGGCCTCAGTGGTCTCGTGCCAGTGATTGGCTGCAGTAGTCATATGTGTATGGACGTGTCGCTTCTGGAGCCAAGTAAACAAATATGGGATGGTGGCAGAGTGGTAGCGGGTGCATAAAACTGGTTAAAAAAATAAAACATTGTTGCGTGCTGTCAGGAATGGTGACCGGTCCTCCATACACACATAGTCAGCCAATCCAGAGTAGAAACATTCCACAGTGTCATCACGTGTTTTTATTTTTTTCTCCTCTTCTTCCAAAAATTCTCTGCTTTTAGGACAGAATAGTCCTGTAATATGGCATTGAATTGTTAGATTTATATGGAAAGGACTTCTGCGTGACTCTGAGATTGGTGGTATAGGGTGACTTTGTGGCAGACCGGTTTTGTTTTAACCTACATTTCTATTTTCTCTTCTTTAATAGTTTATTTTCTCCCATTCTTTTCATCTTTTTCATCTAAGTTTCCAGAGCGTTGAACACAACACTTGTTATAGAAATGTCAGCTTCATTGTCAAGTCATTCAAGCTTGAAGAGCATCTTCTAAGGCTTCTGAAGTCTCGTTCTTTCCCTTTCCCTCTCATCACAATGCACCTTCAGTAACCTTCACAAACCGTATTACTTTCACTTACTGAAACATGTGAATATTTCATTTATTAGATATTCTGTCTGGAGCATTTCTTATGAAACCTTTGTGTATTTTTGCTCTAAAGTACTTTTTAGGTACTGTATTATTTTATCTTGAATCAGATTGACATTTGTAGTATGAGACTTTTACCTTCACCCATGACAGCACCATAGAGAGAGATGGCTCTGCCCCCACAATTGGACAGGAAGCCTCAGAGCAATCAAAAAGGGAACACCCACTTCCTCCCTCAGTGAGGTTTCCTGTCCTCCGGACAGAGGAGCCTGGAGCTTGCAGCCTCCAGGTCTGTGAAACAAGGAACACTTTATGATGGATTGAACTTGGGTTATACAGCTAATATTTGTGTTATGTGGTTGGTATGAATCTGGTTGGCTGCCTCGTGGTTTCGGGGCCTGGATGACTGACTTCAGGCCTTCCTGGCTGCATGCCTTGATTTCCACGGCGTCTCAAGACTCTGTCACGTCTGTCACATGTGCTCAGTGTGAACCTGCTTTCATCTGTGAAGAGCACAGGGCGCCAGTGGCGAATTTGCCAATATTGGTGATCTCTGGAAAATGCCAAACATCCTGCACGGTGTTGGGCTGTAAGCACAACCCCCACCTGTGGACGTCGGGCCCTCATATCACCCTCATGGAGTCTGTTTCTGACCTTTTGAGCAGACACATGCACATTTGTGGCCTGCTGGAGGTCATTTTGCAGGGCTCTGGCAGTGCTCCTCCTGTTCCTCCTTGCACTAAGGCGGAGGTAACGGTCCTGCTGCTGGGTTGTTGCCCTCCTACGGCCTCCTCCACGTCTCCTGATGTACTGGCCTGTCTCCTGGTAGCGCCTCCATGCACTGGACACTACGCTGACAGACACAGCAAACCTTCTTACCACAGCTCGCATTGATGTGCCATCCTGGATAAGCTGCACTACCTGAGCCACTTGTGTGGGTTGTAGACTCCGTCTCATGCTACCACTAGAGTGAAAGCACCGCCAGCATTCAAAAGTGACCAAAACATCAGCCAGGAAGCATAGGAACTGAGAAGTGGTCTGTGGTCACCACCTGCAGAACCACTCCTTTATTGGGGGTGTCTTGCTAATTGCCTATAATTTCCACCTGTTGTCTATCCCATTTGCACAACAGCATGTGAAATTGATGGTCACTCAGTGTTGCTTCCTAAGTGGACAGTTTGATTTCACAGAAGTGTGATTGACTTGGAGTTACATTGTGTTGTTTAAGTGTTCCCTTTATTTTTTTGAGCAGTGTATAATAATCTGTTAAGAATAAGAAGAAATAGAGAAAAAAAGGAAAAGGGGGGAAAAAAATTGAAGAAAGGAATGTCCCATCAGTAGCTTGAAAAAAAGGGGCTCACAGAATGGTTATTATGAAGCGAGAAGCAATTTTTTTGGTGATATAGGACAAGGAGTATAATGAGTATGCTAATAAGAGCCTAGAGTTGGTAACATGAAGAGTAAATAGATAAACATGGAATATTCAAGGTTCTGGAGAGAGCGCTCAGCAATATATAGAATTACCTTAGTGGCAGGGCAGTAGGTCTGACGCTGGATGTGGCGTGCACGTGTGCCAATGCACTATAAATGCTATCGGTGGCTAATGAATCGTCAGGGCGCATGAGGATGACATCAGTGTTTCTGGAGCCACGCGAGCGGTATGCGCATTGGGCTGCAGGGTAGGGTATCGGCGGCTAGTGAAGGTCAGTATGCAAAGTAAAACGTCATTACGTTTAAGGCCGTGCGTGCAGTGTGCGCATGTGTACTTAGTTCTAAGGTAGAGTATGGGCAATAGGCGATCCTCAGAATTAGAAGGAGAAAAGACAGATGAACTAATAAGCGAAGGAACCATATATGTGGTGCATGTGCTGTTCGCAGATTATAGTATTGATAAGGGAGGATGTCAGCCTGCCAGATCAAAGAGTGGAGTTGGCGCATGCGCATAAGTTATGTGTAGATTTGGAGAGATCCAAGTAAAATATCCAAATAGATTATCGACCTAGATGGGTTACTCGACAATACAACACTGTCACACAATGTCATTTGTAAAGGGGCCAAATGACATAATAAAAGGCAACATTATGGTATAATTTAAAGTATCCAGTAGCATAATACGATCTTTAAGGGTGTATATATAAGAAATAAGAAGTTAGACATCAATAATCAATGAACAAGAATCAGGGAAAACTGCTAGCATGAGATGAGAAGGGAAGGAGGGGGGGGGGGGGTAGAGGAAAGAGGTTGGGAGGGGAGAAGGGGGGGGGGGGAATTCTCACCCATGTTCGCCTAGTCCCCATCAACGAGCCTAAGAAAAGAGAGAGGAGGCAAGTTATAATCAAGATAATACACGAAAATCACAATCTCTATTTAAACCTCTTGGTTCCAATGTGTCCGATGTATGGATCCAATGATTCTCGTTGCTGTAATTGGGAAATCCTATTGCCTCCACGTCTTGATTGTAAAACCTGTTCGATAACTTGGAATCGAAGTTGAGAGATTTGATGTCTGCATTTCTCAAAATGTGCTGGTAATGGTAGAAGAAGCCGTTTTGTCCGTATAGTCTATTTTGTGTTTACAGATTAGATCGCGGTTATGTTGTGTCGTTTCGCCGACGTAAGCTAAGCCGCACGGACATTTGAACAAGTAAACGACAAACAGATGAATCACATGTAAAGAAATCCTTAATAGGAAACCGTTTACCCGTATGTGGGTGTGTTTATAAAGTCACCTTTGGTGATGTTGGAGCATTGGGCGCAATGTAGGCATGGAAAGGTTCCATATTTGGGGTTTGTCAGAAAACATTGTTTAGGGACTTTTTGGATCTCTCCAAAGTCCGCACGGATAAGTTTGTCTTTTATATTGGGACCTCGTTTATAACAGGTGCGTGGAGGATTTGCAAATTCCTTCACTGATGGGTAGGCACGTTGTAGGATGGACCAGTTTTGTCACACTAAATTGTGTATTTTGGGCATAAGAGGGTGGTATGTGGTTATGCATGGAATGTGGGGAGCGTCCATCTTAGATCTTATTGGTGTCCCCTTATTTGTATTCTGTCTTGTCAGTTGAGACAGATATCCCCTATTGATGAATTTTACACTCATTTTGGATAATCTCATGGTACGTGTTACAGGGTCTGTGACGATCCGTTCTACCCTAGTAATTTGTGATTGTGAAAGTGCTCTTTTGCCGGTGTTAGGATGACAGCTAGAATAATGCAGTAGGCTATTTCTATCCGTTGGTATGAAGATCGAATTGAAGGAGGCCTTGGGTATCTTCTTGTACTAGCGTTTTAAGAAAGCTGACTTCTTTACTGTCGATATGTATAGTGAAGCCTAATTCGGGATATGTACTGTTGAGATCATTATAGAAGGTTTCTAAGAGCGATTTTGGCCCTTCCCATACAAGGAAAATATCTATAAATCGTAGCCAAGCTTTCGCATGGTGTTGGTATAATGGATGGGTGTATATGTGTTTGATTTCAAAGTCAGTCATATATGAATTGGCGTAGGGCGGTGCCATATTGGCCCCGATCGCGGTCCCGCGTTTCTAAACGTAGTATTGGTCGCCAAATAAGAAATAATTCTCATGGAGAACAAGTGAAAGGAGCTGAATGCAGAATTCCTGCTCCAGTACAGACAGTTTACAATGTGACGCTAAAAGTGTTTTTTGGCTGCTTCAATACCTTTTCATCATGTGAGATTGAGGAATTCTGCATTCAGCTCCTTTCACTTGTTCTCCATGAGAATTATTTCTTATTTGGCGACCAATACTACGTCCAGAAACGTGGGACCGCGATGGGGGCCAATATGGCACCGCCCTACGCTAATTCATATATGACTGACTTTGAAATCAAACACGTATACACCCATCCATTATACCAACACCATGCGAAAACTTGGCTACGATTTACTTGATCAAATGTCCGTGCGGCTTAGCTTACGTCGGCGAAACGACACAACATATCCGGGATCTAATCTGTAAACACAAATCGACTATACGGACAAAACGGCTTCTTCTACCATTACCAGCACATTTTGAGAAATGCAGACATCAAATCTCTCAACTTCGATTCCAAGTTATCGAACAGGTTTTACAATCAAGACGTGGAGGCAATAGGAATTCCCAATTACAGCAACGAGAATCATATTGGATCCATAAATTGGACACATTGGGACCAAGAGGTTTAAATAGAGATTGTGATCTGCTCTCCCTTTCTTTTCTTAGGCTCGTTGATGGGGACTAGGCGAACATGGGTGAGAATTCCCCCCCCCCCCTTCTCCCCTCCCAACCTCTTTCCTCTACCCCCCCCCCCCCCCCCCATCTCCTTCCCTTCTCACCTCATGCTAGCAGTTTTCCCTAATTCTTGTTAATTGATTATTGATGTTTAACTTCTTATTTCTTATATATACACCCTTAAAGATCGTATTATGCTACTGGATACTTTAAATTATACCATAATGTTGCCTTTTATTATGTCATTTTGGCCCCTTTACAAATGACATTGTGTGACAGTGTTGTATTGTCGAGTAACCCATCTATGTCGATAATCTATTTGGATATTTTACTTAGATCTCTCCAAATCTACACATAACTTATGCGCATGTGCCAACTCCACTCTTTTATCTGGCAGGCTGACATCCTCCCTTATCAATACTATCTGCGAACAGCACATGCACCACATATATGGTTCCTTCGCTTATTAGTTCTATCTGTCTTTTCTCCTTCTAATTCTGAGGATCGCCTATTGCCCATACTCTACCTTAGAACTAAGTACGCATGCGCACACTGCACGCATGGCCTTAAACGTAATGACGTTTTACTTTGCATACTGACCTTCACTAGCCGCCGATACCCTACCCTGCAGCCCAATGCGCATGCGCGCGCCGCTCGCGTGGCTGTAGAAACACTGATGTCATCCTCATGCGCCCTGACGATTCATTAGCCACCGATAGCATTTATAGCGCATTGGCACACGTGCACGCCACATCCAGCGTCAGACCTACTGCCCTGCCACTAAGGTAATTCTATATATTGCTGAGCGCTCTCTGCAGAACCTTGAATATTCCATGTTTATCTATTTACTCTTCATGTTACCAACTCTAGGCTCTTATTAGCATACTCATTATACTCCTTGTCCTATATCACCAAAAAAATTGCTTCTCGCTTTGTAAAGGGGGTATATTAATCACCAATATTTATGCAAATATCGATAATTAATATTCATAAATGGGAGGAGCCATCTAGTGATAACTCCGCCCATCTATGCCTTTATATAATAACAACACACAATACTTTCGCTATGCTCTACACTGATCACTTATGCTAACTGCATGCGCCTTACTAACTCGCTACCGCTAACAAGTACACGCTACACAAAAGGGTACAAATATAACAGTATTTATTACACCAAGCAATACACTAACAATACACTACGCACGCAGTACACTACAATACACTACGCACGCAGTACACTACAATACAGCACTAAATATACAATCCTAAACTACACTACACATTCCCAATTCCACCCATAAACTAACTAGACAGTTCACACATACAAGTATATTAATAATCCACCCCACCTGACTATACACTGTCCCTACGGGGTATGACGAAGGGTTATATTTGTTTGCAGAGCAGAAGCATGCTCTACAGAGGAACAAAGGCAGGGAACCAGGGGTTACCAAGGGAGATCAGGGGTCTAAGGAAAGGACACAATGACAGGCAAGGGACCAGGGGTGTCCAGGGGTAATCCACCCCACCTGACTATACACTGTCCCTACGGGGTATGACGAAGGGTTATATTTGTTTGCAGAGCAGAAGCATGCTCTACAGAGGAACAAAGGCAGGGAACCAGGGGTTACCAAGGGAGATCAGGGGATCAGGGGTCTAAGGAAAGGACACAATGACAGGCAAGGGACCAGGGGTGTCCAGGGGTAACAGGAACAAGGGGTGTATCAGGGGGTTAACCAGGATGCAGGGGTTGCAGGCATGGGATTAACCAGGGGTACAACCAGGGGACAGGGTATCACAGTGGGGTTTAGAAATAAGGGGTGATACTTATGCGCTCTCTCCTCATGGTGGCTTTAAGGGCTGCAGGGGTCGGGTCCGGTCCGGTGGAGCGCAGGATGCGCTGCCCTTAGCGATCCGGTCGGTCCTTGAGCCGGAGGGAAGGGGGGGGGGGGGGTCCCGATGTCCTGAGCGCCGATGCGCTCTCCAGTGGGGGCCCCGATCCCAACTTCTGGAGCGCAGGACGCGCTCCTCCTCTTTCAGGGGGGGTCCCGATCCTCACTGCGGCCTCTCCTAAAGGGGAAGGGGGGTCCGGTCAGCTGCCACGTGGGAGGCCGACTCCCGGAGCGCAGGACGCGCTCCTCTTCCAGGTGGGGGCCCAGGTCAAGACTCCGGAGTGCCGGGGCCGCCGGATATTTATCCCCCGGCGGCCCGCACTCCCGCGCCACCAGGGGGCGCGCGCGCGCCCCCATCATCCACGTGGGCCGGCGCAGTGATATGACGTCACTGCGCCGGCCAGCACATCGGGGACGCGCTGCAGACAGGCGGGAGAAGCCTTTGATCTCCCGCCTGCTGCACCTCGCATTCCGGACAGTGCGATAGTAATCGCACTGTCGGAATGCACATAATAGAAGGAGGAGAGGCTTCTCCCCTTCTTCTATCATGTGTAATTATCTCCAGCAGCGCTGAGGATAATTACAACAAAGGGCTCAGATTCTGTTGAATCTGAGCTCTTTGTATCCATCAGGATGACCGGACCCTTGTCTGGTCATTCTGATGTAATTAGCCAGATTGCATCGGTGTGAATGCTTGGGGCACATTCACACCGATGCACCTGGTTTCAGTTGTAGGAGGGGGGGGGATATATATAATATACATGCGTATTGATGCTTGGGGCACATCCATACACATGTATACATTAATCATATCTAAGGGGGATTATATAAGGGGATATATAAGGTGGCACAGATAAGGGGACACAAGCCCCTACATTATCAGGGGACACAAGCCCCTACATTATCAGGGGACACAAGCCCCTACATTATCAGGGGACACAAGCCCCTACATTATCAGGGGACACAAGCCCCTACATTATCAGGGGACACAAGCCCCTACATTATCAGGGGACACAAGCCCCTACATTATCAGGGGACACAAGCCCCTACATTATCAGGGGACACAAGCCCCTACGTTATCAGGGGACACAAGCCCCTACATTATCAGGGGACACAAGCCCCTACATTATCAGGGGACACATATTTCCCACAGGGGCCAGCATGAGCCCCTGGGGATCACCATGGGCAGACGTGCACAGATGCTGGGCACATCTGTGCACATCGTCCCATGATGCTATGTCTCATGTATGCACATATATACCATACATGCCCGCACGTGTTTGCAGGCATGCATGAATATATGCATACATCTCAACCGTTCCTCAACACGCTTCATAATAACCATTCTGTGATACCCCTTTTTTACAAGCTACTGATGGGACATTCCTTTCTTCAATATTTTTTTTCCCCTTTTCCTTTTTTTTCTCTATTTCTTCTTATTCTTAACAGATTAACCACCTCAGCCCCCTAGCTTAAACACCCTTAATGACCAGGCCACTTTTTACACTTCTTACCTACACTACTTTCACTGTTTATTGCTCGGTCATGCAACTTACCACCCAAATGAATTTTACCTCCTTTTCTTCTCACTAATAGAGCTTTCATTTGGTGGTATTTCATTGCTGCTGACATTTTTACTTTTTTTGTTATTAATCGAAATTTAATGATTTTTTTGTAAAAAAAAAATGTAATTTTTCACTTTCAGTTGTAAAATTTTGCAAAAAAAACGAGATCCATATATACATTTTTAAGGTATTCGCTGATGGGCATAGTGAGTTCATAGAAGTTTTTATTTTTTGTCACAAGTTAGCGGAAAATGATTTTATTTATTTTTTATTTTTATTTTTTTCTTACAAAGTCTCATATTCCACTAACTTGTGACAAAAAATAAAAACTTCTATGAACTCACTATGCCCATCAGCGAATACCTTGGGGTGTCTTCTTTCCAAAATGGGGTCACTTGTGGGGTAGTTATACTGCCCTGGCATTCTAGGGGCCCTAATGTGTGGTAAGTAGTTTGAAATCAAAATCTGTAAAAAATGGCCGGTGAAATCCGAAAGGTGCTCTTTGGAATGTGGGCCCCTTTGCCCACCTAGGCTGCAAAAAAGTGTCACACATGTGGTATCTCCGTACTCAGGAGAAGTTGGGCAATGTGTTTTGGGGTGTCATTTTACATATACCCATGCTGGGTGAGAGAAATATCTCGGCAAAAGACAACTTTGTATAAAAAAATGGGAAAAGTTGTTTTTTGCCAAGATATTTCTCTCACCCAGCATGGGTATATGTAAAAAGACACCCCAAAACACATTGCCCAACTTCTCCTGAGTACGGGGATACCAGATGTGTGACACTTTTTTGCAGCCTAGGTGGGCAAAGGGGCCCACATTCCAAAGAGCACCTTTCGGATTTCACCGGCCATTTTTTACAGATTTTGATTTCAAACCACTTCTCACGCATTCGGCCCCTAAAATGCCAGGGCAGTATAACTACCCCACAAGTGACCCCATTTTGGAAAGAAGACACCCCAAGGTATTTTGTGATGGGCATAGTGAGTTCATGGAAGTTTTTATTTTTTGTCACAAGTTAGTGGAATATGAGACTTTGTAAGGAGAAAAAAATAAAATATAAAATCATCATTTTCCGCTAACTTGTGACAAAAAATAAAAAATTCTAGGAACTCGCCATGCCCCTCACGGAATACCTTGGGGTGTCTTCTTTCCAAAATGGGGTCACTTGTGGGGTAGTTATACTGCCCTGGCATTCTAGGGGCCCTAATGTGTGGTAAGTACGTAAATGACCTGTGAAATACTAAAGGTGCTCTTTGGAATGTGGGCCCCTTTGCCCACCTAGGCTGCAAAAAAGTGTCACGTGGTATCGCCGTATTCAGGAGAAGTTGGGCAATGTGTTTTGGGGTGTCTTTTTACATATACTCATGCTGGGTGAGAGAAATATCTCGGCAAAAGACAACTTTTCCCATTTTTTTTATACAAAGTTGGCATTTGACCAAGATATTTATCTCACCAGCATGGGTATATGTAAAATGACACCCCAAAACACATTGCCCAACTTCTCCCGAGTACGGCGATACCAGATGTGTGACACTTTTTTGCAGCCTAGATGCGCAAAGGGGCCCACATTCCTTTTATGAGGGCATTTTTAGACATTTGGATCCCAGACTTCTTCTCACGCTTTAGGGCCCCTAAAAAGCCAGGGCAGTATAAAATACCCCACATGTGACCCCATTTTGGAAAGAAGACACCCCAAGGTATTCAATGAGGGGCATGGCGAGTTCATAGAATTTTTTATTTTTTTTTGGCACAAGTTAGCGGAAATTGATTTTTTATTTTTCTTTTCTCACAAAGTCTCCCTTTCCGCTAACTTGGGACAAAAATTTCAATCTTTCATGGACTCAATATGCCCCTCAGCGAATACCTTGGGGTGTCTTCTTTCCGAAATGGGGTCACATGTGGGGTATTTATACTGCCCTGGCATTCTAGGGGCCCTAAAGCATGAGAAGAGGTCTGGAATATAAATGTCTAAAAAAAATTTACGCATTTGGATTCCGTGAGGGGTATGGTGAGTTCATGTGAGATTTTATTTTTTGACACAAGTTAGTGGAATATGAGACTTTGTAAGAAAAAATATATATATTTCCGCTAACTTGGGCCAAAAAAATGTCTGAATGGAGCCTTACAGGGGGGTGATCACCCCCCTATAAGGCTTCATTCAGACGCCTGTATGTGTTTTGCGGATCCGATCCATGTATCAGTGGATCCGTAAAAATCATACGGACATCTGAATGGAGCCTTACAGGGGAGTGATCAATGACAGGGGGTGATCAGGGAGTCTATATGGGGTGATCAGGGGTTCATAAGGGGTTAATAAGTGACAGGGGGGGGGTGTAGTGTATTGTAGTGGTGTTTGGTGCTACTTTACTGAGCTACCTGTGTCCTCTGGTGGTCGATCCAAACAAAAGGGACCACCAGAGGACCGGGTAGCAGGTATATTAGACGCTGTTATCAAAACAGCGTCTAATATACCTGTTAGGGGTTAAAAAAATCGCATCTCCAGCCTGCCAGTGATCGATCCGATCCTGTGAACACGCACGCCTGTGTGCGCGCGTTCACAGGAAATCTCGCGTCTCGCGAGATGACGCATATATGCGTGACTCTGCGCAGGGCTGCCGCCTCCGGAATGCGATCCTGCGTTAGGCGGTCCGGAGGCGGTTAATATATACCGTATACTCGAATTCTCTATGACCGCATTGTATATTATGTTTCTTTAGACCCTGCTGAGGAAGGTCGTACCAGACCGAAACGTCCGGGAATTATGTTTTATGTGGCTACATACTAATGATTTACTCTGGATGTATATAATGATAATCTGCAAACAAAATAAAATGTCAAAAAAAATTTACATGAAAATTTGGAGTGCCGTGGATTAACCTTTTATACTTGTTCCACTACTCTCGGGGGCACCCATACTGGATTCAAGGTGTATGGAGTACATATTTTTTCAGCTAGTGTGAAAGTAGCCTAAGGCTACTTTCACACTAGCGTTCGGGGCTCCGCTTGTGAGTTCCGTTTGAAGGCTCTCACAAGCGGCCCCGAACTGATCCGTCCAGCCCTAATGCATTCTGAGTGGATGCGGATCCGCTCAGAATGCATCAGTCTGGCTCAGTTTGTCCTCCGCTCCACTCAGCAGGCGGACACCTGAACGCAGCTTGCAGCGTTCGGGTGTCCGCCTGGCCGTGCGGAGGCAAACGGATCCGTCCAGACTTACAATGTAAGTCAATGGGGACGGATCCGTTTGAAGTTGACACAGTATGGCTCAATTTTCAAACGGATCCGTCCCCCATTGACTTTCAATGTAAAGTCAAACGGATCCGTTTGCATTATAATGAAAAAAAAAAAAAAAAAGTGTTTATTTTTTTTTGTTCATGGTAATGCAAACGGATCCGTTCTGAACGGATCTAAGCGTTTGCATTATAGGTGCGGATCCGTCTGTGCAGATACCAGACGGATCCGACCTAAACGCAGGTGTGAAAGTAGCCTAAGATGAGTTGTAAAGGTTGTCCGTTTTTCTGGTGTTTTTTAATACTGAATTAAACACCATATTCTGACCCCCATAATTTTATTTATATTTACATCTACAGAGCTGTGTGAGGGTTTTTTTTTTTTTTTTTGCAAGACGATCTGTTGTTTTTACTGATACCATTTTGAGGTGTTCACAATATTTTTCACAAGTGAAGTGACAAAAAATTGGCAAATCGGTTGTTTTAAATTTTTTCCGCTCTCTGACATTCGCCATATGGAATAAATATGTTTATATTTTAATAGTACAAGCGTTTTTGGATGCAGCGATGCCATGATTTATAAATTTTTGGGAAAAGGGGGAATTTAAATTTTTATTTTCTTTTCTTTATCTTTTTAAAACCTTTTTTTAGGCCCCTAAGGGGACCTTAATATCATCAGATTGCCGTTTCTGTTAATTTAATTCATTACTGAATTGAAAGTTCTTTATATTCCAGAGCAATGCTGCCACCTGCAGGCCTGCATTGGAATATACC
The DNA here is from genome assembly GCF_905171765.1 of Bufo bufo. NCBI lineage: Eukaryota > Metazoa > Chordata > Amphibia > Anura > Bufonidae > Bufo > Bufo bufo. The sequence goes on from NC_053391.1 coordinate 553,533,349, forward strand.
ATTAAAAGGCATGGGAGCCTTCTACAGGCTCAGGCCTATTACTACTAAGAAATGCCTTAACTGATCTAATCGAGGGGAAGGCGATGCAGTGCCGGGAGTGCGTGCTTCTGGGTTTTTTAGCTCTCCGATGCCTTGGTCACATTTGACCATGGCATTTGAGTGATTAGATGTCTGCGATCGGCGTTATTGCCTATCACAGACATTAGCACTTGGTCTCTGCTGTTTAAAACAGCAGAAGCCTAGTGGCTTTGTCGCCTGCTCGGTGGATGTCGTCAAGAGGATAAAAGTGTGGCTCAGTTTAAAAAAAATTACTGTGACACGCTATTTTCCCTCCTTGGTCTATTCAAAAATTGGGAGGAGTACTATAAAAGTCTATGGGTCCATGAAAATCATGGACAGAACACAGATGACATCTGTGTTGAGTCCATATTTCATGGACTGTAAGGCTCCATTCACACGTCCTCAATTGTGGTCCGCATCGGTTTCGCAATTGTGTGGAATGGGTGCGGACCACTTCATTGTCTATGGGGGCGGAATGGATTCGGACAGCACACAGTGTGCTAGCCGCATTTCCGGAGTGCGCCTCCGATCTTCTGGTCCTCGGCTCTGGAAAAAAATAGAGCTTGTCGGCAATTGCGGACAAGAATAGGTATTTCTATGGGGGTGCAGGCTAGGTGTATTGCGGATCCGCAATGCACTACAGACGTGTGAATGGACCTTTTACTAAGAAAATACTTGAAATCCCCTTTTCAAGCTAGTACTGCTTGTGGAATACAGATGCAACATGGAGGACACAAACAGACACACGGACCCCTCAACCTTCACAAATGGATCACTGAGCGCTTTTTCTTACTGCTGTCAAACAGACACGAAATAGTGCTATTTAGTGCCTGCTTTTTTGGATGTGCAGCAGTCCCCTGCACAGGAGTCTGAAGTACACTCGCTGACAAAAATAATACACCAAGAAGGAGTTATTGGAATCAAATGAGACTTTCTATGTGTGACTGTAATGATCATATATGTAAGTGATTGCAATATTAGAGTGAGGATAATTAAAGATAAGTATATTGGGGGGAAAACTGTACAACTGAAAGGAGGCTGTAGGACCCCTTTCAGTTATACTGGATAGAAGATATGGTGGGGCATGGAGGCATACAGGTTCTGTATGGTATCCTGTGGCACATTTGCCCACAGACGTTGCAACTGGGCCTGTAGATCCTGCACACTCGTAGGTTGCCAAAGCTGGCGTCCCAGCTGGTTCCGTAAGTGCCTGATTGGTGATAAATCTGGTGACCAGCCAGGCCAAGGAAGTGCTGGAATCTGGCGGAGACATTCCTGGGAAACCCTTACAGTGTGTGGGCGAGCATTATACTGCTGAAAAATGCCAGATGGAAGCCCTGCCATGAGAGGCAACACGTGACCGTAGTGTATATACTGCACATAACACTGAGCTGTTAGTGTTCCCCGAATCACTACTAGGGGTGACCGGCTGTGATAGGAAATGGCTCCCCAGATAGTCTTATCAGCAGTCGGGATAGTGTGTCGCTCCAAAAGAAAGGCAGGGTTGATGCATTCACCGCCATTCCATACTCAGACCCCACCGTCATGGTGTCCTAAGCAGAACCTGAATTAGTTGCTAATGACAATACAGTTACAGTCCGGTGCAGTCCAGGTTTCCTGTTCACAACACCACTGCAGACTGGAAATAGTGTGGGTAGAGACAGGGATGGTAATAAAGGTGCCATCTGTGTCCGGATGATGGGCAACAAAACTATGGGATCTGTTTGTTCCTCTCTACTGGTGGTCTGTCTCTGCTGGCCGTGTGTGTGCCCTCCTGTAACCGCTACTCGCAACACCTCCTAACAGCTAGGTCAGAAAGGCCTAGATTTTGGACTGTTCTTTGAAAGTACCATCCTGCTTATCTCAGTCCAATGATGCGCCCCCTCTCAAAGTCTGTCAACCGAGCATCCTGGAGGCATATCTAATAGTGAACGCTCACCATCTGATGCTTGCTTTGCTCATCACTAGCAGTTACACTTATGAGCCCAGATTTACTTTCAGGAGCAATCGTTTTTCAGTCCTGTGCCGCTCCTTACTTTTACTTATTATTGCGGGATCCGTGCGACCTGTGTTGGGACACTCCCTAGTTTAATGACCTCCATAGTTAGATTGTTCCACCCTTATGTGTCATGTACTGTTTGTAAGCACTGCAGCTTTTGCTCTGCCTATGATCAAACCGAGTAGTTGAGGTGAATTCAGGAAGATAAGTGCATACGTTATTCATTGATGTAAGTTCAAGTTTCCAAAACAATTTGTGCAGACTGAAAAAGGAAAACTGTCCAGCAGTCCTTCAAGGGATGTCTACTGAGGCATTTCTGCACCTGCTTTTATATTAAAGTGCTGGTATATCGGTAAGCTATGCCATCCATCTCTATGATCGGTGGGGACCCCGCCGATCCTCAGTGCAGGGACCAGCAGCCGCCCTCATTCTCTGTACTGCAAAGCCAGCTACCTGCCTTCTTATTGTCTAGGAAAAAAACTCCACATGTTCTGGACGGATACAGAATTGGCAGGTTAGGCTTGGGTATAGGAGTATGGAAAACTGCATGTTTGTGCATACAGCTGTGCAGTGGAGTGTCGTACTGTACTCTGCAGAAAGTAAAGAAACGTTGTTTTCCAGCAACAATGCCTCAAAATAGAATACGCATTGTCATGGCTGGAACAATATAAAATAATATAGTTCTTTGTTAACTTCAAATGGGTGGTTCACTTCCAAATACATTATTGGATGTTCCATTATAACCATTATCCCCTATCCACAGGATGAATGACTGACAGGGGTCCCTACCAGTCATGATAATGGGGGCCCATGTTCCCCTGTTAGTGATGCAGTAAATCATGATCCTCTATAACAGAGGGTCCATCTGCCTCATCCAATGTACAGTGGTCCCTCAAGATGCAATATTAATTGGTTCCAGGAGGACCATTGTAACTTGATTGGTTTCAAAGCTCCAAAATGTCATCCAAGATTAGAAAAAATGAAGATTTAAGAAAAATAAGCAGATAACTAAGACAGATAAAGCAAGTCCTTACATAGAACAGTCAGGAATAGCTGCTAACTGTCCTGAGGGATCACTGTATTTAATAAAGGGTATTCCCGTCTCATAAAGGGATGGCACATTGCTCTATGCAAACACCTCCTCACTGGGATGGAGCTGTTTAGAGATTAGCAAATTTCATATTTTGAAATTCGTTTGCGATTGGTTTACTTGTAAAAGCAGAATTGCGTTATGGATTCTGTTACCACGGACCATAACGCAATTCTATAACAGAATGCATAACGGAATGCCTTTAAAAGGCATTTCGTTATTTATTCCGTCATAATAGAAGTTTATGGGCTGCATAACGGTTCCGTCCCGTTTCCGTTATGCAGGGGAGTCCTGTAACGGGACGGATCCGTTATGCAGCCCATAGACTTCTATTATGACGGAATGAATAACGGAATGCCTCTAAAGGCATTCCGTTATGCATTCTGTTATAGAATTGCGTTATGGTCCGTGGTAACAGAATCCATAACGCAATTCTGCTTTTACAAGTAAACCAATCGCAAACGAATTTCAAAATATGAAATTTGCTAATCTCTAGATATGTTAAAGGGGTATTCCTATCTTAGACAATGGGGGCATATCGCTAGGATATGTCCCACCACTAGAACCTGCACCTATATCGAGAACGGAGCGGGGAGTGCTGTGGCTGGAGGACCCCAGATTTCCCGGGGTCCGTCCACCACCAAGAGCTAATCCCCGCCTCCCCCATAGAAGTGAATGGGAGCGTGTGCCGCACATGCGCCCCATGCTCCCATTCATTTCTATGGGCCAGACGGCAATAGCCGAGCCAGTGCTCGGCTATTTTCGGTGGCCCCATAGAAATGAATTGAGGGCGGCTGCGCGTACGCTGTGCGCTCTTCCTTCACTTTCTGGGCTCCGTTCTCGATATAGGTACGGGTCCCAGCGGTGGGACCCGCACCTATAAGACAATTGTCTGAGATGAGAAAACCCCTTTAAGAGGGTTCAGGTCCCCTATACTAGCGACCAGTGGGATTTCCAGCAGTTGGACCCCCACTGATCTTACATTTATCACCTATCTACTATGTTGAAACATCTGGAAAGGTTGATTGTAGCTGAACACCCCAAGTCATGAGGACAAATGTTTGGCAGCTTTCCTATCAATTTAATAGTCTGACAGATGCCATTTGTCTCTTTATATTGCAGGAGGTGGAAGAAGTTGTACCACTTGGACAGAGACGGGCCTGGTGCTGGTGCATGTGCTTTGGATTGGCCTTTATGCTGGCTGGCATCGTGTTAGGTGGAGCTTACCTTTACAGATATTTTGTTTCACAGGTAATTTTTTTTTCTCCTCAAAGAATATTACCCAAAGCTCTTGGATCTATTTCTACAGAGCAGTTATACCTAAAAAAGTGAACTCATTTGCCTCCAGTGTGTTTCAGGACTGAAGCTAAGGTTCATTTACACTGTGCCGATCTTCAGACTATTATCGGGAAGGAAGCATTCCTTCATGACAATTGCCTGTTCGTCAGTGGAGGTGAAGCGATATATTTACATGCAGAGATCTCCTCCAAAGTATGAGGACGAGCCATCGGTACTGCAATTGCTCTTCCTCATACAGCTGCATACTTTCTGGCTAGCAGAGTTCTGTTCAGACCGCACAATCTTCTGCCCATAAAAGATGATTGAGGTGTCTGCGGCACCTTTACACCGGAAGATTATTAGGCCCCAAGTGCGGTCTGCGCATGTGCAACCCTTTAAAGGGAGTCTGTCACCTCCATATGGCCATATACAGTGCTTACATGGCTCTGTAGCACACCTATACAGGATTGTAACAGTACCTTTGTTCTTTTCTTTAGACTTGCACAAGCAGGAAAAGTTTAATTCATATGCAAATGAGCACTCACAAGTGCCCAGGGGCGGCGTTCAGTGTGTAAGTGCCCAGGCTGCTCTGCCTTCTTTTCACTTTACTCCTCCCCAGTCTCTGCCTTTGTCCACCCTCCAAGTCTCTTGCCTCATCGATAGGTCCGGACTTGGAGGGCGGGCAAAGGAAGAGGCTGGGCAGGAGTAAAGTGAAAAGAAGGCAGAGCAGCCTGGGCACCTACACACTGAACACCGCCCCTGGGCACTTGCGAGTGCTCATTTGCTTATGAATTAAACTTCGTTTTTCCTGCTTGTGCAAGTCTAAAGAAAAGAACAAAGGTACCGTTACAATCCTGTATAGGTGTGCTACAGAGCCATGTAAGCACTGTATATGGCCATATAGAGGTGACAGACTCCCTTTAAAAATGCAAAAAAAAAAAATCATACTGAATCATCAGTTTTTCCGGATGACACCGGAGAGACGGATCCGTCATTTCAATGCATTTGTCAGACGGATCCGCATCCGGATCCGTCTGACACATGCCATCAGTTGGCACACGTTTTGTCATTTTGTGACGGAACTGCCTGCTGGAATCCTCTGCCGCAAGTGTGAAGGTACCCTGAAATAGGCCGTAAGGTTTTGTTTTTCTTTATGGCCAGGTTACTGTATGGATATAATAAAGGTCTGCAAGAAAGATTTTAAATAGATTTTTAGTAGAAACTTGTTCAATATCTTATTCTCTAAATAAATAAATAAATGTACCGGTAATCATTAAACCGGAATGCCTCTTTCATACGTGAAAATGAGCTCACAGATTCCCTTTAAATGTCTCACAATCTTGAACAGAAGTGCAGCATTTCTAAAGCCGCCCATGCAGATATGACAATCTGACGAGTGTGGGGACAATCTCCTGTCAGATGAAAGCAGGATCAGGCTTGTTGAGTCTTTGGAAAGTGCTTTTTCTCATTGAAAAAAGCATGCATATTCAGGTGGTTTTTTTTTATTTTTTTTGTTCTTTTCTTGTGGTCTGGGGGATGTATTACGTGTTCCAGGAATCCTTTATTTGAAAGGGCTCACCTTTTTTTATTAATTTTAGAGAAGTCTGTGATTGGTTATTTCCCGACATCATCTGCTTTGATGCTGGCATTAGGGACTCCTATATCCTTATTGAGTGCTGCTACAGGTTAGATAATGAGCTACATGAATGAGATGATGGACCAATATCCTGAACCTACATGCTTTCGAACGTGTCTACCAAGTATGGTGCTTATCACCCGGCTCAGCACAAAGGGTGCAACCTAAAACTGCATAGGGAAGCACAGATTGGTACTAGGTAACATCTAAGCAGTACCCAATCTAAGAGTGCTCATGAAGCTTCAAGATGTGCTTGCTAAGATTTGGTTCCACTGGGGGGCTGTAAAGGTCATTTTTCATGGGCAGATGAATTTACTGTATGAGCTCAGAACATCGGTATAGGAAGTCAGTCAGAGCTCATTCTTCTTTCATTTTGACTGGTTGCACAGAGAAATGTGCTGCCGACAAACTCCTCATCTTGACATCTGCGACCAGAAATCGGAAACTAGCATTCACTCGTGTGTTGGCTGATTACCGGGCATGTTTATACGGGGCAGTGATCGGGAGACATGAGGGTTGGACCTACATTTAAATTGAAATATTCTGAAGGACATGTTCAGTGAGAGTAGATATAGGTCAGGTTAAAAAAGAATGTACCCAAATACAAATAGGAGGGCGGGGGTTGATATTATTCTACAGTCTAAAGTAATGACCAATAATAAGGTCTACCACTTCCAATGAGAGCCCGAGGGGTGTCCGGTGGTAGCCTGGTATTTCACCAAGAGGGCTAGCTGGGCAGAAGAGTATAATTTAGTGACATCTGTGATGCCAAAGCCATCCTTAAAGGGGTTCTGCACTTTGTTTTAACTGATGATCTATCCTCTGGATAGATCATCAGCTTCTGATCGGCGGGGGTCCGACACCCGGGACCCCTGCCGATCAGCTGTTTGAGAAGGCAGCGGCGCTCCAGTAGCGCCGCGGCCTTCTCACTGTTTACCGCCGGCCCACTGACGTCAGGAATAGAATCAACTAGTGTGGGCGGGGCTAAGCTCCATTCAAGTGAACAAAGCTTAGCCCCGCCCATGCTAGTTGATACTAGTCGTGACGTCACTGGGCCGGCGGTAAACAGTGAGAAGGCCGTGGCGCTACTGGAGCGCCGCTGCCTTCTCAAACAGCTGATCGGCGGGTGTCCCGGGTGTCGGACCCCCGCCGATCAGAAGCTTATGATCTATCCAGAGGAGAGATCATCAGTTAAAACAAAGTACAGAACCCCTTTAAACTGGTGCCTACACAAAGTTGTCGTTTAGTGTAGTACTATTCCTTATTTGATTCTCATGTGTTGCACTGTTCACGTAAAATGTCCAGGAACTGGGATGAAAAGTGCTGTAATGTAAGATTAAAGATTTAGAAGGAAGTCCATTATGACTGCAGAGGTAGTTTCTGAAGAGGAGTAAGAACTTAAAGTAAATGATTGTGTAGATTGTGTATTCCTGACCAGAGGAATCGGAAAGCAGATTTAAGAAGATCAACCATTATAACTTGCTAGAGCAGGGATGGCCAAACTTTGGCTCTCCAGCTGTTGCAAAACTACAACTCCCAGCATGCCCAGACTGCCTTCAACTATCAGCCTACAGCATGGCATGGTGGGAGTTGTAGTTTTACAGCAGCTGGAGAGCCGCAGGTTGGCCATCCCTGTGCTAAAGTAAGGGCTCATGCACAATGCCGTAGCCGGTTTTGCAGTCCGCAAGACGGATATCGTCCGCGTGTGTTCCGCATTTTGCAGAATAGAACATCTTGCCATCTATAGAACTGTCCTATCCTTGTCTGTAAAACAGTATAGGACATGTTGTATTTTTAGCGTGTGCCGTGGAATCGGACACATGGATGCACACGGCGTACTGTCTGCGTCTTTTGAGACCCCATTGAAGTGAATAGGTGCACATCCAAGCCGCAAAAAATGATGATCGGATGCGGACAAAAACGGTCGTGTGCATGAGCCCGAAGACTGAAGGCTCAAAATGTAGCTTGGTTAAAGAGAGCTTGTCACCACAAAGTGCAGTGTAATGTGCAGGCAGCATGTCCTAGAGCAGCAGGAGCTGAGCAGATTCATATATAGTTTTGTGGGGAAAAGATTCAGTAAATATTGTAATTTATACATTTAAATCTTTCTTCATTCTATACTTAAGACCGCTCCTTGTACAGCTATGTATACACACTAGGGCTGCAGCTAACTATTTGAATAATCGATTAATCGGGGAAAAACGCCAAAATTACAAAACAAAGAGGTTTAGATGATTTTACTTGAAAAATTATGTTCAAAGGCCATATTAAAACAAATTGTGGATGACACTGTTATGGGGGGGATCTGTGGATGGCACTGTTGTGGGGAGGGGGATCTGTGGATGGCACTGTTGTGGGGAGGGGGATCTGTGGATGGCACTGTTGTGGGGAGGGGGATCTGTGGATGGCACTGTTGTGGGGAGGGGGATCTGTGGATGGCACTGTTGTGGGGAGGGGGATCTGTGGATGGCACTGTTGTGGGGAGGGGGATCTGTGGATGGCACTGTTGTGGGGAGGGGGATCTGTGGATGGCACTGTTGTGGGGAGGGGGATCTGTGGATGGCACTATATAGCATCTTATGCTATATGTGTCATCCACGGATCCCCCTCCCCATAACAGCGCCATACACGGATCCCCCTCCCCATAACAGCGCCATACACGGATCCCCCTCCCCATAACAGCGCCATACACGGATCCCCCTCCCCATAACAGCGCCATACACGGATCCCCCTCCCCATAACAGCCCCGGCCCCGCTGCTCACAGCAGACTATTCCGGCAGTAACTTTTACTCAGCGTCAGCGCATCTTTATTACCTTACAATGAAGCTCCAGTAACAGGCAGAGCGGGCGGCGGCGTAAAACGTCACTCACTCACTTTATGAATGAAGGAGGCTGAGCAGGCGCGTCACGTGAGTAAGTGACGTTACGCCGCCGTCCGCTCTGCCTGTTACTGGAGCTTCATTGTAAGGTAAAATAAAGATGCAGTGATTTAAAGTAAACCGCCCGCCCACATAGCAACGAATCGGCGATTATTCGATAACTGGATTCGAACGACAACGAATCCAGTTATCGAATATTATCGATAGTCGATTAATCGTTGCAGCCTTAATACACACTTACACACCTTCCCTGTGTACAACTGAGATCAGAGAGAGCAGAGTTTTTAAATGTATAAGGCTACATGCACACAACCGTATGTGTTTTGCGGTCCGCAAATTGTGGATCCGCCATCAAAAACGTATGGTATCCGTTTTTTTTGCAGATTCATTGTAACAATGCCTAAAACAGAACGGACATACTGATGCGGACATTGAAATTAATGGGTCCGCATCCTTTCCGCAAAAAAAAACGGAACGGACACTGAAACAAACAACGTTTGTGTAGTCTAAATTACAGGTTTTACTGAATCTATACCCACAAGACTATATATCAGTCTGCTCAGCTCCTCCTGCTCTATAACCTGCTGTCTGTAGATTACACTGCATTTTTTTAGTGACTGCATGAACAGCACCACACCTTTCCATAGGTTGTGTTATTGTGCTCCAGTGATTACAACTTGATTTGCAACACTACACACAACCGGTGGACAGGTGTGATGCTGTATTGGGGAAGAAAGCAGCTGTATTTCTCCTTCCCCCCCCCCCCCCCCTTTTTTTTTTTTTCTTAACCCCTTTACAGAGGACCTGTCACTGGGGATGAGCGAACTTGAGTTTCAAGTTCGGCGTACAAGGTTCGGGTAATCTAACAATTCTGTTATAGATTCCGCTACCACAGACCACAACCTATGGTCCGTGGTAGCGGAATCCATAACTGAATTCCTAGATAACCCGAACCCTGTACGCCGAAGTTGAAACTCCATTTGGTCATCGCTACTTGTAACCTCTCCTGACGTGTCTAAGTAACTACTTGCATCCCCTGTGTAATAATTCTGGAGCATCTATTCTTATGACTATAGTGTACTATTCCTTCTACAAGTTATGAATTCTAGCAATTTGCAGTGGGCGTTACCAGTTGGAGTTGTGTCCCTGCAGTCGGACACTATCCAGTCAGTGCTGCCAGTGTGCAGAGCAATACCTCCAACTGGAAACACGTCACTGGATGGACCTATTGCAGAATTATTCATAACTTTTATCGGGAATGACCCAACATAGAGCCATAAGAACAGATGCTCCAGAATTATTATTACATGAGAGGATGTAAGTAGTTACTAAAACAGACATGTCAGGAGCGGTGATAAATATTGAAGGGGTTTTAGTATTGATGATCTATCCTCAGGATAGGTTGTCAATATTAGATCAACAGGGTTTCGACACCCGACACTAGGACTGCAGTAAACGAATATTTTAGTAATCGAGTATTCTGTCGATTTTTATTTTTTTACAATTAATTGAGTACTCTAATAAGAAAAACCTTCTTAAAATAACGTATTCCTTTATAAAAACTATATTTTTATTTCTTACGGGGTTATAGCTAATAATTGCACACATAAGGCTTCTTTCACAGCAGCAATATACATTCTGTGAGAAGAACAGATGGCCAGAATGTACCGTATCGACTGTAATGGGGTCCGGCCTTGTTACAGCATTCAAAAAAAATAAAAAAGCTTTGGATAATACCCAGCATGTATGCCGGGACATGGCCAGATGGCCCTGGACCACATTATAGTCACTGAGAGCATATAGCTGGTTGTGTCCGGCTATACCCAATAATGTATACTCCAGCAGGCTGCTCTTCTGCCGGAATGTGTATATAAGGCTATGTTGTGGACTCCGTCCGGTGGAGGAACAGACTGCCGGAGTTCACTGGCTGCCATGCTGTCCCCCTTTCCTCAGTGCCTCCATGCCATCCACCATGTCCCCCCTCCCCCAGATCAACCCCTCCATGCCAAATCACAGGTGCCCCCATTCATCCCCCTTGCTGCTGCCGCTAGTGCTGGTAACTTTATACTTGCCTTTCCTGGCAGTGCGGCGTGCCCTGACACATGGAGTCTGCAGGAGACACATCTTCATCCCAGCATGCACTGGGACCTGACGTCACACACAGCGTCAGCCAGAGTGCTGACCATATGCGAACGCAAGGCCCTGCAGCGCGGTGCCGAGTCGGCAGGCCACAGAGCAGTGAGTGAGAAGCTGCATTTCACTCATGCTCTGTGGTGATGTGATGTAAAAGGATTTTTTTGCCTCGATTTAAATCGATGAATGGTTTCATCCCTACCCGGCACCTCAGCTGATCAGCTGCTTGCTGTCGACGTCACAGCGGTGAGCAGGTGTAATTACAAGCTGTACAATTCACTTCAATAGGACGGCTCGTTCCTATATGAATGTATACTACAGAGCCATCCCATAGAAGTGAATGGGACGGCTTCTTGTAATTACACCTGCTCAGCACTGCGCTTCAACTATGAAGGGAAGGCGGCCTTCCTTGTAACCAGCTGATCGACGGGGGTGCCAGGTCCTAAAGGGAGGCAACCCTAGACTGGCCTTCAAGCAGGTTAGGGAGAGAGAAGTGACCGTGAGAATTATGCCATCTTAAATGCAAATAATTAGAGCACTTTGTACTCCACTAATGTTGAGATTCAAATGGAGTTGTATGGAGGCGCAGGGTTCAGCTCATCACATAGAGAGTAGTCCGGAAGCCTCAGCAGTGGAGAGGAAGTGGTGAGTTACCGAAATATCAGCTGCCAAGAAAGAGTAGTGCCTTGCTGAAGAACAATCACTGAGGCGTTATTCTGGACTAACATGCCATTGTACCTGCCGATAACCCACCACCACCTCGCCATGAAAATAATCTGCTTCTGATAGCTTGTACAGCTATATACATAATGGAGAGAATGCAAAGAAAAATCCTAGTCTAAACCTTCAACAGCTGTTGGCCAAACTCTCTCTCCAACTGCCTGATATCAGCCCTTTACTTATGTAACTGCTTTCCTGTAATCCAGGTCCCCACCATCTGCTGGTATTAAGGCCAGTAATCTTAGGATCCTGATTTTAAGAGTAAGTGACACAGGCAGGTGTTTAGAAACCCAGTTATTCCCAAGAGTCTTGTTTGCATAATACCCAGACCTTGAACACGACTAAGAAGTGAGAGAGAGAGAGAGAGTGGGTGAAAGGAATTATTCATTTCTTTGACATGGTGTACATACCTTATACAGAGAGCACTTAGTGGTGGTTGGACAAAGATTTTAGTCACACTTCGTGATACTAGACAGTATGTAGCGGTGCGTTACCCAGCCAGGTGTCTGTCCTAACAGCTTCTACGCAAATGTCTCTCTGGTTACAAACCAATCCTGTGTGTAACCTGAGAATTGTGCTGTGTGCTACCCAGCTCTCCGCCCCGGTGCTTTCTACCCTGCAGGAGAGGGTTAGATGGACGGTGTAAGATCAGACTACACACGCATTGTGTTTGTAGTCTGTAACCACGGAGACACTTAATTGAAAAAGACCCTAGTGAGCTCCATATGTGGTGGTGTATGTTCTGTAATTGTTCGGTCGGAAGCTGCTGGTGAACATTTTCTTCATGTTCGATGTTACCTGCATCTAGAATGATTGTCCATAACATGAAGGGACCCATAGGTGTGCATGGGATGATGGGACACAACAAAAGGTATGTGTAATGTTTGCAAGGGTGCTTCCTTTATACTAACTTATTTTACTTGTATCAATGAATTAAGATCCAACTCTTTGCACGGTGAAACGGGGACATTTTGGAAAAAATGTCTTTGTTGCTCATAGAATTGTGGCACAACTTTTAATTTTTCAGAAGCCTTGTAAGACATGCAAGCTGCACTGTGATTGGATTTTTACATCAGTAGTCCTAAATCTCCTGATTTGAGTCTTATTTATTAGAGTGCAGGGCTGGGCAGCTAATCAAGTTAAATAGATGCTATTTCTATGAAGTTTTGTTCAGAATCTAGAAATCTATATCCGCCCCAGCACAGTGACCTGTCGTCATAGTGGATTCATAGGAGATGGTACTGCTGGAACACAAGGCCTCGTCAAGGAGTGAGAGTGCCGGGAGCACGGAAACAGCCAGCTCGTTTCCGATAATCTGCCAGTCTGAAGGCGCAACAGATCACACGATGAAAGAGCGAAGCATTACCGTAATTTATCTGGTGAAATTATCTGAGGTGCGGACCCCTCAATCTTCATATCTGGGCAGCAGATCATGGTTTCTAAACGGTACTCTGCTGCCCAGGAACATTGCAGCTGTATGAGGACCAGCGCTTGCTCTTCCTTATAATAATCATCTTTTATATAGCGCCAACATATTCTGCAGTGCTTTATAATTCAGGGGTTCATGTGCAGTCATAAATAACATGGCAATAGACATGTCAATAATTACAACAAGAGGAATGTGGGCCCTGCTCGCAAGAGCTTACAATCTGCTGTGGAGGAGACTGCTTCATGTAAATGCACCTCTTCACCTCCACTTATGATCCGCCAGTTGTCAGGAAGGAAGGTTTGCTCATCTGCACAGTGTAAATGTGCCCATACTCATGATGTCACAATGAGGCGGTGAATTCTGCAAGCTCTCCACACTCTTCTATCCTTTAGACTGTCCAGCATTTCACCTTAAAATAGTCGTTAAGAAAACAACAAAAACCTTTTTGAGGCCACATCATCCAGCTGTAGTACAATGTTCTGCTCTAACAATTAGCTTTTACACTTTGTGTCCTGGACTAGCTCGAAATATAGGGGGTCGTTTATTAAACGGTATTGGTGGCGCAGATTGCGGCTCAAAGTTCCTTTGCGCCGCAATCTGTGACTTTTTTCCACTGACGCCAGGGCTGAAAAAGTGGGCGGGGAAGGGGAGGGGCCAGCAGGCCCATCTCATTTACCATTTTCTACACCTGTTTTAGGCTTAGAAAATGGTCTAAATGTAAGACAGCAAGGAAGCAGCAGTGGATCTGCCGATGTTATGTAGAGGCCGGCGCCTCTACATAAGTTCGGCGCATCTAGCGCAGGGCCTTAAGACCGGAGTCTAAAACACCAGTCTTAATAAATGTGTCCCATAGAGTGCTATAACTATTGGTGGTCCATGGGCTGTTTACTGACTAGTAGCCGAATCGACTTTTAATGATGGTCATAGCAAGTTATCCCTTATACAGTGGGTAGGTGGTGGTAACTGCTAGATTGGTGGGACTATTACTGATACCCCTTTATAGTTTATTACACAACAGAAAGAAAATATTGCACTAAAGATAAGGAGAAAATGATGTGCTGCTTTCTGGGAAAGTGTTCCATTGTGTGTACTTCCTAGAAGCGGTCATTGTTCTAGCAGGCTATTATTCCTGTAAAGCTCTAGCGCTTTTACCTGATTAATTCCCCATTTGCTTATTGTCTGCAGCTGTTTCCTACACACATTTCCCTGGTGCTCAGGCAAAGAATAACAGGATACTGTGGAGCAGTAATGAAGCCGGGTGTTTTATCTTTTTCTTTTTATTGGTTTTGTATGTAGCTTAACACCATTTAAATTTGGGGAGAAAGTTGATCACATGCAAAGGTTGACCGACCAATCTTGGCAAGATTGACCAACTATCTAAGGCTACTTTCACACTGGCATTTCTGGGTCCGCCTGGGAGATCCGTTTCAAGGCTCTCGCAAGCGGCCCCAAATGGATAAGTGTAGCCCCAATGCATTCTGAATGGATGCGGATCCGTTCAGAATGCATCAGTTTGGCTCCGTTCCGCCTCCATTCCGCTCTGGAGGCGGACACCAAAATGCTGCTTGCAGCGTTTTGGTGTCCGCTTGGCAGTGCGGAGCCAAACTGATCCGTCCTGACTTACAATGTAAGTCAATGGGGACGGATCCGTTTACATTGACACAAATATGGTGCAATTGTAAACGGATCCGTTCCCCATTGACTTTCAATGTAAAGTCAGGACGGATCCGTTTGACTTACACTTAGACTTAGATTTTTTTTGACGAAGTTATGCAGACGGATCCTTTCTGAACGGATACCAGCATTTGCATTTATAGGTGCGGATCAGTCTGTGCAGATACCAGACGGATCCGCACCTAACGCAGGTGTGAAAGTAGGCTAATGAGTTTATATCCATGGGACTAAACAACATCTGGGTCTTACCAGAAGAGAGTGATATTGTCCAGTCGGTGCAGACAGTTGGCACCCAGTTCATAAATATTCAGGGGGAATAACAGAGGAATAATACAATGCAGAGCGAAGAAGAAATATGTTCCAGAACTGCAGTTTCTTAGGAAATGCAGCATTTACTGAAAGAGATGTGCCCGACCTGACCAGTCCCCTTTAAAGCAGTTTATGGGAATTACAGAAAGCCTTTTTAATGACTACAGTGTAATGGCACATGTATGAGGGACTATCACAGATAACACTAACAAGGTTTTCCTCTACCCAGCAATCACAATAGGACACAGCATACCTCCCATTCAGGTTTCCCTCAGCAGTCATAGCAAGCCCTTCTCTAGGACACTCTCCGTTAAGACATAGTTACATAGATATTAGTGTTGAAAAAAGACATTAACATCAAGCAGAACCAAGGGAATGGACGGGACAACCCCTCCTTGTACCAGTGGCGCAGTTGTCTTCTGTCTTCACCTGGAAGAGTGTCCTGTAACAGGGTCTGGATGTAGAGACAGCCCAGGTCCTGTACATGACCACTGTGCACAGAGAACAAGACCACCAGAGCCAGTATTTTTATATGACCTGATGACGTGTCCGGTGTTCACACTCATTGTGTTGCTGCTTTTATAAAGCTGTAGGGGCACGTTTATTAAGACCGGCGTTTTAGACGTCGGTCTTAATAAAGCCCCACAGCTGGCGTTGGATCCGCCGAAGTTATGAAGAGGTGCTGGTCTCTCCATAACTTTGGTGCATCCAGTGCCAGTTCTAAATGTAAGACCGCTTCTGAGCTGTCTTAGGCTACTTTCACACTGGCGTTTTGGCTTTCCGTTAGTGAAATTCGTTCAGGGCTCTCCCAAGCGGTCCAAAACGGTTCAGTTTTGCCCTAATGCATTCTGAATGGAAAAGGATCCACTCAAAATGCATCAGTTTGCCTCCATTCCGCTTTGGAGGCGGACAACAAAACGCTGCTTGCAGCGTATATGGGGCCGTCTGACGAAACTGAGCCAAACGCATCCGTTCTGACACAATGTCAGTCAATGGGGACGTATCAGTTTTCTTTGACACAATAGAAAACTGATCCTTCCTCCATTGACTTTCAATGGTGTTCAAGACTGATCAGTCTTGGCTATGGTAAAGATAATACAAACGGATCCGTTCTGAACGGATGCAGACGTTTGTATTATCTGAACGGATTAATCTGTGCAGAACCATGACTGATCCGCACCAAACACGAGTGTGAAAGTAGCCTTACATGTAGACCATTTTCTACGCCTAGGCGTAGAAAATGATGAATGAGACTGGTCTGCCGGCCCGTCCCCACCCATGCCACGCCCACAATTTTAGACCTGGCGTGAGTGAGGAAAAGTCGCAGATAGAACAGTTAGTTGCACCATCTGCTCCTGAAATGCACCTAATTTTGGCGTATTTTAGATTAGTAAATGACCCCCCATAATGCTTACTTTTTAAATGTGTTTTTATCACATGGATGGTTACAATGTTCCAGATCTGTATACCTGGTAATATCTTATTTTCTTCCATTTTCTCTTGTAGCGTGGTGTATACTTTTGTGGAATAAGGTACACCGAGGATGACGTGTCACTCACTGAGCCTTATGCAGAATCCCATGTCCGCTACCACTCATTTAAGGAGAGAATTCAGATCCTGGAAGAAGAAGAAGTTGAATTGATCAATGTACCCGTCCCTGAATTTGCTGACAGTGATCCTGCTGACATTGTTCATGACTTTCACAGGGTAAGGTATATTGGATAATCTCTCAGAGGTTTGATGCTTGTAATATTGATGGAGTTGCATATAATTTGGTGATGCTTTAGAACAGAGGTGGGCAAACTTTTTGACTCGTGGGCCACAATGGGTTCATATATTGGACCCAGGGGCCAGACAAAGAGTAGATGGATGGGGCGTTTGTGTGAATTGATATAAATTAAATTTCGTAACATTAAAGGTTTAGTTTAATTCAAGGTAGAAAAGCATAAAAAGATTTATTGTACAAAACTTTTATGCAATGTATTTCTTTCATAACATAGTACCTTTAATTTTAGTGGGAACAGTGTTGTTGGTATCCTTTTTTTGCTAAGGCATCAAAGTTTGGAGTTAGGCCTCTTTCACACTGGCGTTGCAGGTGACGTGCGGGAAGAGATGCGGGTGCATTGTGGGAAAATGCACAGCTAAGCGTTTTAATGCGTTTTGCACGCGCGTGAGAAAAATATGCATGTTTGGTACCCAGACCCGTACCCGGACTTCTTCACAGAAGTTCGGGTTTGGGATCGGTGTGGTGTAAATTTTATTATTTTCCCTTATAACATGGTTATAAGGGAAAATAAT
The DNA here is from genome assembly GCF_905171765.1 of Bufo bufo. Lineage (NCBI taxonomy): Eukaryota > Metazoa > Chordata > Amphibia > Anura > Bufonidae > Bufo > Bufo bufo. The sequence goes on from NC_053391.1 coordinate 553,550,855, forward strand.
AGCATTCTTAATACAGAATGCTAAGTAAATTAGGGATGGAGGGGTTAAAAATTTAACTCACCTCATCCACTTGTTCGTGCAGCTCGTCTCGTCTTTATTCTTCTTCTTCTTTGAGGACCTGGGAGAATAAAGACCTTTGGCGATGTCACTGCGCTCATCACATGGTCCATCACCATGGTGATGGACCATGTGATGAGCGCAGTGACGTCACCAAAGGTCTTTATTCTCCCAGGTCCTCAAAGAAGAAGAATAAAGACGAGACAGGCTGCGCGAACAAGCGGATGAGGTGAGTAAAAAATTGTTGTTTTTTTTTAACTCCTCAATCTATGTTATAAGGGAAAATAATAATGATTGGGTCCCCATCCCGATCGTCACCTAGCAACCATGCGTGAAAATCGCACCGCATCCGCACTTGCTTGCAGATGCTTGCGATTTTCACGCAGCCCCATTCATTTCTAAGGGGCCTGCGTTGCGTGAAAAACATGTACACAGCCCCATAGAAATGAACGGGTCCGGATGCCGTGCGGGTGCAATGCGTTCACCTCACACATTGCAGCCGCACGGAAAACTCGCCCATGTGAAGGGGGCCTTAGCTTTGTTGTTGCAATTTGCAGAATAGATACTGTGCCAGTATATAGGGCCCCTATAGTGCTTCCCCTCTTCTCCATAATGCCCCCGTATATAGGGCCCCCATAGTGCTTCCCCTCTTCTCCATAGTGCTTCCCCTCTTCTCCATAGTACCAATGCATATTGTGCCAGTATATGGGGCCCCCACCCCCCTTCTTGCCACAGTATACTGTAAATAATAAAAACAAACACATATACTTACCTTATGCTGCTGTCAGTGATGTGATGCAGGCCTCTTCCGGCCTGTGTCTCGCTCAGGCGGCGCCATCGACATCATCGCGCCGCCTGCACCGGCTTCTGATAGGCTACAGGCCTAGTTCCATCAGAGGAACGGGTAAGGGAGACGCCTCTCCCCTGCTCCTCCGCACCATTCATCTTTATCGCTGTCCTGAGGACGGCAATACAGATGAATATGGAGATGAGCGCTTCCACAATGGAAGCGCTCATCTCCTCTCCTGCTGCCTCCGGACAGAAAGGGCCGGATTAAAAGGTCCGCCGGACCGTAGTTTGCCCATCACTGCTTTTAGAACAATTGCAAAAGTGATTAAAACCCTGCAGGGGCCGCAAAACGCAGGTGTGAACAGAGCTTTTGTTTCTGTTTATTTCCACTGCTATTATGTGTTTGCTGTTAATAGAATTGAAGATTTTCCTATTTTATCTAAATGAAGCTCAATTACTGTAAAAATTAAACGTACAACTACAATAATCATTGCATAGCTGTGCCTCACCATTTTTAAGATATGTGTTTGCTGTCAATGAATGAGAACATTCTTTTTTACATTCCCAAGCTACAAATCCCGTACATAGCTAGTCCGACTCTTATTTTGGATGTGCATACAACTCTATCCAGTGTAAATGCATCAACAGATGCACAAATCTCATTTGCTACAATCACAGACCATATAACTTGTGTAAGTAAGTAACTGAAATACAAAGTACAATAGAAATCTGTGTATCCTTTAATGCGTATGGTTATTGAGCTTTAATTACGTAAAACATGAAACCCTCTTTCACACAGTAATTGTTCAGCTCTTTGCATCCGTGTTAGGGGCTGTTCGTTTTTGATGTACGTCAAGCAGATACATTTAGACATACAGTAAAAAAAAAAGTACAGAAACATACGCAATTTTGTTTTTTGTTTTTTTTTATCCTTTTTTTTAGCCTTATACGTTTTTGTGATACCTTACTTTTTTTAAAATAAAGATTAAGGGTGCATTCACACGACCGTATAAATGGATCTGCATCCGTTCCGAAAATTTGCTGAACGGGTGCGGACCCATTCATTTCAATGGGGCCGCAAAAGATACAGACAGCACACCGTGTGCTGTCCGCATCCATTGTTCCGTGGCCCCACAAAAAAGATAGAGCATGTCCTATTCTTGTCCGCAACCGCGGACAAGCTTAAGCATTCTTCATATAGCGCTGGCCATGTGCGGTCCACAAGTTGCTGAACGCACACAGCTGGTATCAGTGTTTTGTGGATCTCAAATTTGCGGACCGCAAAACACTTACGGTCGTGTGAATGCACCCTTAAAGTCTATCGAAGGAAATAGGATAAAAACGGATACGTTTAACAGATGATAAACATATTCTCTTATGTGTCCATCTGTCTCCCATTCACTGCAATGTAAAAAAAATATATATATATATATATATATAGAAAAAGAAAAAAAGAAATCCGCAGCACATCCAATTGATCAAGAAGTAAAAAGAAGCTTTATTCACCAAGCATGCGACGTTTCAATCCTCTCAAAGGGATTTTTCTCAAGCAGTGACTGCTTGAGAAAAATCCCATTGAGAGGATTGAAACGTCGCATGCTTGGTGAATAAAGCTTCTTTTTACTTCTTGATCAATTGGATGTGCTGCGGATTTCTTTTTTTCTATATTATTTGGAGGTGGATCGCCTACTCAGCCGCTGGCACTCCGTTTGTACTATTTTGACAGTGGTGCTGCCCACATTTTCTCTATTCCCTATATATATATATATATATATATATATATATATATATATATATATATATACACACATACACACACACACTTCTATACATCTTTATACATCTTTTTGCAGGACAGAAAAGCGTGGTATGCTACATTATTCTGTCTTGCAAAAAAAAAAATTATAAAGGATGATGGTTTTCTGCATTGGTAACTTGCAGAATGCATGACCCTAATTTTACAGACAGGAGCTCTGCAATTCTTTGACCTCGCCATTGGCATACGGCTATGTACTATTATGCTGTACAATGCAATTTACCTTATAAACATTGTAGTAATTGACTGGATTCAGCTGTTTTTCATGAATATCTGTTTCCATCATAACCTCTTGTTCTCATCAGAAACTCACTGCATACCTGGATCTCAGCCTGAACAAATGCTATGTTATTCCACTGAACACGTCGGTGGTTATGCCACCAAAGAACTTCCTGGAGCTTCTTATCAATATTAAGGTACTAATACATCCACATGGAAGGCGATTTCGGCTACTTGGCTCAGTATCTGTTTGTTGGCATCTGTTGACGCTTGCGTTATGGACGCTGTTTTTCCATGACCGATCTGGTTTGTAGTGGATTGACTGCCTTCTTTCCCTGCTGATTATAATGTCCTGCTATTCAAAGCACTACAGAAATTACAAGCCAGTGTACAAATGGCCTAACTCAAGCAGTACTAGCAGGAGAACGTGCATGGATCAGTTTGGCTATGGACATAACGTTTAGCTGCCTGTCCTAGAAATCACTACATTTTCTGCATAAGAAGCACTAATGCACTCTACTGAAGATTAATGAGCAGTATGCCTATTATGTTACTACTTAATATGGTTTTCCTGGATTTTTTAAATGATGATGGATAGGTCATCAATATCTGATCGGTGGGGTCTGACATTCGGGACCCCCACCAATCAACTGTTTTGAGAAGGCAGTGGTGCTCCTATGAGCGCCGCTGTCTTAGCACCGTACATTGTATAACTGCTGTCCTTGGTATCGCCAGCTGCTAGGCCAAGAGATTTATCATAAGGGGAATTTCCAATTTTACATGTGTCTGCGTTGTCAAATGTGTGATTCTTGATAGATTTTATGGCTACACTTCTGCTTGGAGATGTTACTCTTTCTACACCACTGCTTAAGGCTACTTTAACACTCGCGTTTGGTGCGGATCCGTCATGGATCTGCACAAACGCATCCGTTCAGATAATACGACCGTCTGCATCCGTTCAGAACGGATCAGTTTGTATTATCTTTAACATAGCCAAAACGGATCCGTTTTCTGTTGTGCCATATTGTGTCAGTGAAAACAGATCTGTCCCCATTGACTTACATTGTGTGTCAGGACGGAGCAGTGTTTTGGTGTCCGCTTCCAAAGCGGAACTGAGCCAATCTGAGCCAAACTGATGCATTCGGGGTGGATCCTTATCCATTCAGAATGCATTAAGGGCAAAACTGATCCGTTTTGGACCGCTTGTGAGATCCCTGAATGGATCTCGCAAACGGAAACCAAAACGCCAGTCTGAAAGTAGCCTTACTGGAATAGAATTGTGACAATTTTTGCAACTTTTTAAAAAGGGAGGCGTTTCATCAGAAAATGGCCTATTGTTTGAAGTTTTTATGTTAAACATATTTTAAAGACTCTTTGGTATTATTTTTAATTTTGCATGTCACTATATTTATTTAAAATAAATCCTAAAATCCTGCAGTTCTTCTTTGGCACGAAGCCTAATAGGTGCTACATACTTGTCTGTGGAGTTGACATTTCAGCAGTCATCTCATTCTTTTGCGGCCCCATTGAAATGAATTGGTCCGCACCCGTTCCGCAATATCGCTGTCTGAATGAGCCCTAATACCATACGGGGGTCTGTCTCTGTACAGTATTAATCCAAAGTTATGAAAGAAGTGACTTCGGATGTAACATCCGAAGTTCGCTTTGCTCATCTCTAATTACAATGACAGATATCCGCTATATATAGATAACACAAGATCCACCACTCACAGTAGTAACATAGTATGCATGCTGCTCATTAATCTTCAGCAAAGTGCACTAGTGCTTCTTATGCAGAAAATTTAGTGATTTCTATGACAGGCAGCTTATCTACTCCTCCCTGACCACCACACAGGTCACAAAGCTTTCATAGAAAACTCTACCATAGAAGTCAATATGCCAAATTTATCATTAAAATACGCCACTTTTGTGACGTGACAAAGTGCAAGTGCTGTTACTCCGCCGTCACCTTCACATTATCTTCTATGCCAGTTTTCTGGAGTAGGACACTGCAATCTACGCCAGCCATGGGCGCAGCATCCTCCAGACTATGATAAATAGTCTCCTCCTCTCTATTGTGTCAATGGGCCATGGCTGTTGCTGCAGAGTTTTATCAAAAATGGTGTAAAGAAAAGCTGGCTTAGTCTACTTTCACATTAGCGTTTTCAATTCTGCTATTGATATATCCGTCATAGGATCTCAATAGCGGAAGAAAACTCTGCAGTTTTGTCCCTATTCATTGTCAATGGGGACAAAACTGAATGAAACGGAATGCACCAAGATGCATTCCATTCTGTTTGGTTGTGTCCCCATTGCGGACAGAATAACGCTGCAAGCAGCATTTTTCTGTCCGATGTGGTGCGGAGCAAGACAGATCCATCCTGACACACAATGTAAGTCAATGGGGACGGATCCGTTTCCTCTGACACAATAGAAAACTGATTCGTCCCCCATTGACTTTCAATTGGGTTCATGACTGATCCGTCTTGGATATATAGAACATAATACAACCGGATCCGTTCATGACTGATGCATGCAGTTGTATTATTGTAACGGAATCATTTTTGCAAATCCATGGCGGATCCGCAAAAAACCCTAGTGTGAAAGCAGCCTTAGTTGTCCATAGCAACCTAGCAAGTCATCTGTTTTATCAGTAAATCTTGAATTAGAGATTTGATTTAATCTGCATTCCAGTATTCTTATGCATAGCTGCACCTTTGATTAAACAATGTAATTGTAGTGTTAAGAAAAATTTATCTGTTCCAACCAATGTCATTTTAGTACCATAGGCAAGAATCTCTAACAATAGTCTTTCAAAGGTTGAATTACTAACGGTTATTATGAGAGCATCTGGCAGATCTTCCAGAAGAGATGTCCATGAATGCAAAATATGAAAGATTTTTATGCAAACTGTTGTATTTTGGCTTAAAGACCATCTCTCAGCATATTTGTACCTATGAAACTGTCTGACCTGTTGCAATTGGCAGTTGAAGGCATTTGTGTTGGTCCCATGTTCATATGTGCCCGCATTGCTGAGAAAAATGATGTTTTATTATATATGCAAATGAGCCTCTAGGAGCAACAGGGACATTGGCATTACACCTAGAGGCTCTGCTCTCTCTGCAACTGCTGCACCCTCTGCACTTTGACAGGGCCAGGCATGATGATTTCATTGCTTGGCCCTATCAATCAAATGGAGAGGGCACGGCAGTTACAGAGAGAGCAGAGCCTTTAGGACTAAGGGCAACGTCCCTGTTGCATATATTAAAACATCATTTTTCTCAGCAATGCGGGCACATATGAAAATGGGGCCAACACAGATGTCTTCAGCTGCCAAGCGCACATGCAACAGGTGAACCAGTTACATAGGTCCAAATCTGCTGACAGATACCCTTTAAAAAGGCTCTGTCACCAGGATCAACTCTATACAACCAGGCATATAGCCTGGTAGGGTTGATGAAGCCAAGTAAAACCATACCTTTTCTTTGCAGGGTAGATGCCGATGTTCAGGAGAAATGAGCACTTCTAGTTTTATGCAGATGAGCTATTGGAGCACCAGGAGACGGGCTTATGCGGTTTGAGTAGAGAAGATGATTAGTGCGCACATGCTGGTGACGTCACTAAACTCGGTAAGTAGAGGTGACTGCAGATGAAGCAGAAGGCGCCTTCACTTCCGAGTTCAGTGACTTCAACGGCGCATGCGCACTAATCATCACTGCTTGGCATGCTAGAGAACCAGTGTGCAGGTGCTAGAGATCAGCGTTTGAATCACTGTCAATCTTGGGGGATGGGGCATTGTTTATAATAATGGAGGCATCAGTATGGAGCACCAGGAGCGTCGCTGAAGCGGTGCTTAAGCCGCATAAGCCCGCCTCCTGGTGCTCCAAAAATAAAAGTTTAATTTCTCCTGAATGCCAGCACCTACACTGCTAAGAAAGGAATTGTTTTACTCTGCTTCATCGTCCCTACCAGGATATACGCCTGGTTGTATAGGGTTGATCCTGGTGACAGATGCTCTTTAAATTGGCTTAATTTTCCCAAATTTTTTTTTTTTCCCTTTCTTTTTCTACAGGCTGGAACATATCTCCCTCAGTCTTATTTAATTCATGAGCAGATGGTAGTTACTGATCGCATTGAAAATGTGGACCAACTGGGTGTCTTTATCCGCCGCCTTTGTCAGGACAAGGAGACCTACAAACTCCAGCGTAGAAACGTTATTCATGGTACTGACCATATTGAAAATGATAATAGTGGAGGTCTGCAATTCTATATTGTACTTGTCTAATCGGCCTAGACACAGGTTAATTACACTACTCACAAAAAGATAGGGATATTTGGCTTTCGGGGGAAATTTAAAACGTTCACGCTACAGTGATATTATATCAAAGTAGGACATTTTAAGTAGAAGCATGCAATAGTGATTTCCTCATATCAAACAATTTAATGAAACAAAAACGAACACCAGAGGTGGGTATACCAAGCTGTAACAAGACCACATGATAAGTTATTGAGACATTGACAATAACTTGTCATGTGGTCTTACAGCTTGGCTAACGTCTCATGCTGTTCACAAGTTCACTTATTGTCTGCTGAGGCATAGAATCCCGCTCTTCTTGAAGTGCGGTCCGCAGGTCATTGAGGTTCAGGGGTACAGAGTTACAAGCCTCTACACGGCGACTCAGCTGATCCCATAGGTTTTCAATGGGGTTCAGGTCTGGAGAAAGTGCAGGCCACTCCATTTGAGGTACCCCAGTCTCCAGCAGCCGTTCCCTAATGATATGACCTTGATGAGCTGGCGCATTGTTGTCCATGAAGATGAAATTAGTCCTGTGTTCATGCAGAGGCACAATGACACGATTAATGATGTTATTTAAATAGTATGGGCTTGTCACTGTACCATTCACAAAGTGTAGGGCAGTTCTGTATTGACTAGACACACTGTAACACCACCACCATCAAAGTCTTGTCTGATGACAACAGTGGCTGATGCATAGCGCTCTTCTTTACGTCTCCAACATCGTTGGCGGCCATCATTTCTGCTCAGTGTGAATTGAATTTAATCAGTGAACAGCACTGAGGCCCACTGGTCCCTTGTAGAGTTGAGCGAACACCTGGATGTTCGGGTTCGAGAAGTTCGGCCAAACTTCCCGTAAATGTTCAGGTTCGGGATCCGAACCCAAACCCCATTGAAGTCAATGGGGACCCGAACTTTTGGGCACTAAAAAGGCTGTAAAACAGCCCAGGAAAGAGCTAGAGGGCTGCAAAAGGCAGCAACATATAGGTAAATCCCCTGCAAACAAATGTGGATAGGGAAATGAATTAAAATAAAAAAAATAAAAATGAACCAATATCAATTGGACAGTGGTCCCATAGCAGAGAATCTGGCTTCACGTCAGCAGAGAATCAGTCTCTTCATGCCATAGCAGAGAATCTGGCTTCATGTCAGCGCAGAATCAGTCTTCATGTCATAGCAGAGAATCAGGCTTCACGTCACCCACCACTGGAACAGGCCACTGTCACACATTTAGGCCCCGGCACCCAGACAGAGGAGAGAGGTCCCGTAACAGAGAATCTGGCCTTATGTCAGCGCAGAATCTGTCTTCATGTCATAGCAGAGAATCAGGCTTCACGTCACCCACCACTGGAACAGGCCACTGTCACACATTTAGGCCCCGGCACCCAGACAGAGGAGAGAGGTCCCGTAACAGAGAATCTGGCCTTATGTCAGCGCAGAATCTGTCTTCATGTCATAGCAGAGAATCAGGCTTCACGTCAGCCACCACTGGAACAGGCCACTGTCACACATTTAGGCCCAGGCAGAGGAGAGCGGTCCCGTAACAGAGAATCTGGCCTTATGTCAGCGCAGAATCTGTATTCATGTCATAGCAGAGAATCAAGCTTCACGTCACCCACCACTGGAACAGGCCACTGTCACACATTTAGGCCCTGGCACCCAGACAGAGGAGAGGTTCATTCAACTTTGGGTTGCCCCGCAATATAATGGTAAAATGAAATTAAAAATAGTATTGAATGAGGAAGTGCCCTGGAGTAGAATAATATATGGTTAAGGGGAGGTAGTTAATATCTAATCTGCACAAGGGATGGACAGGTCCTGTGGGATCCATGCCTGGTTCATTTTTATGAACGTCAGCTTGTCCACATTGGCTGTAGACAGGCGGCTGCGTTTGTCTGTAATGACGCCCCCTGCCGTGCTGAATACACGTTCAGACAAAACGCTGGCCGCCGGGCAGGCCAGCACCTCCAAGGCATAAAAGGCTAGCTCTGGCCACGTGGACAATTTGGAGACCCAGAAGTTGAATGGGGCCGAACCATCAGTCAGTACGTGGAGGGGTGTGCACAGGTACTGTTCCACCATGTTAGTGAAATGTTGCCTCCTGCTAACACGTTCCGTATCAGGTGGTGGTGCACTTAGCTGTGGCGTGTTGACAAAACTTTTCCACATCTCTGCCATGCTAACCCTGCCCTCAGAGGAGCTGCGTTGGCGACCTCTTGCTCCTCCTCTGCCTTCGCCTTGGGCTTCCACTGGTTCCCCTGTGACATTTGGGAATGCTCTCAGTAGCGCGTCTACCAACGTGCGCTTGTACTCGCGCATCTTCCTATCACGCTCCAGTGTAGGAAGTAAGGTGGGCACATTGTCTTTGTACCGGGGATCCAGCAGGGTGGCAACCCAGTAGTCCGCACACGTTAAAATGTGGGCAACTCTGCTGTCGTTGCGCAGGCACTGCAGCATGTAGTCGCTCATGTGTGTCAGGCTGCCCAGAGGTAAGGACAAGCTGTCCTCTGTGGGAGGCGTATCGTCATCGTCCTGTGTTTCCCCCCAGCCACGCACCAGTGATGGGCCCGAGCTGCTTTGGGTGCCACCCCGCTGTGAACATGCTTCATCCTCGTCCTCCAGTAGTGGGCCCTGTCTGGCCACATTTGTACCTGGCCTCTGGTGTTGCAAAAAACCTCCCTCTGAGTCACTTCGAAGAGACTGGCCTGAAAGTGCTAAAAATGACCCCTCTTCCTCCTGGGCCACCTCCTCTTCCATCATCGCCCTAAGTGTTTTCTCAAGGAGACATAGAAGTGGTATTGTAACGCTGATAACGGCGTCATCGCCACTGGCCATGTTGGTGGAGTACTCGAAACAGCGCAACAGGGCACACAGGTCTCGCATGGAGGCCCAGTCATTGGTGGTGAAGTGGGTCTGATCCGCAGTGCGTCTGACCCGTGCGTGCTGCAGCTGAAACTCCACTATGGCCTGCTGCTGCTCGCACAGTCTGTCCAGCATATGCAAGGTGGAGTTCCACCTGGTGGGCACGTCGCATATGAGGCGGTGAGCGGGAAGGCTGAAGTTACGCTGTAGCGCAGACAGGCGAGCAGCGTCAGGGTGTGAACGCCGGAAGCGCGAACAGACGGCCCGCACTTTATGCAGCAGCTCTGACATGTCGAGGTAGTTGCGAATGAACTTCTGCACCACCAAATTCAGCACATGCGCCAGGCAAGGGATGTGCGTCAAACCGGCTAGTCCCAGAGCTGCAACGAGATTTCGCCCATTATCGCACACCACCAGGCCGGGCTTGAGGCTCACCGGCAGCAACCACTCGTCGGTCTGTTGTTCTATACCCCGCCACAACTCCTGTGCGGTGTGGGGCCTGTCCCCCAAACATATGAGTTTCAGAATGGCCTGCTGACGTTTACCCCGTGCTGTGCTGAAGTTGGTGGTGAAGGTGTGTGGCTGACTGGATGAGCAGGTGGAAGAAGAGGAGGAGGAAGCTGAGTAGGAGGAGGAGGAGACAGGAGGCAAAGAATGTTGCCCTGCGATCCTTGGCGGCGGAAGGACGTGCGCCAAATAGCTCTCCGCCTGGGGCCCAGCCGCCACTACATTTACCCAGTGTGCAGTTAGGGAGATATAGCGTCCCTAGCCGTGCTTACTGGTCCACGTATCTGTGGTTAGGTGGACCTTGCCACAGATGGCGTTGCGCAGTGCACACTTGATTTTATCGGACACTTGTTTGTGCAGGGAAGGCACGGCTCTCTTGGAGAAGTAGTGGCGGCTGGGAGCAACATACTGTGGGACAGCAAGTGACATGAGCTGTTTGAAGCTGTGTGTGTCCACCAGCCTAAATGACAGCATTTCATAGGCCAGTAGTTTAGAAATGCTGGCATTCAGGGCCAGGGATCGAGGGTGGCTAGGTGAGAATTTACGCTTTCTCTCAAATGTTTGTGAGATGGAGAGCTAAACGCTGCCGTGTGACATGGTTGAGATGCTTGGTGACGCAGGTGGTGGTGTTGGTGGTACATCCCATGTTTGCTGGGCGGCAGGTGCCAACGTTCCTCCAGAGGCGGAGGAAGATGCCGAGGCGGCAGCAGCAGCAGAAGAGGCCGAGGCGGCAGCAGCAGAAGAGGTAGCAGGGGGAGCCTGAGTGACTTCCTTGTTTTTAAGGTGTTTACTCCACTGCAGTTCATGCTTTGCATGCAGGTGCCTGGTCATGCAGGTTGTGCTAAGGTTCAGAACGTTAATGCCTCGCTTCAGGCTCTGATGGCACAGCGTGCAAACCACTCTGGTCTTGTCGTCAGCACATTGTTTGAAGAAGTGCCATGCCAGGGAACTCCTTGAAGCTGCCTTTGGGGTGCTCGGTCCCAGATGGCGGCAGTCAGTAGCAGGCGGAGTCTCTTGGCGGCGGGTGTTCTGATTTTGCCCACTGCTCCCTCTTTTGCTACGCTGTTGGCTCGGTCTCACCACTGCCTCTTCCTCCGAACTGTGAAAGTCAGTGGCACGACCTTCATTCCATGTGGGGTCTAGGACCTCATCGTCCCCTGCATCGTCTTCCACCCAGTCTTGATCCCTGACCTCCTGTTCAGTCTGCACACTGCAGAAAGACGCAGCAGTTGGCACCTGTGTTTCGTCATCATCAGAGACGTGCTGAGGTGGTATTACCATGTCCTCATCATCAGGAAACATAAGTGGTTGTGCGTTAGTGCATTCTATCTCTTCCACCCCTGGGGAAGGGCTAGGTGGATGCCCTTGGGAAACCCTGGCAGCAGAGTCTTCAAACAGCATAAGAGACTGCTGCATAACTTGAGGCTCAGACAGTTTCCCTGATATGCATGGGGGTGATGTGACAGACTGATGGGCTTGGTTTTCATGCGCCATCTGTGCGCTTTCTGCAGAAGACTGGGTGGGAGATAATGTGAACGTGCTGGATCCACTGTCGGCCACCCAATTGACTAATGCCTGTACCTGCTCAGGCCTTACCATCCTTAGAACGGCATTGGGCCCCACCAAATATCGCTGTAAATTCTGCTGGCTACTGGGACCTGAGGTAGTTGGTTCACTAGGACGTGTGGCTGTGGCAGAACGGCCACGTCCTCTCCCAGCACCAGAGGGTCCACTAACACCACCACGACCATGTCCACGTCCGCGTCCCTTATTAGATGTTTTCCTCATTGTTCCCGTTCACCACAATTTTGAGAATGGCAAATTTGGGAATGCTTTTTCAACCCAGAACAAAAAGTCTGCTTTTACGGTCACTACAAATAACTTGACCAGCTAAAACTGTGCAGATTTGGTTGAATAGAGATGTGAGACCTGTTTTTTTTTTTTTGCGCTGTGTGACAGTTATAGGTTTAATCACAGAATCACACTTCTATCAGCACGCTAGCGTGTGTCTTAGGTTTTTCTGAATGACACTATCAATACCTTCAATGTAAGATTTTCTTTTTGGGATAGATTTCAAGTAGGCCTCAAATACCACAAACTAGTTATTTTGAGAATGGCAAATTTGGGAATGCTTTTTCAACCCAGAACAAAAAGTCTGCTTTTACGGTCACTACAAATAACTTGACCAGCTAAAACTGTGCAGATTTGGTTGAATAGAAATGTCAGGTCTATTTTTTAGGCGCTGGGTGACAGGCTCAACTTGCCCCTGATGTAATATATGGCCAAAAAATAACCACACTGTTGATAGTTAAATGCACTTGGGTGACACAGGCTCAGCCTGCAGCTGATGTAGGATATAGCACAAAATAACCACACTATCGATGGTTAAATACACTTGGTGATAGCTCGTGCTGGCGCACCACAAGTCACAAAATGGCCGCCGATCACCCCAGAAAAAAGTGATCTAAAAACGCTCTGGGCAGCCTCAAAAAAGTGAGCAAGTCAATAATAGCACTTCAATGATCCACAGCTGCAGATCGATCACAGAATGAAGTCTTTTGGAGGAGTTAATCTGCCTAATCTCGCCCTAACGTCGCAGCTGCAACCTCTCCCTATACTGATCATAGCAGAGTGACGTGCGGCGCTACGTGACTCCAGCTTAAATAGAGGCTGGGTCACATGGTGCACTGGCCAATCACAGCCATGCCAATAGTAGGCATGGCTGTGATGGCCTCTTGAGCCAAGTAGTATGACGCTTACAAAAAGCGCCAAGAAAGCGCCGAACACCGAACTCTAACCCGGACTTCTACGAAAATGTTCGGGTCCGTGTCACGGACACCCCAAAATTCGGTACGAACCCGAACTATACAGTTCGGGTTCGCTCATCCCTAGTCCCTTGTCCAGCATAGATGCTCCCTGGCTCATGCAAGACAATGACATCTGTGCCTGGTGGTGTGGTCAGGTACCCTTGCAGATTGTCTAGCATGCAGACCATGCTGATGTAAACGGTTTTCGAATGGTCTGACGTGACACTTGGGTGCCTCTCATCTCCCTTTAATGTACCTGCAGTTGTGTGGCATTAAGCATCCGGTTCCACAGGGCATTGTTCACAATGAAGCGGTCGTCAGTGTGGGATGTGGCCAAAGGACGTCCACTTCTATGCCTTTCTGTGACACTCTAAGCTCAGTGGCCGCTTCCTTCTTAGAACATCCTGCTTGAAGCCTCGCAATGGCGAAGTACTGTTGATCAATTGTTAGGTGTCATCTTGCTTTCATGAAGTCAAAATGTGAACCGCATGATGAGGAGGACTTTTTTAATACCAATTTTAATTGAAACAGGGAATTTATTGGGCGATTTCATGGATCAAACACCTGTTGTGTATTTTGCCAATAAGCTCCTTGTCAGAGAACAGCAAGTTGTGCAGAAAGTACTGAAACATTGAACAGTTGGACATGTGCATAAGGTCACATTAAGTTCACCTGTAAAGGTTAGAGCGCATTTTAGGCTCATCCTGAAATTTCACCCACAAGCCAAATATCCCTAACTTTTAGTGAGTAGTATATATAGTTATTACCATAAAGCACAGCTAAAGCAGCATGTAACTTAAAACCAAAGATTTTCCTAATTGGTAAGGTCGATGCTCTAGAGCAGGGATCATCAACCTTTCGCACTCCAGCTGCTGTAAAACTACAAATCCCAGCATTCACACTTACTCCATTTTTGTAGCTCTCACAGAAGTAAATGGAGCATTCTAGGAGTTGTCGTTTGAGAACAGCTGGAGTGCCTGAGGTTGCTGATCTCAATTCTAGGGTCATCATTCTTTCACCCTGGTTCATCAAATAATTGTTTCAAAGCTGCTTTACAAACTGTAGGAAATAATTTGATGCATCTTACTGGGCTTCCTGCTCTCTGCACATGTACTGATCCATTTAACCGCTTCACCCTGCTTTTGGACCGTAAAGTAGAGGGAATTATCTGAAATGGAGGTAATTATGTAAAGAGCACATGTAGGTGGCGGGCAGAACAGGAAGTTTGTAAGGTGAAGCTTCAAGCCAATAGCCGAGTGGTGTGAGAAGATATTATTTTGAGAGCTTTTTCTGTACAGATCAGACACATGCAGGAATTTTGTGATTGCCTATGGTCTTAACCTTTAAAGATACACAGCACCTTGGAAACTTGTATTTGAGGGATCAGACTAAATGATTTAAAGTGTAACTGTCATGTTTTCTTAACAAAATCAATTTTTAGCATATGTTACTTATGCAGCAGCATTATGCATAAACCAATTTTTAGTTTCTTCACATACCACTGTTTTCCTTGAGTTTTTCCCTTAGTTACGGCTGGTTAAACATTTACAATATGAGGACTTTTTAAAGATGGCTCCTCTGCCAGTTCTCGGAGGCCAAGACTGCTTTCCCTCACTTCACATACACACTTGCTGTAGCCAGCAGCTCCCTGTCAGCCAATCAGATTGGATTATTGAGACCCGCCTCCTCACTCTGAAGCCTAATGCAGGCATGCAGTGTGAAGGACCGCCCCTTCGTCTTCCTGTCTTCTTAGTGTACTTTCACACTTGCGTTGTGAAGATCCGGCAGGCAGGTCCGTCGCCGAAACTGCCTGCCGGATCCGGAAATCCATGTGCAAACGGATAGCATTTGTAGACGGATCTGGATGCGGATCAGTCTATCAAATGCATTGAAACACCGGATCAGTCTCTCCGGAAAAACGGATGCAGTATTTTTATATATTTTTTTGCATTTTTAAAGGTCTGAGCATGCACAGACCTGAAATCCGGCAAAACTGATCCGGAACACTTGGTGCCGGATCCGGCATTAATGCGTTTCAATGGATGCAGTGTTTTCTCCAGCCAAATACCATAAGAGTGACTGAACTGAAGCGTACTGAACGGATTGCTTTCCGTTCAGAATGCATTAGGATAAAACTGATCAGTTTTTTTCCGGTATTGAGCCGCTAGGACAGAACTGAATACCGGAAAAGAATAATGCTAGTGTGAAAGTACACTAAGTCAGAGACAAGCCATAGCAACTGTCTTTTAAGGGAGCAATGGAAAGGGACAGGGGACATTAATGACAGCTGTTATTAGGTAATTACAGATCTTTTGACAATCATTGA
The DNA here is from genome assembly GCF_905171765.1 of Bufo bufo. Taxonomy (NCBI): domain Eukaryota; kingdom Metazoa; phylum Chordata; class Amphibia; order Anura; family Bufonidae; genus Bufo; species Bufo bufo. The sequence continues at coordinate 553,566,532 of NC_053391.1, forward strand.
CAGACTAACTCAGGTATAATAAACTAGCAAATAAAAAAAAATGAGTTACAATTCAAAGGTATCTACCGGGAGTGCAGTATTGATGAACTATCTTATGGATAGGTCATCAATATTAGATTGGCGAGGGTCCAACTCCTGTTTGGAAAGACTGTAGCACTCATATGAGAGCTGTGGCCTCTCACAGCTTGCCAAACACAGCTCTGGCATCCTCAAACTGCGGCCCTCCAGCTGTTGTAAAACTCCCACAATGCCCTGCTGTAGGCGGATACCTGTAGGCTGTTCGGACATGCTGGGAGTTGTAGTTTTGCAACAGCTGGAGGGCCGCAGTTTGAGGATGCCTGACTTAGGCCATGTGACCGATTCTCATGATGTCGCTGGCTTACGAAGAGGCTGCAGCGATCTATGGAGCACCTTGGCCTCTTCAAACAGCTGATAGGGGTGAAGGTGCTGGGAGTTGGACACTCATCAATCAGATATCCTGAGGTTAGATCATCAGTAGTCCAGAAAACCCCTTTAAAAGGGTTTCCAAGAATAGAAATACAGTACATGGCTGCGTTCTTCCAATAAACAGCTCCATACGTCTCCGACGTATTAACCTTAGTGGATCTGATCTGCAATATCGGGCACAATCCGTAGGCAGGTGTGGAGCTGTTTATTGAAAAGAAAGCAGGCATGTTTTTGTAGTGCTGGACAACCCCTTTAACTGCTGTTGTATATTTGCCAAGCATTTCAGGAGCTGTGGCAAACTATACATTAAAAAAAAAAAAAAAAATACCCTCCGCAGCAGTAATCTGTTGTAGTTTCCCAATAGCTGGACAGCCACATGTTGCAGATCTCTGCTTTATGCTACATACGCTTCTGAAAGTGTAAAATGTTGTATTGGTAAAAAGCCCCTCCGTGGTGTTAACAAGTCTTTATTTTCTTACAGGGAAGCAAAAACGGGAGGCTGAAAAATGCACAAAGATCATTCACTTTGAGAACAGGTTTGCGGTGGAGACATCAATTTGCCACCTTTAAAAGGAGTCTTGTGAAGACCTAGTCAGCCATTTCTCAACAGTATAGCCCTGCCCTTTTGTTGTGTGTAGTCTTTATTTTAAGGAAGGGTTTTGTTCTTAGTGGCCAGACTTTTGCACATCAGATTCACTTTCATCTCGTCTGATCGGTTTTAAATCTCATTTATTTCTGGGTTCTTTCCATATTCCCTCTAAGTGTGGTATTTTATATTCAGATATATAGAATAAGTCATTCAATAAGACCATGTAGACCAACGTTCATTCCTGCTGATTTAGTGGATTACTTTAAGACTTTTAAATGGAAATGTCACAGCATTTATCCGCTGCACTCTTATGCTACTTTAAAAAGCTGCACATATCGTCAGCCTGTTTAATATTGCATGTTCATACACTTAAAATATCTGATTTTCTTCATAAGATATAAGTCAAATGTTTTCAGAAGAGCTCAGGACTCGATATAGAAAGTCTTGCTTCATATAATACGGCTAAGGAATGCGTTTTATTAAAACGATGGCACTAAAGCAGTTGCGGACTCCCAGCTGAAGAGTTTATCGAACTCCCTCTGTGTCGAGTCATAGGGCACCTACTTATGTTCTTTATGAGCATTTTGATTGTTTAGATTAAACTACAGTCAGTAACACTGAATGATTTGTATGTGGAGCTTTAAGAGCTTTTTTACATAGTAATGATATCGGCTATGCAGAAAATGTAAAGGGAGTCTGTCACCTCCCAGATCGGTTTCAAAGTAAGCAGTCCTCCATGTAGGGTAGGTGACCCTAAACACAACTATAACTTTCATTTGAAAATCCAGTCCTCTGATTCTGAGAAATGCTTCTTTTTATGCAAAAGGATTTCTAGGCACTGTGGGTGTGGGCAAGACTCTGTTTAGTGCACATTTGCTCTGCCAGACCTTCCCGGTAGCAATGATGCAGAGAAGTCGGGGTGCACCGAATGCAGCCGCCCCACTCGCGGTGCACTGAAAAACCAAATTTGCATAAAAAGAAGCATTGCTTGGGTTTAGGAGACTGGATCTTCACAAGAAAGGTATGGTAATGTTTTGGGGCACCTACCCTACATGGTGGCCTGCTTCCTTTTATACTGATTTTGGAGGTGACAGACGCCCCTTTAAAATGGCACCCAAAACAAGATAGTAACAAGGCACTTTAGAAGGGATTGCAGCCAGCGTAGTCTCTGTGAATTCTCTGTATACATAGGTTGGTTAGATCCCGTTCCCAATGCCAGGCTACTTGGCACTGACATCTTGTTTTTCCTGCTAAGCTGTGTATTTGTGAAAGAGTCAATATAAACTTTAAGCAAGCTGTCCATGATGCAGGGCAAATACTACAGAATCCAGCCCTGTCGTAGTTGTCTTTTTAAGCTTTTGGTGTGCAGAAGATGCACGTTAGATGGATTGTGGCGGCCATCCTGCTTATCATAAACCAGTGATATAGTTATTCAGCATATTTCACTTATAGTAAGAGAACTTGAAGTGCTTAGTTCAGATATATTCAAGATGGTGGTATGAAATCCATAAATCAGAAATGACTTGTATGTAAATATTCAGGACGCTGTCTGTGCAAATGGGCACAATAAGTACTTATAGAAGCCTCTTTGTACATACATATATTCATGCTTGCATTATGGAGTGTGTTAGGGGTTTGGCATTTACCAATATAAAAAAAAAAAAAAACTATGGAGGAGAGTTGTCATGCTGGTAAGTAACTTGTTTCTGTGAAGACATATATCTACAGCTGTGCATTTCCACCTACTAAACATTCAGTTTTTTGTGTCACTATTCTTTCTTCTTTTTTTTTTTTTTTTTTTTTTTTTAAGCTTTTCTTAAATCTGTTTTTAACTCTAGTTAATGGTTTGGTATGCCCACGTAATATAAAACCAGGAGTGTCAATAAAAGAGTTCGGTGGTAACGTGTTACAAATTTGTATATAATCGTACTTGTAAAAGAATAAAACTTACACCACCTGTTTAATTTTTGCCTGTGCGTTTTTATTTCTGTTTGCTTTGGCGAATGGGGCAATCTGAGCACTGTAGTATGTTAAGCTGCAATATCAGGGTGCCAGTACATGGTGTGGTCCGATCACAGGATCCGCATGCGTATTATAGCTAAATTCCAGAAAAACATAAATGCATTGGGAACACTACACATTCTATTCAAAATCCAAAACATGAAGAAAAATATAAAAAAAAATATTGTTCCTCTAATATAATTCAAGTCAAGAAAAGTGAATATTAGACTGTTTTAAAAAAAAAAAAAAGCAGTGTTTGTATTCTTCTTTACAAACTCAAACATTCACTATATAAACTGAAAAATGTTTGAAGATTTTGCTTTTCTTTGAATCACTTAACTAATATTTAGTTGTATAACCACTGTTTCTGAGAACTGCTGTACATCTGTGTTGCATGGAGTCAACCAACTTCTGGCACCTGTGAACAGGTATTCCAGGCCAGGATGATTGGACTACATTCCACAGTTCTTCTCTATTTCTTGGTTTTGCCTCAAACTGCATTTTTGATGTCGCCCCACAAGTTTTCTATTGGATTAAGATCCGGGGATTGGGCTGGCCACTCCATAACGTCAATCTTGTTGGTCTGGAACAAAGATGTTGCACGTTTACTGGTGTGTTTGGGGTCGCGGTCTTGTTGGAACACCCATTTCAAGGGCATTTCCTCTTCAGCATAAGGCAGCATGACCTCTTCAAGTATTCTGATGTATTTAAACTGATCCATGATCCCTGGTATGCGATAAATAGGCCCAACACCTTAGTATGAGAAACATCCCCATATCATGATGCTTGTGCCACCATGCTTCACTGTCTTCACAGTGCACTGTGGCTTCAATTCAGTGTTTGGGGGTCATCTGACAAACTGTCTCCGGCCACTAGACCCAAAAAGAACAATCTTACTTTCATCAGTCCACAAAATGTTGCACCATATATCTTTAGGCCAGTCAATGTGCTCTTTGACAAATTGTAACCTCTTCAGCACATGTGTTTTTTTTTTATTTTTTTTTTCAACAGTGGGGCTTTGCAGGGGCTTCTTGCAGATAGGTGTCTTCTTTTTTTTAAATCTGATACATTTTTATTATTTTGTAAAAATAAACAATATCATTTTACAAAATTCTTGTGTCCTATATTATGTTCAACACAGTGCAAAAATACTCATTGTACAAAACAGAATAGTCAATAAACAGGATCCTTAACGTAAAGATCCAACAACCAAACTCCCCCACCCACTGTAAGACCTTGTTGTGAGTAGATGAACATAAACATGTGTAAGACCTATTTGCTTTAGTAACAGACCATGACATCACCTATGCACTATAAAACTTCAGCACACTAGGATTAAAGAGGACCTTTCACTAGAATAAAACATCTAAACTAACTATACAGACATGTAGAGCGGCGCCCAGGGATCTCCCTGCACTTACTGTTATACCTGGGTGCCGCTCTGTTCGCCCGGTATAGGCTCCGGTATCTTCATAGTTAGGCTCCACCCAGGGGAACCTGACGGCATCTCATTCTCCCATGCTGTAGCGCTGGCCAATCGCAGCGCTCAGCTCATAGCCTGAGAGGCTTTTTTTTCTCTCAGGCTATGAGCGGAGCGCTGCAATTGGCCAGCACTACAGCATGGGAGAAGGAGACTCCGGCAGGTTCCCCTGGGTGGAGCCTAACTATGAAGATACCGGAGGCTATAACGGGAGAACGGAGCTGCGCCCAGGTATAACAGTAAGTGTAGGGGGATCCCTGGGCGCCGCTCTACACGTCTGTATAGTTAGTTTAGATGTTTTATTCTAGTGAAAGGTCCTCTTTAACCACCTCAGCCCCTATAGCTTAAACACCCTGAAAGACCACGCCACTTTTTACACTTCTGACCTACACTACTTTCACTGTTTATTGCTCGGTCATGCAACTTACCACTCAAATGAATTTTACCTCCTTTTCTTCTCACTAATAGAGCTTTCATTTGGTGGTATTTCATTGCTGCTGACATTTTTACTTTTTTTGTTATTAATCGAAATTTAACGATTTTTTTTGCAAAAAAATGACTTTTCACTTTCAGTTGTCAAATTTTGCAAAAAAAAACGTCATCCATATATAAATTTTGCTCTAAGTTTATTGTTATACATGTCTTTGATTAAAAAAAAAAATGTTTGGGTAAAAAAAAAAATGGTTTGGGTAAAAGTTATAGCGTTTACAAACTATGGTACAAAAATGTGAATTTCCGCTTTTTGAAGCAGCTCTGACTTTCTGAGCACCTGTCATGTTTCCTGAGGTTCTACAATGGCCAGACAGTAGAAACACCCCACAAATGACCCCATTTCGGAAAGTAGACACCCTAAGGTATTCGCTGATGGGCATAGTGAGTTCATAGAACTTTTTATTTTTTGTCACAAGTTAGCGGAAAATTATGATTTTTTTTTTTTTTTTTTCTTACAAAGTCTCATATTCCACTAACTTGTGACAAAAAATAAAAAGTTCTATGAACTCACTATGCCCATCAGCGAATACCTTTGGGTGTCTTCTTTCCAAAATGGGGTGACTTGTGGGGTAGTTATACAGCCCTGGCATTCTAGGGGCCCAAATGTGTGGTAAGGAGTTTGAAATCAAATTCTGTAAAAAATGACCGGTGAAATCTGAAAGGTGCTCTTTGGAATGTGGGCCCCTTTGCCCACCTAGGCTGCAAAAAAGTGTCACACATCTGGTATCCCCGTACTCAGGAGAAGTTGGGCAATGTGTTTTGGGGTGTCATTTTACATATACCCATGCTGGGTGAGATAAATATCTTGGTCAAATGCCAACTTTGTATAAAAAAATGGGAAAAGTTGTCTTTTGCCAAGATATTTCTCTCACCCAGCATGGGTATATGTAAAATGACACCCCAAAACACATTCCCCAACTTCTCCTGAATACGGAGATACCAGATGTGTGACACTTTTTTGCAGCCTAGGTGGGGCAAAGGGGCCCACATTCCAAAGAGCACCTTTTGGATTTCACCGGTCATTTTTTACAGAATTTGATTTCAAACTCCTTACCACACATTTAGGCCCCTAGAATGCCAGGGCAGTATAACTACCCCACAAGTGACCCCATTTTGGAAAGAAGACACCCCAAGATATTCGCTGATGGGCATAGTGAGTTCATGGAAGTTTTTATTTTTTGTCACAAGTTAGTGGAATATGAGACTTTGTAAGGGGGGAAAAAAAAAATCATCATTTTCCACTAACTTGTGACAAAAAATATAAAATTCTAGGAACTCGCCATGCTCCTCACGGAATACCTTGGGGTGTCTTCTTTCCAAAATGGGGTCACTTGTGGGGTAGTTATACTGCCCTGGCATTTTCCAGGGGCCCTAATGTGTGGTAAGTAGGTAAATGACCTGTGAAATACTAAAGGTGCTCTTTGGAATGTGGGCCCCTTTGCCCACCTAGGCTGCAAAAAAGTGTCACACATGTGGTATCGCCATATTCAGGAGAAGTTGGCCAATGTGTTTTGGGGTGTCTTTTTACATATACTCATGCTGGGTGAGAGAAATATCTCGGCAAAAGACAACTTTTCCCATTTTTTTTATACAAAGTTGGCATTTGACCAAGATATTTATCTCACCCAGCATGGGTATATGTAAAATGACACCCCAAAACACATTGCCCAACTTCTTCTGAGTACGGCGATACCAGATGTGTGACACTTTTTTGCAGCCTAGATGCGTAAAGGGGCCCACATTCCTTTTTATGAGGGCATTTTTAGACATTTGGATCCCAGACTTCTTCTCACGCTTTAGGGCCCCTAAAATGCCAGGGCAGTATAAATACCCCACATGTGACCCCATTTTGGAAAGAAGACACCCCAAGGTATTCAATGAGGGGCATGGCGAGTTCATAGAATTTTTTTTTTTTTGGCTCAAGTTAGCGGAAATTGATTTTTATTTATTTTTTTCTCACAAAGTCTCCCTTTCCGCTAACTTGGGACAAAAATTTCAATCTTTCATGGACTCAATATGCCCCTCACGGAATACCTGGGGGTGTCTTCTTTCCGAAATGGGGTCACTTGTGGGGTATTTATACTGCCCTGGCATTCTAGGGGCCCTAAAGCGTGAGAAGAAGTCTGGAATGTAAATGTCTAAAAAAATTTACGCATTTGGATTCAGTGAGGGGTATGGTGAGTTCATGTGAGATTTTATTTTTTGACACAAGTTAGTGGAATATGAGACTTTGTAAGAAAAAAAAAAATAATTTCTGCTAACTTGGGCCAAAAAAATGTCTGAATGGAGCCTTACAGAGGAGTGATCAATGACAGGGGGGTGATCACGGAGTCTATATGGGGTGATCACCCCCCTGTCATTGATCACCCCCCTATAAGGCTCCATTCAGATGTCCGTATGTGTTTTGCGGATCCGATCCGTGGATCCGTAAAAATCATACGTACATCTGAATGCAGCCTGACAGGGGGGTGATCAGGGAGTCTATATGGGGTGATCACCACAGTCATTGATCACGCCCCTGTAAGGCTCCATTCAGACGTCCGTATGCGTTTTGCGGATCCGATCCATCTATCAGTGGATCCGTAAAAATCATGCGGACATCTGAATGGAGCTTTACCCCCCTGTCATTGATCACCCCCCTGTAATCAATGACAGGGGGGTGATCAGGGAGTCTATATGGGGTGATCAGTGGTTGATAAGGGGTTAATAAGTGACGGGGGGGGGGGGTGTAGTGTAGTGGTGTTTGGTGCTACTTTACTGAGCTACCTGTGTCCTCTGGTGGTCGATCCAAACAAAGGGGACCACCAGAGGACCAGGTAGCAGGTATATTAGACGCTGTTATCAAAACAGCGTCTAATATACCTGTTAGGGGTTAAAAAAAATCACATCTCCAGCCTGCCAGCGAACGATCGCCGCTGGCAGGCTGGAGATCCACTCTCTTACCTTCCAATCCTGTGAACGCGCGCGCCTGTGTGCGCGCGCGTTCACAGGAAATCTCGCGTCTTGCGAGAGGACACGCCGGCGCGTCCACCCAGAAGAGCAGGGCCGCTGCAAAGACGCAATCCTGCGTACAGCGGTCCTGAGGAGGTTTAACAAACACAATCGGCCCCATCTCTCCCCTCCCGGGCTAGCCCGAGAAGATCCTCAGAATAGATAGCCAGATCTGTCAATCCAGGGGCCCCAAACAGTATCAAATTTTGACATGCTATTACGCTTCATGTATACTTCTCTTTCCAATCTTATGACTGTATTCATTCTGGTAATGAATTCCGATATGCTTGGGGGAAGCGCCTGTATGCTTTTAGCAGCTAGGGTTTTGCGTGCCTGATATAAGATTCTGTTGATTCCGATTGTAACATTTGGTGACAAGTTATCCGAATCTAACATACCAAGCAAGCAAAACCTAGGATCCAGTTTATAATTAGCGCTATAAATTTTGTTTAATAAATTGATTATATCTGTCCAATAGCCCTGTAGCGCACTGCAATTCTACAGCATATGGAGCAATCCGACCCCTTCTTCCTCACATTTCGGACACTTGGAGTCAGATCTATATCCCACCTTCCATAAGATTGGAGTTCTATATACCCTGTGTATCATATAGAGTTGAGACAGTCTAGCTTCTTCGCTAGGGGTTAGAGTAGGAATCTGTGCAAGGACTTCTTCCCATTGGCTGTCTGAGATGGGGCCCACATCCCTCTCCCACTTCAACTTAACTTTAAGCCGATATTTTTTCAGCTGCACCTATAGCAAAGTATTATAAGCATCTGAAATAGAACCAGGTCCTGTAAAAGGAGCGATCTGTTTTTTAAGTATGAGATGTGATACAAATTGTAGGGGGCGCACTTTATCCTGCGAACTAATAGCGTGCCTTAACTGAAGGTATTTATAGAAATGGGTAGACACTAGGCCATATTCAGTGCAAAGTTGTGCAAATTGTTTTAGGATACCTTATGAATATAGTTGACCTAAATTCCATAGTCCTTTATGTTCCCAATCAGAAAATCCCTGCAGTTTGGACAATTCTATTAAATGAGGGTTATTCCAAACAGGAGACAGGTCCAATAGTTCCCGAACACCTAGAATTTCCCTAACTTTCCCCCAGACCCTCCTCATTAATCCTACTACTGGGAGGGGTTTAAAAGAGTCAGGTAAATCTTTCTCCATAATCGAAATAGGCTGGCAGACCCCAGATGCCCACTTCACCAATTCTCCACATCTTCCCATCTCTCTCAGGGACCCCCAGTCCTTAAAGTGTTGCAACTGAGCTGCTAAGAAATATATAAAGGGGTTAGATAACGCCAGTCCTGTCTTCCCCCCCCCCCCCCCCCCCCCCCCTCCCCCCCCCCCTTTACCACGCTGTAATGTTTCATATTGGATTCTACTATTTTTATTTTTTCCATAACAAGGATCTAAATATTCTCTGTAACTTATAATAATAATGCATGGGAATCCATACTGGTGAGTTATGCAGTATGTAGAGCAATTGCGGCATCCATATCATCTTAAGAAGATTACCTCTACCTATCATTGACAATGGAAGCTTATGCCAGGTGACCGCATTCTGTTTAAATCTGTCCATTAGTGGTACTAGGTTATTCGCTACATAAGATCGGGCTGTACTGAAATAGTGACTCCCAAGATATAAAGGAGGAGACCACTTTCAGGTTAACATGATCTAAGCAAAGAGATTCCGGAAGAGGGGACAGCGGAAGAATGACTGACTTATTCTAATTGATTAATAAACCAGACTGTTTTCCCAAGTCTGAGATTAATGATATAATTGGGATCTATTGATGATGTCAGATCACCAACATATAATAACATATCGTCCGCATATAGCGAGACTCTGTCCCCCTCTCCAGACCTCGAATCAGTGGCATAGAACGCAAAATACAAGCCAGGGGCTCTATAGCAATGGCAAACAGGAGGGGTGACAAAGGGCATCCCTGCCTGGTGCCTCTCTCCAGTGTCATCATTGGGGATAGCTTACTATTTATTCGCAGCCTAGCTCTCTGTTGACTATAGAGCAATTTTACCCAATTAATGTATCCAGGGCCGAATCCTAGTTTTGCCATAACCGCCCATAAGTATTCCCATTCAACACTATCAAAGGCCTTTGCAGCGTCTAAGGAGACCACTGCAGGGCATCTCGCATCCCATTCTGTTCCCCTCATCTGAATATTGAGGAACAGACGCCTAAGATTTAATGACGTGGATTTTCCTGGCATAAACCCGCACTGATCTTCATCTATAATGTGGGAGATAACATTCAGGAGCCTATTAGCAAGTACCTTGGCCAACACTTTTATATCTACTGTTAAGAGTGAGATGGGTCTATATGAATCTACCATATTAGGATCCTTATCTGGTTTAGGGATCACCACCACCAATGCTTCTCTCAGGGAGCTAGGTAAAATACCTGTCCTATAAGATTCATTAAACACCTGTAGGAGATGCGGGAGCAAAACTTCTTTATGTTTTTTGTAGAATTCCCCAGGCAGACCATCTCCCCCAGGTGCTTTTCCGTTAGGAAGCGACTGCTCTGCCAATACCATCTCTTCCAATTGAATGTCCCCATCAAGTAATAACCTCTGATCATCAGACAGGCTGGGCATCTGGATATTATGCAGGTATTGCTCTCAGTCACTACAGTCAATCCCTAGTCTGGACTTAAAGACTTCTGCATAGTGCTCATGGAATATGTTCATTATGTGATAATCTCCCGATACCTGTATGCCCATTTTATTAGTGATTCCCAAATTCCCAATACACAAGATGGGCCCGATTGGGTCTTAATAATAGTAGCTAGTAGGTGGCCCATACATTCCCCTTCCATCAAATAATGTTGAGTCTTAAAAAATTGTTTGTCCCCAGCCCTACTAATCAAATGTTCCTTCAGTAGATCTTGCGCCTCCGTCCAGTGCGAAGAATTTTCTAGGGAGGGGTCAGAGATGTACTTAGCTTCCGTAGTCCGAACTCTATCCAGCAGTTCTGTCTTAAGTGCCCTGCTTTTAGTTTTATGAGAACTAATCCGTTTAATGTATGTCCCTCTAATATAAGCTTTCATTGTATCACAGATAATGGAGTGACTAATATGAGATAGCAAACAAGGGGAACGTTAAATAAAAACTAGCAAGTGGCATACATTCCCGGCTGTGCTAGCATATATCAGATCTCCCCCTTATAGTATAACACGCCTAACTGATGAAAAGGACATAGTGCAAACATTAATAAAGTTCGTCTCCGGTACTGGGCAAGTCATTGACTCAAGCACTCAGTCTGCCCCCCCCACACCATTATGTGCAGGCATCTAACCAACATGACCCCGCATTTATCAACTGTCCATATAGACAAAAGGTAGAAGGTGATAGCATAATAACTTGTGGCAATCGGCAGATTAAGTGCCCTCCCTTAAATCCTTTTCAGTGGAGTCCAACCACTGACATGCCGCATGCGGATCCTCAAATAAGTGTGTTTTATCTTTCGCCACGACTCGCAGTTTCGCAGGATATAGCATAAAATATGGAAGCTGTAATAGTCGCAGTCTGCGTTTAACATCAATAAAACGTGCACGCTTCTTTAGGACGTCAGATGAGAAATCAGGAAACAAAGAGAACCGGTTCCCATCAATAGACAAATCAGTGCAGTCTCTTGCTCCTCTCAAAATGGCATCCCAGTCACGAAAATGGAGGACTCTAAGCAATAATGGGCGCGGTGGTGCACCTGGTGGTGGGGGGGGCGAAACGGCACCCTGTGTGCTCGTTCCACAGCAAACAGAGGAGACTGCTTTTCCTTTCCTATTTTTTCTGTTAGCCACTTTCCACAAATGTAACCGCATCTATTTGTCACGGCTGAGGATGGGGGAAACCCTCAGCCGTGTGCCGAAGGATGATGGTCGCTGCTTGACCAGGACAAACAGGATTAGGGAGCAGGTCACCTCCTACAGCGTCCCTAACCTGACCCTAACTCCTACCTGCATGGGCCGACCTTGAAGGTAGGAGGACCCATGCGCAGGAACCTCAGAGCCCTAACTTACCCTCCGACCGGTCCCTGGGCTAGGAGTCAGAGTAAGATATCCTGTTCCTTCTGGATACGGAGGAACAGGAGTCTCACTGGCCAAGCTGCAAGCAAGGGGAAACAAATGCAACCTATGGCAGTGGCAGGTACTTGCCACAATCATAACAGAGACCTACCACAGACAACAAAGCCTAGAACCCATGTGGATGTACTGCCCACAGACAGCAGGACTCAGCACACAAACACACAACACACGGGAACCCAGGACCACAGGTGCAATAAAGAAACATAAAACCAAACACATCTTCCAGACACCAAAGGACATATATATTTGCTTATGACCAGAAGGTTGACCCCCACTGGCAGTTGGTAAGTAACCAGGAGGATGTCTACAGCCAGCATGGCTGAAACACCCTCCCTGGCTACTGCCTACAACTGAGGCTTTATAGGGCCAAGAGGCCACACCCAACAATCAGACACACCCCGTGACTCACACACACTGAAAGGGAGTTAACCCTTCCAAAACCACAGAAGGGAAAACATAACTTAAAGGTGAAGTGTCCAAACAATAAACACACTGTGGCTGTTGCCGCAGGCAACGACATGGGTGGCAAGCGTGTCCTGGGAGTCAGCCCGAAGGCCGGGACACTGCCACCACATGTACATCATACCACCAAACGTTGCCACGGACAGCCACAGTGCAGGGAAAATGTCAGTGCACACCAAACATAAACAAAGTGCACACAGACATACAAAAGTGCTTACAAACGCGCACACAACTCCGAGGGAACCGCACACATATCTGTTGTCCGCGGCAACCGCACCTGAGGCTAAAAACCTTATGCCTCAAGCTGCGGTTGACACTACAACCCAAAACCGCGGGCAACAGTATGCGGCTCCCAAGGAGTCACGGCCAAAACCGTGGCCGTGACACTATTCCTTCGGTACGTTCTGGCACACCAATCATGCACACATTATTTTGCCGCAGCCTGTTTTCCAGGTCGTCCGTTTTGGAGATAAGCATGGTAACATTGTGAATCACCCGCTGCATGTCCCTTTTAACTGGCGGTATTTGATCTTCCAAATCACTTAAGCGGCCCTCCATTTCACTCACACGCTCTTTGACATGCCTCATGTCTTGCCTTAGTAGCCCTATTTCCTCTTTCAGGCCACCCACATTGGGAGTAAGCGCAGTGATTGCATTATTGCATTGTAGCACTGCTGAAAAGACATCCTTGATAGTAGGCTCAAGCGCTGAGGCGGCCATCCTGCCATTAAGATCACTGACCTCAGAGTCCTCTGAAATGTTGTCATCTTGCGATGGAGGTACTGGAGGATTCCCTCTTAACAGCGGCAGCGTATGCGTTCAGGGCCGGCGCAGGATGAACAGATTCAGTGGTGTGAGCAAACTTTTCCAGTCGCGCTGCCACATCCAGCAGCTTCACTGACTGTCCGGCGCCATCTTGCCTTGCTGGGGTGGCTCTTTCATCGTCCTTTCCCTCCTTCTTTTTGGCCTTTTGACGGCGCATGGCGGAGCGGTACGGTAGCAGGACCCCTGGGGAAGCACTTCGTTGTATCGGTGAGCCGTTACATCCCCAGATGGACGGGGTGAAGAATGGATTACAGGATGTTAAGCCGGGAGCTCAGCTCTGCACGTCCACTCACATCCCCAGTCAGTCCACGCCCCCCCACATAGGTGTCTTCTAATTGTAACAGTACTCACAGGTAACTTTAGACCTTCTTTGAGCTTCCAGGAGATGATTGTTGGCTGAGTCCTTGCCATTTTGGCTATTCTTCTATTCATTTGAATGGTAGTTTTTCGCTTTCTTCCACGTCTTTCAGGTTTTGGTTGCTATTTCAAAGCATTTGCGATCATTTTAGCTGAGCAGCCTATCATTTTCTGTACTTCTTTATATGTTTTCCCCTCTCCAATAAACTTTTTTTTTTAAATATATCTTTGTGTTTCATATCTGATAAGACATTTATAAACCCGTATACATAATAAACATACATTGCGTGTAACAATGAGTAGAGAAATAATGAACAGTGTTGTAGGAAATAAGGTCCGTTCTTACAATGCAAAAGACAAAGATTAAGAGCCAAAGCATAGGGCAAGTATGACTTTGTAATAGACATATATTTTTGTCTGATGGAAAATGCATATATGAGTGGCGTTTTTTAAACATAATATTAAAAGCAAGGAGAAAGGGAAAAGGGGTTTTGTGTTTTCCATTTATAATCACAGTGAAGTTAGAACCCGGGTAACCAGCGAGACTACCAGGGAGGTAAGAGGATCATCGGGAATAAATTGAGTACCTCTTCCTCCATAGTTTCCACAGAGCCAGAAATCTATCGTGCGTTAAGGTTATCCAACTACTGAGTTCCTCCATCCTATAAATGTCTTGTATTTTTTCAACCCAATCACCTAAAGTGGGGGTGTATTCACTAAGCCAGTGCCTGAGTATTAATAGCTTAGCAGCCATTATGAGAATCGTCAGGAGGTGTGCTTTTTTAACTAGGCCGTCTTGTTTGGGCAAGTTAAGCAAAACTAGAGTGGGGGTTAGTGTTATAAAAGAAGAGCATATTTGATTGATGGTTTCATTAACTTTTCTCCAATATGGAGTAAAAGGTGGCCAATCCCACCAAATATGGAGTAGTGAACCTTGTGCTCCATGACATCTCCAACATTCTACAGGGACAGATGGGTTTATTTTGTGTATTATCTCAGGGTTGCGATCCCATCTGGTCACTATTTCGTATGAGTTCTCCTGAATTCTTATACATTTTGATATGCCATGCGAGTTTTGAAGGATTTGTTTGTTTTCTGAGTCTGAAAAGGATATACCCAAATCTTTCTCCCATTGTGAGAGGTAGTTAGGCTTTGTTGTAGCGTTTCCCTCCAAGAGTTTTCTTTATAGTAATGAAATGAGCCTTTTGCATTGTGATGTAGATTCTAACAGTGTTTCATACCACGTGAGGGCCAAAGGTATTTTCTTGGCCTTTAAAAATTGGGAGCATATGTTATAGAAATGTTTATAATGACTAATACACCATATTTTGGTACTATAAACCTAATTTATGGTTTTCAGGGAGGGTATTGCATTATTCGCTGATAAGTCTCTTATTAGTGCGTTGCCTAGTGTGGGCCAGATGCCTAAGTCATCTGTATAATTATGCTTTAATAGGTAGGGAAGCAATTTGGCAGGAGTGAGGGAGGAAGGGGTATCCATTAGTTGCAAAGGAGCAGCCATGTTCTGCCATGTATAAAGCATCCCTTTAAATAGAGGGTGAATTGCCAAACCCGGTTGAGGTTGGCTAGAAGTCTTCCAGAGATTAGACACATCAGAGGGAGAAAATAGCAGCACAGCTATATTCATTCCAAGCTTACCGATGTGTGGATTTAGCAATTCAGTGTGTAGATGTAGTTAAATTGCCCTGTAATAAGTTGTAATATCCGGAAGTCCAAAGCCGCCTAAACTTTTAGGCAAAATTAGGGTTTTGTAAGAAAGATGAGGCCGTGAGTTTTTCCTGACAAATGAAGTAAACCGTCTCTGAGCTGAAGCTGGGAAGTTAGGTGGTACATATATTGGGGCAGATTGCATAGTTTTGGGGCAATAAATGTTTTAAATAAGTTTTTAGGACCCATCCAGGACATATAAGGGATATCTAAGCTAGTTAGTTGTTGTTTAATCTCCTTTAGCAAAGGGGGATAATTTAATTGGAACAAGGATTATGATTTAGTTGCTATATTAATCCCGAAGTAAGACATATGGGAGGGGGGCCACTGAAAGGGGTATGTCTGTGATAGAAAAGTCTTAATGGTATGTGGTATTTTAATCACTAGAGCTGAACACTTTGGAAGATTGATTTTAAAATTTGACAGTGACCCGGTCCTGTCAAATAAGTCCAGCAGGGCTGGAAAAGCTGTAACCGGATCAGTAAGAAATAAAACCATGTCATCCGCAAAGGCAGCCATCGTATGGGTGTGGTTCTTGATAACTAGTCCTTGAATAAAGATGTCTTGTCTAATAGCTTGGATTAGGGTCTCGAGGCATAAAATGAATAAGGAGGGAGATGAGGGACACCCCTGCCTAGTGCCATTTTGGATATCAAAAGCAGGAGACAATATGCCATTTACTCTAACCTTAGCATAAGGGGAAGAATATAAAGACACGACAGCCGTTATGAATGGTGCTGGGAAGCCAAATTTTATTAATGTTAGGTCCATGAATCTCCAATCTACTGTCGAATGCCTTTTCGGCATCTGTACTGAGTAGCGTTAAGCCAGAACCCATACGGTTAGCATATTCTATCCTGTATAACCCTAAAAGTACTATCTCTTCCTTTCCTTCCCTTAACAAAACCTGTTTGTTCGGGGGAAATCATTTTATGAAGTAGTGGTGCTATACGTGAGGCTAATACTTTAGCCCAAAGTTTAGTATCAGCGTTTAAAAGTGAAATAGGCCTATAGCTTGTTGTTAACTCTGGATCCTTACTCTGTTTAGGTAAAACAACTAAATGAGCCTCCAATGATTGTTTGGCTGGAGGAGATCCATCCCACAGAGAGCTAAAATATTGTACAAGGTGCGGTCCCAATATAGGGAAGAATTTTTTATAATATGCGACAGGAAGCCCGTTTGGGCCAGGGCTTTTACCAGAAGGGGTGGAATACAATGCAGATTTTATTTCTCCCAATTGAATCGGGGACATAAGGACTTTAGCGTCTCCATTTCCTAAGGTAGGAAGGTTTAGAGACTTTAGAAACGTTTTAATTTGAGAGGATCTTTCTGACAGATCCGCCTGTGTTTCCTCCTTCCTCAGATTATAAAGAGTGTGGTAGTATGTGGAGAAAGCTGATGCAATATCAGTTGTCTGTTAGTAATCTGTTATTCGACGTTCTCATAGCTTTAATGTGAGTTTGCTCCATTCTTTTCTTTGAGGGCTGACATAATCTTATTTCCCTTCTCGCCATGTGCGTAGTTGTCACGACCATGGTTATGGTCGTGACTCCTTATCCGCATGCAGTTGCCTGCGGTTTTGGTTTGGTTGTCAACCACATGGTGAGGGCTGCTTGTATGTTGCCTCACGTGTGGTTGCCGCTGGCAACATGTTTTTTACTTGGCAGTATAGCAGCCTGAGCTGTTGCTAGGTAGCTTGCTGTCGGGTGCATGCGGGTACACCTGGCAACCTGTCTTTATAGGGTTGCCTTTTGTACGTGTGGTGTGGTACTTTCCCGGTGTTTTGTGCACAAGGTTATGTTTGTATGCACTGTGACACCTCCCTTCACTTGCGGTTGTCCGCGGCAACGTCTGGTGTTGTGTGCATGTGGTGGCAGTGTCTCGGCCTGCCGGCTGTTCCTCAGGACATGGTTGCCACGCCTGCCGTTGCCGGCGGTAACAGGTGAGTGTGTTTATGTGCTTTTCCCTTTAAGTGGCTTCACTACCCTGCCTGGTGTAGGAAGGGTTAACTCCCTTCTTTCTGTGTGAACACTGGGTGTGTCTGAGTGTGGGTGTGGCTACTTTGGACTATAAAGCCTTTCTGGAGACCAGATGCTGAGGGGTACTTCAGCCATGGTTGCTGGAGGCATCCTCCTGGTTATTTACCATCTGCCAGTGTGGGCCACCCTTGTGGTCATAAGTTTACACATGATGTTATGAAGGTGTGTGTTTGGTATGGTTCCGGAGTATGAGCCCTCCCACCATCAGGGTCGGCTCATACGGCTAGGAGACAGGGTCAGAATTAGGGATTGATAGGAGGTGACCTGCTCCCTGATTCCTGTCCTGGCCTTGCATCGACCATCCATCTTCTGGCATCGCACGGCTGAGGGTTTTCCCCATCCTCAGCCGTGACAGTAGTGTTTTTGTGTTTTATACGCATATAGGCTTTGGCTGCTCTAACATTCAGTAGGTCCCTGAGGGAATTGCATAGTTTGACTAATTCTTTGTGATCTCTCACCGCTAGGGATCTTTTTGTGTGCTTTCTCCAAAATGGCTATAAACTTGCCTCGTATTACAGCCTATTGCTATAAACTTGCCTCGTATTACAGCTTTATGAGCTTCCCATATAGATGAATGTTGTATTGAAGGGGATGAATTTTCTGTGAAGTATTTATGCAGTTTCTCAGAAAATGTTTGAACTGTGTCAGTAGATTCTAATGGGGTAGGATTAAGCTTCCATGTCCACGTCCTATTAGGCGAGTCTGGAAATTCCAGAGTAAGCATAATAGGAGCATGATCTGAAATTGTGATGCAGTGTATATCAGCTTTCACCACCTGGGGGAGACATCCACGGCTAGCCAAAAAATAATCCAATCTTTGGTAAGATCTATGGGCATTAGAATAAAAAGCATAGTCTCTGACATTAGCATTGAGAGTCCGCCATATATCACATAAGTGAAGGTCTTGTAATTGGCGATGGAACCCTCTCAGGGCCTTATAAGAGACTGCAGATTTTTGAGAAGAAGAGTCCACAATGGGTTTAGTGTCAGATTGAGATCTCCGCCCCAAATAATAGGACCTGTGGCAAAGAGAGACACAACATGCAATGTCTCCCTTAGCCATTTCACAGTACCTTCATTAGGGGCATATACGTTGCATATAGTGACTTCCTTATTGCCTATTTGACCTTTGAGCTTCAGGGAGTAATTGGTAAGTATGGTGAGCCACATCACCTCAGGTGCGACCGAGGAGAGTCGCATTAAGGTATCGGGACTGTATCCCTTGGTGGGTTTCTTGTGGTTTTCGCCGATTTCAGCTTCTTAGCCATATCCCAGGTACAGGTCGGTGGAAGTTGTGGAAGGGTATGGTCTTCATATAATGGCATCCAAGAGGGGATCTCTATTGGTGATATTTGGAGAGAGTCCCAAGCAGATGGAAGGTCTTCAGGTGACCTGATCCTTATTCTTTTATTGCCCTGAACAATAAGAATTCCAAAAGCAAATGGCCACCTGTACGGAATTTTTGCAATTTTGAGCTTGTCCGTTTCTCCTCTTATGCAATGTAGATGACGCGAGGTCCTGGAAGATTTGTACATTTATTCCATCCAGCTGGATTTCGCCAAGCTCCCTTGCTTTAGCTAGTATATCTGCCGTGTCACAGAAAGATAAAAGGCCACATATTATGTCCCTGGGCTTCTCAGGAGGTGTTGGCTTGGAGCGCAGGGCTCTATGGGCCCTTTCAATAACAATGGCGTCCGCTCTTTCTACTCCCAACATCTCAGCGAACAAGCGCCGTGCTGCTGCCGGGACGTCCTTTTTTATCTGGGGCCTCAGGTAAGCCACGTATACAGACATTTTTCCTGCGGCTTCTGTTTTCCTGATCTTCTAACAGGAGCATAGATTCGTTAATGCGATTTACTTGAGCTGCCAGATTCTTTTTAACAGCAGCGTTAAAATCTACAAGCACATGGTGCGAATTTTCCAGAGTTGCGGACATCTGCTTTTATATCTGCCAAGTCTGAGGCAATCGGGGCTAGTGCACATTTGAGGGCTCTTTGTAGGAATCCCGTAGTGATTATGAGAGACTCACCAGTCTCCGGTAGCTCTGGGACACTGTCCACATCCGAGGTTTTGCTGTGCTGTTCCACCTCATGCTGTGTCGGCACCATCTTGGAAAACTGAGCTGAAGATCTGACCGCTGGCTTCTGGAGGTATTTCTCCATGTCAGATTGCGAGCGCTGCCCCTTTGGAGTGCTGTGTGAGTCCTGATGTCTGTCTCTGCTGTTTGTTCTCACCCTTGTGTGGGAAATCCCTGTTATTTGGGCTTAATGAGAGTCTGTTGGCGGGAGAGCTCTCCCCAAGCAGCCACCATCGAGCTTGGTCAGGCTCCGCCCCCCCTCCAATCAACTTTTTAATCCAGGTACGCTGTTCTTCTGAACAATGTCTGGAACGACCAATATTCCTAAGAATTTCTGAAAGAAATGCACTGTAACCAGCATGTATAGCATTTGCTGCCTTCCTTCCTTTAATAAGGGCAATAATTGCCACCTGTTTTTCAAAGAATGAATGACCTCACTCATTGAACTCCACACTGCTATTATTTTTGAACATGCCCCTTTCAATTACACAGAATCAGCAGCATGCATGTCATGACTGTTATTATTTGCCATGTAGAAATCATTTCTACCAAAAACAGTGATTGATCAGGTTAGTGATGTCTGACTGCTATTATTTTGAACACAGCTGTATATGTGTGTGTATTATATGTATATAATTTTTATTTTTATTTTTTTACAGTGTATCATATCGCATGCTAGGCTCACTTACTGCTGTAAGGCTATATGCATAAGACGATATGTAGTTTGTTGTCTGCAAACCTCGGATCGTTAAACTACGAATCTGCAGATGACATTTGCGGAAAGCAAAACCGATATGATCGTGTGCATGAGGCCTAAGTATAATTCTGGCCATACTAAAGCTTACCCTGATGCTCCGCATAAAGGCTTATGCACGACCATATAGCTCTTTTTTCTACTGTTTAGTAATAGGACGTCCATGCAGGTGCATTAGCCCATACGGATGTTTTTTGTTTTTTTCCTGTGGTGAGCTCTCTGTTCGAGGGGTGTTCAATAAGTTATCTATCTGAATATAAAAACCCAAATTTTCTGAGAACATTGAACTTACTACTTTTCAGTGTAATCCTCCTTGACTTCAACACACTTATTCTACTTTGCCTCCAGTGATCGGATGCCCTCAGAATAGGAGACTTCTTGCTACTGCAGGAACCCTGTTTCCGCCTCTTTGACTGCATTATCATCAAGAAGTCATTGCAGAAATTTCTTCAGGTTCCGAAACGGAAAGTAATCACTGGGAGCCAGGTCTGACCTGTAGAATGGATGGTTAAAGGGAACCTGTCATCAACTTTATTCTGCCATATGGGCAGCATAAAGTAGATACAGGTGACTTGATTTCAGCGGTCATTTAAAAGTTAAAAGTAAGTATGATGTTGGTTCTCGGCAACCAATCATTGCAGACTGGGCCTTGAAAAGAGTCCCGGCCACCTGAGAAGAGTCATGGTTATATATGAATTCTTGCTCTCCCTGCTCACCTGCTGATGACTGACAGTCTTCTACCTAGTTTTCTCCCTTTCTCTCTAGGAGAGAACTTCGTATCATCAGGCCTGGGCTGCAATGATTATGATGCCGATTCTCGGCAACCACTTACTTTTAGCTCATGAGTGACATACTGCTGAAATCAGCATTTCTGTTACTAATTTATGCTGCTCCCAGTGAGGTTAGCATAAAGTTGATGACATGTTTCCCATGAAGCCGCATTCCATGATAGCAGCTTGTGATTTGGGAGACTTAAGAGCTGGTGCATTGTCGTGAAGCAGCAACACACCCACTGACAACTTCCCACAGAGTTTCTCTTTGCCCCATGTAATGCCTTCATTGTTGAAGCGAAGCATAGGTGTCTCCAGTAATTGTTGTCTTGTGTGGCATGAGTTCTAGGAATAAAACACCTTCTGTATCCCAAAAAAACTTTTGTTGTGATCTTTCCATCCGACTGCTGCACATTAAATTTCTTTGGAGTTGGTGATCCCTTGTACTTCCATTGCATGGACTCTTGTTTAGTGTCGGGATCATGGTGGTAATAATTCAAGAATAAAAGTCTCCTGGATTTTCTCTAAGCATGTCTAAATTCATTTTTTGGCGATTTGCTCAGGTGTCAACATTTGTGGCACCCACCGGGAACTGACCTTTGACATCATCAAAACATCATGAAAGATACTGGAAACTGTGCCAACTGAAATGCCTAATTCATGAGCTCTAACACTGACTTTGACCTGAAGATCTTCCAAAATCATGGCCTCCACTTTGTGGCACATTTCCTCTGAAGAAGGAACAATACTGTGGGATAGTGCTCAAGTCCTTGTAATAAACATACATTAAACTTGAAGGAAATGAGACCCTTAAAATATAACTTTTAATGTTGATCAAGCTAAAAATGTGCCCCAAAATATTGGTGACAGATAATAACAACCCATGGGCGAGCGGATGCAGCACAACTATTACTGCATATATAACATCCACCACAAATTGGGTAATGAATGTAAATATAATACATCCAGAGGAGGAAAGAGGATCGTTGACCAGATGTTGAGGTAAAAATGAAATGCTACTAAGGGAATCTTTCCCTAGTCAGATCCTGATCTATCCTCAGCCCACGGACCACCCCTAATGATGGGGTTTCCCTGTCCTCGTACCTCCCTTAGACAGCCCTATACGGCCCTGAAAATGATGAAAAATTGTGAATTAACAATGATAATACCCTAGAATATAAAAGCTGGTGTATTAGGTTGGTGAGAAAGTACCCCAGAAATGGTTGAAACAACTCGTACAATAAGCAACATTGATATTTCCCTAAAAATAGTGACCGAATGTATTTCAAAATAGAGGGAAACCACTCGCACTGTGGAGAGCAGTTTGCTTTACTACGTATGCAGTGACCAAGTGGGTTTCATCCAATACATGACATCGTTATGGATAAGTTTGTATCCGGATAATACTATAAACATCATGTAAAAGACACAATGAGACAGACCTTAAGAAGGGGTATATAAATGCATCACCAGTTCCTGCTGTATGTAAGAGATGCTGCCTGTAACCAAAAATGACAAAAACAGCAGAGGAACAAGACCCTCTCAAGATAACTCATAAATAACAAACGGGGGATACATTGTAGAATAGCAAAAACGTACTAGTGAAAGATCCCCATTTCAATCCAGACTGCCTCCTCCCAGGTGCTCGATGTGGCAGTAGAGCGGCAGGGGGAATTGCGATTTTAAATATGCACGCACCACGGGCACTTCCGGTCCGTGGAATGCACGCCGCATCACCGCTTCTGGTGTGCTGGAACGCACGCGTCACTTCCTGTATTCGTAGCGCTTCCATACTGGCCTGCAGTGATACAGACCGGAGGAGGGAGTAAGTATGCAAAGCTACCTCACACTAGGAAGCCGCCGCGCTTGGAAAGTTAACCCCCTGCATGCCTTGCAACTTAGGAGGGGGTGAAAATATATTTTGCAATAATAGATACCCTGACACATACTAAATAAATGCATAGGGTCAAGGTAAAGAACAGTAAGGTAAGGGTTGCCCAGATGACGTCACCCTGACATTAAATTTGAATGCTCCCTGCATTCATGACCAGTTAGGACTGTACTAGTTGACGGAAAGAGATGCCAAAATTGAAGAGATGCCACAATTCACAAAAGGAGGGGGGGACCCCAGACATATCAATTAATTGAGAAGACAGACCACGTGAATCAACACCATGAACAGGAGAAAAATATTATTTTCCCCAAAAGGCTAGATGAAGCAAGTGAAGGATAATCTCTCGTTTAGGCCGACAGGTGATTGTGACCTACATCTATAAATCCATTTTTTTGTTCCAATCTCCCTTTCTGGGGGACATAGGGACCAATTCTAAGGCAAAAAATTTAAGGACTTTAGAATTCCCTGCATGGTGTTCATTGATGTGACACGCGACTGGCGTGATATTTTTATTCACTACATCATTAAGATGTTCACAAATTATTTTTCTTCGCTCCCTAAAGGTCTTCCCAATGTAGTCTTTGGGGCAGGGGCACTGACAGATGTAAATCACCCCTTTCGTTCTACAATTAATGAAATCGTGAAAGTATAGTGAAAATCCTACCAGTCGCTGAGCACGTGACTGATTTGGATACAGAGATGGACGAGCATGCCTTGCATGCCCCACATCTAAAACACCCAGGGGTCGGCGATCCAGCCAAGTACCAGGTGGTGCCAGGGGTACATAGTGGCTACGTACCAGCCTATCTCTGAGATTCCTACCTCTGCGATAGGTGATGCTTGATGTTGCTAGCTACATTTGGATCCATACAGAGGATGGGTCAGTATCTATTTAGAATTTCTCTCACCTCATCATTAGCAATGTCATAAGTAGAGATGAGACGGATCTGAGCCTGTCCACTTACTAATTGTTGTTTTGGAGTAAGTAAAGTCTCCCTCTTGGTAGCTACAGCATGTTGGAATGCCTTCCTCAGAGTGGCCTTGGGGTATCCTCTATCTAACAGTCTATGGTATAACTTTTTCGATTCCAGATGGCAGGAACTGCCCTCTCAGGATACCCCTCTATTGTGAAGGCGGATGGTGGCTCTCCCATCGCAGAATCGCGTTAGTTGCCGTGGACTTTCTGAAGATATTCGTGGTGAGTCCCCTTGCTTACAAACTTTCACATCCAAGAAGCTAATACACATTGTCTAAATCTCGTAAGTGAATTTAAGGCCTATTTTATTGATGAGCGCACCCAACCCCCCTTTTTTCTAGAACATACTGGTACTGCACTGTACTGAAGAGCCGGGATAAGCAACTTTCAGCACTCCGGTTGTTGTGAAACTACAATTCCCAGCATGCACACTCACTTAGTTGTTCTCTAAAACTACTATAGAAGTGAATGGAGCATCCTGGGAATTGTAGTTTAACAACAGCTGGAGTGCCGAGGTTGCTGATCCATGCTGTAGAGAAACATTACTAGACAGTCAGGTAGGGCACGCACTTCACGTGTTTTACCAGAGAAATGCCAGTGTTGATAATCTGGATATAATAACCAATCGCACGTGTTCAATGTGGTTTGAAGCTACAGTGCCCAAGGAAAGACCAATAAATGTTAAAAATATCGTAACGTGAGGGACAACTGTGTGGAAATTGTCCTCATTTCATGCTGTGTGTGTGTGTGTGTGTGTGTGTGTGTGTATATATATATACAGTTGCAAGAAAAAGTATGTGAACCCTTTGGAATGATAAGGATTTCTGCACAAATTGGTCATAAAATGTGATCTGATCTTCATCTAAGTCACAACAATAGACAATCACAGTCTGCTTAAACTAATAACACACAAAGAATTAAATGTTACCATGTTTTTATTGAACACACCATGTAAACATTCACAGTGCAGGTGGAAAAAGTATGTGAACCCTTGGATTTAATAACTGGTTGAACCTCCTTTGGCAGCAATAACTTCAACCAAACGTTTCCTGTAGTTGCAGATCAGACGTGCACAACGGTCAGGAGTAATTCTTGACCATTTCTCTTTACAGAACCGTTTCAGTTCAGCAATATTCTTGGGATGTCTGGTGTGAATCGCTTTCTTGAGGTCATGCCACAGCATCTCAATCGGGTTGAGGTCAGGACTCTGACTGGGCCACTCCAGAAGGCGTATTTTCTTCTGTTTAAGCCATTCTGTTGTTGATTTACTTCTATACTTTGGGTCGTTGTCCTGTTGCAACACCCATCTTCTGTTGAGCTTCAGCTGGTGGATAGATGGCCTTAAGTTCTCCTGCAAAATGTCTTGATAAACTTGGGAATTCATTTTTCCTTCGATGATAGCAATCTGTCCAGGCCCTGACGCAGCAAAGCAGCCCCAAACCATGATGCCCCCACCACCATACTTCACAGTTGGGATGAGGTTTTGATGTTGGTGTGCTGTGCCTATTTTTCTCCACTATAGTGTTGTGTGTTTCTTCCAAACAACTCAACTTTGGTTTCATCTGTCCACAGAATATTTTGCTAGTACTGCTGTGGAACATCCAGGTGCTCTTGTGCAAACTGTAAACATGCAGCAATGTTTTTTTTGGACAGCAGTGGCTTCCTCTGTGGTATCCTCCCATGAAATCCATTCTTGTTTAGTGTTTTACGTATCGTAGATTCGCTAACAGGGATGTTAGCATATGCCAGAGACTTTTGTAAGTCTTTAGCTGACACTCTAGGATTCTTCTTCACCTCATTGAGCAGTCTGCGCTGTGCTCTTGTAGTCATCTTTACAGGACGGCCACTCCTAGGGAGAGTAGCAGCAGTGCTGAGCTTTCTCCATTTATGGACAATTTGTCTTACCGTGGACTGATGAACAGCAAGGCTTTTGGAGATACTTTTATAACCCTTTCCAGCTTTATGCAAGTCAACAATTCTTAATCGTAGGTCTTCTGAGAGCTCTTTTGTGCGAGGCATCATTCACATCAGGCAATGCTTCTTGTGAAAAGCAAACCCAGAAATGGTGTGTGTTTTTTATAGGGTAGGGCAGCTGTAACCAACACCTCCAATCTCATCTTATTGATTGGACTCCAGTTGGCTGACACCTCACTCCAATTAGCTCTTGGAGATGTCATTAGTGTAGGGGTTCACATACTTTTTCCACCTGCACTGTGAATGTTTACATGGTGTGTTTAATAAAAACATGGTAACATTTAATTCTTTGTGTGTTATTAGTTTAAGCAGACTGTGATTGTCTATTGTTGTGACTTAGATGACCAATTTCTGCAGAAATCCATATCATTCCAAAGGGTTTACATACTTTTTCTTGCAACTGTGTATATATAGCCGCTGTACGTTTTACGTTTTTTTCAATATATATATATATATATTTTTTTTTTTGTAGGGATTCGCTCTGGTAGGCAGGGTAAGCGGACGCAGTACAGAGGCAAAAACCAGTTTGTAAAGCAAAACTTCAGTGTTTATTCACACATAAGGTATAGCACAAAACGCAAGTCACTTTGCAGTCTGGGTGTTTGTTCACACACACAAAAAGTTCATAAAGCAAGAAAGTCACCTTATCTCCTGGGTGTTAGTTCACACCCTGCTGGCAGTTCTGCCTTGTCAAGTCCATAAGCAGGCTTTAGGAGGCCTGTTTCCCCTACACCCGGGTCTCAGCCCTCCAACTTGGCACAAGCCTCAGATCCCAAAACAGAGATCCCCTCTGCTGATCCCAGCTGTCTTTTAAAGGCAGCTAGGTGTTGCCAAAACCCCGAACCGGCTCCTGAGATCCAGTCCGGTGTTTGACCCCACCTGGCCGCCAATCAGTCCAGCAGCACACATGGAGGAAAATACCTGTTTTCCCAGACAATACCTTTCACTGTGTCACTATTATATTGGGAATTAGCTCTGGTAGAGGCAGGTTTGACCAGCTTGCGGACAATCAGAGACAGTGACACACAGGATGAAGTCCAAACAAAGTTCCTCTTTATTGTGGTTTCAACAACAAAAATAAAGGGCCTTTACATTTCAGACAAAACACAAAACAAATCCTGCCCGTCTGAGTACTACCTAAACAGTGTTTCACAACTATCCTATACACGGTACTATCAGCCCTGAAGTTCCTCTCACAGCAAGTTACTCACAAGCACCAGCATATCAGTTCCAGCTCTCAGCCCAGACTCTTTTATGAAAGTACTGCAGGTGCAGCTAATCAGAGACAGCAGGCTAGAACTCTTACCAGAAGTGGACTGCGGATTGGGGAACCCGCCCAACTCTTCCCCAATCCAAAACTCCAGCAGGCCCTATGTTGGTTTTTTACAAAGCCACCTCAGGAAAGCTTGGGCTTTCCACTACTACATACTCCCTGGAGCTTAAGCTGCATATGAAAGAATTCTGGGGGAAAAATACCTGCCATCAATCACTCTACCTGTCACTGTCTCACTAATATATATATATATATATATATATATACAGTACAGTCGTGGTCAAAAGTTTTGAGAATTACATAAATATTGGAAAAGTTGCTGCTTAAGTTTTTATAATAGCAATTTGCATATACTCCAGAATGTTATGAAGAGTGATCAGATGAATTGCATAGTCCTTCTTTGCCATGAAAATTAACTTAATCCCAAAAAAACCTTTCCACTGCATTTCATTGCTGTCATTAAAGGACCTGCTGAGATCATTTCAGTAATCGTCTTGTTAACTCAGGTGAGAATGTTGACGAGCACAAGGCTGGAGATCATTATGTCAGGCTGATTGGGTTAAAATGGCAGACTTGACATGTTAAAAGGAGGGTGATGCTTGAAATCATTGTTCTTCCATTGTTAACCATGGTGACCTGCAAAGAAACGCGTGCAGCCATCATTGCGTTGCATAAAAATGGCTTCACAGGCAAGGATATTGTGACTACTAAGATTGCACCTCAATCAACAATTTATAGGATCATCAAGAACTTCAAGGAAAGAGGTTCAATTCTTGTTAAGAAGGCTTCAGGGCGTCCAAGAAAGTCCAGCAAGCGCCAGGATCATCTCCTAAAGAGGATTGAGCTGCGGGATCGGAGTGCCACCAGTGCAGAGCTTGCTCAGGAATGGCAGCAGGCAGGTGTGAACGCATCTGCACGCACAGTGAGGCGAAGACTTTTGGAAGATGGCCTGGTGTCAAGAAGGGCAGCAAATAAGCCACTTCTCCCCCCAAAAAAAATCAGGGACAGATTTATCTTCTGCAGAAAGTATGGTGAATGGACTGCTGAGGACTGGGGCAAAGTCATATTCTCCGATGAAGCCTCTTTCCGATTGTTTGGGGCATCTGGAAAAAGGCTTGTCTGGAGAAGAAAAGGTGAGCGCTACCATCAGTTCCGTGTCATGCCAACAGTAAAGCATCCTGAGACCATTCATGTGTGGGGTTGCTTCTCATCCAAGAGAGTGGGCTCACTCACAATTTTGCCCAAAAACACAGCCATGAATAAAGAATGGTACCAAAACACCCTCCAACAGCAACTTCTTCCAACAATCCAACAACAGTTTGGTGAAGAACAATGCATTTCCCAGCACGATGGAGCACTGTGCCATAAGGCAAAAGTGATAACTAAGTGGCTCGGGGACCAAAACGTTGACATTTTGGGTCCATGGCCTGGAAACTCCCCAGATCTTAATCCCATTGAGAACTTGTGGTCAATCCTCAAGAGGCTGGTGGACAAACAAAAACCCACTAATTCTGACAAACTCCAAGAAGTGATTATGAAATAATGGATTGCTATCAGTCAGGAATTGGCCCAGAAGTTGATTGAGAGCATGCCCAGTCGAATTGCAGAGGTCCTGAAAAAGAAGGGCCAACACTGCAAATACTGACTCTTTGCATAAATGTCATGTAATTGTCGATAAAAGCCTTTGAAACGTATGAAGTGCGTGTAATTATATTTCACTACATCACAGAAACAACTGAAACAAAGATCTAAAAGTAGTTTAGCAGCAAACTTTGTGAAAACTAATATTTTTGTCATTCTCAAAACTTTTGGCCACGACTGTATATAAAAGTTTGGACACACCTTCTCATTCAAAGAGTTTTCTTTATTTTCATGACTATGAAAATTGTAGATTCACACTGAAGGCATCAAAACTATGAATTAACACATGTGGAATTATATACATAACAAACAAGTGTGAAACAACTGAAAATATGTCATATTCTAGGTTCTTCAAAGTAGCCACCTTTTGCTTTGATTACTGCTTTGCACACTCTTGGCATTCTCTTGATGAGCTTCAAGAGGTAGTCCTCTGAAATGGTTTTCACTTCACAGGTGTGCCCTGTCAGGTTTAATAAGTGGGATTTCTTGCCTTATAAATGGGGTTGGGACCATCAGTGGCGTTGAGGAGAAGTCAGGTGGATACACAGCTGATAGTCCTACTGAATAGACTGTTAGAATTTGTATTATGGCAAGAAAAAAGCAGCTAAGTAAAGAAAAACTAGTGGCCATCATTACTTTAAGAAATGAAGGTCAGTCAGTCAGCCGAAAAATTGGGAAAACTTTGAAAGTAAGGGCTATTTGACCATGAAGGAGAGTGATGGGGTGCTGCGCCAGATGACCTGGCCTCCACAGTCACCGGACCTGAACCCAATCGAGATAGTTTGGGGTGAGCTGGACCGCAGAGTGAAGGCAAAAGGGCCAACAAGTGCTAAGCATCTCTGGGAACTCCTTCAAGACTGTTGGAATACCATTTCAGGGGACTACCTCTTGAAGCTCATCAAGAGAATGCCAAGAGTGTGCAAAGCAGTAATCAAAGCAAAAGGTGGCTACTTTGAAGAACCTAGAATATGACATATTTTCAGTTGTTTCACACTTGTTTGTTATGTATATAATTCCACATGTGTTAATTCATAGTTTTGATGCCTTCATAGTCATGAAAATAAAGAAAACTCTTTGAATGAGAAGGTGTGTCCAAACTTTTGGTCTGTACTGTATATATCCACTACTGAGGAGAATTAGCATTATACAGCACTAGGGAAGAGCTTCCTTTGGCAGAATTACGACTGGCAACGTTCTGGTTAATAAGCGGGAAGTCAAGACCAGCAATTACATAGCACTGATAGTTTAGCAAGGAAACATAGAAGGGGGAGGAAACCCTATGGCTCATCACATCCATGATTCTTCAAGTGGAAATTTGATGTGAACATAACCTAAGAATAGAAATAGCCTAAACTGCTTTCACAATTTTTTTTTTTTGACATTTTTCTGCACATTTGCATATTAAAAAAAAAAAAAAGTTTTTGTGGTATGAACGCTAGCTTTAGATGTTAGCTGAAGGCCTCTGGGAAATATGATGCTTAGGGCACAGAAGTTCCTGGTGTTGTTGTAGATTAGGTGGGATTTTTTGTCTTTCTGCCTTCTTTTCAAAAACTCAGCATGCTGTAGATCTTGCCATTTCTTCAGGTGTTTTGACAGCACCTCTACAGGCAAAAAATGGAAGCAAAAATTTTTGTAAAAATCTCTTAAAGTGCTTATTCTGGTGTTTGTTTGCTTTTTACAGGTAAAAAAAAGCCAGAGCTAAATTCATGTTTAACCAATCACGGAAAAAAATATATAAAACATCCTTCACGATATGATAATGAATGTTGCGGATGTACATGGCTACATTTATACAGTCACAGAAAATAATGCACTATAATAATAGATGCAAGCATAACATATGGACTAAGCCCTCACTCTATTGATAAAAATCTGAGACATTTGGTCAATATATTTTGATCAAAACACATTTAAGCCCACCTACCAAGCGACAAGGTGGTCTCAGTTCAGGCGGGTCCTACGCTAAACCTGCCTTTTTCCGTGATTTGTTTAACTTGTCTGGAAGGAGTGGCACCTTCATTTGTGAATACGCCCCTATCTTGGGAGTAGTGATCATGTGCCCCACCTATCTAATAGGCGACCTTGATTAAGGTAGTACATATAGGTGTGTGTGCGCCTCCTCCCACCGGTTGCTGCTGCTGCACAATGGAGGTAACTAGGAGCAACACACTATATGTGCGGGGTCTGCGCTCCCAAATTCATGTTTACCCTAAAACCTCAATTTTAAAGGGAATCTGTCAGTGATTTTGACCATGTTGACAGGGGCTGTGGAGAGCAGCGGAAACAGCTGGATTAAAGGAAGGGCATTCACCACTACATAGAATGTAGTGGCCTCCACCAGATCTGCAGGTTTAGGGCTCATGCACACATATGATATTATGAGTGCGGGACAATAGCCCCGCGGGTGGCCCGATGCACACAGTATCATAGTAACCTATGATGCTGTGTGCTCCCGTGCGCACGATGTATGCCACTCCGGGACATATGGCCCGCTCACATACCGTATGTCTCGGAGGGCATACGGCCGTGTGCATGAGCCATTAGACTGATGTCTCTGCCAAACCTACTGATATCAGTGGAGGCTAAGCTAAGAATGAAATAGGAGAGGCTGCTGTACATGCCATTTTCTCATTCCTAGAGCTGTACAGGCCCAGAGTGAACAGAGGCAAGCACTGGGCTCTGAACTCTATAATTATCTCTCCTGTTTTAGAGGAGAGATAATTACTGTGGCCAGTAGGTGGCAGCACTATATAACAATGCTGCCTTCTTCTAGTCCTGAAGTATAGCTCTTGCTACTTTCAGGTATGTAGTCAAAAGAAAATGGAAGTCTGGTACCGTGTTAGCCAATAGAAAACTAGTTTAGTGTTCTTATTAAGAGAAACAAAATAACAGTATTGCAAGTTTGATACCTTTTAATGGCTAACAAAAATAAAAGTAGTGATGTTACATAGCGAGCCTTCGAGACATCACCAGTCCCTTCATCAGGCGTATTACAAGAATATATGAAGAAAAAGCAGTATATATACACAATAAGAACAGAGACATGGGGGAATGAATGGACATTTGAAAAATAACAGAACAACATATCAAAGATCTTGAGAATGAGTCCTTAAAGGGAACCTGTCACCTCTACTATGCTACCCTCACTGAGAGTTTCTAAATGTTCATTGTGTTATCCTAAACATATAAATTACACTTTTAATTTAATTTGCAGACGAATTCTATAAGTATTATGCAATTTTGTACTTCCCGACTTTTATGCAAATTAACATAAAAGAGTCATATCTTACTTGTGTGACCAGAGAAGAGTTATATTTTCAAGCTCTGACTCATCTCAGGTTAATTTGCATATGTATCAGATCGTTTTTTTTACACAATAAAAGCACACAGAGCTATGGGGACTGGGTATTGTGGATGTGTTAGCGGCCATCTAGCAACCCATGTCCTCAGTCCTATACCCAAAATCCAGGTGACAGGTTCCCTTTAATTATCTTACAGATAAGGAGTGTGGAAGTTCTATGGTGTCTAAATTGATGTTATCTCAGAGACCTGGTGCCCCGACTATGTCTATAGAAGACTCTTTAGATCTTGTAGTGTGTCATAAATCCCGGGGACAAATTCAGTCCAGTATTCAAAGTGTCAAGCAGTGTTATAAATTTGTATTCCCCAAATTACTCTAGCTCTTTGGGATTTGAAGTTACCTTTTAATATGAGAACTTTCATGTGTTCTTCATTGTGTCCTGGGATACAGAAATGCTTAGCCACAGGAAAGCGTAGCTTCTTCTCTTTAACTGTGTGGCGGTGGGACCTCATCCTTGCATTGAGTTTCTGTCCTGTTTCTCTGTTCAACGTAGAGGCCTCCAACAGGGCATTTAGTGCAGAGAATCAGATGTAGAACATGTGAGTGTCCCAGGGATAATTAAAGAGAAGAAGCTACACTTTCCTGTGGCTAAGCATTTCTGTAGCCCAGGACACAATGAAGAACACATGAAAGTTCTCATATTAAAAGGTAACTTCAAATCCCAAAGAGCTAGAAGAATTTGGGAATACAAATTTATAACAGCGATACAGTTGAAAATGCAGAGATGAGTGCTTCTATTGCCCATGGCCCTTTTGCTGCCCCCCACTTGTCCCTACTTGGCGCTGCCTGAAGCAGTCACCTCACCTCGCCTCATTGGTAGTGCACCCTGCACATGACTGTATGTAGTTTGCGATCCACAAATTGGCACCTGCAATATACAGATGCCGTCCGTGTTGTATCCGCATTTTTTCTGGACCTATTGACTATAATAGGTCCATGGTCCGCATTTTGCGCCCAAGTATAGGACATGTTCAAACCTTTTGGGGAACAGACATGCATATGTGGAAATCATACAGATCATCCATGTGCTTTCCACATCTATATGTCTGTTCCGCAAAAAGATAGAATATGCCTGCAAAATGTAGACCATGGACCCATTGAAGTTAATGGGTCTGCAAAAAATAAACTGGACGGCACACGGACCGCAACTGTATTTTGCGGATCTGTGATTTGCAGACGCCAAAACAGATAGAATTGTGTGCATGAGGCCTAATGCAGCTCTAAAAACAGAACAGGTGCAGATCTTTCTCTTACACCTTATGCCTGTGGAGGCTTCACTCCTGGTTTTGGCTCCCTGATGGAAATCACTGACCTTAAGGCCTCATGCACACGACAGTGTTTTTTCACTGTCAGTGATTTGGCTTCAGTGGTCCGTGTCCGATTTTGCTTCAGTTGTGTTTCCTTGTGTCTTCCTTTTTTTTTGTCTGACGGGGGGGGGGGGGGGGGGGGGAAGGAAGGTTAATAAAAAGTGTAATTTTATTGCACCAAGGTCTTGAAGAAAAAAGCAGACACTGATGACATACCAGTTGTGCATCCGTTTGTTTGGATGGACCCATTGACTTGAATGGGTCTGTCCTCCGTTTTCCACTGACAAGAATAGGACAGGTTATATTTTTTTGACGGACTGGAATTACGGTACAGGGACACGGAGGACTATCAGTTTTTTTTCACAACTCCATAGAAATGAATGGGACCTCCGCTAAACTGTGAAAAATGACGTAACGGACGCGGATGCATACAACGGTCGTTTGCATGAGGCCTAACACTGATAGATCATACGAGTGTATTACTGTACAGCAGTGGCGACACAAAGCGCATGGCGTCATAACAACCAATGACGCCATGCGCTCCTGCTCTCAGCAGGATGCTAGGCCGGGATACCACGGACCGCTCATGTCCGTGTTCCACGGTCGTGTGCATTCGGCCTAAGACTGAAAAAAACTGTTATTTCGTGTTTTTAAAGTTTTTGTAGTAAAATTCTATGGGATATATGAAATGCAGAGCAGACCAAAAAAATTTGCGTAGGGTTTTTTTTCTAATTGGTCGCGTTATTTTGTGTGTTTCTGACAGTTTTTGCTCTATAGAGAAAGAAATGGAAAAACGCCAATATAAAAACTCCATTTGAACACTGGTTTGCAAAAAAAATCACAAAAAAATACCTTAAGAATTACATGTTTTATGGGGGGAAAAAATGCAAGCAGTGACAAAAAAAAGAAGTAAATTCATGTTTTAAGGGGCCTTTTTGTTTACCTTTGCATTTTTAGTGCTGTTTTTTCTACCAAAGCCAAAAGTGAATCCAGCTGGAAGGAAAAGTATATGTCCTTCCTTTATATATATGATTCATACGTTTTTACACTAGGATCCGACAGCCAGTTTCCAGATAAATACCAGTTGTCGGCTGGACAAAAACCTATTTGTGTGGCTGAAACCCGGCATTTATGCTGGGTGAATAATGCCAGGAACCACTGGATCCTATTGACTATAACGCTGGGTTCACACCAGAGCGTACTGAACGTACGCTCTGTATGCGCGATTGTATGGGCGTTTGCAATCGCGCATACAGAGACAAGCGAACGCCCAGTGTCGTGCGTTCCCGGAAGTCTATGTACGGGAACGCGCGACACTACGCCCCAAAGAAGCTCCTGAACTTCTTGGGGCATCGGGCGTTTTACAGCGCGATCGTACGTGCTGTAAAACGCCCAGGTGAGAACCATGCCGATAGGGAAGCATTGGTTTCTCCTTGTTGAGCGTTTTACAGCGCGTAGGAACGCGCTGTAAAACGCTCAGGTCTGAACCGGCTGTAATGGTATCCAGCAACTTATGCCAGATACGGTGAACTCCCACGCTAATTGGGACATACTCTTAGTAGTGTTTTTTGGACTTGCAGTTTTAGCATGATGTGTTTTTCAAAGATACCTGAGCATAGGCGTGCGCAGCCTATTGCATTAGGGTGTGCACCCTAAAGCACAAACACACACACACCACGCTCTTGTGTATATATGTGTATGTATGTGTGTATATATATATATATATATATATATATATATATATATAGCCTTTATGCCATTAGCCCCCATTATCAGCCCTTTTGCCTCATTAGCCCCCATTATGCCTCTTATTAGCCCCCATTATACCTCATTAGCCCCCATTATACCTCATTAGCCCCATATGCCTCATTAGCCCCCATATGCCTCATTAGCCCCCATATGCCTCATTAGCCCCCATATGCCTCTCATTAGCCCCCATATGCCTCTCATAATGCCTATTATTAGCTTCCATTATGCCCCAGCAGCCTAATTTTTTATAAACAAAAAAAACACTTACCTCTCTGCTCCTGGACGCCGCGGCCCGCGATCCTCTTCCTCCTGCTGTCGGCTGTGCTCTGAACGTCACAAAGCGCCTCACGCTGTGCGCAGCCCTGCACAGCCGACAGCCGAGGGCCAGGAAGCAGTAAGTACATAGTGTTCACCGCTTCCTAGTCCTCCGATACTAATGAGCGCTTGCAAAACGGAAGCGCTCATTAGTATTCGCCGGTCAGCAGGCTTGATTAGGATGTGCCCAGGCACACCCTGTGCGCACGCCTATGTACCTGAGACCTAATTAACAAAAATGGCAATAGAAAAAAAAATGCTGCTGTTCCTTATTTCCAATAGATTTTCACCTACCATCTGGAGCCAGTGTTTTTGCAGAAAACACACCAAAAAACACCACTAAAGCTGCAAAAGTGCAGAAATGCCAATAAAACCATATGTGTGAACTCCCTTTTATGCATCATGCACATGACAGTAGATAGCAGATGTGCAAAATATGGATACCGACTCATTGATTTCAGTGGGTCCATGTTCCACATACATACGGATGCGGAAAGCACAAGGATGATCCGTGTGCTTTCCCCATCCGTATGTCCGTTCCATAAAAAGATAGAATATGTCCTATACCTGTCTGCAAAATGCGGACCACAGACCCACTGAAGTCAATGGTTCCGGAAGAAATACAACATGGATCACATCAGTATTTTGCAGATCAGTGTAACGCACCTAGTTGATCAGTTAGGATCTCAACTGCGGAAGCAATGGACATCCACTATTATCCCACCGCCCTTGTTTTTGGCTGTCGGATTCGCGGTTACTCAGTATGTACCCCAGGCGTCTCTCTCAGTCTTGGGCGGAGAGTTTGGGGTAACAAAATCATTTACCGCTATCCATCTAATTAGTTACTGCTGGAAAGGAAGGTCCCCCAGTATTACAGGAGTCACAAGTTAGTATAAGCTTGTGCACAGTTCAGAGTTAGTATATAGTATGCCCTCAGTTTAGTCTATAGTATGCCATAGGTTCAGGGTTAGTATATAGCATGTCCTCAGTTTTAGTATATAATATGCAGTAGGTTCAGAGTTAGTATAGCATGTCCTCAGTTTTAGTATATAATATGCAGTAGGTTCAGAGTTAGTATAGCATGTCCTCAGTTTAGTATATAATATGCAGCAGGTTCAGAGTTAGTATAGCATGTCCTCAGTTTAGTATATAATATGCAGCAGTTTCAGAGTTAGTATAGCATGTCCACAGTTTAGTATATAATATGCAGCAGGTTCAGAGTTAGTATAGCATGTCCACAGTTTAGTATATAATATGCAGCAGGTTCAGAGTTAGTATAGCATGTCCTCAGTTTAGTATATAATATGCAGTAGGTTCAGAGTTTGTATAGCATGTCCTGAGTTCAGAGTTGGTTTGGGAATATCGCCTCACACCAGCAGGAACCACCCCACTCTGAGTTCCAGGACCTTAATCAGAGCAGGTAACAGGCATATACTTGCGGTTACTTGGTCCTGGCTAGGAAGCCAGCAGTGGGGAAGCCAGTGGCAAGAAGGTAGGCAGACCTTCACAATGTTGTTAGGGATCCAGGTCTGGATATGTGGACAGAGTCCTCAGATGCAATGGAGCTAGCAGGGTGCGCACTCCATTAGTGGAACACCCTGCTTAGCACCTGTCTTCTATTTAAGGCCCGGAGGTAAGTGGGCGGAGTCACAGGGAGCCGCTGCGATCCAGGCTGTACTGTTACAATCAGTTGTTGTCACCACCGGTTCTGTGAGAAGATCTGGCAGACGTTCTTCTCTACCTCTTGTATGATGTTCTTTGTTTTGGTTTAACTTTCTCATCTCCTTTCCTTCTGCCAGGTGTCACTTATTTTGACTAATTGTCTTCCTTTAAAATCCCTCCCATACTGCCTCACTTTGCGGTTTATACTACTTCCTGGATGAGGTGTTAACTGCTGGAGGCTGCTTCTGCTGTTTGTTCAGATAAGTCATTTACTTTATTGTGTTTCCTTGCTGGCTTGATTCTAGGTGACCCTGACTCCGTCCGTATCAAGTGCAGTGAGCCGGTGGTCGTGTCCCCTCACTATTATAGGGTTTTCAGGTGTCACACAGTATTAGGTACGCGGGCATGCAATCGTCTACCATACAGACCCTTGCATGTGCATAGCAGTCAGGGAGAGCTCTTAAGGTTTTATAGGGCTCACCTATAAGCTCCTTAGTTTGGGATCAAGCCAGTCGCTCGTTTATTTATATGTTCCAGCTATCTGCTAACTTCATCCGTGTGTCACAGCTGACGGTGGGGGAAACCCTCAGCCGTGCGGTAATAAAGATAAGGGTAGCTGCTAGGCCAGGACGACAGGATCAGGGAGCAGGTCACCTCCTAACGCGTCCCTAATTCTGACCCTGACTCCTAACTGTATGAGCCGACCCTGATGGTAGGAGGGCTCATACTCCGTAACCTAGGGTCCCTACTAGCCCTCAGGATAGCCCTGTGCTAGAAGCAGGGTAAGACAACCTGTTCCTCCTAGGCACAGACGAACAGGAGTCTCACTGGCCAAGCTGCACAGGAAAGGGGAAACATAAACAGCATATGGCAATGGCAGGTAGTCAAACTAGTACCACAGCTACCTGCCACAGACACACAGCCTGGAATCCATGCATAAGTGCTGCAGTGCACAACAACATAAACGGACACAGCACACACCACACATCACACAGGACCATAAGCTGCAATAAACATAAAGACACCACAAGACATAGCATAACATCAGAACATCTATGCCTAGACATACTTATGACCACAAGGGTGGCCCTCACTGGACAGGTGGAATAATACCAGGAGGATGACTCCAGCAAACAGCATGGCTGGAGTACCCCTCAGCTACTGGCATCCAGCAGGAGCTAAATAGCTCCAAGTAGCCACACCCACACACAGACACACCCAGTGTTCACACACAAAGAAGGGAGTTAACCCTTCCTACACCAGGCAAGGAACAGAAAGCACTTAAAGGGAAAAACACCCATAAACCACACAGACAAAAGGCACACCTACATAGACAGGTTGCCAGGAGCAACCGCATGCACTTCACAGCAAACTGCCGAGCAACAGCTCAGGCTGCTATGCTGGGAATAAAATCATGTTGCCAGCGGCAACCACTTGTGAGGCAAGATACTAGCAGCCCTCACCATGTGGTTGACAAGAAAACCAAAACCGCAGGCAAATGCATGCGGGTCCAGGAGTCACGACCATGACCATGGTCGTGACACCGTGACAGTTGTATGCACGGAGCCTTAAGGCCCTATTACACGGAGCGAATATCGTACAGATTCTCATGCATGCGAGGAAAAATTAACGAGAATCATGTGATGTAATAAGTATGAACGATTCAAAGACGAGCGACAAATCGCTTGTTTCTCGTCCATTGTGGACTTTCAGTATGCTAAAAAATTATCTCTCCTTGTTAATAGATCTGTTCGTATATGGAGCCATCTACTCGCTGACACCCTTTTGACTAAGCATCTGTCCCCCACCTTTACATGTTAGGCTACTTTCACACTTGTGTTTTGGGCGGATCTGTCATGGATCTGCAAAAACGGATCCATTACAATAATACAACCGCATGCATCCTTCATGAACGGATCCGTTTGTATTATCTGTAACATAGCCAAGACGGATCTGTCATGAACTCCATTGAACTCCATTGAAAATTGATCTGTCCCCATTGACTTTGACATTTTGACATTTTGTGTCAGGACGGTTCCGTTTGGCTCAGTTTCGTCAAGCGGACAGCAAAACGCTGCAGGCAGTGTTTTGGTGTCCGCCTCCAGAGCGGAATGGAGACTGATCGGAGGCAATCTGATGCATTCTGAGCGGATCATTTTCCATTCAGAATGCATTAAGGCAAAACTGATCCGTTTTGGACCGCTTGTGAGAGCTTTGAAACGGATCTCCGAAACGGAAAGCCAAAACGCAAGTGTGAAAATAGCCTTATAACAAGGAACGATTTAAAAGCGAGCGAGTAATGATTGTGTGTATAAGAGGTGAAATTTTCGTTGTTAACGAGTCGCTACATCTTCGATCATTTATCGTGATCTGTATGACACCTATTGGTGTAATAGTACCTTTAGAATGACTGAACAGGTGAGTCGGGGATACAGTAACAAAGTCCAGTTAATTAGGTAATTATCATGTAACAATGCCCTCTTATTCACCCACTTCCTGCTACTGATGGTATAGTGTTCTTTGCAGCTGTTAAAGCAGTTGCCTGGGATTTTTATATTAATGGTCTAATCCCTAGGGGTCCGACACCCCACACCCTTGCTGATCAGCTGTTCTGAAGTAGCTCGGCACAGTTCTTTCCACTGTGTAGCGGATGTTGCTGGTTACTACAGTGCTGCTCCCATTCACTTCTACATTCTTCTGGAACGGCCATGCGGACAAACGGAAACGGAATGCACACGGAGTAACTTCTGTATTTTCTACAGCCCCATTGAAGTGAATGGTCTGCAAAAAAAACGGAACGGAAGCGGAAAGAAAATACTTTTGTGTGCATGAGCCCTAACTCATAGTATGTGAATGTTTTTGTATTAAAATTATGGTTTAGGACTTAATTACATGCATTTTTCTTACACTGGTCCCATACTGAAGAAGCTGCAGTGAAAACATGCTAGAATCAATCAGCAGTACAGGGACAATTAGCGCTCACACAGCTATGTCTGATGTGGGTTGTACTCCTCCTATGAACAGATGGTGTAAGAGATCAACAGTGTCATTCTGATCAATTAGTGAGAGCAGAGAGCACTGTAAACATCAGAGACTGTACCTTTAAATGTTATTTTTTTTTTATATAGAGGAATCTGTGGCAATAAAATTGAAGCTGGAGGCCTAAAGATAGCGATACCCCAGCCAGATGAGTATCCTGTGTTACTGGCTTTGGATGCAGAAAAAGCCTTTGATAATGTAAAGTAGGGATGGCAGGGGATTGTGTTGGAAAAGATGGGGATAACAGGAAACTTTAGACTGTTACTAGTTAGACTATATATATATAAAGGAGAAAATCCAGCGGGAGCACCAGCCAAGGTGTGGGTGCAACGTCCAGCACGGGGCAGCGGCAATACCCCAAGTATTGTAGAGACGGAAGAAGTCGGACTGCACTCCAAAATGATAGTGAAATAAACAATTTATTCACCCATAATATGGCAAACTTGCGACGTTTCGGCTCACAAGAGCCTTCCTCAAGCATAGAGACAGTGAAAGTGAGAGCATATAAAAGACATTTCTTAAGTGTAGGACCAATCAGATTGAAGTTACAATTAGGATCCAATTACATACATCTGTTACAAAAAACATAAAGTGACATGTGCCATGTAGTCTATATTCTCGGGAATAAATCCCTTTATGTGAAAATAATGCCAATAAAGATCATAATAAAAACAGTGATGTAATAATGAATACGGATCGTAGAAATAGAACCTTAGGAAGTTATAGCGCCCACATAGACCATCGCGTTCGTTGAGCGTCTCTGTCTCTTCAATGCGCATGTCCAGACAAGCGTCATCCTATGAGTCATGGTGCAGAGAATGTGGCGCATGCGTTCTATAATATCAAACAAACATCGCCATCTTGTTTAAGGGCAGATTGCCCTATACGTTTGTATAAACATTAAAGATCATTTAGTGAGGGCAGATGTCGGCCCTAAGAAGGTCAGTATACAGCGGACATTGGCGCCGTTGGGGCTTGGATGTTATCCGTGCCTCAGCTGCGTCAATTGCCTCTATATCTGTAAATCTAGATCCTTCATACATCCATCTACAAATAAAGAATATCCCATTAAATTCCATCTGACCTGCTCTTCATCATACGTAATTTATGTTGGAGAAACATCAACAGAATTAATGTTGAGGTTAAATAACCATAGAAATTCCATTAGGAAAAAACGTACCGATCTACCAGTTGCCAGGCACTTTGGATCCCTACAACACACTGAACGGGATCTAAGATGCTGGATTGTTGATCAGATTGCACTTCCTAGGAGAGGAGGTGATCGTTCAGCAATCCTTAAGAAAAGAGAATTGCGATGGATCTATGATCTGGATAGCTTGTACCCTAGAGGCCTTAACGTTGAGTTTAGGTGAGAGTCTTGAGTTCTGTGGTTCGCTCCCCCTTTCCCCTTTGTGCGGTATACCTTCCTCTTAAAAGTATAATAGTGCAGGAGAATTGTGAAAGATCAATATGTAATTGTAATATTATATATATAAATATTGACATATGTACTTTCTCTTTGCCTTTTAGAACATTTTAATACACATAATATTGGATACGGATCCGTGAACTATATCCTTTTGGAAGCAACGGAGA
This sequence comes from Bufo bufo, assembly GCF_905171765.1. Taxonomy (NCBI): domain Eukaryota; kingdom Metazoa; phylum Chordata; class Amphibia; order Anura; family Bufonidae; genus Bufo; species Bufo bufo. The sequence goes on from NC_053391.1 coordinate 553,608,446, forward strand.
CCTGAGCGGATATCATCGTTCTCTCTTCTGTGCGCAAACCCAGATTTGTAATCCTTTTTATTTGCAGATTTAGATCTTTGATTATTCCTTTGGTGTGATGCTGCTCCATTTTATTAAGGGATGATCTCCCTGCGGCCGCATTATTGTTAGCGGTCAGGCTATTGGTGTCGATATGGTCCATGGAAATGTTCCCCTCCGACACCTACGGCCCTTTGGTTCGGTGTCCCTCTCGGCAGGGTGGGATCCCGATCCATCTGCTGACACATGTAGGAGACCCCTACTATGGCTATTTACCTTATTCTGGTGATATTTGGTACAGCTCACATCGGTGTATTGTACAAACGTATAGGGCAATCTGCCCTTAAACAAGATGTTTGTTTGATATTATAGAACGCATGCGCCACATTCTCTGCACCATGACTCATAGGATGACGCTTGTCTGGACATGCGCATTGAAGAGACAGAGACGTTCAACGAACGCGATGGTCTATGTGGGCGCTATAACTTCCTAAGGTTCTATTTCTACGATCCGTATTCATTATTACATCACTGTTTTTATTATGATCTTTATTGGCATTATTTTCACATAAAGGGATTTATTTCCGAGAATATACACTGCGTGCAGAATTATTAGGCAAATGAGTATTTTGACCACATCATCCTCTTTATGCATGTTGTCTTACTCCAAGCTGTATAGGCTTGAAAGCCTACTACTAATTAAGCATATTAGGTGATGTGCATCTCTGTAATGAGAAGGGGTGTGGTCTAATGACATCAACACCCTATATTAGGTGTGCATAATTATTAGGCAACTTCCTTTCCTTTGGCAAAATGGGTCAAAAGAAGGACTTGACAGGCTCAGAAAAGTCAAAAATAGTGAGATATCTTGCAGAGGGATGCAGCACTCTTAAAATTGCAAAGCTTCTGAAGCGTGATCATCGAACAATCAAGCGTTTCATTCAAAATAGTCAACAGGGTCGCAAGAAGCGTGTGGAAAAACCAAGGCGCAAAATAACTGCCCATGAACTGAGAAAAGTCAAGCGTGCAGCTGCCAAGATGCCACTTGACACCAGTTTGGCCATATTTCAGAGCTGCAACATCACTGGAGTGCCCAAAAGCACAAGGTGTGCAATACTCAGAGACATGGCCAAGGTAAGAAAGGCTGAAAGACGACCACCACTGAACAAGACACACAAGCTGAAACGTCAAGACTGGGCCAAGAAATATCGCAAGACTGATTTTTCTAAGGTTTTATGGACTGATGAAATGAGAGTGAGTCTTGATGGGCCAGATGGATGGGCCCGTGGCTGGATTGGTAAAGGGCAGAGAGCTCCAGTCCGACTCAGACGCCAGCAAGGTGGAGGTGGAGTACTTGTTTGGGCTGGTATCATCAAAGATGAGCTTGTGGGGCCTTTTCGGGTTGAGGATGGAGTCAAGCTCAACTCCCAGTCCTACTGCCAGTTTCTGGAAGACACCTTCTTCAAGCAGTGGTACAGGAAGAAGTCTGCATCCTTCAAGAAAAACATGATTTTCATGCAGGACAATGCTCCATCACACGCGTCCAAGTACTCCACAGCGTGGCTGGCAAGAAAGGGTATAAAAGAAGAAAATCTAATGACATGGCCTCCTTGTTCACCTGATCTGAACCCCATTGAGAACCTGTGGTCCATCATCAAATGTGAGATTTACAAGGAGGGAAAACAGTACACCTCTCTGAACAGTGTCTAGGAGGCTGTGGTTGCTGCTGCACGCAATGTTGATGGTGAACAGATCAAAACACTGACAGAATCCATGGATGGCAGGCTTTTGAGTGTCCTTGCAAAGAAAGGTGGCTATATTGGTCACTGATTTGTTTTTGTTTTGTTTTTGAATGTCAGAAATGTATATTTGTGAATGTTGAGATGTTATATTGGTTTCACTGGTAAAAATAAATAATTGAAATGGGTATATATTTGTTTTTTGTTAAGTTGCCTAATAATTATGCACAGTAATAGTCACCTGCACACACAGATATCCCCCTAAAATATCTAAAACTAAAAACAAACTAAAAACTACTTCCAAAAATATTCAGCTTTGATATTAATGAGTTTTTTGGGTTCATTGAGAACATGGTTGTTGTTCAATAATAAAATTAATCCTCAAAAATACAACTTGCCTAATAATTCTGCACTCCCTGTAGACTACATGGCACATGTCACTTTATGCACATGCACTTTGTGTTTTTTTGTAACAGATGTATGTAATTGGATCCTAATTGTAACTTCAATCTGATTGGTCCTACACTTATGAAATATCTTTTATATGCTCTCACTTTCACTGTCTCTATGCGTGAGGAAGGCTCTTGTGAGCCGAAACGTCGCAAGTTTCCCATATTATGGGTGAATAAATTGTTTATTTCACTATCATTTTGGAGTGCAGTCCGACTTCTTCCGTCTCTCTCTATATATATATATATATATATATATATATATATATATATAAAAAGTCTTCAGTCCGTATCCACACTTAGGCCTCTTTCACACGGGCGTCATGGATTTGGGCCGGATAAGATGCGGGTGCGTCGTGGGAAAATGAGCGATTTTTCTGCGCGAGTGCAAAACATTTTAATGCGTTTTGCACGTGCGTGAGAAAAATCGGCATGTTTGGTACCCGAACCCGAACTTCTTTACAGATGTTCGGGTTTAGGTTAGGTGTTGTGTAGATTGTATTATTTTCCCTTATAACATGGTTATAAGGAAAAATAATAGCATTCTTAATACAGAATGCTTAGTAAGATAGGGCTGGAGGGGTTAGAAAAAAATATAATTTAACTCACCTTAATCCACTTGTTCGCACAGCCCGGCTTCTCTTCTTTCTTCTTTCTTCAGGACCTGGGTAAAGGACCTTTGATGACATCACTGCGCTCATCACACAGTCCATCACCATGGTGGTGGATCATGTGACGGACCATGTGATGCGCACAGTGACGTCACCACAGGTCCCTTTCCTCCTGCACAGCAAAGAAGAAGAAAGAAGAGAAGCGCTGCGCGAACAAGTGGATTAAGGTTAGTTAAATTTTTTTATTTTATTTTTTAACCCCTCCAGCCCTATTTTACTAAGCATTCTGTATTAAGAATGCTATTATTTTCCCGTATAACCATGTTATAAGGGAAAATTCTAATGATCGATTTTCACGCAGCCCCATTCGCTTCTATAGAGACTGCGTTGTGTGAAAAACGCACAATATAGAGCATGCTGCGATTTTCATGCAACGCACAAGTGATGCGTGAAAATCACTGCTCATGTGCACAGCCCAATAGAAATTAATGGGTCCGGATTCAGTGCGGGTGCAGTGCGTTCACCTCACGCATTGCACCCGCATGGAAATCTCGCCCGTGTGAAAGAGGCCTAAGAGTGGCTCTGGAAAAAAGGTAAAAGTGGCCCTATGTTGCAAATGGGTCCAAATTGACAGAAGACAGGGCAACATAAGTAGGCAGCGCCAGCAATACCATAGTACAGAGCAATATACCACCCCAGAAGAACCAAATACCACAGCGCAGCAAAAAAATACTGCCACCTGCGCCACAGTATTCAACTGTATCCCTGTCCTGAGGATTTCAATACAGTTGAATCCAGAAGGACACCTGCGGCAGCTGAGCAGGTGCAAAAGAGAGAATTTGTTCGTTATGAACCGGGCTGGTGGCTGTGAGAAGGGCTTGGGTGGCCCTCCTAGGCATTGGCCCACCGGGAAATTACGCTGTTGGGTCTATGGCCAATCCTCCCCTGCCAACTATGTGCTTTTATTTATTGAGTAATCTACAGGTTCAACTATTCAAGGTTCTCATGGCCATAGACCAATTTGGAGCTTTTGCATCAGATTAAAGTGTCAAAAAGTGAAGTACTGAAAATAGGCTGTCCAAATCCACCCTTTTTATCCTTGCTAGGCAGATGTAATTTGGTCAAAATGGTTGCTTTCCGTAAAATGTTATACCTCTTGCAGCTCTTATCTTTTTTACTTAAACATAAAGACATATGGTTATGGAATGCCATAGTGATTAAATTTAGCCAGAGTACTACATGTAACAAGGGAGCAGCCCATAGTTCTGAGTTCTGTAAATCCTCCGTCTTGATTGAGTGGACTAACAAAAAAATGTATAAAGTGATGTTCCAGAAGAAAGATCCATATGGTATCATTATATCCCAATAACCATCAACCTGTGGGCATTGCCAAATCCCATGCCATAAATCTGTTGTGGGAGTTTTACATTTCTGGCAATAAACCAGAGTTCTTGGAAAGTACACCACCATCCATCTTCTGGGTAGAGAATCTGCAGTGGGGTATGTATCCCCCTGTCCTCCCATTCCCTTAGAAACTCCAGGCCGGAAACTCTAAGGGCCAGATTTATCATTAGCTCAGGTCAGAATAATGGAGTGAAAAAGTCCCAAAAAAAGTCCCAAACGCTAAAACTGCACACAAATTTGCGACTTTTTTCTGCTCTGCACCATGCTCGCCAGTTTCCTGAAAGTGGGCGTGTTTTCTTATGTAAATGAATCTCTAGACAGATTTACTATTGGGACTATTTAAAAAGTCGCAAAAAAGTCCCAAAAAAAGTCCCAAACGCTAAAACTGCGCACAAATTTGCAACTTTTTTCTGCTCTGCACTATGCTCGCCAGTTTCCTGAAAGTGGGCGTGTTTTCTTATGTAAATGAATCTCTAGACAGATTTACTATTGGGACTATTTAAAAAGTCGCAAAAAAGTCGCAAAAAAAGTCGCAAAAAAGTCGCAGTTTCACTCCAGTGAGGACCATGCTTATCTTATGAGACTTTTTAATAGAACATGCGACTTCTTCATAAAAACGTGCGACTTTTTCATAAAGATGTGCGACTTTTGTAAAGCTGCTTACTGACGGATAAACTGCTACCGTCAAACCACATTTATTACAATCTTAAAGGGCCGATCATAAATCTGACTTGGCTAAAACTGACTTTAGCCATATGTTAAAGTGGAGTGAGCTGTCAGAGTAATGATAAATCTGGCCCTATATGTATAAATTATATTGCTGAACCAGAGATTACTGCAGAGAAAGTACTCTGCAGTATATGATCAGTTCTGATACCTCCTCTGCTGAGCCTCACCAACAACTAGTTGTTGCCTTAGAGTGAATGGAGCAACATCACCACTGACGCTCCATTCTTCCAGGGCACTCAGGACCCAGGTTCTCATGTTCAGTGGGGGTCCCAGTGGTTAGACCCCCACTGATTGATCGAATGTTTAGCCCCTATTCTGTGGATACTGTATAAGTTCAAGTTGTGACAGGAGTTACTGCAATGTTGCCCCAAATATAGTTTTTCACAAGGAATAATTGAAGGAATGATTCTGTCTGGGGTTTAAACATTGTGCCCACCCGGAGGCGGAGTGGGTCCCTGTAATGACCGACGACACGCACAGGGAGGAAAACAGGGAAAGCCCTGCCCAAGGGAGAGGGAAAGGTGGTGACCCCTAACTCACCTTGCGGCTGGCACCTGACTGCCCTGACGTCCCTAGACGGGTTCCTCACCCGTGCGGCGATCGCGTGCCTAAACCCTGGCTTTCCCTAATATGAGCCCTGGATAGTGAACAGGCCGGTGGGATCGCTAGTCCACACCACTATCACTAAGAGGGAAACACCAGGGAGAGGACAGACAAAACATACAAACACATACACCCAGGTGGGCGACCACAATAAACCAAAAAGGTCCAACAGGGATCTGGAGGGTAGCGTACTGGACCAACTACCAGCGAACGCAGCAACACAGCTCCAGAAGGTCAGAATAGATGTCCAGGCAGGAAGCTCTATCTCTGGCAACCAGAGAAGTGTGAGAGAGAAATATAAGGAGGTCTGGGAGTGCTGGACAAGGAACAGCTGAGGAGAAGGAGCTACGGATCCCTGAGTGAGCCAAAAGGGTTTGCTAAGCAAACCCAGAAAGCTACCATAAGGAAAACAGCCCTATCTTAAATAGAGCGTGCAGCCAACCGCTGCGACTTCCTGACCCCGGGTATAACGGAGTCAGGCGTGGTCCTCGACACCCTCGTGACAGTACCCCCCTCTCTACGAGGGGCCTCCGGACACTCAGGACCAGGTCTCCCAGGATGAGAGGCATGAAAAACCCGAACTAACCTGTCGGCGTTTACCTCAGACGCAGGAACCCACATTCTTTCCTCGGGACCGTAACCTCTCCAATGCACCAGATATTGAAGAGAGCGGCGGACCCGACGAGAATTAACAATTTTGGATATCTGAAATTCTAGGTTACCATCCACGACAACAGGAGGGGGTGGCAGCGGTGATGGTTCTAGAGGTGGAACATATTTTTTGAGTAACGACTTATGAAAAACATTATGAATTTTAAAAGTCTGAGGTAACTCCAGGCGAAAAGCCACGGGGTTGATGATGGCTACAATTTTGTAAGGGCCAATAAACCTAGGACCCAGTTTCCAAGAGGGAACCTTCAATTTAATATTCCTAGTAGACAACCACACATAGTCATTCACTCCTAGGTCCGGACCTGGCGACCGTCTCTTATCAGCCATGCATTTGTATTTACCTCCCATATTTTTCAAGTTAGCTTGCACCTTCTGCCATACCGATGAAAGAGATGACGAAAACCGTTCCTCTTCGGGAACCCCAGAAGACCCCCCCTCTTTGAAAGTACAGAATTGGGGATGAAAACCATATGCACCAAGAAATGGTGACTTGCCAGTGGATTCCTGACGACGATTATTTATGGCAAACTCAGCTAACGGTAAATATGATGACCACAACTCTTGGTTTTCAGACACAAAACATCTTAGATATGTCTCAAGGTTTTGGTTGGTACGCTCAGTCTGTCCATTCGACTGAGGATGGAAAGCAGAGGAAAAGGACAAGTGTACCCCCAAACGAGAACAAAAAGCTTTCCAAAATTTAGAAATAAACTGGGTACCCCGATCCGAAACAACATCGGAGGGGACCCCGTGAAGCTTCACGATTTCACTGACGAATACCTGAGCAAGAGTCTTAGCATTAGGTAGTGCGGGTAACGCAATGAAGTGTACCATTTTGCTAAACCTGTCCACAACTACCAAAATAACTGTTTTACCCGCAGACAAAGGTAAGTCAGTGATAAAATCCATTGACAGATGTGTCCACGGTCTATTGGGAATGACGAGTGGTAATAGAGACCCTGCAGGACGTGTATGTGAAACTTTTGCGCGCGCACAGGTAGAACAAGAAGACACAAAATCCAATACATCCTGACCCAACCTTGGCCACCAAAAACGACGAGACAATAGTTCCAAGGTTGCTTTACTACCCGGGTGCCCAGCAAGTGCCGAATTATGATGTTCCTTTAATAATTCGAAACGTAAGTTCAACGGTACAAACAATTTCTCTGAGGGGCAAGAGACCGGGGCGTCCCCCTGGGCCTCTAACACCTTCCCCTCCAAAACAGAGTGTACCGCAGAAACAACCACTCCTCTTTGAAGAATGGGTACCAGATCACTCACATTACCCCCTCCAGGGAAACAACGAGATAGTGCATCAGCCTTGGTGTTCTTTGCCCCAGGACGATAGGTAATCACAAAGTTAAACCTGGTAAAAAATAGCGACCACCTAGCCTGTCTAGGGGTGAGACGCTTAGCTGATTCGAGGTACAGAAGATTTTTGTGGTCCGTAATTACAGTGACGGGGTGGACTGCCCCCTCTAAGAAATGACGCCACTCCTCAAACGCAAGTTTAATAGCTAATAGTTCCCTATTGCCAATATCGTAGTTCTTTTCTGCTGCAGATAGTCTTTTAGAAAAGAAAGCACAAGGACGCCATTTGCCAGGAGACGGACCCTGAGACAGCACCGCCCCCACTCCCACCTCTGACGCATCGACTTCAACAATAAAAGGCTGAGAGACATCAGGTTGGACCAGTACAGGTGCTGAGGTAAACCTCTCTTTTAGAGAGGAAAAAGCAACTTTAGCGGCGTCAGACCATTTAGAAAAATCAGTCCCCTTCCTAGTCATGTCAGTAAGCGGTTTTACAATAAGTGAATAATTTTTAATGAATTTCCTATAGAAATTCGCGAAGCCCAAGAACCGTTGTAGTGCTTTGAGGTTCTCAGGAAGATCCCAATCTAAAATTGCCTGGACCTTCCTAGGATCCATACGGAAACCTGACGCAGATAAAAAATAACCCAGGAATTGTATCTCCTGAACGGCGAAGACACATTTTTCAATTTTAGAATATAATTCATTCGTCCGTAGGACCTGCAGTACTTGTCTGACATGCACCTCATGTGTTTTCAGATCGGACGAATAAATTAAAATATCATCTAGGTATATTACCACAAACCTGCCGATTAGATGACTAAAAATGTCATTAACGAAATGTTGAAAGACGGCAGGAGCATTGGTCAGACCGAAAGGCATAACTAGATTTTCATAATGCCCCTCAGGGGTGTTAAACGCTGTCTTCCACTCATCCCCCTCCTTAATACGAATCAGATTGTAGGCACCCCTAAGATCAAGTTTGGAGAACCACCTAGCACCCGCAATCTGATTAAACAGGTCAGGAATGAGAGGAAGAGGGTATGGGTCTCGGATGGTTATCTGATTTAATTCGCGAAAATCTAAGCAAGGACGCAGGCCCCCATCTTTCTTTTTAACGAAGAAAAACCCTGCAGCCACGGGTGAAGAAGAGGGTCTGATGTGTCCCTTAGCCAAGCTCTCGGAGATATAATCTTTCATGGCTTGTCTCTCTGGACCCGAAAGATTATATAACCTGGTCTTGGGTAATTTTGCGCCGGGAATAAGGTTAACCGGGCAATCATAAGGACGATGAGGTGGTAACTTCTGACAACCCTTTTCAGAAAAAACATCCTCAAAGTCTGAAATAAATGTAGGTAGGGTAGTTATGGAGGCGACTAAGCAATTGCTATTTAAGCAATTTTCTCTGCACTGCTCACTCCACTCCAATATCTCCCTGGCCTGCCAATCCACCACTGGATTGTGCGCTACCAACCATGGAAGACCCAGCACTACCGGAGTGGGAAGCCCCTCCAGAACATAACCTGAAAGCATCTCGTTATGTTGTTCCCCTACCCGAAGGTGTAAATTATGAACCATGTGCTTGAGGTTTCTCTGAGACAGGGGAGCAGAATCAATAGCGAATATGGGAATGGGTCTCTGTAAAGTACAGAGAGACAAACCCAAAGTGCGGGCAAAATGGGCATCTATCAAATTTACCCCTGCTCCACTGTCTAGAAAGAAAGAAATAGTCTCCGTCTTATCACCAAAAATAATAACCGCTGGCAACACAAATTGCGATGTACGTATGGAGGAAACGTATACCCCCCGGCTGACATCCTCCACACAGCCTGGGGTTAGTAGTTTTTCCGACGGTCTTTTGTTTCTGAGGAAAGAAGGACAGACATTAATGAAATGACCCCTCTCCCCACAAAAAAAACAAACCCCACGCCTACGGCGAGCCTCAGGAGGACGGACCTGACGAGTAGTTCCTCCTAGCTGCATAGGCTCGTCTAAGTCCGTACAGACTAACTGCTGCTTGGGAGGGGTTACCAATTGCTCCGGTTTTTTCAACCTGACCCTAAGGCGTCTATCTATTCGGATAGAAAGGGACATAACCGCATCAAGGGAAAAGGGGGTCTCATATAATGCAAGCGCATCCTTAACCCTTTCGGATAACCCAGAGCAGAACTGACTCCTGAGAGCCGGGTCGTTCCATTGGGTATCCGTAGCCCACCTACGGAATTCAGAGCAATACTCCTCTACCGGCCGCTCTCCTTGTAAGAGTCTCCGTAATCTTGATTCAGCCAGGGCGACTCGGTCAGGGTCATCATATATGAGACCCAAGGCCCCAAAAAACTCATCCACTGACCGAAGAGCCTGGGAATCAGTAGGTAAAGAGAATGCCCAGGACTGCGGATCCCCCTGCAGCAGGGAAATAACAACCCCCACCCGCTGATCTTCATTACCAGAGGAGTAAGGGCGCAGTTTAAAATATAACTTACAGGCCTCACGGAATGTCAAAAACTTGTCCCTTCCCCCAGAAAATCTGTCAGGGAGAGGGACCTTGGGTTCCGCAACAACCTGGTTACCAGTAGCAACCGCTAGGCTTGCAGTCAGTTGTAATTGCTGCTGTTGCTGGAGGACCGACGCCTTCAATCCTACCACCTCCAAAGACAGGCCATGAAATTTTTTGGACAGAGCAGCAATTTGATCCATACTGGATTCTAAGTAGGTAAAAAAATTTTTTTTTTACCTACACAAAATAATGGCCAGAGATAATGTAATGACCGACGACACGCACAGGGAGGAAAACAGGGAAAGCCCTGCCCAAGGGAGAGGGAAAGGTGGTGACCCCTAACTCACCTTGCGGCTGGCACCTGACTGCCCTGACATCCCTAGACGGGTTCCTCACCCGTGCGGCGATCACGTGCCTAAACCCTGGCTTTCCCTAATATGAGCCCTGGATAGTGAACAGGCCGGTGGGATCGCTAGTCCACACCACTATCACTAAGAGGGAAACACCAGGGAGAGGACAGACAAAACATACAAACACATACACCCAGGTGGGCGACCACAATAAACCAAAAAGGTCCAACAGGGATCTGGAGGGTAGCGTACTGGACCAACTACCAGCGAACGCAGCAACACAGCTCCAGAAGGTCAGAATAGATGTCCAGGCAGGAAGCTCTATCTCTGGCAACCAGAGAAGTGTGAGAGAGAAATATAAGGAGGTCTGGGAGTGCTGGACAAGGAACAGCTGAGGAGAAGGAGCTACGGATCCCTGAGTGAGCCAAAAGGGTTTGCTAAGCAAACCCAGAAAGCTACCATAAGTAAAACAGCCCTATCTTAAATAGAGCGTGCAGCCAACCGCTGCGACTTCCTGACCCCGGGTATAACGGAGTCAGGCGTGGTCCTCGACACCCTCGTGACAGTCCCATAGCCGCCGAGTACCTGCTGTTTTAAGAAGCAGACGCCCGGAGGCAATATCTGTGATTGTCAGTAAAGTTGATCACTGACGTTTAACCCTTCAGATGCAGTGGTCAATTGCGACCTTGGCAGCTGAGTGGTGAAACGCCAGGGGCGCTGTGCTCCTGGGGCCTGACGGCTCCAGGGCTGAGATCGAGAGAGCTGTTCGGTTGCTCTGGCAGCCTCAGGCCCTCTGAAGGATCCAAGGCCTGCAAAGGCAATGTTCCTATGGGAAGGACCCCATAGGAACATGATGAATCTCCCATAGGCTCGGTTAGTTCAAACAGTTCATTGTATTTAACTGACTCCACCATCCACCATCCACTACACCTGCTCTCCTGTCTTGCACCCAAATACCTAACATCAATGGCACCCCAACTCTAGGGAATGCCCTGATGGAAGAAAGGGTGTGCTCTCCTCTACAGCGGATGTTGGGTTGTTAAAGTTGGCACTTGCTCCACAGCGAGCACCATAGCTGCCGGGTGTTTGCTGGTTTACACAGCAGACACTCTGGGCTAATGTTTGCTATCGGTGATAACTCCGATCGCATAACCCCTCAGATGTGACCACGGCATCTGAGAGCTAAAAAACCCAGGCTGGAACATCTATTCCTTGCTGAGATTAGAAGTAATAGGCCTGAATCTGTATAGGGCTTTCAGGCATATTACTTGTATATTCCAATACAGGCCTGCAGCTGACCGCACAGCATTGGAATATACAGAATTTTCTATTTAGACCTTAGGCATTGCCACGTCCAAAACTATCCATGCTAAATATTTATCCCATATGGCGAATTGTGTAATGGAAAAAATGGCTGATTTGCCGGTTTTTCACTTTACAGCCACAAAATAACTGAAAATAAAAAGTCATGCACATTCCAAAATGTTATCAATAAATACTACAGATCGCCCTGCAAAAATTGAGCCCACACACAGTTCCATAGATGTAACAATAAAAAATGTATAGGGGTCAGAATATCGCGATGAAAAGAACAAAATAAATTTTTCCTAAGTTTTAATTTTTTTAAGTATTAAAGGGAATCTGTCACCTATTTTGAGCCTATAAAACTGCTAACATAGCAATGTTCAGTAAAGTTCCTTCATTCCAGTATGTGTCTTCTTTCTTTTATTCAACTTTTCATTTAGATCAAAAAGCGATTTTTCGGATATGCTAATTAAGCTTCAAGGTGCCCAGAGGGGCGTTATTCCTCTTCTCTAGTGCCCAGTAATGCCCCCCTGCAGTGCCCAGCCTGCCTTTCTTCCAAGCCCAGCACGCCTCATCAGAAATAAATTTACTCCCACATCCTTGCCGAACGGCGCCGCCCCCTCCACTAAGTCATGTAAATTATTCACATCCTTGCATCCTCCTTTCTTTCCCCAGAAATCTCACGCAGCCGCAGTATCGCTGACTGCCTGCGCCTGTACGATACTCTGGCTCCTGAGGGCAACAGCCTCAATAGTGTCACTGGGCATGCGCCGAGCCCAGTGACGTAATCAGGGCACTGTTGCCTCAGGAGCCGGAGTATCGTACAGGCGCAGGCACTCAGCGATACTGCGGCTGTGCGAGATTTTGGAGGCCAAGAAAGGAGGACGCAAGGATGGTGGGGTGAATAATTTACATGACTTAGTGGAGGGGGGCGACGCCGTTCGGCAAGGATATGGGAGTACATTTATTTATGAGGAGGCGTGCTGGGCTTGGAAGAAAGGCGGGCTGGGCACTGGAGGGGGGCGTTACCGGGCACTAGAGGAGAGTAATAACGCCCCTCTGGGCACCTTGAAGCTTAATTAGCATATCCAAAAAATTGCTTTTTGATCTAAATGAAAAGTTGAATAAAAGAAAGAAGACACATACTGGAATGAAGGAACTTTACTGAACATTGCTATGTTAGCAGTTTTATATGCTCAAAATAGGTGACAGATTCCCTTTAAAACACAAGAAAAACTATAAAAATGTGGTATTACTGTAATCGTACTAAGGTTACAGGTTTAGTATATACGTGCACTTTTTTTTGTATAATGGGAGTCATTTATGAAGTTTTACGGATCTTTTTTGCACAACCCTTTTTCTGTGACTTTAAATACCCAGGCGACCATATTTGTTGCTCACACATTTTTATGCTGCATTCGACACAAAGGAGTGTAGTGGGAATGGTAGGGGCCCTGGCGTTTTTACATGAGGAAAAAAGCTTAAAAAAATGTTGGCAGACGCAAGGGCTACCAAAGATGGGCCTATTCTATGACATGGTGCACGCTCTGTCATAAATTAGGCGCATCTTCTGGCAGCAACGCCAGTGTAAATGGTACTAAAAAGACCACCAAAAAATGACTGTGTTAATAAATGACCCCCAGTAGCTTTCCTTTTAATGGCGTCCATGTAATAAACAGGCGTAAGTCTTTGTCCCATCAAAAATATATATATTTTTATTTTGCTGCTGGAAAGCCTGGTGCTCCAGGAAGGGACGGACAAAGGACCAAGAGAGGACATAAGTGGCACAGGAATAAGGTACAGTTCACACACAGGATACCCATATCTGCTACAAAAATACAAATGTTGGCGTACGTCCTAGGATTGTCTCCATCATGTGTCCGTGTCTAAGGGCTCAAGCACACCAATGTATTTTTCTTCTGTTTCCGTAACGGAAATTACTTCATGGTCATTTCATGTCCATATAATAGACGGTGGAGGTGCAGTAGACATCGCATATCTAGATTTTAGTAAGGCTTTTGACACTGTCCCACATAGAAGACTTATCAATAAACTGCAGTCATTGAGCATGGACTGCCATATTGTTGAGTGGATTAGGCAGTGGCTGAGTGACAGACAGCAGAGGGTTGTAGTCAATGGAGAACATTCAAAACAAGGTCATGTTACCAGTGGGGTTCCACAGGGATCTGTACTGGGACCAATTTTGTTTAATATCTTCATAAGTGATATTGCAAAAGGCCTCGATGGTAAGGTTTGTCTTTTTGCTGATGACACAAAGATATGTAACAGGGTTGATGTTCCTGGAGGGAAACGCCAAATGGAAAAGGATTTAGGAAAACTAGAAGAATGGTCAGAACTCTGGAAACTGAAATTTAATGTGGATAAGTGCAAGATAATGCACCTGGGGCGTAAAAACCCAAGGGCAGAATATAGAATATTTGACACAGTCCTGACCTCAGTATCTGAGGAAAGGGATTTAGGAGTAATTATTTCAGAAGACTTAAAGGTGGGAAGACAATGTAATAGAGCAGCACGAAATGCCAGCAGAATGCTTGGATGTATAGGGAGAGGTATAAGCAGTAGAAAGAGTGAAGTGCTTATACCGCTGTACAGAACACTGGTGAGACCTCACTTGGAGTATTGTGCGCAGTACTGGAGGCCATATCTCCAGAAGGATATAGATACTCTAGAGAGAGTTCAGAGAAGAGCTACTAAACTAGTACATGGATTGCAGGATAAAACTTACCAGGAAAGGTTAAAGGACCTTAATATGTATAGCTTGGAAGAAAGAAGAGACAGAGGGGATATGATAGAAACTTTTAAATACATAAAGGGAATCAACTCGGTAAAGGAGGAGAGCATATTTAAAAGAAGAAAAACTACCACAAGAGGACACAGTTTTAAATTAGAGGGGCAAAGGTTTAAAAGTAATATAAGGAAGTATTACTTTACTGAGAGAGTAGTGGATGCATGGAATAGCCTTCCTGCAGAAGTGGTAGCTGCAAATACAGTGAAGGGGTTTAAGCATGCATGGGATAGGCATAAGGCTATCCTTCATATAAGATAGGGCCAGGGGCTATCCATAGTATTCAGTATATTGGGCAGACTGGATGGGCCAAATGGTTCTTATCTGCCGACACATTCTATGTTTCTATGTTTCTATATGAACATGTTCTTTTCTAGTCCATTTTGCGGACAAGGACAGACGTTGTTACAATAGATCCACACAAAAAAAAGATGCAACACAGAGGTCACCTGTTTTTTTTTTTTTTTTTTTGCAGATCCGTGTTTTGCGGACCACAAAATGCATACGGTTGTATGCATAAGCCCTAAGACTGGGTTCACACTTCAGTTATTTGATCAGTTATTGTGAGCCAGAACAGGAGGAAATCTTCCATTATATCTTATCTCTGAGTAGTCTTCACTACTGGTTTTGGCTCACAACAAGGCTACATTCACACGACCATATGTGTTGCGGTCCGCAAAACATGGATACCAGCCGCGTGCGTTACGCATTTTGTGGAACGCACATGGCTGGCCCTATAATAGAAATGTCTATTCTTGTCCGGACATGCTGTATCTTTTTTGCAGGGCTCCGTAACGGAGCACTGTGTGCTGGCCGCATCTTTTGTGGCCCCATTGAAATGAATGGGTTCACACGCGTTTGTGGAACAGGTGCCGACCCAGAACTACGGTCGTGTGAATGAACCCTAACTGATGGAAATAACTGACCAAATAACTGAAGTGTGAACTTAGCCTTAGGCCTAGTTCACGCAAACGTTTTTTTTGCGAGTGTACGGGCCGTTTTTTTGGGTTCCGTATACGGAACCATTCATTTCAATGGTTCCGCATTAAAAACAGAATGTGTTCCATAAGCATTCCGTTTTTCCGTTCCGTTGAAAGATAGAACATGTCCTATTATTGCCCGCAAATCACGTTCCGTGGCTCCATTCAAGTCAATGGGTCCACAAAAAACGGAACACATACAGAAATGCATCCGTGTGTCTTCCGTATCCGTTCCGTTTTTGCTGAACCATCTATTGAAAATGTTATGCCCAGCCCATTTTTTTCTATGTAATTACTGTATACTGTACATGGCATACAGAAAAACGGAAAGGAAACGAAAACACAACGGAACTTAAAGACGGAACAACGGATCCGTGAAAAACGGACCGCAAAAAACTATAATAGCCATACGTTCGTGTGAACTAGGACTTAGCCCTGCAGCCTCCAGGCTTAGTGTATGCCTGATACCTCTTCAGATACACTGTTGCAGCCTTGTTCCTATTGAACCAATTAATTCTCGGTAGAATAACGTCTGCGTTTAATTTCCAAGTCACAACATAAGCAATAACTAGTACACAGCGCAACATTGCCCGACTCAAATATGGCCACCGCAGTCCAGTCCTTCCGCTCGCAGCTGTCGAATCGCCGTGGTTGCTTGGTTACAGTGGCCGGAAGTGTTTTTTTTTTATCATTATTCATTTTCCCGCGGTTCCAGTGTAAACTGTGTCTGTGTGAAGGAAGCGGCATAGAGCGGGGTTACTGCGCCGTGTGACTTCACTCCTCCAGGCTGACAGTACCACAGGTGGGCACAGGGCATAGTGTACCCCGCGGTGTGTGCCGTGCTGCCCGCTCCTTCACTCTTCTTCCTCACAGCTGACATGCCACCCAAGAGCCCCCGGAGAGGAGCCCCCAGCCGCCCCCAGGAGCAGCAGCGCAGCAGTGGAGGGTGAGTGCAGACATGTCGTCCGTGCTTCATCTGCAGCACATGAGGCTTGTCCTAATGCCATAGACCAGCCTGTGCCAGTCAGTCCACTGCCTCCAGCACAGGCACCACTCGCTGGTCTTTATTTACTAGCTGCCAGCCATGACCTACCATGGCCAGTAAGTGGCCTCGCCTGTCACATGACAGTCACCAGTGCTCACATGTCAGTGTGGCGCATTGTGCCTGCCAGTGTATGGTGGAGAGATTATTATTATTATTATTATTATGATATTTTATTATATTTGCATTTATTTATTTTTAACACCCAGACAGCCCCTTTAAAGGTGTTTGCTGTATATGGCCATCAATATTACATTAGGGGCACTGACTCTTGCCTTTTTGCTGATCTGTCATCGATTGCCTATCCTTAGGCTAGACCATTGATAAGCTGTACCTAGAACGCCCCCATTAAAGGGATTGTCCGGGTTCAGCTCTTCTTCACCCGGGCAGCTCCGATGTGGGCAAGGGCTGTTTTGTTTACAGCCCTTGCTCGGAGAGACCTCATAAGTGACAGGAGATGTCACGCAACAGCATAAAGTGGCAATAAAAGCTCTGAACCCGGACAATCCCCTTTCCCCCCATTCAGTCTCTCCGAGATGAGGATCAGAGCATTTCATGCTCCAATGCTCTCCCTTGCCATGCGCTGAATCGCGCAGGGCAAAGGCTTTTTTTTCTGCAGATCCAGTGACGTACGGGGTCTCTGCTAGGAGCCCGCCCAATAGTGCTGGTGACATCACCGGGCACACTGCTAGGAGGAAGCAGATCCGTTTGCATTATTCTTTCAAAAAAAAGTCTAAGGCCCCTTTCACACGGGTGAGTATTCCGCGCGGAATAACATGGTTATAAGGGAAAATAATAGCATTCTGAATACAGAATGCATAGTAAAATAGCGCTGGAGGGGTTAAAAAGAAATAATTTAACTCGCCTAATCCACTAGATCGCGGAGTCGGCATCTCCTTCTGTCTTCATCTTAGCTGCGTGGAGCAACAGGACCTGTGGTGACGTCACTCCAGTCATCACATGGTCCATCACCATGGTAAAAGATCATGTGATGACCGGAGTGACGTTACCACAGGTCCTGTTGCTCCACACAGCTAAAATGAAGACAGAAGGAGATGCCGGCTCCGCGATCAAGTGGATTAAGGTGAGTTAAATTATTTTTTATTTTATTTTTAACCCCTCCAGCGCTATTTTACTATGCATTCTGTATTCAGAATGCTATTATTTTTTCTTATAACCATGTTATAAGGGAAAATAATACAATCTACAGAACACCGATTGGGTACCAAACATGCACGATTTTTCTCACGCGAGTGCAAAACGCATTACAATGTTTTGCACTCGCGCAGAAAAATCGCGCGTGTTCCCGCAACGCACCCGCACCTTTTCCTGCAACGCCCGTCTGAAAGAGGCATAAGTCAAAATGGATCTGTCCTGACTTACATTGAAAGTCAATGGGGGACGGATCCGTTTTCAATTGAACCATATTGTGTCAGTGAAAACGGATCCGTCCCCATTGACTTACATTGTGTGTCAGGACGGATCCGTTTGGCTCCGCATCGTCAGCCGGA
Source organism: Bufo bufo (assembly GCF_905171765.1). Lineage (NCBI taxonomy): Eukaryota > Metazoa > Chordata > Amphibia > Anura > Bufonidae > Bufo > Bufo bufo. The sequence goes on from NC_053391.1 coordinate 553,626,473, forward strand.
CACCAAATCGCTGCAAGCAGTGTTTTGGTGTCTGCCTCAAAAGCGCAACGGAGACCAAACGCAGCCAAACTGATGCATTCTGAGCAGATCCTTATCCATTCAGAATGCATTGGGGCTGAACTGATCAGTTTTGGGCTGCTTGTGAGATCCGTTTCAGGGCTCAGAAACGCCAGTGTGAAATTAGCCTAACAAATACTGACCATGTGACAGAGGCCATGGGGAGAGTGGGATAATTTGGTGCCCAGCGTCTCTGGTGCTACTTATTTCCTAGAAGTCCAGAGATTGTACAGGTTTGCATCATCATTGCCATTGTCCTGCCTCTGTAGACACTAGATGGCCAGCTATTATATTAGCCGTTATCTTGTATCAGTAGTCTGTGTATTTATTTATTTATTTTTAAGTTGTGCTACTTGATCCTCACAACACAAGGAAAATTAGATTTTTGTTGTTTTTTCCTTTCCTTGAGTTGCAGACTAATAGACGGCAGATTTACTAATCCTATAGTTCAGGGGTCAGCAACCTCCGGCACTCCAGCTGTGGTAAAACTACAACTCCCAGCATGCACACTTGGTTGGTTTTTCTCGGGACTCCCATAGAAGCAAATGGAGCATGCTGGGAGCTGTAGTTTCACCACAGCTGGAGTGCCGGAGGTTGCTGATCCCTGCTATAGGTGGTGTAAGCTTAGACTGGCACCAGATTCATCACAGGGGCTCAGGGTGGATGATGCATCTGGTGCGGGGACAGACACTTTTCTCTGTCGCCATACCAGCTTTTTCCTCGCTAAAAGAGAACCTTTCACCAAAAAACGCAATACAATCTGACAGCACCATTCTATAGTATTGAAGAAGATGGGTCAGCAATGCGATTTGCACGTGGTGCATGCGTCCAGGGAAGGCGTCCCACGAGTGTATAGCAGAGAATGGCCGTCACTCACTTTTTTGACAATACGTAGAGACTTTTATTCAAAGCATAATAGCGTCATCAGTGACTAGTTCCGGACTTCAATACTTCATTAGTGAGCAAGACAGGGTTTAGGCTACTTTAACACTAGCGTTCGGGGCTCCGCTTGTGAGCTCCGTTTGAAGGGGCTCACAAGCGGCCCCGAACGGATCCGTCCAGCCCTAATGCATTCTGAGTGGACACGAATCCGCTCAGAATGCTTCAGTCTGGCACCGTTTGTCCTCCGCTCAGCAGGCGGACACCTGAACGCTGCTTGCAGCGTTCAGGTGTCCGCCTGGCCGTGCGGAGGCAAACGGATCCGTCCAGACTTACAATGTAAGTCAATGGGGACGGATCCATTTGAAGATGACACAGTATGGCTCCATTTTCAAACGGATCCGTCCCCCATTGACTTTCAATGTAAAGTCAAAACGGATCCATTTGCATTATCATGAAAAAAAAAAAAAAAAAATTTTTTTTTTTTTTTTTGTTCATGGTAATGCAAACGGATCCGTTCTGAACGGATCTAAGCGTTTGCATTATAGGTGCGGATCCGCACCTAACGCAAGTGTGAAAGTAGCCTTAAACGCATACACTCCTCCCACATACGTCTCCTCATATCGTCAAGAAAGTGAGTGCCGGTCCTTCTTCGTTATATAGCACCGTTTTATAGAGCAGGAGGAGCAGATTGATATGTAGTTTTGTGGGAAAAGATTCAGATTTGTGAGTCAAAACCACGGAAAAGGTGCAGATCTCTCCATTATACCTTACATCTGGGTAGGCTTCACTTCTGGTTTTGGCTCACAATCACTGATGGAAATCACTGACCAAAGACTGAAGTGTGAATAAGGCCTCATGCACACGACCGTATTTTTTTGCGGTCCGCAAAAACGGGTCCCGTTTTGCCGTGATCCGTGACCGTTTTTTCGTACGTGGGTCTTCCTTGATTTTTGGAGGATCCACGGACATGAAAAAAAAGTCGTTTTTGTGTCCGCCAGGCCGTGCGGAGCCAAACGGATCCGTCCTGAATTACAATGCAAGTCAATGGGGACGGATCCGTTTGACGTTGACACAATATGGTGCAATTTCAAACGGATCCGTCCCCCATTGACTTTCAATGTAAAGTCAGGAGTTAATATACCATCGGATCGGAGTTTTCTCCAATCCGATGGTATATTTTAACTTGAAGCATCCCCATCACCATGGGAACGCCTCTATGTTAGAATATACCGTCGGATTTGAGTTACATCGTGAAACTCAAATCCGACAGTATATTCTAACACAGAGGCGTTCCCATGGTGATGGGGACGCTTCAGGTTAGAATATACTAAAAGAACTGTGTACATGACTGCCCCCTGCTGCCTGGCAGGTGCTGCCAGGCAGCAGGGGGCAGCCCCCCCCCCCTGTAGTTAACTCATTGGTGGCCAGTGCGGCCGGCCCCCCTCCCTCCCCTGTAGTTAACTCGTTGGTGGCCAGTGGCCCCCCCCCCCTCCCTCCCCCCCTGTAGTTAACTCGTTGGTGGCCAGTGGCCCCCCCCCCCTCCCTCCCCCCTGTAGTTAACTCGTTGGTGGCCAGTGGGGCCCCCCCTCCCTCCCCCCCTGTAGTTAACTCGTTGGTGGCCAGTGGGCCCCCCCCTCCCTCCCCCCTGTAGTTAACTCGTTGGTGGCCAGTGGGCCTTCTCCCCTCCCTCCCCCTCCTAATTAAAATCTCCCCCCTATCATTGGTGGCAGCGGAGTGTACCGATCGGAGTCCCAGTTTAATCGCTGGGGCTCCGATCGGTAACCATCGCAACCAGGACGCTACTGCAGTCCCGGTTGCCATGGTTACTTAGCAATTTGTAGAACCATTATACTTACCTGCGAGCTGCGATGGTCTGCGTCTGGTCGGGAGCTCCTCCTACTGGTAAGTGACAGGTCCGGCCGGGAGCTCCTCCTACTGGTAAGTGACAGGTCATGTCACTTACCAGTAGGAGGAGCTCCCGGCCGGACCTGTCACTTACCAGTAGGAGGAGCTCCCGACCGGACGCAGACCATCGCAGCTCGCAGGTAAGTATAATGGTTCTACAAATTGCTAAGTAACCATGGCAACCGGGACAGCAGTAGCGTCCTGGTTGCCATGGTTACCGATCGGAGCCCCAGCGATTAAACTGGGACTCCGATCGGTACACTCCGCTGCCACCAATGATAGGGGGGAGATTTTAATTTGGAGGGGGAGGGAGGGGAGAAGGCCCACTGGCCACCAACGAGTTAACTACAGGGGAGGGAGGGGGGCCGGCCGCACTGGCCACCAATGAGTTAACTACAGGGGGGAGGGAGGGGGGGCCCACTGGCCACCAATGTGTTAACTACAGGGGGGGGGCGGCTGCCCCCTGCTGCCTGGCAGCACTTTCCAGGCAGCAGGGGGCAGTCATGTACACAGTTCTGTTAGTATATTCTAACCTGAAGCGTCCCCATCACCATGGGAACGCCTCTGTGTTAGAATATACTGTCGGTTCTGAGTTTTCACGAAGTGAAAACTCAGCTTTGAAAAAGCTTTTATGCAGACGGATCTTCGGATCCGTCTGTATAAAAACTAACCTACTGCCACGGATCACGGACACGGATGCCAATCTTGTGTGCATCCGTGTTCTTTCACGGACCCATTGACTTGAATGGGTCCGTGAACCGTTGGCCGTGAAAAAAATAGGACAGGTCATATTTTTTTCACGGCCAGGAAACACGGATCACGGATGCGGCTGCAAAACGGTGCATTTTCCGATTTTTCCACGGACACATTGAAAGTCAATGGGTCCGTGAAAAAAAACGGAAAATGGCACAACGGCCACGGGTGCACACAACGGTCGTGTGCATGAGGCCTAAGGGTTTAGTTTGAAGCAGATTTTTATGCCAGAATTGTGGCACTAAACGGTGCATCTTAGACTCGCCCCTTTACGCCAGAAACAACCTTTCTGCTAAGTTCCATCTTCTTGGCAGGTATGTCGGGTAAAACCTAGGTGCGCCAAATTGCACTACTTTGTGAGCGAATGTGTGATTACTTCCTGCAGAGTATGTTCCTGAATGTTGCATTTTGCAGCATTAGGCTACATGCACACGACCGTATGTGTTTTGGGGTCCGCAAATTGCGGATCTGCGAATAAAACGGATAAAGTCCGTATGGCATCCGTTTTTTTATTTTTATTTGATGAACCATTGTAACAATGCCTAAGACGGACAAAAATAGGTCATGTTCTATTTTTTTTGCGTGGCTACGGAACGGACATACACGGATGCAGATAGCACACGGTGTGCTGTCCGCATTTTTTGCGGACTCGTTGAAATGAATGGGTCCGCATCCTATCCGCAAATATAACTGAGTGGACACGGAAACAAAATAAGTTTGTGTGCATGAGGCCTTGGATAAATCTCTCCTTTGGGACTCTTGAAAGGCTGTGCATCTACTGCACCTACAATGATAAAACTATTGGCCAGACTGAATAGACAAGTATTGTACATCATCGACGTCTATGTGGTTGTATTTATAAGACCCATCTGTGATCAGTGTCCTTTGGGCAAACCTGGTTGTTGGAGCCGCTTTGGTCTCGCCGATTTCCTCGTCGGTGTGGTGCTGGACTGGAAATGCTGGTGTCGCATATTACATGCAGTGACTGGCAGTATTCAGACCCCTGCAAGGTCAGCGAGATCCATGTGTTTTCTGCAGCTGGCACCTTTAGTGGCAATGACATAAATTTATCTTGGCTGCTGCTTACAAAGTATGGGCTCCAGACAATTATTAAAGGGGTTATCCTAGAAAATGATAATGACCTATCCTCAACACGGGTCACCATAATCAAATCATGGGGGTCCACTGTAGCTCAGCAGCCTCTTCAAACAACTCATCTTGCTGGAAGTTACACCCCCATGGATCAGATATAGATGACCTATCCTGGGGAAAGAACATCAATATAGAAGACCGGGGCTGCAAAAACTGCAGACAGCACAAAGATGTCCTCCGTGTTCTGTCCGCGTCTGTGCGGCTGTTCTGCAAATTATACAGCGTTTATTTTTGTTTGTTTTGCAGACAAGAATAGGTGTTTCTATAATGGGGACAGGGTGCACATTGCCGGTACCACAAAATACATACGATCATGTGCATGAGGCCTGATGCTAAGGGACCTTTTGCACGGGCTGAGGATTGGGCTGTATTTGTGCTGTAATTTCTCAAAAAATAGCTGTTTTGTTAGCGGCGTCACCTGGTCCTCCTGTCACCTTGTATGCGGTCAATGTGACATTGGGTTCAAGGGAATCTGTCACCTATTTTGAGCCAATAATACTGTTTACATAGCAATGTGCAATAAAGTACCTTCATTCCAGCATGTGTCTTGTTTCTTTTATTAATCTTTTCATTCAGATGAAAAAGCGATTTTTCTGATATGCAAATTAAGTCTCAAGGTGCCCAGAGGGGCGTTATTACTCTGCTCTAGTGCCCAGTAACGCCCCCCTGCAGTGCCCAGCCTGCCTTTCTTCCAAGCCCAGCACGCCTCCTAAGAAATAAATGGCCCCTGAAATCCCGCGCAGGCGCAGTATCGCTGAGTGCCTGCGCCTGTACGATACTCCTGCTCCTGAGGGCAACAGCCTCTATAGTGTCACTGGGCATGCGCCGAGCCCAGTGACGTAATCAGAGCGCTGTTGCCTCAGGAGCCGGAGTATCATACAGGCGCAGGCACTCAGCGATACTGCGCCTGCGCGGGATTTCAGGGGCCAAGAGAGGAGGAAGCAAGTGCAGGGAATAAATTAAATGACGTAGTGGAGGGGGCGGCGCCGTTCGGCAAGGATGTAGGAGTACATTTATTTCTTAGGAGGCGTGCTGGGCTTGGAAGAAAGGCAGGCTGGGCACTGCAGGGGGGCGTTACTGGGCACTAGAGCAGAGTAATAACGCCCCTCTGGGCACCTTGAGACTTAATTTGCATATCAGAAAAATCGCTTTTTCATCTGAATGAAAAGATGAATAAAAGAAAGAAGACACATGCAGGAATCAAGGTACTTTATTGCACATTGCTATGTTAGCAGTATTATAGGCTCAAAATAGGTGACAGATTCCCTTTAAATCCGCCCCAGAGTAACGAGGGCAGTAAAAGGATAAGTGGCATGATAGGTGGATACTTAGACAAGCTGCCTGGCAAACGATGCCTAGAGGATATATATATATATATATATATATATATATATATATATATATATATATATATATCATATTCAGCTGTACACTGCGTGCAGAATTATTAGGCAAATGAGTATTTTGACCACATCATCCTCTTTATGCATGTTGTCTTACTCCAAGCTGTATAGGCTCGAAAGCCTACTACCAATTAAGCATATTAGGTGATGTGCATCTCTGTAATGAGAAGGGGTGTGGTCTAATGACATCAACACCCTATATTAGGTGTGCATAATTATTAGGCAACTTCCTTTCCTTTGGCAAAATGGGTCAAAAGAAGGACTTGACAGGCTCAGAAAAGTCAAAAATAGTGAGATATCTTGCAGAGGGATGCAGCACTCTTAAAATTGCAAAGCTTCTAAAGCGTGACCATCGAACAATCAAGCGTTTCATTCAAAATAGTCAACAGGGTCGCAAGAAGCGTGTGAAAAAACCAAGGCGCAAAATAACTGCCCATGAACTGAGAAAAGTCAAGCGTGCAGCTGCCAAGATGCCACTTGCCACCAGTTTGGCCATATTTCAGAGCTGCAACATCACTGGAGTGCCTAAAAGCACAAGGTGTGCAATACTCAGAGACATGGCCAAGGTAAGAAAGGCTGAAAGACGACCACCACTGAACAAGACACACAAGCTGAAACGTCAAGACTGGGCCAAGAAATATCTCAAGACTGATTTTTCTAAGGTTTTATGGACTGATGAAATGAGAGTGAGTCTTGATGGGCCAGATGGATGGTCCCGTAGCTGGATTGGTAAAGGGCAGAGAGCTCCAGTCCGACTCAGACGCCAGCAAGGTGGAGGTGGAGTACTGGTTTGGGCTGGTATCATCAAAGATGAGCTTGTGGGGCCTTTTCGGGTTGAGGATGGAGTCAAGCTCAACTCCCAGTCCTACTGCCAGTTTCTGGAAGACACCTTCTTCAAGCAGTGGTACAGGAAGAAGTCTGCATCCTTCAAGAAAAACATGATTTTCATGCAGGACAATGCTCCATCACACGCGTCCAAGTACTGCACAGCGTGGCTGGCAAGAAAGGGTATAAAAGAAGAAAATCTAATGACATGGCCTCCTTGTTCACCTGATCTGAACCCCATTGAGAACCTGTGGTCCATCATCAAATGTGAGATTTACAAGGAGGGAAAACAGTACACCTCTCTGAACAGTGTCTGGGAGGCTGTGGTTGCTGCTGCACGCAATGTTGATGGTGAACAGATCAAAACACTGACAGAATCCATGGATGGAAGGCTTTTGAGTGTCCTTGCAAAGAAAGGTGGCTATATTGGTCACTGATTTGTTTTTGTTTTGTTTTTGAATGTCAGAAATGTATATTTGTGAATGTTGAGATGTTATATTGGTTTCACTGGTAAAAATAAATAATTGAAATGGGTATATATTTGTTTTTTGTTAAGTTGCCTAATAATTATGCACAGTAATAGTCACCTGCACACACAGATATCCCCCTAAAATAGCTAAAACTAAAAACAAACTAAAAACTACTTCCAAAAATATTCAGCTTTGATATTAATGAGTTTTTTGGGTTCATTGAGAACATGGTGGTTGTTCAATAATAAAATTAATCCTCAAAAATACAACTTGCCTAATAATTCTGCACTCCCTGTATATGCCACATTTGCATAGTTTGGTGATGCTCTTAAAGCATGCATGAAAACCAGGATATGAACACGGCCTAATATTTGCATAAACTGTAGGGACTGCTTTTCAGAAATGTAAAAAATTATTATTATTATTTTTCTGCAGAAAATCTACAGTGGGAAGGGGTAAAGATCTCCGTTTCTGGTCCATGTACACTTTCAGTGTGGTTGTCTGGGCTGAGACAATGAGACATTTCTTCCTTGTCTGAACTAGGTCTTGGGGGCTTCTGCTTGTGTCATGAAGCAGCTCTTGCCTCCAGCCTTGCAAAATCACAGCTCTGGTCCTTGCGGTAGACATATCTCATTTGCTTCATGTCACTCCCTATTCACAAACTGACATTTGAAGGTCTTCAGGTGCAGGTAGTTAGCAGAGGCTGTGGTATACTATGTTATATATACTATATATTCATCTTGTATTCCAGCACAGGAGCTGCAGCTCTTCAGGGCTGTCTTCTCTGCACAGTATTACTTACTCCTGGTACTGTCCTCACAGCTGTGTCATTGTCACCTGAGTGACAAGTAACAGAAGAATGGTGTACCAGAGACAGCTGTGTGGGGACTGAGCTGAATTTTATTGACCCTTTGACCACCTGGTGCTACATTAAGGTCCTTTTATACTGGCCGATCATCACCACAATTATTATGGATGAGCGTTTGTAGACATGCTAGTCCCTGATAATTGTTCATTGGCAGGGTACTTTTTTTGCAGCAACACATCTGCGTTTATACTGCCACCAGCCACACCAGAAAGGCAGCGGGAGATTAACAAGTGGCTCAAGAAATTGTGTAGGAAAGAGAGGTTTGGGTTCCTGGAGAACTGGGCCGACTTCTCTGTCAGCTATAGGCTCTATCGTAGGAATGGGCTGCACCTCAATGGGGAAGGGGCAGCTGTGTTGGGGGAGAAGATGGCTAGAAGGTTGGAGGAGTGTTTAAACTAGGGACTGGGGGGGAGGTAATTACATTATAAGAGGGGAAGATAGTGCAGATAGAGACCTGAGACTATTACACTACCCAGTGGAGTAGATGATTGTCGGGGAAGAAACGTTCCTTCCCAGCAATCGCCTACTCGTCAGTGGAGGAGACTGCTCCATAGTATAGCGAGAAGTGATCGCTAATGCCCTAGTTCATCCCCATACAGAATCATTGTTTGGGTGGCAGAGTGCTTCCCAAAATGATACTTTAGGTGACCACACCAACAATCTATTACCCGATGAACGAGTGTTTTGACACCTTTTAGGCTACTTTCACACTTGCGCTTGATCGGATCCGTTCTGAACGGATCCGATCATATTAATGCAGACGGAGGCTCCGTTCAGTACGGATCCGTCTGCATTAATAACTTAGAAAAATTTCTAAGTGCGAAAGTAGCCTGAGCGGATCCGTTCAGACTTTCAATGTAAAGTCAATGGGGGACGGATCCGCTTGAAGATTGAGCCATATGGTGTCATCTTCAAGCGGATCCGTTCCCATTGACTTACATTGTAAGTCTGGACGGATCCGCACGCCTCCGCACGGCCAGGCGGACACCCGAACGCTGCAAGCAGCGTTCAGCTGTCCGCCTGGCCGTGCGGAGGCGAGCGGAGCGGAGGCTGAACGCCGCCAGACTGATGCAGTCTGAGCGGATCCGCATCCATTCAGACTGCATCAGGGCTGGACGGAAGCGTTCTGCTCCGCTCGTGAGCCCCTTCAAACGGAGCTCACGAGCGGACAGCAGAACACTAGTGTGAAAGTAGCCTTATAAGGTCTGATTATTGCTAATGAGCATTGGTACAAACGCTCATTGGCGATAATCTGACCGACTATTGGGCAGTGTAAAGGGGCTCAAGGGTTGGAACTGGGGGTTAAATGGTGGGAGTGACTAGAACAGTTGATAAGGAAAGGTGTAAGGTAAAAATACCCAAAAACCTCTGAAGTGTATGTATACTAATGCCAGAAGCCTGACTAATAAAACTGGGGAACTGGAATTAGTTATGTGTGAGGAGGACTATGACATAGTGGGAATAACTGAGACATGGCTGATGATAGCTATGACTGGGCGGTTAATGTACAGTCATGGCCAAAAGTTTTGAGAATTACATAAATATTGGAAAAGTTGCTGCTTAAGTTTTTATAATAGCAATTTGCATATACTCCAGAATGTTATGAAGAGTGATCAGATGAATTGCATAGTCCTTCTTTGCCATGAAAATTAACTTAATCCCAAAAAAACCTTTCCACTGCATTTCATTGCTGTCATTAAAGGACCTGAGATCATTTCAGTAATCGTCTTTTTAACTGAGGTGAGAATGTTGACGAGCACAAGGCTGGAGATCATTATGTCAGGCTGATTGGGTTAAAATGGCAGACTTGACATGTTAAAAGGAGGGTGATGCTTGAAATCATTGTTCTTCCATTGTTAACCATGTGACCTGCAAAGAAACGCGTGCAGCCATCATTGCGTTGCATAAAAATGGCTTCACAGGCAAGGATATTGTGGCTACTAAGATTGCACCTCAATCAACAATTTATAGGATCTTCAAGAACTTCAATTTATAAGATCATCAAGAGGTTCAGTTCTTGTTAAGAAGGCTTCAGGGCGTCCAAGAAAGTCCAGGAAGCGCCAGGATCGTCTCCTAAAAAGGATTCAGCTGCGGGATCGGAGTGCCACCAGTGCAGAGCTTGCTCAGGAATGGCAGCAGGCAGGTGTGAGCGCATCTGCACGCACAGTGAGGCGAAGACTTTTGGAAGATGGCCTGGTGTCAAGAAGAGCAGCAAAGAAGCCACTTCTCTCCAAAAAAAACACCAGGGACAGATTGATCTTCTGCAGAAAGTATGGTGAATGGACTGCTGAGGACTGGGGCAAAGTCATATTCTCCGATGAAGCCTCTTTCCGATTGTTTGGGGCATCTGGAAAAAGGCTTGTCCGGAGAAGAAAAGGTGAGCGCTACCATCAGTCCTGTGTCATGCCAACAGTAAAGCATCCTGAGACCATTCATGTGTGGAGTTGCTTCTCATCCAAGGGAGTGGGCTCACTCACAATTTTGCCCAAAAACACAGCCATGAATAAAGAATGGTACCAAAACACCGTCCAACAGCAACTTCTTCCAACAATCCAACAACAGTTTGGTGAAGAACAATGCATTTTCCAGCACGATGGAGCACGGTGCCATAAGGCAAAAGTGATAACTAAGTGGCTCGGGGACCAAAACGTTGACATTTTGGGTCCATGGCCTGGAAACTCCCCAGATCTTAATCCCATTGAGAACTTGTGGTCAATCCTCAAGAGGCGGGTGGACAAACAAAAACACACTAATTCTGACAAACTCCAAGAAGTGATTATGAAAGAATGGGTTGCTATCAGTCAGGAATTGCCCCAGAAGTTGATTGAGATCATGCCCAGTCGAATTGCAGAGGTCCTGAAAAAGAAGGGCCAACACTGCAAATACTGACTCTTTGCATAAATGTCATGTAATTGTCGATTAAAAGCCTTTGAAACGTATGAAGTGCGTGTAATTATATTTCACTACATCACAGAAACAACTGAAACAAAGATCTAAAAGCAGTTTAGCAGCAAACTTTGTGAAAACTAATATTTGTGTCATTCTCAAAACTTTTGGCCATGACTGTACAGGGTTACAGTCTGTTTAGAAAGGATCGTCAAAACCGGAGAGGGGGAGGGGTCTGCCTTTATGTAAAGTCCTATCTAAAGCCCACAGTCTGAGAAGACATAAGTGAGGGACATTAACACGTGGAGTCACTGTGGGTAGAAATACATGAAGGCAAAAACAATAATAAAATACTGATAGGACTTGTCCTATTTACAGAAAAGGATAGGACTGTTCTATAGAGGGCAGAAAGTTCTGTTCGTCAAAATGTGTAACTCATCCGTAAATCATAATGAGGTCTGTAATTATGGGGGACTTCAACTACCCAGATATAGACTAGGAAACTAATACCTGTGGATCTCATAAAGCAAAGCCTAGGTTTGCGGCCCCCGTCTTGTGCTGGATTACAGCTACTGCTCCTTCAGTTTAGCAGGAGCATCTCTGATCCCCAGCAGTCAGTGAAAAGAAGACAGAAACGGTTTGGACCTGGCAATCACGTAATCATCAGGTCTCTCGTGGGCAGAGGAGTGCAGAGCTGCTGGGTTAGTAGACCCTTATCAGCTCTGCCTTCTACAAGGCCCCAACAAAAGGCTGGTTTCCCCCTGTAACTGGGGCTTCTGTGGATGCCCCAGTTACAGTGGAAATAGCGACAGATGAAAAATAAAGTGTCTCTGTGAAAAAAAAAAAGTGTCAGTGTCCTGTAAAGATATTTTTATGACATCTTGGGGGACATATAATGTAGTAGAAATATATAAAAGACAAGTTTAAAAAACTCCTCCACACCCAAAACCATTGCCATTATCACCCTATTCACGTGAAACTATACACATTGTATAACAAAACAACTGACACAAAATAGGGAACTAATTGCATATTTAAAGAGCCACAGTTTGGAAAAAATAACTTTTAAAAAATTGTTTTCTTCATTTCCCTGCAAATAAAACAAAAAAATATCTTGAAAAGCCCTATGTTTCAGGTAAAAAAAATAAAAAATTATTATGGTAGTCAAACACATAGTTACAACCGATTGAACCACTTGCGCTAAATAAGAAAAAAAGTGCCTGGTCATTAAGGCGTTTTCATTAACGGGTTAACCAGTAAGTGCTTTACACGCTAGTGAGGGAAACTGGTTACTGGCAGGACATAACTCGAGGGGGGGGGCGGGGGGGGCGGCAGAGGGAGCTAGTAACCAGTGAGCGCCGTCCTCTGTAGTGAAGCTCTCATTGATGAATCCGAGGCAGAATGGAAGGAAATGTAAGCAGGTAAGCATGAATCATCTCTTTCAGGGGCCATGCTGCAGGAGCTTGTTAAATTTTTTTTTTTACCGGGAAATCTCTTTAACCCCTTAAAGACACAGCCTTATTTCACCTTAAGGACCAGGCCATTTTTTGCAAATCTGACCACTTTAAGTGGTGATAACTTTAAAACGCTTTGACTTATCCAGGCCATTCTGAGATTGTTTTTTCGTCACATATTGTACTTCATGACACTGGTAAAATGAAGTAAAAAAATTATTTTTTTTTTGCATAAAAAAATACCAAATTTACCAAAAATTTGGAAAAATTAGCAAATTTCAAAGTTTGTTTCTCTACTTCTGTAATACCCCTAAAAATTGTGATGACTTTACATTCCCCATATGTCTACTTCATGTTTGAATTATTTTGGGAAAGATATTATATTTTTTGGGGATGTTACAAGGCTTAGAAGTTTAGAAGCAAATCTTGAAATTTTTCAGAAATTTTCAAAAACCCAATTTTTAGTGACCACTACAGCTCTGAAGTCACTTTGCGAGGCTTACATAATAGAAACCACCCAAAAATGACCCCATTCTATAAACTACACCCCTCAAGGTATTCAAAACAGATTTTACAAACTTTGTTAACCCTTTAGGTATTGCACAAGATTTAATGGAAATAAAGATACAATTTCAAAATTTCACTCTTTTGGCAGATTTTCTATTTTAATATTTTTTTTTTCCAGTTACAAAGCAAGGGTTAACAGCCAAACAAAACTCATTATTTATAGCCCTGATTCTGTAGTTTACAGAAACACCCCATATGTGGTCGTAAACTGCTGTACGGGCACACGGCAGGGCGCAGAAGGAAAGGAATGCCATACGGTTTTTGGAAGGCAGATTTTGCTGGACTGGTTTTTTGACACCATGTCCCATTTGAAGCCCCTCTGATGCACCCCTAGAGTAGAAACTCCAAAAAAGTGACCCCATTTTAGAAACTACGGGGTAGGGTGGCAGTTTTGTTGGTACTAGTTTAGGGTACCTTTGATTATTGGTTGCTCTATATTACAATTTTTGTGCGGCAAGGTAACATAGCTTTTTTGGCACTTTTTTTTTTTGTTATTTTCAACATTCATCTGACAGGTTAGATCATGTGGTAATTTTATAGAGCAGGTTGTCACGGACGCGTCGATACCTAATATGTATACAATTTTTTTTTTATTTATGTAAGTTTTACACAATGATTTAATTTTTAAAACAAAAAAAGTTTGTCTCCAAGAGCCATAGTTTTTTCAGTTTTTGGGCGATTATCTTAAGTAGGGTCTCATTTTTTGCGGGATGAGATGACTGTTTGGCACTATTTTGGGGTGCATATGACTTTTTGATCGCTTGCTATTACATTTTTTGTGACGTAAGATGACAAAAAATTGCTTTTTTTACACAGTTTTTATTTTTATTTTTTTACGGTGGTCATCTGAGGGGTTAGGTCATGTGATATATTTATAGAGCTGGTCGATACGGACGCGGCGATACCTAATATGTTTACTTTTTTTTTATTTATGTAAGTTTTACACAATGATTTCATTTTTGAAACAAAAAAAAATCATGTTTTAGTGTTTCCATAGTCTAAGAGCCATAGTTTTTTTTTCAGTTTTTGGGCGATTATCTTGGGTAGGGTATGATTTTTGCGGGATGAGATGACTGTTACAATTTTGGCGTACAAGCGACTTTTTTGATCACTTTTATTACTTTTTTTGTGATGTAAGGTGGGCAAAATTTCAATTTCATCATAGTTTTTTATTTTTATGGCGTTCACCGTTCGGGTAAAGTAACATGACCGTTTTATAGAGGTCGTTACGGACGCGGCGATACCAAACATGTGTAGGGAATTTTTATTTTTTTCAATTTTAATCAGTGATGAAAGTGTTTTTTGACTTTTCCTTTTTTTTTTTTTTCCTTTTTTTTTACTCAGACACACTTGGTTCTTGAAGATCCAGTGGGTCTGATGTCTGTATAATACAGTACAGTACAATATATAGTGTACTGTATTTTACTTACACTTTGTCTGAACAGATCTATGCCTTTAGCACAGATCTGTTCAGCACCATGGACAGCAGGATGCCTGAGAACTCGTCCTGTTGCCATGGGAACCTTCCCCGTCTGCTCAGTAGTGGCCAGAACTGCGCAGACTGGGGAAGGGTAAGGAGGGGGGCTGTCTGGGGGCTCTCTTCCTCTCCATCAGGGGGCTGCAAAGGCACAGCAGGGAGCTCCCTGAGCTGTTAACCTTTTCCATACAGCGATCCGTACGGACCGCGGTATGGAAAGGGTTAAACGGCTGACATCGCATCACAGATGTCAGCCGTTTATACCAGGGGATCAGCAATGTGCTGTCACCCTGGTATACCCACTGTACACCAACGATTATTCAAGGGGAGGCGGGGGATCACGATCCCGCCTGCCGCACCGCCCGCAACCCTCCCCCTGCACTTCCCGCCGCCATAAAATCATTCGGGGGTGAAGGGGGGGGGGGGGGTTGAATAAAACTATATTTTAGGCATATAAAGTTTCTGATCCCCCGCGATCAGAAACTGCTGAAAGCGCAACAAACTGCAGGTCTGAATTGACCTGCGGTTTGTTGCGATCGCCGACATGGGGGGGGGGGGTGTGTCACGGGACCCCCCCGCGCATTTAGCCGAGGTGCCTGCTCAATGATTTGTGCAGGCACCTTGTTCCGATCACATCCGGCCGGGCGGCAGTGATCGGAACAACACATGACGTACCGGTACGTCATGTGTCCTTAAGTACCAGGACATCATGACGTACCGGTACGTCATGTGTCCTGAAGAGGTTAAGCCCCTATTACATTGCACAACGTTCGGGCCAATTACTGGGAACAGTTCAGCTGTCTCTGGGACTCCCGTATAAATGAATGAAGCGGCTGCGCATATGTGCGACCGGCTGCTCTGCTCATTTCAGGGGAGCTGCAGGGGCCTGTAGTGGGGTACCCCACCCATCTGATAGTTATCCCCACATCCTGTGGATAGGGGATAAATTTTACCTACCAGAATACCCCTTTAATCCTGGAAGTGTTGGCCCTTTTAAAGGAGTTGTCCCATGAAAAATATTCTAGTTTTCATACCAGCACCTGGATCTGAATACTTGTGTAATTGCATGTAATTAAAAATTATAGTATAACCACTGAGTTATTTAATAAAATGTATCTGTATAGTGCCCCCTGCTGTCTGTTATACCTCTTTAAGGTTACGGCCACACACTCAGGTTTTTGCATGCAGTTTTGATAACCAAAATCGGGAGTGGATCATAAAAGGAGAGAACGTATGAAGGACAGATACAACTTCTCTCTTTTTTTTTTTTTTTTATATTCACTACTGGTTTTGGCTTCCAAAACTGCATGAGAAAACCTGAACGTTCGGCCTTACCCTTACTAAGGAGGAGATTGTGGCTGATCTCATACAATGTATAAGTACATTCCGAATTTTGATTGCTAAGTCCTTGATCCCCCAAACCACTATTAACTAGAATGCAGTTTGAATGAGGAGGTGGTCACACATGCTTACTACTATTCCTGACAGTCATTGCCATACACTGTGTGCAGCTAGCCTCACCAGCCCCATAGACCTTGAATGGAGCAGTGGTGAGTGACTACTGATATTTTTCTTTATACCGCTTCCTGCTCATAAAATCCTGGACTTTCCCTTTTAAACATGATTTTTATCTTTTATACTAGGGAAGAAATTGGTGACCAAGATTTTGCTGCGTTATGTGAGAAACTAAAAATATCTTCTCCTGTGAGATTGCGGGCCTGGCAGACATATGAGAAGATGTCTTCAGATAGGGCGCTGGTAAGTCTCAAATAATTTGGTGATTATTTGGTAATTGTTTTAGGACTGTTAGAAGTTTTACACCTGGTTTCACTTGTTGTAAATGTGGTTTACACTGGTAAATATGTTCCACATCCCGGACCAAACTCTCTTTTAAAAGTTTTAAGTTGACTTGTAAATAAGTGTCTTTGTATTGGCCATAACAACAGATCATTGGTTTCATTTTCAAATCTGCTTTGAAAGAATGAAATCTGAATTCTGATTACTTGTTCTGAGTAGTACTGACATTTTTAAAAAATAAAAAATACCCACATATTAACCCCATTTTGCTGGGCAACAAGGTCCTCTTTAAACGGCAGTGTTAGTACTACAGCATACAAGGGCATTTTAGACAATTGTGCATTCCCACCTTTTAGGCTGGATTCACAGCAACGGTTGTAAATGGCAGGTTTAACCGTCAGTATAAATTGACACGCTGCCAATAGAAAATCTGCAGTGGAAGTCGGTTTGTGCAGCTTTTTGAAGTCTCATCCACTTTGCTGGTACTGTAAATGCTTCGTATGTTCCTCTCACAATTCCACTGCAGACAGTCTACTGGCTTTACACCATGTGTATCTGGACCCTAAGGGCTGTTTGACACGAGCGGATGCCGTGCGTGACATCCGCTCCGTGAATGACAGCCAAGACCCGATGCAGACAGCAGAAGCACGGAGCAGTAACATGACTGATAATGCTCCGTGCCTCTCTGTGATCTCTTTACTACGAAATCACAGTGAGATAAAGTTGTCATTGTGATTTCGTAGTAAAGAAATCACAGAGAGGCACGGAGCATTATCAATCATGTTACTGCTCCGTGCTTCTGCAGTCTGCATCGGGTCTTGGCTGTCATTCACGGAGCGGATGTCACGCACGGCATCCGCTCGTGTGAAACAGCCGTAAGGCTGAGTTCACACTGGCGGTGTGGGTGCGTTGCGGGAACATGCACAATTTTTCCGCGCGAGTGCAAAACATTGTAATGCTTTCTGCACTCGCGTGAGAAAAATCACGCATGTTTGGTACCTGAACTTCTTCACAAGTTCTGGCTTGGGATCGGTGTTCTGTAGATTGTATTATTTTCCCTTATAACATGGTTATAAGGGAAAATAATAGCATTCTGAATACAGAATGCATAGTAAAATAGTGCTGGAGGGGTTAAAAAAAATAAAAAATAATTAAACTCTCCTTAATCCACATTATCGCGGAGCCCGGCTTCTATTCTGTCTCCTTCTTTGCTGATTGCAGGAAAAAGACCTGTGGTCATCACATGGTCCATCACATGATCCATCACCATGGTAAAAGATCATGTGATGACCGGAGTGACGTCACCACAGGTCCTGTTCCTACAATCAGCAAAGAAGGAGACAGAAGGAGATGCCGGTCTCCGCGATCAAGTGGACTAAGATGAGTTTAATTTATTTTTAATTTATTTTTTTTAACCCCTCCACTCCTATTTTACTATGCATTCTGTATTCAGAATGCTATTATTTTCCCTTATAACTATGTTATAAGGGAAAATAATAATGATCGGGTCTCCATCCCGATCGTCTCCTAGCAACCGTGCGTGAAAATCGCACCGCATCCGCACTTGCTTGCGGATGCTTGCGATTTTCACGCAGCCCCATTCACTTCTATGGGGCCTGCGTTGCGTGGAAAACGCACAATATAGAGCATTCTGCGATTTTCACGCAACGCATAAGTGATGCGTGAAAATAACAGCTCATGTGCCCAGCCCCATAGAAATGAATGGGTCCAGATT
The DNA here is from genome assembly GCF_905171765.1 of Bufo bufo. Taxonomy (NCBI): domain Eukaryota; kingdom Metazoa; phylum Chordata; class Amphibia; order Anura; family Bufonidae; genus Bufo; species Bufo bufo. The sequence continues at coordinate 553,644,704 of NC_053391.1, forward strand.
CAGTGCGGGTGCAGTGCGTTCACCTCCCGCACTGCACCCGCGCGGAATACTCGCCCGTGTGAACTCAGCCTAACACTTCTTAAGAACTCTAGTCATGTCCATGTTCTTCTATGGAGATTTTTCATTTATGTGCATTTATTCACTTCTGTTTGTACAGATTTTGTCTTGTTGAGAATACTTTTGCTTCAGATAGATTGAAATAAAATATGAAATCACAAGTGGAAAAACAGCTCAGCACCAGCACTGGGGAAATACTGGGATCGGATCATTCAGTGGATGTCAATAAAATCTTCTGTTTTATTTAAAGGGTTTATTCGATTTATTAAATATTCCCTCCATGTGCCGGGCCCCTCATAGGTAATATACTTGCGCCGCTCCTGGTCCCCTTCACCACCGCTGCTGCTTCTCCCTGCACGAGGGGGGGGGGGGTTCGGGGGAAGCAGCCAATGGCAGGTGGGGACGGGGACGAGCCACCCTAGCATCGCGGGTGCGGATCAGGAGCAGCATCGGGAGCTGGATAAGTATATTACCTCTGAGGGGCCCGGCACAAGGGAGGGATGTTTCAGAAATCGGATAACCCCTTTAATGGCACAGAAGAGTGCCCCTAGTCGTAGCACATAAACCCGAAAGTGGAGTTTTCACTGTATTGCGTTATCCTGTTTGGAGGATTTGATTGCATCCACTGATGCGTTAAAGGAAATCTGTCACCAGGATAATTGATATTGAAGTAAAGCTATGACCTAATAGCACTTAGTACCTTATTTCTAGATGTGCCTTTGTTTCAGCAATAGATATTTTCTATCTTCTGAAAATTCAGTTTATTTGGTATGCAAATGAGCCGGTAAGGTGCCCAGAGGGGCGTCACTCTTGCAGGAAACTTTCAAAGTGACCCACTTAGTAGGTGATGGGCATATCAATTAATAACTTTATTAAGTGTTTTTGCATGGCAAGACCACACTGTTATCTCGCATATATGTTCTTTATTATAGCCAAATTTCCCACCCTAACTCCTCCCACAGTTTTTACACTACATAGACAGTAATATACCGAAACATGCGGATTGTTCCCGATTGGTGTGCTATTACTTTGTGGAACGTTTCGCCGAATGGTTAATGAAATATCAGCGTTTTTGTGGCGAAATTGGTCCCATAGGAATGAATGGCGGAATGTTCAAAACTAGAGTGGGAGCTGACAAATCAGGACATGATTTCTAAACTGCCACCACTCCCTCATTTTCAAGCCCACCTACACAAATCGGCTGCTAATGTTTTTATAAATGTATGTTTTAACGTAACTGTGAAGCACTTTGGGCAACAACATTGCAATTAAATGTTCTATATAAATAAATAAAAGTTGAAATGCATATCTCACTCTATCAAGCTTGCCATGTGCACTTTTTAAATTTGATTCAATCAATTGGTTAGTGTAATGTTTACTATCTTTACTCACTCCAAACACTCCACACAGTTACTCTGCCCACTCCATAAAGTTACTCTGCCCAGTCAGGGCCGGTGCAAGGATTTTTGCCGCCCTAGGCAAGATAAAAATTGCCCCCCCCCCCCCCCCACACGGCTTCACGGAGATCTGTGGATGACGCACTGTTATGGGGCGATCTGTGGATGACGCACTGTTAAGGGGGGGGGGGGGATCTGTGGGTGACGCACCGTTAAGTGGGGGATCTGTGGGTGACGCACTGTTATGGGAGGATCTGTGGATGACGCACTGTTATGGGAGGATCTGTGGATGACGCACTGTTATGGGGGGGATCTGTGGGTGACGCACTGTTATGGGGGGGATCTGTGGGTGACGCACTGTTATGGGGGGGATCTGTGGGTGACGCACTGTTATGGGGGGGATCTGTGGGTGACGCACTGTTATGGGGGGGATCTGTGGGTGACGCACTGTTATGGGGGGGATCTGTGGGTGACGCACTGTTATGGGGGGGATCTGTGGGTGACGCACTGTTATGGGGGGGATCTGTGGGTGACGCACTGTTATGGGGGGGATCTGTGGGTGACGCACTGTTATGGGGGGGATCTGTGGGTGACGCACTGTTATGGGGGGGATCTGTGGGTGACGCACTGTTATGGGGGGGGAATCTGTGGGTGACGCACTGTTTTGGGGGGGATCTGTGGATGATGCACTGTTATGGGGGGGGGATCTGTGGGTGACGCACTGATGTCATCCACAGATCCCCCATCAGATGCATCAGTGTGGAGGGAGGAGGCGGAGACGCTCATGGTGGGGCCCGATGCAGTGTTTCTACTCTAATACACCGGGCCCCACCGCAGCTGTTAAGTACATTCAATCCGAATGGGTCCGCAATTACTGTAGTAACTTATGTATAGCATTAAGACGGCGCAGACCGGCAGCACCCTCAGCTGCGGGGCCCGGTGTATTAGAGTAGAGTCACTGCACCGGGCCCCGCCATAAGTGTCCCCGCCTCCTCCCTCCACACTGATACTTCGCTGGCCGCGCTGTGCAGCATAGCGGCCAGCGAAGTATCCGCAATCCGCTTTATAAGACGCACGGCCATTTTCCCCCCACTTTTTTTGGGGGGGGGGGGGGGGGGGGGGGGAGTGCGACTTATAAGGCAAAAATACTGTAAATAATAAACATATTGCATTGTCTACTGACTACTTACCAGTCCAGGACAATAAGATGAGCTGGTCTCGCCTGCAGTCTGGCTCTGGGGACTGGTCCTCCTGGAGACAAACACACGGTAGGTAGTAATTCACCAATGCCGCCCTGGGGTCCATCCGTCCGTCCTGGGGAAGAAGAAAGCAGCTGCACCTGTCCTGCTGCACTCCAATCCAGGGAGGATGGTCTGGACTGGAGCCCACTTCTGTTCTGTTCTGTCCCAGAAGAACTGTCTAGGACTTTAGGCACCGCCGCTGCTGCCGCACTGGGGGTCGGGGAGGCAAATTGCTGGTGGCTGCTGGGCTGCTGCTCAGTGTGCAGCCTTCTCTCCCTCCTTCGCTCCGCCTCCACCCCTCTCATTCTCTGTGTCACGTGATGTGCTCAAGGGTGGGAGGGGTCAGGGTTGTTCAGACAGTTCAGATCGATTCAAGATCATTCAGGGAGCATGGGAGGGCGGCAGAGTTCCGCCTCCGTTCCACCCTCAGCAGCCAGCCAGAGCCCGGTAAGGTAAGCTAGCACTGTGCACAGCAGGCGCAGCCTCGCAGATGCAGACTGCAGTTAGTCACTGACTCACTAGTAGGAGTCAAACTCAGACGACAGCAGTGACTGTGAGCCGCCCGGCCGGAGATTCTTTAGAGCTGCAAAGCGCTCACCCTCAGGCGGCGCAGCGCAGCATGAGGGGCGCCGCCGGCCGCCCGAACTTAAATTATAACCCCTGCTAAATGGCGCCCTAGGCGACTGCCTAGTTCGCCTTACTGGTAGCGCCGGCCCTGTGCCCAGTCCAACCTTTCCACAGTTACTCCAGCCACTCCAACCACACAACAGTTACCGTATTTTTCGACCCATAAGACGCACTCCCCCCCCCCCCCCCCCCCCCCCAAAAAAAAAGGGGGGGGAAATGCCCCTGCGTCTTATGGGGCGAATGCTGACAGTTTAACATCGCAGTTTGCGATGTACGAGCGAGCGGGGGAGGGACTGGGAGGAGGAGCTGGGGGTCGGCAATTGTGGCGGGGCGGTGCAGTCACTGTACTATAGCCCCGCCCCGCTGCTCCAGTGCTGCACAAATATAAAATGTCTTATTCAATTAAGTTATTAAACATGCCCCCCAACTCCTAATAGTACCGTACATCCTAATAGCTTCTGTACAATGCCGGCAGGCAGGCCGGGCGGCAGCGTAACTCCCTGATGTCACGTGCCTGCGCCACCTACTTTATGAATGAAGCAGGCGGCGCAGGCAAGTGATGTCAGTGAGTGACGCGCCGGCCTGCCTGCCGGCATTGTACAGAAGCTCTTAGGATGTACGGTACTATTAGGAGTGAGGGGGCATGTGTAATCATTTTTAATTTAATAAGACATTTTATATTTGTATACTGGGGGGGGGGGGGGAGGAATCTGTGGATGGCACAGTTAAGGGGTGGTGGTCTGTGGATGGCACTGTTATGGGCTGGGGGGGTTCTGTGGATGGCATTGTGATGGGGTTGGCGGTCTGTGGATGGCACTGTGATGGGGTGGGCGGTCTGTGGATGGCACATATAGAACAGTGCCAGCCACAGATCCCCCCCCCCCTCCCCCGTAACAGTGTCCATCATCCACAGATCCCCCCCCCCGTAACAGTGTCCGTCATCCACAGATCCCCCCCCCCATAACAGTGTCTGTCATCCACAGACCACCATTATTTCCAAACCCACCAAAAGCACACCTTTTGGTTAAAAATATATTTTTTCTTATTTTCCTCCCCAAAAACCTAGGTGCGTCTTATAGGGCGAAAAATACGGTACTGAAGCCACTCTGGTTGTAGACTACTGGTAAAGGCAAGAAGACTTCACACAATTTCCCCAGAAATTGTAGCTTTTCTAGTTTTCATATAGTCATAACCTATCAATTATAAAATGTAACTTTTATTTTATTTATTAACATCCTAATAGAAATATATTGGTAATGTTTAAAACACTACAGTGGGCGGAGCCTAGCGGCGCATGGAGTAGGACGCACGCCGCACTAGCTCCGGCGATTATCCTGTCTTTAATACTGCAAACGGTGGCGAAATACTATTTAAACTTCTGAAGGAGCGGGGGACACAGTTAGGAAGCGGTCCGGTACAAGTGACAACAATATGCCTGTGAAAAGAGGCAAAACGCAGAGCCGGCAGGACAGGGAGGCAAGATCCCAAGATGGCGCTGAGGAGGAAGAGTGGCCTGACCTGAGAGCGGCGGTGAGTCAGGGAGCGGCAGCGCGGCTAGAGAGCTTCGCTCATAAATCGCACCAGTCCCCCAGCCATGTATGGGGAGAAGAAGAGGGCACCCTGGCACAAGTGGAGGAAGGAGTAAGGGAGCAAGACGGCCCCTGTAATGATGACCAGCATTCCCCAGTCCAGCATGAGGGGGGGGGGCGAGTTCTAGCCTGCAAGTGATTAATGCCCCTGAGCCCACCTTGAAAGATGTGATGGCAGCTATTGCCAGCTGTAACGTCACTCTCCAGAATATGAATATTAACATTGGAAGCCTAAAAGCGGACATATCCATTATCCGGCATGACCTGCCTAAGGTGGCTGAGCGCACCTCAGAGGTGGAGAGGAGGGTCTCAGATCTGGAACATGGGGCTGCTACCCTACAGAGAGAGAGCAGGGCTGCGTCAAAGGATATAGCGGCGCTCTATGCGAAAACTGACGACCTTGAAAACCGCTCTCGCCGCAATAATGTTAGGCTGGTGGGCATTCCTGAGAAGTCTGAGGGCCCAGAGGCCACTGATTTTATTGAGAAATGGCTTGCGGAAAAATTCCGTGATAAAGGACTCTCTGCACTGTATGCTGTTGAACGAGCGCATAGGGTCCCCACCAGGCCATTGCCGCCAGGACGTCCGCCACGTCCAATACTGGCTAAAATCCTGCATTATCGAGACAGAGACACTATACTGAGGGCCGCAAGGTCACATCCTGATTTAAAAATCAATGGGGTTCAGGTGTCCCTGTTCCCTGACTATTCGTCAGATGTACAGAAAAAGAGGGCTCGCTTTGTGGAGATTAAACGGAGGCTGAGAGATTTGCAAGTACAGTACTCCATGATGTTCCCGGCCAGGCTCAGGGTGGTGGCGTTTGGATCCGCTGTATTCTTTGAAGACTCGGACTCTGCGGTCAAGTGGCTGGATCAAAATGAGCGTCGCCTTAGGATTCCATCAACAGACACCTGAGACTGATGGACATTCCTGCTCCTGAGTGAAGCTTTGATGTCCCCTGGACTGTCCACCCACCGTTGTGGACATTTTCTTTTGTCTTTAGCTGGTTGCTGGAGACATTTTGTGGGTAGAGCATACGCCCGAGGTTGCTCCCCACCTTCTCAATGTGCCTGCGTATGGTATCTTGTTGGGTGCTGTGCTGCTCCAGGCGCTGTTGGGCCAGGTTCACAATGTTGGCCCCGAGTTCATTACTGAATCTAATTATACTACATATGTTTATTGTCTGGGGGGGGATGGTTGGGTGGGGGGAGGGAGGGGGGAAGGGTTTAGCGGGGGTTAATACTGTCAAAGGTGCTATTGATGGCAATTCTAAAATGCTGAAACGTACAGTCCTTGTATATTTTGTCGTGGGCAATAGAGAAGAGATGGGAGTCTGCAATCTGGTGATTAACATTATTTTTCCTCGCAGCTGTTGGGAGGTGGAGAGGTGTAAATATCAAATGTACTTTTATGTATGTATGCACTCTTATGGGACCTGTCACGAGAATACTTAGCTGAAATGTGAGGGGAATGGCGGATGCTACGAAGAGACACGGTCTGTTCCGTTACCTATCTAGATATCAGCCGGCAATAATATGCTTGCAAGAAACGCATATGACCAAACAATCTATACATGTCATGCAAAAGCCGTGGCTGGGGTATTCGGTGCATTCCGTCTTCTCCTCGCATTCCAGGGGGGTTAGTATCCTAGTTCATAAGAATATCATATTTGAATGTCTCAGGGAATGTGTGGATGAAGAGGGAAGGTTTATAGGAGTGCATTGTGTGGTCCAAGGGATGAGAATGGTGTTGGCGACAATCTATATACCCCCACCATTTTCCTCGGTACCTTTAGGGAGGCTCATAGAGTTTATGGCAGAATTTTCTGAACTTCCAATGTTGATAGTGGGAGATTTCAATAATGTACTTGACAGTTCGCTTGATAGATGCCAGATCACACCTAGCGGTAGCAATACGGGTGAAACCTCGTTTGCAAGAATACTGAGGGAGGTAGGTCTGATGGATGTATGGAGAGAGACCAACCCCCTGGACAGGAAGTACTCGTGTTGCTCCTCGACATATGGCTCCCTGTCGTGTATAGATCTGGGTCTGGTAAATGCTCATATGTTCCCGTTTGTAAAGACCTCAGAATATCTTTCTAGGACCCTATCTGACCAGTCCTTATTTAGCATCGCCCTTGATATCTCTGTGACAGCCAGGCCGGGGGTTAGATACTGGCGACTTAATGCCTTTTGGTTAAAACTGATGGGTGACCCGTCCGATATGCTTCAATCCCTTAGGGAATATTTTTGTATAAACGAAGGGACTGCGTCTCCTTTAGTCGTTTGGGAAGCGATGAAGGCCTTCCTTAGGGGATCCTTTATTAAAACAGTCAGTCGGATTAAATCTAAATCTAGAGAGCTTGATCGGCAGAAACATGATAACATGAAGCTAGCGGAGGAGGCTTTTGTGTTAAATCCTTCTAGCATAACAAGCAATACCTTGAAGACTAGGCAGGAGGAGTTGAGGTGTCACCTCTTGGAGGTAGCAGAGAGGAAACGACTGTTTTATAAGCAGCAATTTTTTACTGAAGGTGAGAGTGTAGGCCATATGCTCTCGGTTATCGCAAAAGCGCAGCAAGGATCACAATGTATATCTGGCCTGTTAGATGCTGGCGGCGTACTCAGGCGCGATACTGATAGCATTTTGAATATACTGAATAATTTTTATTCCTCTCTGTATGCTTCCAAGGTGACATGCTCGGATGAAGAGATTGACGCCTTTTTGGCCACATTAGATCTTCCTAAGCTTTCCAGGGAAGACAGTATGCGGTTAGAGGAGCCGATTGAGCTAGAAGAATTAAGGGCGGCATTGGCTGCTATGGCTAATGACAAGGCTCCGGGTTTGGATGGGCTTCCGGCGGAAGTATATAAGTCCTTCGCGGAAGTGTTGCTCCCGGAACTTCTGAAGGTATTAAATTATTCCAAGGAGAGGGGGGAGCTACCTCCGTCTATGCAGGAGGCGGTAATAGTAGTCATTCCTAAGCCGGACAAGGATCACTCTCTCCCTGACTCATATAGACCGATATCGTTACTCTCCACCGATGTTAAGTTGCTTGCAAAGGTCTTGGCCATGCATCTGTCTAAAGTGATTCTGTCTATCATACACTCTGACCAGACTGGCTTCATGCCTCAGAAATCAACGTCAATTAATATTAGAAGAGTGTTTGCCAGTATTCAACTTCCAGCTGACAATGTTGGAGATAGGGCTATTCTTTCTTTAGACGCGGCCAAGGCCTTTGACAGCATTGAGTGGCGATTCCTGTGGAGAGTTATGAAGTATATGGGATTTGGAGATGAGTATATATCCTGGGTTCGGGTGCTATACTCTAAACCCAAAGCATGTGTCAGGGCGAATGGAGGGGTGTCCCCCAAGTTCTGTCTGGGCCGGGGTACTAGACAGGGGTGCCCGTTGTCGCCTCTGCTATTTGCAGTTGCGATTGAGCCATTAGCTGCAGCGATTCGTAAGTCAACCGACATTAAGGGGTTTCAATACGGGACAGTTAATAATAAAGTGGCGATGTATGCAGATGACACTTTGCTTTTTCTGGGGGATATTGGTCCATCCTTGGAAGCGGCTATGAAAATCATTGATTGCTTCAGGGACCTGTCGGGTCTGACTATTAACTGGAGTAAGTCGGCGATTATGCTGCTTGACGGGCAAGTACAATCACAGACAGTGCGAGACAGAAGTATTCCATGTGTAGCGACCTTTAAGTATTTGGGTATCCATATATCCCCGAGAATCCGAGACTTTGGGCGCCTTAACTTTGACCCGCTGGTTATTAAATTTCGTAATAAAACTAAGGCATGGTGTAAACTATACCTGTCAGTGGCGGGAAGAGCTAACCTCATTAAAATGGTGTTGATGCCTCAGCTACTTTATGTTCTACATAACTCCCCGGTCTGGCTGTCAAAGTCCAAATTTGTTCCAATCAATGCTATCTTCAGGGAGCTCATATGGCGTAAGGGGCAACCGAGAATTAAGCTTGAAACGTTACAATATCCTAAAACAGAAGGGGGCCTTGCAGTGCCAAACCCCTGGGTGTACTTCCTGCCTGCACAATGCCTACATTTTAAGGGGTGGATGGAACTGGAGTCGAGTGAGATGTCGTGTCAGTTGTTTAAACATTGCTTGTCCTCTAATGACTTACTGCTGATCCTTGAGACTAAGGGGGCTGGAAAGAGTGGTCCGATGGGCGATTTGGGACACTTGATGCAGTCCGTATGGAATAAGGTCAAGCTCCTGAGGGGGGTTTTCGGCAATACTGAATACACTCCACTGTGGGACAACCCCGTGCTGCCGGAATTCCTCTCCTTGTCTGAGTTTGGGGCATGGAAAAGAAAGGGTATTCTAAGGTTGAGCCACCTTTTGGAGGAAAGGAAGTTCATGTCATTTATCAGATTTCAGGAGAAGTATGAACTGCCTAGAACTCACTTTTATAAGTACCTTCAGGTGAGACATGCATACAATGCCACATTTAAAGGTACGAATGAGGTGGCAGGGAGAGATGCTGCACTGCACCAGATTTTGTCTAGAGGGGCGAGGAGAGGTATGATATCCTGTATATATAAGCTATTGCTTGATAAGTTCCTAGTGTCCCATCCACTGGTGGCTAAAAGTAAATGGGAAAAAGATGTTGGCAAATTAACTGATGACCAATGGTCTGATATACTGGGGGCGATACCTCTCTCTTCCCTGAGTGAAGGACGTAAACTCTCGCAGCTGTTTATTGTCCATAGAGTCTACAAAACTCCGTTTTTTTTTGTTCCGTATAGGGTTCAGGCCCACGGATGAATGTCCAAGATGCTCTGTGGTTTCTGCAGATTTGTTGCATATGATGTGGACGTGCGAGAGGTTAGGGAGATACTGGGAGTTGGTACGTCAGACAATACAGGACGTTTACAAGGTTCGAGTACCCTCTGACCCTAAAGTGTGTGTGTTGGGATATGTCTCTGAACTGGCTACAGGTCAGGTACATAAAATAGCTATAGGTAGAATGTTATATGTTGCTAGAAAGTTAATCGCTCTGCATTGGATACAGACAGCGCCGCCAATCCTAGGCGAATTCCTAAGCGCGGTTGACACGATGCTGAGTTATGAACGGATGGTATATCAGAAGCGTGGATCCCCAGTGAAATTTGGAAAATTATGGGATTTATGGCGTTTCGACGTCTGAATGGAAATGTTTAAAAATGTGCCTTTGTACTTTGCAGGTTAGGGAGGGAGGGAGGGGGGGGGGGGTCGGTTGGGTACTTAATTACTACACATAGGCTGATATCCTTTTTGTTTTTAGCCTTATGGACAGTATATTTCTATGTCATCCTTGTTTACAATGTGTTAAAATGTGTATTTACACTGTAAAATGTTTAATAAAAAAGATCTGATTAAAAAAATAAAATAAAACACTACAGTGGGGCACACAGTATTATCGGTGCAAATGCAGGAATTGAATATGTCTACTGCTTAGCTTCTCAGCGGTGACACCAGATCTTCCTATTAATGGTTGGGCTGGTGTGTTGCGCGCACACACACCAGCTCTACTCGTCAAAGTTTTGGAAGTACGTACTAGCTATTTTCTACCTAACTGTGTTCCCACTGTTAAACGCTAAAAACTTGCTAAACACTGCCCCCCGACATGTTTCACCGGAAAACCGGCATCCTCAGGTGAACCGGGTTATACACCAGGTTGTGATGTAGGAGGAGTTGGTGGACACATTGTGGCAGGAGGTGTGCCTGGGCGCCTTCTTGCAAGAAGTTACTTTGCCCAAAACCCCTGAGGACGCCAGGTTAGCTGTTGAAACATGTCAGGGGGCAGTGTTTTAAATTTTAGACAGCTAGAGCCTCTGGTTACAAAGTATCAGTTGATATTAGATTCAGCAGAAGCGAAGTGATCCTGCAGCAGTGCGCTAAAATGACTCACTAAATCCCTGTGTTTGCTACACTGTGAACGCAACAGTGTTGGAAACGGATAACTACAAAGTATCCACAGATCCATATCCATCTGATATTTTTAAACAATTTTATTTAGTTAGTAGACATTTAATAGTGAGCAAATAAAGGTTATGTTTTAAGATTGATTAAGTGGCACATGGTATAAGAGAGGCTTTGTTGGTCTTATGAACCATTTGTAAATAAACTAAGCTGAATCAGTGCTATGCCATGTGCTTTGGGGCAGTAATAGATTAACATTCCTGAAAGAATGACGCCCCTCTGGGCACCTTACTGGCTCATTTGCATACCAAATAAACTGGATTTTCGGAGGATAAAAAACATCTATTGCTGGAGCAAAGGCACATCTGGAAATAAGGTACTAAGTGCTATTAGGCTATGGCTTTACTTCAATAGCGATTATCCTGGTGACAGATTCCCTTTAATTTTCTCTTTAGAAACAAAATGTGAGTTTGGCCACTAAGTGGCGCTGTTTTGTTTGTAGATGAGATGGTTGCTTGTAAGAGACGGAATGACCATGAGTCTGCTATTAATTCTAATTTATTTGCAAACTATCATAAATCTAATCCGGTCTTAAAACTAAAATATAAGCAACTATGGTGAGTCCTCTGTCCATTTTTGATTACATTCCTCTGACCATAAATAAGCACATCTTGTAGAAAACCGTGAAAGTCGCACAATTTGTTCATCTTGTTATCCCATCATAGTTGCAGGTTATCATGCATGCGTGCGCCCAAGTATCCGCAGCTCAATGTCGCAGTCAGTAAAACTCCCTCTTCTTACTTATTACAGTTTGAGGTAGTAAGTACCTTTTGTGGGGAATTCATATAAGGTTGCAATATATTGGAGCAGATTTACTGATCCCATAGATGCCGTACACTTAAAGGCAGAATACACTTCTGTATTCGGCGCGGCTTCCTCACTGTGACGTAGTCGGCGCAGACGCAGTGAGGAAGCCGGCACTAGGAGCCCCGGATTTCCTCAACGATGCATGGAACTTGGACATCAATCAAGAGTATTGGGGCGGGTAGAACGGAGGACCTGGGCGGGATAAAGGGTGAGTAGACGGAGCCTCTAGGTGCTGAATCTACGCCCACATAGCACCTAGAGGCTCATTGGCATATTATAAATGTGTATTTTAGCAAAACGGCTGCAGGGAGAAATGCAAAAAACACACTGTTATGTAGTGCTGACATTAGCACATCGCTAATTTCAGTCAGCTACATAACAGTAATTCTGATGGTAGAAACCCTTTAAGCAATTATTCCAGCACTGATGTTTTTTTTTTTTTTTTTTCGATCTCTGTATTGAGAATGGAATCCCTTGTGAATCTGTGATGTCATGCAAAGAAGTTGTTGCACTGCATTTGCCTTGGCTGGTTCATGTGTGATATTGTGCAGAATAAATTCTAGTGGAGTGCTAGCCTAAAGAGAGAGCGTCAAGAATGAGAGAGAACAAAGAGGGAAAAAAATATAATTTCAATATTGGGACTTGCACAGAAAAAAAGCACAATTTATAGGCCAGAGTTATGTCAGTAGGACATTTTATTCTTCTGGGCACAACTCCCAGGCCCTGTAGCAGTTGTCACTCAGAGGTGAGGGGAAGGGTTGTGAATCAGCACTTTAGAGTGTGGGGGATCACGTTTAGGGCCATTGCGGGATCATTGTCCAGGATTAAAGTTCCTATTCACACTGCTGCTCATAATAAGGGCTGATAAAGGTATTTAGCTCTGATCTCCATGGCCCCTAAACTAGTGTCGTCAGCATTTTTTCAGGAAAAAAAAAACTTCTGAAGGATTCCTTTTTAAAGAAAGAAATTAAGAAAAGGTTTCCCTAGCAATCTCCATGAATTCTCATGAGCGATAGTGAATGGAGTAACCAAAATCACTGTGTAGGCCTAGCTCAATATGCTGGTACACATTTGTTCATAGAAGGTATGTAATAGGGGTATTTAGAGGGATCTTTTACATACCAAATGTATGTTTTTGATTAAATAGCCGGGTTTATGCATCCTGTTCAGTTTTAAAGGCTTTGTGTGTGCTTATTGGATGGCTCTTAAATCAAAAAGCTGCCAACCTGTTATAACAAAGCTCATTTGTGCTCATCAGCAGGACACACTACAGAAGACCGAAGCTTTGGGACTTTGCCTGTTTATTGCCTCTGTCAACTCTGATGACATGACCTTCACGTTTACTGAACTTCTAAGGGCTTTAAATATAAGGTAAACATTCATTTTCTTGTTTCTTATATTTATCACATTTCTGTTATTGTAGTATTGATATATATGAGTGCAGTAGACACAAAATAAAATGGGAACCTGCTGGACGTATGTTGGCATTGCAGTATACCTAGTGTCCTGATACTCGGCAGTTCACTCATGAATTAGAGCAACAAATCCACTGTTTCAAATACAGCGGTCCCTCAAGTTACAAACAACCATTGCATGTTGAGTAATTCGTTCCAAAGCCCCAAAATGTCATCAAAGATTAGGAAAAAAATGAGGATTTAAGAAAAATAAGCAGATAACTAAGGCTACTTTCACACTAGCGTTTTTTGCAGATCCGTCATGGATCTGCAAAAACGCTTCTGTTACAACAATACAACCGCATGCATCCGTCATGAACGAATCCGGTTGTATTATGTCTTCTATAGCTATGACTTATCCGTCTTGAACATTATCGAAAGTCAATGGGGGACGGATCCGTTTTTTTGTGTCTGAGAAAACGGATCCGTACCCATTGACTTACATTGTGTGTCAGGACGGATCAGTTTTGCTCAATTTTGTCAAGCGGCAGCAAAACGCTGCAAGCAGCGTTTTGCTGTCCGCCTCCAGAGCGGAATGGAGACTGATCGGAAGCAAACTGATGCATTCTGAGCGGATCCTTTTCCATTCAGAATGCGTTAGGGCAAAACTGATCTGTTTTGGACCGCTTGTGAGAGCCCTGAACGGATCTCGCAAACGGAAAGCCAAAACGCCAGTGTGAAAGTAGACTGAGACAGCTAAGGCTACTTTCACACTAGCGTTCTGCTGTCCGCTCGTGAGCTCCGTTTGAAGGGGCTCACGAGCGGAGCAGAACGCTTCCGTCCAGCCCTGATGCAGTCTGAATGGATGCGGATCCGCTCAGACTGCATCAGTCTGGCGGCGTTCAGCCTCCGCTCCGCTCGCCTCCGCATGGCCAGGCGGACAGCTGAACGCTGCTTGCAGCGTTCGGGTGTCCGCCTGGCCGTGCGGAGGCGAGCGGATCCGTCCACACTTACAATGTAAGTCAATGGGGACGGATCCGCTTGAAGATGACACAATGTGGCTCAATCTTCAAGCGGATCCGTTCCCCATTGACTTTCAATGTAAAGTCTGAACGGATCCGCTCAGGCTACTTTCACACTTAGAAAATTTTCTAAGTTTTAATGCAGACGGATCCGTTCTGAACGGATGCGAACGTCTGCATTATCGGAGCGGATCCGTCTGATGAAACATCAGACGGATCCGCTCCGAACGCTAGTGTGAAAGTAGCCTAAAGCGAGTCCTTTTAAATATAACAGTAACTAGCAACTAAGGGCTCTTTCACACTTGCGTTGTCCGGATCCGGCATGTACTCCACTTGCCGGAATTACACTCCGGATCCGGAAAAACGCAAGTGTACTGAAAGCATTTGAAGACGGAACCGTCTTCCAAATGCTTTCAGTGTTACTATGGCACCCAGGACGCTATTAAAGTCCTGGTTGCCATAGTAGGAGCGGGGAGCGGGGGAGCGGTATACTTACAGTCCGTGCAGCTCCCGGGGCGCTCCAGAATGACGTCAGAGCGCCCCATGCGCATGGATGACGTGTCCATGTGATCACATGATCCATGCGCTTGGGGCGCCCTGACGTCACTCTGGAGCGCCCGGGGAGCCGCACGGACGGTAAGTACACTGCTCCCCCGCTCCCCGCTACACTTACCATGGCTGTCAGGACTTTAGCGTCCCGGCAGCCATGGTAACCACTCTGAAAAAGCTAAATGTCGGCTCCGGCAATGCGCCGAAACGACGTTTAGCTTAAGGCCGGATCCGGATCAATGCCTTCCAATGGGCATTAATTCCGGATCCGGCCTTGCGGCAAGTGTTCCGGATTTTTGGCCGGAGCAAAAAGCGCAGCATGCTGCGGTATTTTCTCCGGCTAACAAACGTTCCGTACCGGAACTGAAGACATCCTGATGCATCCTGAACGGATTACTCTCCATTCAGAATGCATTAGGATAATCCTGATCAGGATTCTTCCGGCATAGAGCCCCGACGACGGAACTCTATGCCGGAAGACAATAACGCAGGTGTGAAAGAGCCCTAATCCAGCTATTTACCAGAGAAGTGGACTTGATTGGGTGGATCTGAGGCATTGTATGTTGAGTCTGGTTTCAGCTTTTGATGGGTCAGAAAAGACCATTGTATGTTGAAAATATTGTATCCTGCGGCCTTTGTATCCTGAGGGATCACTGTACAGGAAACCGGATTGTTAAAATAGTACATATATTGCTGATTTTTGAGTTAACAATGATAAAGTGCTTGGTGTTGGAGTTAACAGCACGGTTAATTTTGTGGAGCGGTTTGTAAGGCAGTATTCCAACTTTAGCAAATGTTATTTAAAGGTTTTACCCCATGAAAAAGTATTGTTATAATATGCATGCGATCATAATATTGTTAGGCTTATGTACATTCCATTTTAATCTTTAGTAGCGCCCCCTGTGGTCCACCTTCTCAGTTCAATAGCTTACCTGCTCACTCCCTCCTCTCAGTGCTAACATAGTGATCTTAGTCAGGGCTGATTCACATGACCGTAAAACACGGATCCACAAAAAAAACTAATGACATCTGTGTTGCATCTGTTTTTTTTCGCATTCATTGTAACAATGCCTGTCCTTGTCTGCAAAATGGACAAGAATAGGACATGTTCTATTTTTTTGCAGAACGGATATGCAAACATACAGACAGTCATTTAGCTTTTTTTTTTTTTTTTTTATAATAATTCCGTATACGGACATGTTAAAAAAAACAAAAAACGGAAGAAAAATAAGTTTGTTTGCATGAGCCCTAAAGCAGGTTTAGTAACCCAGACTTCCTTCTCCTACTGCCTTCTCTCCCTTCAAATGGGGAAGAAAATTTGGAAAGGGTGGAGTGGAGGAGGCATTACTTAATATACTGCTATGGTGAAATCTCTAGTGCAGTGAATGAGGGATCATTTTCTATGAAGGGGTAATTCCTCCAAGTAAAGAGAGAGGGTGAAAATTACACTGGAAAGCAGAACAGATTTGTATGACGGCAAGCAGAGATGTTGAAAAACATTGGAATTGATACAGAAACTAACTGTTTGAAACTTTGTTGAGTGTCTTGCTCTGTAAGTATCCTGTATGGGAGACTTGGGCCTCTTTTTTCCATTTGCGTTCCGTATACGGACCGTATATGAAACCATTCATTTCAATGGATCCGCAAAAAAAAAAAAAAACTGAATCGAATTCGTATGCCTTCCATTTTCGTATTTCCATTTGTCCGTTCCGTTCAAAGATAGAACATGTCCTATTATTGTCCGCTTAACTGACAAGGATAGTACAGTTCTATCAGCGCCCAGCTGTTCCGTTTCGCAAAAAACGGAATGCACACGGACGTCATCCGTATTTTTTGCAGATCCGTTTTTTGTGGACCGCAAAATACTGAAAAAGCCATACGGTCGTGTGCAAGAGGCCTTATTTTCAGCTCCCATTGGTTTTATCTACTAGTTATGTCAGCCCTGTTGTCTGTGTCTTGCAATTATGGTGCCAGGAAGGGAGAACTATGCAGCAATGAACAGTCACACAATTCTCTTTCTGATCAGAGAGCTTGACATTGATGGAATATCTTAGTGATATGTCATCAGTGTCCCAGATGGGAATACTCCTTTAATAGTCAAACCAGAGAGTGTGGATTCTGTGCTTCAACTAAGGGATGGCAGACAACTAACCCCTAGGGTGTTATTCAGCATTCTCACAGGAGACAGGACAGAAGAGACAAGCCAGAGGTCAGAAGCCGGTATCAGATAGTAACGTGCTACAGAGGATCAGACTGGCTCAGGCTCAGACAGGTCCAGTAGTTGATGCAGGTGGCAGGCAAACAGCATGTTCTGTCAGGCTGGGTCAAACACAGAGTATCAGAACAGAACACCTTTGCTATTACTGATGGTAACTATCCGCTCAGGCAACTTCCTGGAAGAGGAAGCTGCTATTTGACCTTATAACCCTGCCCAGGGGCTGTGCTGGGAAGCAGAAAGCGCACGCCCCGGGAAACATAAATGACAGGAAGCGGTGAGTGCGCCCCTATGGAACCCCAGCATGGGATGGAGCTTGGAGGCAGTGTGGTCGGAGGATGCGTTTGGCATACACGCGCCTGCCACATCTGGGGGAGACAGCAGCGAGGCAGGGGATGCTGGAGATGATAGATGAGACAGCGGGAGTTATGGCAGAAGGCCCAGGCCTAACACCAAGTTGTGCTCTAACTATATTTGAGACAACAATTCAGAATCTAGAATAAAATTGGGACATTTGCAGGAGGACTTTTTTCAATATTTATATTTTTTTTTGCTAAAAAGTGTTTTATAATAGCTTTATAACAAAAACAAACGCTGCATTACTTGCAGACATTACTCTGACGTTCAGTTTCTACTTGCAGTGTCAGCAAATGTTTTGGCCTTCTGAATCAAATTGATATGAACATGGATAATCTGAGCACCAAAGTTGACAATGCAGTCTCAAAGCTTAAGAAAAAATTTGAAACAACATGCCACTTGTATCAAAAGTTCCAGAGGTAAATGTTACACTAAATTATGTTAAATTTTACTTAGAAATGGGAAAATATTTTGCCCTAATTTTGTTTCAATGTCTTTAGGTTTCTAAATCACATTTTCTCGTGCATGGCATTGGGGGACACAGCACCATGGGTATATGTCCAACTACCACTAGGAGGCACTAGACACAAAAAGTGTTGGCTCCTCCCCGTTGGGCTATACCCTCTCCACAGGCACAAGGCTATTCAGTTTTTGTCTAGTGTCCGTAGGAGGCAGACCTGTCCTGCTTTTTTGCAGGTCCTGCTGTTTATTTTTTATTTTATTTTTTATTCTTTTTTTCTCTCTTCTGCAGGTCTCTGTGATCTCCACCGTTATACCTGCTGCAGGCTGGGGCTCCATCGTGTTCCACCTTAGTTGCCCCCCCCCTGCGGGCGCGTACTTCTGTACCATCGCCGGTCACCCAGTCCCCACAGACTGCATCCGCAGTGGCTTGCCGGCATTCCCACGGTTCCCGTGTTGAGTCTGCCGAAGGGGTGACCCTGCGGCGCCCGAAGACATCAGATGGTGAGTATAGTGAGTATATTCCCCTGTCCCTGCCCCAGGGTTAGGTTCCCTCCTGTGGCCAGGGGGGTGGGATCCACCTTAGCTGGGGGTCCTGGGAAGCTTCCATATTCCTCCACCTTTCTCTTCCCCCTTGGTTGGTCTTTTCTCTCCTCCCTGGCCACACAGTCCAGGCGTCGCTTCTCCTGGGCCTTCCCCGCTACTTTATCATAGTGTGCACCAAACGGCCATCTTACTCCCTTCATAGGTAGAGTTCCTGCACCGTCTCTGATGCTGCAGCCGTTACACCTGTCTGGCTCTATGGTGTACTATGCGGCCCTGTTTCCCTTTTTTTCAGGCGAAATAGAGGGCCTCCTTCAGTTGCCATTTCACCTACCTGATTGTAGTGTGCACCTGTCTTGTTCTTTGTGGTACCGTGCGGCCCTATTTTCCCCTTCCCGGGCGGAATATAGGTACCATTGCTAACGCGGTAGCTGTTGCACCTCTCTGGTTCTAGGGTGCACCTTGTGGCCACATTGCTCCGATCTTAAAGGTAGCACCTCTACCATCTCCAGATGCTGTACCCATTACACCTTTCTGGTCGTTTTCTGCACTACGCAGCCATATTTCTACTTTACAGGTTGAGTACCTGTACCCTCCAAATGCAGTAGCATTCCCAGATTCTGTGGCTATGTTTCCACTCTCCTTAGACATGCAGCCACTTTCCCTATATTTTAGGCGTGTGGTTGTATTACTCAAGGTGCTGGGCCCTATGGTGCAATCTGTGGCCCATACAGTTTCTGTATTACTGGGTGCTTTCTGCCCCCAGGTTCTAATCTGTGCTGCGGATGTTGGTTTCACCCTTTTGGTTCTTCCATACATCTCCACTCCGTTTCTGTCGTGCTCAATGGTCTCCTTGTACTTCTCAGGGCACTGTCTACAACAGGCCATCCTGGTTCTGCATGTGCATGGTTTCCATATCTGGCAGGGGTGGGCCAGCCCAACCCCCACCTTGTCGGTCTAGTGCTACTTATTGTAGCTCCAGTATATGGCTGATCTGTTCTGATCTGGCGGGTGGTCCACATACAACCATGCTCCCTACACCATGGCCAGGTGGTTGTTGGCCTTTATGCTAGGGTTGCTCTTGCCATCTCTATAAGGTACTACGGTTTGCTGCGCTTCGCGTTACCCCATGTTATAGAGGAGTACTCGCGTTGTTTCCTATTACAGAGTGGCCTATTCCTGGTGGAGTACAGGGATCTCCACTGGATCTTCTACCTTGTTGGGGCACGTAGCTGGTGAGCATCGGCCGCTGCAGCAGTTTTCGGTCATCGCTGGATGTCCTCTGCCACATGGAATCCTTCTGGGGTCATCAGCATTTTTCATCGCTGGACGTCCTCCCTGACGGGTCAGGGACAGGACCACTGAGCGCCACACACCTGCCTGGTAGGTAATTTTTCAGCTGGTTGCTCTGGCATCGGACAGGGTCCCGTAGTTCCTTCTGGGTCCAGGTGTTCTCGGTATTCCCTTATATTCTCTGCTTAGTTGTAATTCATGACAGAGGGGCAGTCCCCTTGGACCTTGCCGTCGTTTGCACCTGTCAGGTACTTTCTCCCCCCTGGGAGTTTTCAGTACGCCGGTCGCGGCTGGTTTCTACATTTCTGTGTAGTCTCACCCGGCTTTTTCATGGCGACTTCTGCATTCCTTATGCATATGGATGTCTGTCAATTTAGTGGTACATCCCGAGCTGCTGTACTTGTCCTCTCTGGGACAATGTATACAGTTTGCTAGTCACTGTTCTTGGAATGGGTAGTTGTCCATGGCCAATGTCCCTTCCCCTATGGTAGTTTCATCTCTCCTTTCCTGGATATTCTGGCTTGCGTTGTCTTCTGGTGGTTCAGCTCCTGGTTCCTTGTGAGCCCATCCCGGGTACTCCTTCTGGAGTCCCTGGTCCCCGTTTATTTGACCACTCAGGTTCTGCATGGCAATCGTTTTTTTGGGGGGATCGGGGCCTGGGTTGATTGTTCCCTTTATGGGTTCCAATAACCTTGTGGTCTTCTTGGGATTCGTGTCTCTTTTCCCATCCTCCCACGTCAAGTACCTGGTATTGAGTGGCTTAGCACAACGGTTTGCAATTCCGCCGTATGGTCTCCTTCGGGAGGGACCT
Source organism: Bufo bufo (assembly GCF_905171765.1). Classification (NCBI taxonomy): domain Eukaryota; kingdom Metazoa; phylum Chordata; class Amphibia; order Anura; family Bufonidae; genus Bufo; species Bufo bufo. The sequence continues at coordinate 553,665,059 of NC_053391.1, forward strand.
CCTCCTGTTGTAGAACCTTTCCTCCTTAGGCGGTTGGAGTACTCTCCTTCTACTTCCATGTCTTTCAGTCCAGTGTGTCCTGCTGAGATTTCCTGGGCCTGTATCTGGTTCCTTTTTTCCCTGGTGCTTCACATGCCCAGAGTTTCCTCTGGTCTTACGCTTCACAGTGATATCTTGTTTTCCGAGGCTCGGGCCTCATCTCCTGTTTTTGGGACGCAGGTCTTACTCTTTTTTCCTGGCTTTTACCTACAACCCCCTCCTTCTCCAAGGGTTGGCGGTTTCCTCTAGCAGCCTTGGGTTTTCGCCTTTTAAATAGGGCGCATAACTTCATCATCTGCCTTGCGGTGAGGGGAGACCTGCTCCCTTCACATGTGAGCCTTGCTACGGCTTCACTCACTCGTTTGGCTTCCAGTACTTGTTTCCTTTCTCCCCTGGCCTGTCAGGGGTTGGCCACAGGTTTTTTTCGCTCTTTGGGTCTGAGACAATTTAGAGCGTTAGGTAGTCCCAACACGCGGTGCTGTCCTAATTTTTTCTCCAGCCCTTGGCTGAGCTCGGTGTTCCCTTTTGCCGCCTTCTTGCATTTGGGATTTTCTTCCAGGCATTTTTCCTGGGGTGCTGACAGTCTTCTCTGATTCTTCCTTGAGGTTTCTTCCTTGTTATGGAACCTCTTGCCCATTCCGTGTTTTCTACTGTTGGGTCACATGGTTCTCCTGCACCTGTATACCCAACCGGTGGCATGGCTGTTCTTTTCCCACCCTCGGGGACTGCTTTGGGACGTCCCATGGTGCTGTGTCCCCCAATGCCATGCACGAGAAAATTGGATTTTTTGTACTCACCGTAAAATCCTTTTCTCGTAGTAGGCATCGGGGGACACAGATCCCACCCTATGTTTTTACTTCCGATTTTCCGGGCTGGTCTCTTGATCTTTCCCGGTACGGGAGTTGTTGGTTCCTTGCTTTTTTTCTCTCTCCTACTGCTTTTTGTACAAACTGAATAGCCTTGTGCCTGTGGAGAGGGTATAGCCCAACGGGGAGGAGCCAACACTTTTTGTGTCTAGTGCCTCCTAGTGGTAGTTGGACATATACCCATGGTGCTGTGTCCCCCAATGCCTACTACGAGAAAAGGATTTTACGGTGAGTACAAAAAATCCAATTATTGCCTTGTTGCATTTTCTCACTACATGACTACAGTTGATTATTATACTATGCCAAAGATTCAAATGTCTGTATAATGTGTGTGTTGGTTTGTAATTAAATGGATAAGATTGGGGCATAAAAAGAAAATTTTAGCAAAATCATTCTGCCAATAGCTTTGGCAGCATCATTTTGTGAAAGGTAATATTAGGGTACTTTCACACTCGCGTTAAACTTTTCCGGTATTGAGTTCCTTCCTAGGGGCTCAATACTGAAAAAAAACTGATATGTTTTATCCTAATGCATTCTGAATTGAGAGCAGCCATTCAGTATGCATCAGGATAGAAACATAGAATGTGTCGGCAGATAAGAACCATTTGGCCCATCTAGTCTGCCCAATAGGATGTCTTCAGTTCAGTCACTGTACGGTTTTTCGACCGTCCAAAATTACGGAACACTTGCGGAATGCCGGATCCGTCATTATTTTCCATTGAAATGCATTAATGCCGGATCCGGCCCCAGGTGTTCTGGAAAAACGGAGTCGGTTTTGCGGTCTGCGCATGCACAGACCTTTTAAATATGTGAAAAAGATAAATACTGGATCCTTTTTTTCGGATGACAACCGGAAAGACGGATCCGGTATTGCAATGCATTTGTGAGACGGATCCAGATCAGTCTACAAATGGTATCTGCTTGCATACAGATTGCTGGATCCGACAGGCAGTTCCAGCGACGGAAGTGTGAAAGTACCATTAGGCTTCATTCACATGGCAGATTTTGTGCAAAGATTTCTGCATCAAAAACAAGGTAGTATTTCCACACTGTTTTCCGAACCGTGGCAAAAAAGGGTATCTCCTTTCTTAATGCAGTTATTGCTTGCAGATTTCCCCTATTGAATGGGGCCAGATCCATGGGCAGACCTGCTACATTCAAAGTGTTAGGGCTGTTTCACACGAGCGGATGCCGTGCGTGGCATCCGCTCCGTGAAAGAGTGCCAAGACCCGATGCAGACTGCAGAGGCACGGAGCATTAACATGACTGATAATGCTCCGTGCCTCTCTGTGATCTCTTTACTACGAAATCACAGTGACAACTGTGATTTCTTAGTAAAGAGATCACAGAGAGGCACGGAGCATTATCAGTCATGTTAATGCCCCGTGCCTCTGCAGTCTGCATCGGGTCTTGGCACTCTTTCACGGAGCGGATGCCACGCACGGCATCCGCTCGTGTGAAACAGCCCTTAACCACCTCCGGACCGCCTAACGCAGATTCGCGTTCCGGAGGTGGCAGCGCTGCGCACAGTCACGCATATACGCGTCATCTCGCGAGACGCGAGATTTCCTGTGAACGCGCGCACACAGGCGCGCGCGTTCACAGGATCGGAAGGTAAGCGAGTGGATCTCCAGCCTGCCAGCGGCGATCGTTCGCTGGCAGGCTGGAGATGCGATTTTTTTTTAACCCCTAACAGGTATATTAGATGCTGTTTTGATAACAGCGTCTAATATACCTGCTACCTGGTCCTCTGGTGGTCCCCTTTGTTTGGATCGACCACCAGAGGACACAGGTAGCTCAGTAATATGTTGCACCAAGCACCACTACACTACACCCCCCCCCCCCCCGTCACTTATTAACCCCTTATTCACCCTTGATCACCCTTGATCACACCTGATCACCCCATATAGACTCCCTGATCACCCCCCTGTCATTGATTACCCCCCTGTCATTGATTACCCCCCCTGTAAAGCTCTATTCAGACGTCCGCATGATTTTTACGGATCCACTGATAGATGGATCGGATCCGCAAAACGCATACGGACGTCTGAATGGAGCCTTACAGGGGCGTGATCAATGACTGTGGTGATCACCCCATATAGACTCCCTGATCACCCCCCTGTCATTGATTACCCCCCTGTAAAGCTCCATTCAGATGTCCGCATGATTTTTACGGATCCACTGATAGATGGATCGGATCCGCAAAACGCATACGGACGTCTGAATGGAGCCTTACAGGGGCGTGATAAATGACAGGGGGGTGATCACCCCATATAGACTCCCTGATCACCCCCCTGTCATTGATTACCCCCCCCCCCTGTCATTGATTACCCCCCTGTAAAGCTCCATTCAGACGTCCGCATGATTTTTACGGATCCACTGATAGATGGATCGGATCCGCAAAACACATACAGGCGTCTCCCTGGAGCCTTCCAGGGGGGGTGATCACCCCATATAGACTCCCTGATCACCCCCCTGTCATTGATCACCCCCCCTGTCAGGCTGCATTCAGATGTCCGTATGATTTTTACGGATCCACGGATACATGGATCGGATCCGCAAAACACATACGGACATCTGAATGGAGCCTTATAGGGGGGTGATCAATGACAGGGGGGTGATCACCCCATATAGACTCCCTGATCACCCCCCTGTCATTGATCACCCCCCTGTCATTGATCACCCCCCTGTCATTGATCACCCCTCTGTAAGGCTCCATTCAGCCATTTTTTTTGGCCCAAGTTAGCGGAAATTATTATTTTTTTTTCTTACAAAGTCTCATATTCCACTAACTTGTGTCAAAAAATAAAATCTCACATGAACTCACCATACCCCTCACGGAATCCAAATGCGTAAAATTTTTTAGAGATTTATATTCCAGACTTCTTCTCACGCTTTAGGGCCCCTAGAATGCCAGGGCAGTATAAATACCCCACATGTGACCCCATTTCGGAAAGAAGACACCCCAAGGTATTCCGTGAGGGGCATATTGAGTCCATGAAAGATTGAAATTTTTGTCCCATGTTAGCGGAAAGGGAGACTTTGTGAGAAAAAAATAAATAAAATCAATTTCCGCTAACTTGTGCCAAAAAAATAATAATTCTATGAACTCGCCATGCCCCTCATTGAATACCTTGGGGTGTCTTCTTTCCAAAATGGGGTCACATGTGGGGTATTTATACTGCCCTGGCATTCTAGGGGCCCTAAAGCGTGAAAAGAAGTCTGGTATCCAAATGTCTAAAAATGCCCTCCTAAAAGGAATTTGGGCACCTTTGCCCACCTAGGCTGCAAAAAAGTCACACATCTGGTATCTCCGTATTCAGGAGAAGTTGGGGAATGTGTTTTGGGGTGTCATTTTACATATACCCATGCTGGGTGAGATAAATATCTTGGCCAAATGCCAACTTTGTATAAAAAAATGGGAAAAGTTGTCTTTTGCCAAGATATTTCTCTCACCCAGCATGGGTATATGTAAAATGACACCCCAAAACACATTCCCCAACTTCTCCTGAATACGGAGATACCACATGTGTGACACTTTTTTGCAGCCTAGGTGGGCAAAGGGGCCCACATTCCAAAGAGCACCTTTCGGATTTCACAGGTCATTTACCTACTTACCACACATTAGGGCCGCTGGAAAATGCCAGGGCAGTATAACTACCCCACAAGTGACCCCATTTTGGAAAGAAGACACCCCAAGGTATTCCGTGAGGGGCATGGCAAGTTCCTAGAATTTTTTATTTTTTGTCACAAGTTAGTGGAAAATGATGATTTTTTTAAAATTTATTTTTTACATAGAAACATAGAATGTGTCGGCAGATAAGAACCATTTGGCCCATCTAGTCTGCCCAATATACTAAATACTATGGATAGCCCCTGGCTTTATCTTATATGAAGGATGGCCTTATGCCTATCCCATGCATGCTTAAACTCCTCCACTGTATTTGCAGCTGCCACTTCTGCAGGAAGGCTATTCCATGCATCCACTACTCTCTCAGTAAAGTAATACTTCCTGATATTACTTTTAAACCTTTGCCCCTCTAATTTAAAACTATGTCCTCTTGTAGCAGTTTTTCTTCTTTTAAATATTCTTTCCTCTTTTACCTTGTTGATTCCCTTTATGTATTTAAAAGTTTCTATCATATCCCCTCTGTCTCGTCTTTCTTCCAAGCTATACATGTTAAGGTCCTTTTAATCTTTCCTGGTAAGTTTTATCCTGCAATCCATGTACCAGTTTAGTAGCTCTTCTCTGAACTCTCTCCAAAGTATCAATATCCTTCTGGAGATATGGTCTCCAGTACTGAGCACAATACTCCAAATGAGGTCTTACTAGTGCTCTGTAGAGCGGCATGAGCACCTCCCTCTTTCTACTGGTAATTCCTCTTGCTATACACCCAAGCATTCTGCTAGCATTTCCTGCTGCTCTATGACATTGTCTGCCTACCTTTAAGTCTTCTGAAATAATGATCCCTAAATCCCTTTCCTCAGATACTGAGGTTAGGACTGTATCACTGATTTTATATTCTGCTCTTGGGTTTTTACGTCCCAGGTGCATTATCTTGCACTTATCAACATTTAAATTTTAGTTGCCAGATTTTTGACCATTCCTCTAGTTTTCCTAAGTCCTTTTCCATTTGGTGTATTCCTTCAGTAACATCAACCCTGTTACAAATCTTTGTGTCATCAGCAAAAAGACACACCTTACCATTTAGGCCTTCTGCAATTTCGCTGACAAAGATATTAAACAATATGGGTCCCAGAACAGATCCCTGAGGTACTCCACTGGTAACAAGACCTTGGTCTGAATATACTCCATTGACTACAACACTCTGTTGCCTGTCCCTCAGCCACTGCCTAATCCATTCAACAATATGGGAGTCCAAGCCCAATGACTGCACTTTATTGATAAGCCTTCTATGTGGGACAGTATCAAAAGCCTTACTAAAGTCTAGATAAGCGATGTCTACTGCACCTCCTCCATCTATTATTTTAGTCACCCAATCAAAAAAATCAATAAGATTAGTTTGACATGATCTCCCTGAAGTAAACCCATGCTGTTTTTCATCTTTCAATCCATGGGATTTTAGATGTTCCACAATCCTCTCCTTAAGTATGGTTTCCATTAATTTCCCCACTATTGATGTCAGGCTTACTGGCCAATAGTTGCCCGATTCCTCCCTACCACCTTTCTTGTGAATGGGCACAACATTTGCTAATTTCCAATCTTCTGGGACGACTCCTGTTGCCAGTGATTGGTTAAATAAATCTGTTAATGGTTTTGCTAGTTCACCGCTGAGCTCTTTTAATAGCTTTGGGTGTATCCCATCAGGCCCCTGTGACTTATTTGTATTAATTTTAGACAGTTGACTTAGAACCTCTTCCTCTGTAAAGACACATGCGTCAAAAGATTCATTAGTCTTCTTTCCCAACTGAGGTCCTTCTCCTTCATTTTCCTTTGTAAAAACTGAACAGAAGTATTCATTGAGGCAGTCAGCTAGTTCTTTATCATCTTCCATATACCTTCCTTCTTTAGTTTTTTAATTTGGTAATTCCTTGTTTTAGTTTCCTTTTTTCATTTATGTATCTGAAGAATGCCTTATCGCCTTTTTTCCCTGAAGTGACCCCATTTTGGAAAGAAGACACCCCAAGGTATTCCATGAGGGGCATGGCGAGTTCCTAGAATTTTTTATTTTTTGTCACAAGTTAGTGGAAAATTATGATTTTTTTTTTTTTTTTCTTACAAAGTCTCATATTCCACTAACTTGTGACAAAAAATAAAAACTTCCATGAACTCACTATGCCCATCAGCGAATACCTTGGGGTGTCTTCTTTCCAAAATGGGGTCACTTGTGGGGTAGTTATACTGCCCTGGCATTCTAGGGGCCCAAATGTGTGGTAAGGAGTTTGAAATCAAATTCTGTAAAAAATGACCAGTGAAATCCGAAAGGTGCTCTTTGGAATATGGGCCCCTTTGTCCACCTAGGCTGCAAAAAAGTGTCACACATCTGGTATCTCCGTATTCAGGAGAAGTTGGGGAATGTGTTTTGGGTGTCATTTTACATATACCCATGCTGGGTGAGAGAAATATCTTGGTCAAATGCCAACTTTGTATAAAAAAATGGGAAAAGTTGTCTTTTGCCAAGATATTTCTCTCACCCAGCATGGGTATATGTAAAATGACACCCCAAAACACATTCCCCAACTTCTCTTGAATACGGAGATACCACATGTGTGACACTTTTTTGCAGCCTAGGTGGGCAAAGGGGCCCATATTCCAAAGAGCACCTTTCGGATTTCACTGGTCATTTTTTACAGAATTTGATTTCAAACTCCTTACCACACATTTGGGCCCCTAGAATGCCAGGGCAGTATAACTACCCAACAAGTGACCCCATTTTGGAAAGAAGACACCCCAAGGTATTCGCTGATGGGCATAGTGAGTTCATGGAAGTTTTTTATTTTTTGTCACAAGTTAGTGGAATATGAGACTTTGTAAGAAAAAAAAAAAAAAAAAAATCATCATTTTCCGCTAACTTGTGACAAAAAATAAAAAGTTCTATGAACTCACTATGCCCATCAGCGAATACCTTAGGGTGTCTACTTTCCGAAATGGGGTAATTTGTGGGGGGTTTGTACTGTCTGGGCATTGTAGAACCTCAGGAAACATGACAGGTGCTCAGAAAGTCAGAGCTGCTTCAAAATGCGGAAATTCACATTTTTGTACCATAGTTTGTAAACGCTATAACTTTTACCCAAACCATTTTTTTTTTTTTTACCCAAACCTTTTTTTTTTATCAAAGACATGTAGAACAATAAATTTAGAGCAAAATTTATATATGGATGTCGTTTTTTTTGCAAAATTTTACAACTGAAAGTGAAAAATGTCATTTTTTTGCAAAAAAATCGTTAAATTTCAATTAATAACAAAAAAAGTAAAAATGTCAGCAGCAATGAAATGCCACCAAATGAAAGCTCTATTAGTGAGAAGAAAAGGAGGTAAAATCATTTGGGTGGTAAGTTGCATGACCGAGCAATAAACGGTGAAAGTAGTGTAGGTCAGAAGTGTAAAAAGTGGCCTGGTCTTTCAGAGTGTTTAAGCCATGGGGGCTGAGGTGGTTAAAGTACGTTGTATTTTTCCAGGGAAAAATTCTGCCATGTGAAGCTAAACTTATTCTGTTAAAGGGAGTCTGTCGCCTCTTTTTCACCAATATATCTAAGTGCACTGTACCACAGAAGATTGCAGACACATTCCAAGCATACTCCACGTCCAGTAAAAGCACTTTTATTCTTCTGGAAAACAGCTCCCAAATGCCCAGCTCTGCTGTTCCAGGTGCCCAAAGCAAACCAGACTGAAGAAGGGAGGGCTGCTTTAGCTGCTCATATCTTAAGATTGGTGCCAGCTAGAAATATGGGCCTGGAAAGATGGCATTCTAACCTTTCAAACTATACCAGAACCACACCATTATATCCACTATATCAGAAGATATAGCCGTTAGAAATAGTCAGGAGTGAAAGCTGTTTTTACTTTCACTTTCAGCTGGTCACTTGGGAGCTGTTTTTCAGCAGAATAAAAGTGCTTTTCCTGGAACATGGAATACAGACGCCTAGTACACACAGGTATGCTTGGAAAGCGTTTGCAATTTTCTGTGGGGCGTTGTTGTTAGTTATATTGGTGAAAATGAGTTGACAGACTCCCTTTAACCCCTTCCGGACATATGACATATGGCGGCAGGTGCGTTCCCGCATTTTGACGTACTATTACGTCATGATGATCGGGCGGGCACCGAAGCAGTGCGCGCCCGATCACTGCAGGGGCTGCTATCAGCGCTGACCGTGGCATAGAAGGGATTTGCGGCGGGTGAGGGAGCCCATCAGGTCCCCGTGCTGCTGTGGCGGGGACCCGATGGGTGAAAAGGCATCCCGATGCCTTGCACGTCATCGGGACCTGCCTTATAAGGGTGCCCACTAACAGGCAATGCATTACAATACAGTTGTATTGTAATGCATTGCAGAGGGCATCAGACCCCCAAAATTAAAGTCCTAGAGTCGGACAGAAATAAAGTTACAAAAAAAATTATGTTTAAAGTAAAAGAAAAAAAACGCCCCTTTCTTCTGATTTTCTATTTAAAAAAAAAAGAAAACCCACATATAATGGGTATTGCCACGTCCGTAACGACCGGCTCTATAAATATATCACACAATCCACCCGTCCGATAAATACCGAAAAAAAAAAAACTGTTTAAAGAGGACCTTTCACTTGTAAAAACAATGTGAACTAAGTATGCTGACATATAGAGCGGCGCCGGGGGATCTCACTGCACTTACTATTATCCCCGGCCGCCGCTCCGTTCTCTCAGTATGCCCTCCGGTACCTTTGCTCTGTAAGTTATAGTAGGCGGTGTCTTCCCTTGTCCTGTGGGCGTCTCCTTCTCCTAGGCTGCAGCGCTGGCCAATCGCAGCGCACAGCTCACAGCCTGGGAGGTTTTTACAAGTGAAAGGTCCTCTTTAAAAGAAAAAAAAAAAAGCCTTTTTTGTCACCTTACATCACAAAAATTGCAACACTAAGCGATCCCCCCCCCCAAAATGGTACCAATAAAACCGTCACCTCATCCCGCAAAAAAAGTGCCCCTACATAAGACAATCGCCCAAAAAAATAAAAAAAACTATAGCTCTCAGAACATGGAGACACTAAAACATAATTTAGTTTTGTTTCAAAAATGCAATTATTGTGTTAAAGAGAAATAAATAAAAAGTAGATATGTTACATATCGCTGTGTCTGTAACAACCTTCTCTATAAAAATATCACATGACCTAACACTTCAGGTGAACACCGTAAAAAATTAAAATAAAAACTTAAATAAGAAAAAGTACACATATTGGGTATTGCCACGTCCGTAACGACCTGCTCTATAAAAATATCACATGATCTAACCCCTCAATTGAAAAAATAAAATAAAAACTGTGCCAAAACAACCAATTTTTTTTGGTGATCTTGCCTCATAAAGTGTTATGATTTTTTTGACCAATCATTATATGTACCCAAAAATGGTACCAATAAAAAAGTCAACTCTTCCTGAAAAAATGAGCCCCTGCACACAAAAACATATATATATTTTTTTTAAATGCTCTATTATGTAAAACTGAAACAAACAAAGAAAGTAGACATACTTGATATCATTGCGTCCGTAACAACAACCTGCTCTATACAAATAGTGCATGATCTACCCTGTCAGATGAACGTTGTACAGTGCCAAAACAGCATTTTTTGGGTTACCTTCTCTCACAAAAAAACGTAATGTAGAGCGATTAAAAATCATATGTACCCCAAAATAATACCAATAAAACTGTCAACTTATCCCCTAGTTTCCAAAATGGGGTCACTTTTTGGAGTTTCTACTGTAGGGGTGCATCAGGGGTGCTTCAAATGGAACATGGTGTCTAAAAACCAGTCCAGCAAAATCTGCCTTCCAAAAACCATGCGGCAATCCTTTACTTCTGCGCCCTGCCGTGCGCCCTTACATCAGTTTACGACCAAATGTGGGATGTTTCTGTAAACCGCAGAATCAGGGTAATAAATGTTAAGGTTTTTTTGGCTGTTATCCCTCAATGTGTTGAAGAAAAAAATTGATTAAAATGGAAAATCTGCCAAAAAAGTAAAATTTTGAAATTTCATCTCCATTTTCCTTTAATTCTTGTGGAACACCTAATGGGTTAACAAAGTTTGTAAAATCAGTTTTGAGTAACTTGAGGGGTGTTGTTTCTACAATGGGGTCATTTATGGGGGGTTTCCACTATGTAAGCCCCACAAAGTGACTTCAGAACTTAACTGGTCCTTTTAAAAAGTGGGTTTTGCAAATTTTCTTAAACATTTTAAGAATTAATTCTGAAATTCTAAGCCTTCTAACGTCCCCAAAAAATAAAATGACATTTACAAAATTATGCAAACATAAAGTAGACATATGAGGAACGTAAAGTAATAAATATTTTGAGGTATTACTTTGTTTTAACCTCTTAAGGACTCTATTTCACCTTAACCCCTTAAGGACCGGGCTCATTTTCACCTTAAGGACCAGGCTCATTTTCACCTTAAGGACCAGGCCATTTTTTGCAAATCTGACCAGTGTCACTTTAAGTGCTCATAACTTTAAAACGCTTTGACTTACCCAGGCCGTTCTGAGATTGTTTTTTCGTCACATATTGTACTTCATGACACTGCTAAAATTGGGTCAAAAAAGTTAATTTTTTTGCATAAAAAAATAAAATTTTTACCGTAAATTTTGAAAAATTAGCAAATTTCAAATTTTCAGTTTCTCTACCTCTGTAATACATAGTAATACCCCCAAAAATTGTGATGACTTTACATTCCCCATATGTCTACTTCATGCTTGAATTGTTTTGGGAATGATATTTTATTTTTTGGGGATGTTATAAGGCTTAGAAGTTTAGAAGCAAATCTTGAAATTTTTCAGAAATTTACAAAAACTCAATTTTTAGCGACCAGTTCAGGTCTGAAGTCACTTTGCGAGGCTTACATAATAGAAACCACCCAAAAATGACCCCATCTAAGAAACTACACCCCTCAAGGTATTCAAAACTGATTTTGCATACATTGTTAACCCTTTAGGTGTTGCACAAGAGTTATTGGCAAATGGGGAGGAAATTTGAGAATTTCATATTTTTGTCAAATTTTTCATTTTAACCCATTTTTTCCACTAACAAACCAAGGGTTAACAGCCAAACAAGACTGTATCTTTATTGCCCTGACTCTGCCGTTTACAGAAACACCCAATATGTGGCCGTAAACTACTGTACGGCCACACAGCGGGGCGTAGAGTGAAAGGTGCACCATATGGTTTTTGGAAGGCTGATTTTTATGGACTGGTTTTTTGACACCATGTCCCATTTGAAGCCCCCTGATGCACCCCAAGAGGAGAAACTCCCTAAAAGTGACCCCATCTAAGAAACTACACCCCTCAAGGTATTCAAAACTGATTTTACATACGTCGTTAACCCTTTAGGTGTTGCACAAGAGTTATTGGCAAATGGGGATGAAATTTGAGAATTTCATTTTTTTGCCTAATTTTCAATTTTAACCCATTTTTTCCACTAACAAAGCAAGGGTTAACAGCCAAACAAGATTGTATCTTTATTGCCCTGACTCTGCCGTTTACAGAAACACCCCATATGTGGCCGTAAACTACTGTACGGCCACACAGCGGGGCGTAGAGTGAAAGGTGCACCATATGGTTTTTGGAAGGCTGATTTTTATGGACTGGTTTTTTGACACCATGTCCCATTTGAAGCCCCCTGATGCACCCCAAGAGGAGAAACTCCCTAAAAGTGACCCCATCTAAGAAACTACACCCCTCAAGGTATTCAAAACTGATTTTACATACGTCGTTAACCCTTTAGGTGTTGCACAAGAGTTATTGGCAAATGGGGATGAAATTTGAGAATTTCATTTTTTTGCCTAATTTTCAATTTTAACCCATTTTTTCCACTAACAAAGCAAGGGTTAACAGCCAAACAAGATTGTATCTTTATTGCCCTGACTCTGCCGTTTACAGAAACACCCCATATGTGGCCGTAAACTACTGTACGGGCACACAGTAGGGCGTAGAGTGAAAGGTGCGCGGTTTGGTTTTTGGAAGCCAGATTTTGCTGGACTGTTTTTTTGACACCATGTCCCATTTGAAGCCCCCCTGATGCACCCCTAGAGTAGAAACTCCATAAAAGTGACCCCATCTAAGAAACTACACCCCTCAAGCTATTCAAAACTGATTTTACAAACTTTGTTAACCCTTTAGGTGTTGCACAAGATTTAATGGAAAATAGAGACACAATTTCAAAATTTCACATTTTTGGCAGATTTTCCATTTTAATATTTTTTTTCCAGTTACAAAGCAAGGGTTAACAGCCAAACAAAACTCAATATTTATGGCCCTAATTCTGTAGTTTACAGAAACACCCCATATGTGGTCGTAAACCGCTGTACGGGCACACGGCAGGGCGCAGAAGGAAAGGAATTCCATACGGTTTTTGGAAGGCAGGTTTTGCTGGACTGTTTTTTTTGACACCATGTCCCATTTGAAGCCCCCCTGATGCACCCCTAGAGTAGAAACTCCAAAAAAGTGACCCCATTTTAGAAACTACGGGATAGGGTGGCAGTTTTGTTGGTACTAGTTTAGGGTACATATGATTTTTGGTTGCTCTATATTACACTTTTTGTGCAGCAAGGTAACAAGAAATAGCTTTTTTGGCACGTTTTTTTTTTTTGTTATTTACAACATTCATCTGACAGGTTAGATTATGTGGTATTTTTATAGAGCAGGTTGTCGCGGACGCGGCGATACCTAATATGTATACATTTTTTTTTATTTATGTAAGTTTTATACAATAACTTCATTTTTAAAACCAAAAAAATGTTTTAGTGTCTCCATATTCTAAGAGCCATAGTTTTTTCAGTTTTTGGGCGATTATCTTGAGTAGGGTCTCATTTTTTGCGGGATGAGATGACGGTTTGATTGGCACTATTTTGGGGTGCATATGATTTTTTGATCGCTTGCTATTACACTTTTTGTGACGTAAGATGGCAAAAAATGGCTTTTTTTACACTGTTTTTTTTTTTTTTTTTTTACGGTGGTCATCTGAGGGGTTAGGTCATGTGATATTTTTATAGAGCCGGTCGATACGGACGCGGCGATACCTAATATGTATACTTTTTTTTTTATTTATGTAAGTTTTACAGAATGAGTTCATTTTTGAAAAAAAAAAAATCATGTTTTAGTGTCTCCATAGTCTAAGAGCCATAGTTTTTTCAGCTTTTGGGCGATTATCTTGAGTAGGGTCTCATTTTTTGCGGGATGAGATGACGGTTTGATTGGTACTATTTTGGCGTACATGCGACTTTTTTGATCACTTTTATTACTTTTTTTGGGAAGTAAGGTGGGCAAAATTTCAATTTTCTCATAGTTTTTATTTTTTTATTTTTATGGCGTTCACCGTGCGGGGAAAGTAACATGACCATTTTATAGATCAGGTCGTTACGGACGCGGCGATACCTAATATGTGTAGTTTATTTTATTTTTTTAATTTTTATTCAGTGATAAATGTTTTTTTTTTTTATCTTAACTTTTTTCACTTTTTTTTACATTTTTGTGACCCAGACCCACTTGGTTCTGGAAGATCCAGTGGGTCTGGTGTCTGTATAATACAGTACAGAACAATATATATTGTTCTGTACTGTATTTTACTTACACTGAACAGATCTGTGCTTTTAGCACAGATCTGTTCAGCACCATGGACAGCAGGACGCCTGAGCAGGCGTCCTGTTGCCATGGGAACCCTCCCCGTCTGCTCAGAACTTCGCAGACGGGGAAGGGTAAGGACGGGGCTGAGGGGGGCTCTCTGGGGGCTCTCTCCCTCTCCATCGGGGGGCTGCAAAGCCACAGCAGCCCCCCGATGGAGAGGGAGGGAGCTCCCTGACCGATGACAGTTAACTTTTTCCATACAGCGGTCCGTACGGACCGCGGTATGGAAAGGGTTAAACGGCTGACATCTTCACAGATGTCAGCCGTTCATACCAGGGTGCCAGCAATGTGCTGGCACCCTGGTATACCCACTAGAAGCCAACGATCGTTCATGGGGAGGCGGGCGGGGGATCGCGATCCCGCCTGCCGCACCGCCCGCCTCCCGCAACGCCCCCACCGCCTGCGACACCCCCCCCGCACCACCCTCCGGCATAAAATCGTGCAGGGGTGCAGGGGGGGGTGAAAAATAATGATTTTAGCCACTCTAAAGTTTCTGATCCCCGCGGTCAGGGACCGCGGCGATCAGAAACTGCAAAAAGCGCAGCAAACCGCAGGTCTGAATTGACCTGCGGTTTTCTGCGATCGCCGATACGGGGGGGTCAAATGACCCCCCCCTGCATTGTTACGGGATGCCGCCTGAATGATTTCAGCCGAAATCCCGTTCCGATTAACCCCTGCGGCGCCGGAGTTCCGATTTTAAGTCAGGACGTACCGGTACGTCCTCGGTCCTTAAGGACTCGGGAAATAGGGCGTACCGGTACGTCCTAGGTCCTTAAGGACTCGGGGAAATAGGGCGTACCGGTACGTCCTAGGTCCTTAAGGGGTTAAGGACTTGGCCATTTTTTGCAAATCTGACCAGTGTCACTTTAAGTGCTGATAACTTTAAAACTCTTATCCAGGCCATTCTGAGATTTTTTTTGTCACATATTGTACTTCATGACACTGGTAAAATGAAGTAAAAAAATTCATTTTTATTTATAAAAAAAAATACCAAATTTACTAAAAATTTGTAAAAAATTGCTAATTTCCAAGTTTTTCAATTTCTCTACTTCTATAATACATAGTAATACCTCCAAAAATAGTTATTACTTTACATTCCCCATATGTCTACTTCATGTTTGGATCATTTTGGGAATGATATATTTTATTTTTTGGGGATATTACAAGGCTTAGAAGTTTAGAAGCAAATCTTGAAATTTTTCAGAAATTTTCAAAAACCCAATTTTTAGGGACCAGTTCAGGTCTGAAGTCACTTTGCGAGGCTTACATAATAGAAACCACCATTCTATAAACTACACCCCTCAAGGTATTCAAAACTGATTTTACAAACGTCGTTAACCCTTTAGGTGTTTCACAAGAATTAATGGGAAAATAGAGATACAATTTAAAAATTTTCACTTTTTTGGCAGATTTTCCATTTTAATAATTTTTTTTCAGTTACAAAGCAAGGGTTAACAGCCAAACCAAACTCAATATTTATGGCCCTGATTCTGTCGTTTACAGAAATGCCCCATATGTGGACGTAAACCGCTGTACGGGCACATGGCAGGGCGCAGAAGGAAAGGAATGCCATACGGTTTTTGAAAGGCAGGTTTTGCTGGACTAGTTTTTTTTGACACCATGTCCCATTTGAAGCCCCCCTGATGCACCCCTAGAGTAGAAACTCCAAAAAAGTGACTCCATTTTAGAAACTACGTGATAGGGTGGCAGCATTGTTGGTACTAGTTTAGGGTACATATGATTTTTGGTTGCTCTATATTACACTTTTTGTGAGGCAAGGTAACAAGAAATAGCTGTTTTGGCACCGTTTTTATTTTTTGTTATTTACAACATTCATCTGACAGGTTAGATCATGTGATATTTATATAGACCAGGTTGTCACGGATGCGGCGATACCTAATATGTATACTTTTTTTTAATTTAAGTTTTACACAATGATTTCTTTTTTTTAAACAAAAAAAATCATGTTTTAGTGTTTCCATAGTCTGAGAGCCATAATTTTTTCAGTTTTTGGGCGATTACCTTGAGTAGGGTATGATTTTTGCGGGATGAGATGACTGTTTGTTTTATTGGCACTATTTTGGGGTGCGTGTGACTTTCTGATCGCTTGCTATTACACTTTTTGTGATGTAAGGTGACCAAAAATGGCTTTTTTTTTTTACAGTTTTTTATATTTTTACGGTATTAACCTGAGGGGTTAGGTGATGATATTTTTATAGAGCCGGTCGATACGGACGCGGCGATACCTAATATGTATAGTTTTTTTTATTTATATAAGTTTTACACAATAATATCCTTTTTGAAACAAAAAAAAATCATGTTTTAGTGTCTCCATATTCTGAGAGCCATAGTTTTTTCATTTTTTGGGCGATTATATTAGGTAGGGTCTCATTTTTGTTCGGGATGAGATGACTGTTTGGCACTATGTCTCCATATTCTGAGCCATAGTGTTTTTTTTTTTTTTTTTTGGGCGATGGTCTCAGGTAGGGGCTCATTTTTTGCGGGATCAGTACTATTGGTACTATTTTGGTGGGCAAACACCTTTTTGATCGCTTGCTGTTGTACTTTTTGTGATGTAAGGTGACATAAAAATTGTTTATTTAGCACATTTTTTATTTGTAACGGTGTTCATCTGAGGGGTTAGGTCACGTGATATGTTGGGGGTCTAAACCTTTACAATGCATTCCAATACTTCTGTATTGGAATGCATTAGCTGTATGAGTAATACAGTGTGTATTACTCATACAGCTTCCAGCCTGTGAGATCCAGGGGGCTGGATCTCACAGGCTCGTCACCGGAAGGCAGCACAATGCCTTCCATGCCATTGGGTCCTCCCTACAGCCGCATGGGGACCCGATGACACCGCCGCCGCAAACCCCCCTTCCCCCGGCGTTGTGACAGGATGTCCACTGAATGATTTCAGAGGACATCCTGTTCCTATTAACCCCCGCCGCACCGCAATTTAGTTTTAAAGTTATGACGAACCGGTACGTCATGGGTCCTTAAGGACTCGGGAAACATGCTGTACCGGTACGTCATAAGTCCTTAAGGGGTTAAAAGAAATTTAGAAAATTGCTAAATTTTTCAACATTTTTGTTAAATAATCGGGGGATTTTTCATAAATAAAGGTGAAATATATTGACTCAAATTTATGACTGTCATGAAGTACAATGTGTCACGAGAAAACTATCTCAGAATGGCTTGGATAAATAAAAGTGTCCCAAAGTTATTACCACATAAAGTGACACATGTCAGATTTGCAAAAAATGGCCTGGGCAGGAAGGTAAAACTGGCCAGGGGTAGAAGGGGTTAATATTAAAAAGCTGTGGTAAATAGCAGCTGTGGCACCTAGGTGGCTGTGACCCATCAGCACCTTGCAAATGCCATTGCTGGGTGCCAGTGCCTTTACATGGCACCAGTGGGTCTAGTGAAGGCCACGATATCTACAATCTGTAAATGTGTTAAAGATGCTCTTAATCAGAGCTGAAATGTTTTGTTTCTGCTGCTCCACATTAGTAGTTTAATCCTAGGATTTTATGTGCACGGAAGAGGAGACCTGATGCCAGCAGGGTCAATTCAGTTCTCAGCTTTATTACACAGCACATTCCTATACATAGTGAGGAAGGGGGAGGGGGAGGAGTACATTGTGTAATGTCCTCATTGGTCAGTACTGGTACTACGTTTATCACAAATGACCCCTCCAGGAGGGGGGTCTTCCAGGATGGGCTGAGACCCTCGTGCTGTTCTTTCTCATTTTATTTTTTTAAGCAACAGGATATGGGAGCCATATTGATTTCGGAAGAATGATATACATATATGCACATCTCTATCAAATGCATAGCATAATAGATTGCCTGTCAGTTTTCTACAGTGCACTGCACAAGTAGTACAGTGTATTATGTAAGTGGTATATGATCAATTGATCAAAGTCACCTTGTGGGTCTGTTAAGTGATAAACTAACAAAGTTTTATTAAAAAATAATTAACTCCAACTAAACAAGAATAAGTCACATTTTGGACTGAAAAGTTTTAAAGGGAACCTGTCATCAACTTTATGCTGCCCATACTAACGGCAGAATAAAGTAGAGACAGGTGACTTGATTTCAGCGGTCTGTCATTCAAAAGTTAAAAGTAAGTGGTTACCGAGAACCAACTTCACAATCATTGCAGAGTGGGCCTGGAAAAGAGTCCCGGCCACCTGAGAAGAGTCCTGGTTATTCATAAATTCCTGCTCTCACTGCCCACCTGCTGATGACTGACAGTCTTCTACCTAGTTTTCACCCTTTCTTTCTAGGAGAGAACTCCCAATCATCAGCAGCTGGGCAGGGAGAGCAGGAGATATGAATAACCATGACTCTTCAGTAGATTTGACTATTTTTAAGGCCTGGGCTGCAATGAATATGCCTTGTATACTCCAAAATGATAATGGTGAAAACTTTAGGCTGTCCCACAAAGCCCTCACACAGCTCTATCAAAAGTAATAAAACTTTAAAATAAAATACCTGTACTATGTATATTTGGTATCACTTTAATCATACTGACCTAGAGACTAAACTAAAGTTGTCATGCTAACTGAATTGCCAACACAGCAAGATTGCCTTCTCCTCGCCTAGCTCAGCGTGATTGACCAGTTTACTCTATACTAAATAATGAGAGAATTGTTAGCTGTGATTTATTTAAAGTAAGACAAGGCACCGATCACTAAATCATGCTGCGCATGGTTCCCTTCAACAAAGCAACCTAACTGATTTAGCCAATGTTCACGCAGAGGCTTCTTTTGGGCAATGCTATCTGTGGGTGAATGGCATCACAGATTAAATTTGTTCTTTCTTTTAGTACATGCATGGTGTTTTTTGTGACTCTGCGTGTCTCTAAGTCTACTTTCACACTAGCGTTTTGGCTTTCCGTTTGAGATCCGTTCAGGGCTCTCACAAGCGGTCCAAAACTGATCAGTTTTGCCCTAATGCAAATTCTGAATGGAAAAGGATCCGCTCAGAATGCATCAGTTTGCCTCTGTTCAGTCTGCATTCCGCTCTGGAGGCGGACACCAAAACGCTGCCTGCAGCGTTTTGGTGTCCGTTTGATGAAACTGAGCCAAACGGATCCTGACACACAATGTAAGTCAATGGGGACAGATCCGTTTTCTAGGACACAATCTGGCACAATAGAAAACTGATCCGTCCTCCATTGACTTTCAATGGATTTCAAGACTGATCCATCATGGCTATAGAACACATAATACAACCGGATCCGTTCATGATGGATGCATGCGGTTGTTTTATTGTAACGGATCCGTTTTTGCAGATCCATGACGGATCCGCCCAAAACGGGAGTGTATAAGTAGCCTTAATTCAAAGAACAAAACCTCTGAAACACATTTAGAACCTATGTTTTTTTTTTTTTTTTTTTTATTTGTCAACTTTTCTATTAAATGGGACAGGGAGGATAAGTGAAGAGATAGATGTTGTGATGAGATTTGCCAAGATTTTTTTTTTTTCTAAGTAGCATTGTCTGCACATTACAGCGTCATTGAGCAGATAATTACATGGGAAGGGCAGAGGTGTGTAATATTTCTACTAAACGAAGTATTCGTCAAACTGTGTGATATGTTGTAGCATGTAGCAAGTAGAAGTAATAATTTTGCATCATTGTACAAAGAAAGCTAACTACAACCTTACAATTAATCGCCATTATTAAGACTGCATGACTGAGATAAAGGATAATAACATTAAAGGAGTTGTCTCACTTCAGCAAATGGTATTTATCATGTAGAGAAAGTTAATGCAAGCCACTTAGGGCTCTTTCACACTTGCGTTCTTGTCTTCCGGCATAGAGTTCCGTCGTCGGGGCTCTATGCCGGAAGAATCCTGATCAGGATTATCCTAATGCATTCTGAATGGAGAGAAATCCGTTCAGGATGCATCAGGATGCATCAGGATGTCTTCAGTTCCGGAACGGAACGTTTTTTGGCCGGAGAAAATACCGCAGCATGCTGCGCTTTTTGCTCCGGCCAAAAATCCGGAACACTTGCCGCAAGGCCGGATCCGGAATTAATGCCCATTGAAAGGCATTGATCCGGATCCGACCTTAAGCTAAACGTCGTTTCGGCGCATTGCCGGAGCCGACATTTAGCTTTTTCAGAGTGGTTACCATGGCTGCCGGGACGCTAAAGTCCTGGCAGCCATGGTAAAGTGTAGTGGGGAGCAGCATACTTACCGTCTGTGCGGCTCCCGGGGCGCTTCAGAGTGACGTCAGGGCGCCCCAAGCGCATGGATCATGTGATCACATGGATCACGTCATCCATGCGCATGGGGCGCTCTGATGTCACTCTGGAGCGCCCCGGGAGCCGCACGGACTGTAAGTATACCGCTCCCCACTACTACTATGGCAACCAGGACTTTAATAGCGTCCTGGGTGCCATAGTAACACTGAACGCATTTGGAAGACGGTTCCGTCTTCAAATGCTTTCAGTACACTTGCGTTTTTCCGGATCCGGCGTGTAATTCCGGCAAGTGGAGTACACGCCGGATCCGGACAACGCAAGTGTGAAAGAGGCCTTACTAATGTATTATGATTGTCCATATTGCCTCCTTTGCTGGCTGTTGGGCTGGGGCTACATGCCAATCTTGGTCACTATACATGTTGCCTGACCAAAGATTGCTGTGTAGTAGTAGTGCAGAAATTGAACCACACAGGGTTGCAACATGACTAGTAAGTAAAAATGCATTTTTTTTCCGATTAAATAATTGTTTGCTTTTTATTTTGTGTTTAGCACATTTGACAACATTTTTATGGAACAGACAAATAATCAGTAAGTATATTTTCATGTCATGTTCTTCATTATAATCCTGTTGGCTGAAGCCAAGCCGGCTAACACGGCTGACTATAGCTGCTGTATTAAAGTGTAACTGTTGTTTCAGGTAATTTGGTGAGGTGTCAGATAGGTATTACATGAGGACCCTCATTCCTCTTGTTTTAATTGTTGACTTGTTTGCTGCTATTGTTATTTATGACTCTGTGTGTACTTGAACCCCCTGATTGTAAAGCGCTATACAAATAAAGATTATTATAACACTGGAATTAGGGATGTGTGAGGAGGACTATGACATAGTGGGAATAACGGAAACATGGCTGGATGATGGCTATGACTGGGAAAGGAAACGGGTTCTTGGCAATAACCAAAGACCATTACCTCTCCCAACTGGTTCAGGACCCGACTAGAGGGACGGCCATACTGGTCTTAGTATTAACCAATAGACCTGACAGAACAACAGACGTGCAGGTTGGGGGACACCTGGGAAATAGTGACCATAAAGTAATAACCTTCCAATTATCATTCAAAGAGCGTTTCTACAGGGAGGAACAAAAATACCAAACTTCAAAAAAGCAAAATTTTGCCAACTAAGAGGGGCCATAGGCCTAACTAACTGGGACAAAGCCCTCAAAAATAAAAATACAGCCATAAAATGGGATATCTTTAAAAGCATCCTAAAATCTCATTGTGAGAGGTACATACTGTATAGGAATAAAAGATTAAGGAACAAAAAGAAACCAATGTGGATAAATAGAACTGTAAAGAAAGCAATAAATGACAAAAAGCATATAAATCACTAAAACAGGAGGGTAGCACTGAATAACTAAGGAAAAAAATAGAACATGTAAAAAACAAAACGGCCAAACTAAAGACCGAGAGATTAATTGCCAAAGAGAGTAAAACTAACCCTAAAATGATGTTCAATTATATCGGTTAAAAAGTATAAATCTGAAGGTGTCGGCCCTTTACAGAGTAATGAGGGGGGGAGTCGCAGAGAGCGACGAGGAGAAAGCAAAGCTGTTAAATATTTTTTTTCTCCAATGTATTAACTAAAGAAAATAAACTGTCAGATGACATGCAGAATGCAAAAATAAATTCCCCATTAAACGTGTCCTGTCTGACCCAGGAAGAAGTACAACAGCAACTTAAAAAGATTAAAATAGACAAATCGCCAGGACCTGATGGCATACACCCCCGTATCCTAAGGGAATTAAGTAATGTAATGTCCTAGCCAGACCCTTATTTCTGATATTTGCAGACTCCTTACTGACAGGGAATGTCCCACAGGATTGGCACATAGCAAATGTGGTGCCAATATTCAAAAAGGGTCCAAAAACAGAGTCTGGAAACTATAGGCCGGTAAGTTTAACATCTGTTGTGGGTAAACTGTTTGAAGGTTTTCTAAGAGATGCTATCTTAGAGCATCTCAACGGAAATAAGCAAATAACGCCATATCAGCATGGCTTCATGAGGGATCGGTTATGCTAAACTAATTTAATCAGTTTCTATGAGGAGGTAAGTTCTAGACTTGACAGCGGCGAATCAATGGATGTTGTATATCTGGACTTCTCCAAAGCATATTACACTGTACCACATAAAAGGTTAGTATATAAAATGAGAATGCTCGAACTTGGAGAAAATGTCTGTATGTGGGTAAGTAACTGGCTGAGTGATAGAAAACAGAGGGTAGTTATTAACGGTACACACTCAGATTGGGTCACTGTCACTAGTGGGGTACCACAGGGGTCAGTAATGGACCCTATTCTCTTCAATATATTTATTAATGATCTTGTAGAAGGCTTGCATAGTAAAATATCAATTTTTGCAGATGACACTAAACTGTGTAATTTAATTAACACTGAAGAGGACAGTATACTACTACAGAGGGATCTGGATAGATTGGATGCTTGGGCAGATAAGTGGCAGATGAGGTTTAACACTGACAAATGTAAAGTTATGCACATGGGAAGGAATACTGCAAGTCACCCATACATACTAAATCGTAAAACACTCCGTAACACTGACATGGAAAAGGATCTAGAAATTTTAATAAACGGCAAACTAAGCTGCAAAAACCAGTGTCAGGCAGCTGATGCCAAGGCCAATAAGATAATGGGTGGCATCAAAAGGGTCATAGATGCCCGTGATAAGAACATAGTCCTACCACTTTACAAATCACTAGTCAGACCACACATGGAGTACTGTGTACAGTTTTGGGCTCCTGTGAACAAGGCAGACATAGCAGAGCTGGAGAGGGTCCAGAGGAGGGCAACTAAAGTAATAACTGGAATGGAGCAACTACAGTACCCTGAAAGATTATCAAAATTAAGGTTATTCACTTTAGAAAAAAAGACGACTGAGGGGAGATCTAATTACTATGTATAAATATATCGGGGGTCAGTACAGAGATCTCTCCCATCATCTATTTATCCCCAGGACTGTGACGAGGGGACATCCTCTGCGTCTGGAGGAAAGAAGGTTTGTACACAAACATAGAAAAGGATTCTTTACGGTAAGAGCAGTGAGACTATGGAACTCTCTGCCTGAGGAGGTGGTGATGGTAAATGCAATGAAGGAATTCAAGAGGGGCCTGGATGTTTTTCTGGAGTGTAATAATATTACAGGCTATAGCTACGAGAGGGGTCGTTGATCCAGGGAGTTATTCTGATTGCCTGATTGGAGTCGGGAAGGAATTTTTTTATTCCCCTAAAGTGGGGAAAATTGGTTTCTACTTCTGTTTTTTTTTTTTTGCCTACCTCTGGATCAACTTGCAGTATGACAGTCCGAACTGGATGGACAAATGTCTTTTTTCGGCCTTATGTACCATGTTACTATTTCTGGCCATTATGACTTGTGTGACTTGCATTTTTAGAAGTTTTTATTCTCAGTAATCTGTTCAGTTCTTTTTCCTGAGCTACTGGGTGGAGACTAGCTGGAGTCATGTTCCCATAGATTACATATGGAGGAACTTGAGAACCTGCTTCCAATTCACTCTAGCGGAACGTCTTTCTGCCTTTTCCTATTTGCCACAGTTGATGCCTTCTCCTCCAACTCCCCACCCCTTTCCATAGACTTGTATGTAATCTGATCCTGCAGTGAAGAAGACTGATACAGATTTCATCAGTGAATTTTTACAGTTTCCTATATTTGCCTGTACTATTAGGCCTCTTTCACACGGGCGTCACGGATTTGTGCCGGATAAAATGCGGGTGCGTCTTGGGAAAATGGGTGATTTTTCCGTGCAAGTGCGAAACATTTTTATGCGTTTTGCACGCGATTGAGAAAAATCGCCATGTTTGGTACTCAAACCCGAACTTCTCCACAGAAGTTTGGGTTAGGTGTTGTGTAGTTTTATTATTTTTCCCTTATAACATGGTAATAGCCTTCTTAATTCAGAATGCGAAGTAAAATAGTGATGGAGGGATTAAAATTAAAAATTTTACTCGCCTTAATCCACTTGTTCAATTTAAATTATAATTTTTTTTTAACCCCTCCATCACTATTTTACTTAGCATTATGAATTAAGAATGCTATTATTTTCTCTTATAACCATGTTATAAGGGAAAATAATAATGATTGGGTCCCCATCCAGATCGTCTACTAGCAACCACTTGCTTGCAGATGCTTGCGATTTTCACACAGCCCCATTCACTTCTATGGGCCCTGCATTGCGTGAAAAACGAACAAAATAGAGCATGCTGCGATTTTCACGCAACGCACAAGTGATGCGTGAAAATCATCACTCATGTGCACAGCCCCATAGAAATGAATGGGTCTGGATTCAGTGCGGGCGCATTGCACCAGTGCGGAAATCTCGCCCGTGTGAAAGAGGCATTAATTTATGGGAAAAGATGAAAAAGCAGTTACACTCTAACCCCTTGCAAACATAGGTATGCCAAACCCCTGCATGTCTTCTAGTTTACAAAAATTTAGCCCTTTAACTTGTAAATTGTCTCTTCTCTTTTTGGTTTTCAGGTGAATGTAAACTGTAAGCTTTGAGGACTCTGTATAATGTGTATTATTTTAATATAGCCTATGGTTAGTGCAATGTTCAAATATAGTTTTTTGTCATGCAGGACCACTGCAGATTCGAATAACCTTTACATTATGAAAAGCTGTTGGATCACCTTCATTTTAGCTAAAGGTAAGAATTTTTGTAAAGGAAAGTGAAATGTGGAAGAAAATCTGAAAAAAATGTTGAAACAGTACAGGTTAACAATAAAATATGAACATAAATCTAAAGCTAAAAATATTCAAGGTGATCTTATTGACATCAAGTTATGTATGGTTACGGTTTGGATACTCTCTACAGTGTGTGGATATTTTATTTTAATTATATATATATTTTTTAAATCTCATCCACTTCATTGCTATTGTACAATGTGGCAAATCTGCAGCACATCTGTCCCATGTGGACATACCCTTAGGCCTTGTTCACATTTCCGTGTCAGTGTCACGTCCTTGGAAAAAAAGGGTACGTGTTTTATCCGTGAAGGATCCGTGGTTGGTCCGTGTGTCTGTTTTTGCCATCCGTGTGTCATCTGTAATTCACAGAAGTTGCTCAGCTGAAAATTTCCAAAGAATCTCCAATTAGTCTTCAGTGAAAAACTGACACACCACGGGTGTGTGTCAGTGATTTTCACGGACCCATATAATTCAGTGGGCGTGCTTGGTCTGCATCACTGATCAAAATAGTGCATGTCCCCGTGTTTGTTTTTTTAAAAAAATTTTTTTTTTTTTTTTTATTGACCTACAGTCAGTAAATAAATACTGAAATGTGAACAGACCCATTTAAATCAATGGGTATGTGTGTTGTCCTCTGAAAATGTGGACATCACACGTCAATGAAAAACAGAAATGTAAACGAGTCCTCATGCTGTGAGTTCCAGCCAGGTGGCAAGCCTACCGTCCTGTCCTTGTGAATACAAGGCTTTCAACACATGGTTGGACAGGAACTCGCAGTATCCTAGATCACCATGATACAGCGAGTTCTGCTGAGAGAAGCTTCAGTCTGTCTGGGAAATGCAGCTGTCAAATGGACAGTGTTTCAAGGATCACATACAGCTGTGTGAAAGCAACCTTAACACGTGATATTTAACCCCTAGAATGCCGGAGGTTTTTTTCGTTTAAATTTTTCTTCCCTATCTTCCTTGAGCCATAACTTTTTTTTTTTTTATAGTTCCGTTCACATAGCTGTACGAGGGCTTATATTTTCCCCGACACCTCCACAACAGCACTGACAGGAGGGTGTCCCCGCCCCCAGGACAGGAAACAATGCAGGCGCACATGATTTAAAAGACCTCCTCCCCCTTACCTATCCAGTCGTTTCCTGTCCTCGCGATACGTAGGAGCCGTTCCTGCAGTGCCAGGAAGATTCTCATCTCGCTCAACCTGTTGTAGTTCCCCACGCTGTGGGAGGGCTGGTGCAGGGGACGGGTCTCCCGGGGAAGCGCGTGCCTCCCTTTCACGTCCCTCGGATGCGTCAAGGCATCCCCGGACTCGCGATTTTTCCCATGAGAAGAGGGAAATCGCGCGGGATCTATGTCGTCACCAGGCGAGATTCTCCTTGGGCAAGAGAATCTCATGCTCGCTCCAGTAGAGGACGCCGCTTGAAAGCCTGGTGATCCCTCAGCCCTATAAGCCGTCTCCCCTGGGGGATGATTATGCTACCTGCTACTGTACAATCTAACCCTGTTGTTTGAATCACTATTGGGGAAATATTGTTATGGGGAAAAAATTTCACTCTGGTGAGGTGGTAGCTCCAAGTGCATATGTGGGGTTCATGGTCCTACTGCCCTTTTATATTCTCTTTTAGGGCACTGGGACCATGACTCCCAAGCCAGCCAGTGGGGAAACAGGATGCAGAAAAT
Organism: Bufo bufo; assembly: GCF_905171765.1. NCBI lineage: Eukaryota > Metazoa > Chordata > Amphibia > Anura > Bufonidae > Bufo > Bufo bufo. The sequence goes on from NC_053391.1 coordinate 553,691,959, forward strand.
GCGCCATTTGCAAGAAATCCTTTACCTCAAAAAATAGAAAATCCTTGTGACAGAAATGCACAGAAAAGTTGTTTCTGAGGAGTCACCCTTCCTCGTAGAGTCCACGAGAGCGATTATTAAAGAAGACCTTTCACCAGAATAAAACCTCTAAACTGACGATACAGACGTGTAGAGCGGCGCCCAGGGATCCCCCTGCACTTACTGTTATCCCCGGGCGCCGCTCCGTTCACCCGGTATAGTCTCCGGTATCTTCATAGTTAGGCTCTACCCAGGGGAACCTGACAGCGTCTTTCTCCTATGCTGTAGTGCTGACCAATCGCAGCGCTCAGCTTATAGCCAGGCTATGAGCTGAGCGCTGCGATTGGTCAGCGCTTTAGCATAGGAGAAAGAGACGCTGTCAGGTTCCCCTGGGTGGAGCCTAACTATGAAGATACCGGAGGCTATACCGGGAGAACGGAGCGGCGCCCGGGGATAACAGTAAGTGCAGGGGGATCCTCTGGTGAAAGGTTCTCTTTAAGGAGGAGGTTAATACGGCTGTGGACTTAAAATTTGCGTCTCAATCTCTACGACCATCCACATTCCAGAGATCCCATACCTCTGAATTGCCTTTTGATCTTGATGAGGGAGAGTTGGTTTCTGAATCTGATTCGGCCTCTTCTGATGGCCCAGGCAGGTCCTTATTTCTCCCAGAAGAAACTGACTGTCTCCTAAAAACCATCCGTGCTACTATGCACATAGATGTTAACCGCCTCCGGACCGCCTAACACAGGATCGCGTTCCGGAGGCGGTAGTCTCAGGCAGAGTCACGCATCGGCGCGTCATCTCGCGAGACGCGATATTTCGCTCAAAGCCGGCCCGCGCTTGCCCATCGCGGGCCGGCAAAAGTAGGAGGGGTATTACATCACCAGCCTGCCAGCCAATGATTGTCGCTGGCAGGCTGGCGATTTTCAAAAAAACGAATCACAAGCCATATAACACCTTATATTTATAACTATAAGGTGTTAAATGGCTTTTGTACTCCTCTGCTGGTCCTTTTGGTCGGTTGGTTCCAGCAGAGGAGCATACATCAGTGTAAGTACCCACCAACACCACACTTAGCCCCCAGATCACCCCCCCATCACCCCAATTAACCCCTTGATCGCCCCTTGATCGCCCCTGTCAATAACCTAGTGAAAGGGAAAAAAGTGATCAGTGTAAACTGTCACTTTTTTTTCCCCCACTGGTATTGACTGTTAGGTTTTAGGATAGTTGGTTAGGTAGTTAGCGATCGGTTTGCGCCCAGCCCACCGCACCGCAGTCACTGATTCGCTCATTAGCGTATCGCTAATCAGCATTTGTACTTTTATAGTATCTGTAAGTGATCAAAACTGATCACAGTCAGATCTATAATAGTATTAGTGTCACCTTAGTTCGCCCTCCACCCAAAACGCAGTGTTTGCCCGATCAGGCCTGATCGGTCGCCCACACGTGCGTTCACCCACGCCCGCCCCGCCGCATTGACAAAAATATATATATTTTTTTATCACTGCACAATCACTTTACAAGCGCTGCGGCGATAAAAAAATCAGTTTTGATATTTTTTATCAATCGCAGCAGCCTCCGGTACTTCGTAGCCTCCCATTTGTAAGACAGGCTTGCTTTTTTTCTTGGGTAGTCTCGGGGAATACCCCTAAATTTAGTAGTCCAAATGTCAAACAGGGGGTATTCTTCTGAAGAGGCCTACAGGCTTCTGACCCAGTCGGATGAGGAATGGGAACCCTCATCTGACGAATCTAGCGGGTCAGAATATGAACCTGTAGAAAGCAGTGGCAGTCTGGCCCAAAGTTCGGACGAGGAGGTTGAGGTCCCTGATAGCACCAGGCGTACCCGGCCCCTTGTTGCTAGACCACAGGTTGCGCAGGATCCGCTTCAAGGGCAGCAGAGTGGGGCTGGCGCTGTCGGATTAGGTGGTTAGGCATACACCAGCAGCGCAGCCCACCCTGGACCTAGTAACAGCACTGCTGTACAACATAGTGAAGTGGTGAGCACCAGAAGGGCAGTTGAAGCTGGTACGGTGGTACGTGCAATAGTTGCCCCGTTGCAGCCACCGCACAGACACGCCCGTAGAGCCCCTAGAGTCCCTGAGGTGCTGGAAAACCCTGATTGGCAGTCCCCAACTTCAGCCGCACCTGTAGTTCCCCCTTTCACCGCCCAGTCTGGAGTTCGGGTTGAGACAGCTCAGATCAGTTCGGCACTGGGATTTTTTGAGCTGTTCTCGACTACGGAGCTCTTGGACATAGTCGTGGCAGAAACAAATCGGTATGCCACTCAATTTATAGCCGCCAACCCGGGAAGCTATTATGCCCAGCCTTTCCGGTGGAAACCAGTCCAAGTTTCCGAATTTAAAAAAAATTCTGGGCCTTCTCCTCAACATGGGTCTAACCAAAAAGCATGAATTGCGGTCATATTGGTCCACGAACCCAATTCATCACATGCCCATGTTCTCTGCTGCTATGTCCAGGGCACGATTTGAGGCCATCCTGCGTTTCCTGCACTTTAGCGACAACACCACCTCCCGTCCCAGAGGCCACCCAGCTTTTGACCGGCTCCACAAAATTCGGCCCTTCATAGACCACTTCAACAACAAATTTGCAAATTTGTATACCCCTGATCAAAACATTTGCGTAGACGAGTCCCTTATACATTTTACCGGGCACCTTGGCTTCAAACAATACATCCCAAGTAAGCGCGCCCGGTATGGGGTCAAATTGTATAAGCTCTGTGAAAGGGCCACAGGCTATACCCACAAATTTCGGATCTATGAGGGTAAAGATCAGACCCTGGAGCCGGTCGTTTGCCCTGACTACCTGGGGAGCAGTGGGAAGACAGTCTGGGACTTGGTGTCACCCTTATTTGGCAAGGGGTACCATCTTTATGTGGACAATTTTTACACAAGTGTGCCCTTCTTCAGGCATTTGTTCCTAGAACAGATTGGCTGCTGTGGCACCGTGCGACCTGGTCGCCGGGGCTTCCCCCAACGGCCCGTTACCACCCGTCTTGCAAGGGGGGAGAGGGCTGCCTTGTGTAACGAAGAACTGCTCGCGGTGAAATGGAGAGACAAGCGTGACGTTTACATGCTCTCCTCCATTCACGCAGACACGATAATACAAATAGAACGGGCAAACAGTGTCATTGAAAAGCCCCTCTCAGTCCACGACTATAATGCGCTCATGGGAGGGGTGGACTTCAATGACCAGATGTTGGCTCCTTATTTAGTTTCCCGATTGCACCAGACGCTGGTATAAGAGGTGTCTGTATATTTGATTCAATTGGCTGCATATAATAGTTTTGTTCTCTACAGTAAGGCTGGGAGAACAGGATCCTTCCTCAAATTTCAGGAAGAGATCATTGAGAACCTCCTGTATCCGGGCGGTTCCGTGGCCCCATCCACCAGTGTAGTGAGCCGTCTACACGAGCGACATTTCCCCAATGTCGTTGCTGGTACCTCAACCCAACCGTCACCCCGAAAAAGATGTAGTGTCTGTAGAAGGAGTGGAATAAGGCGTGACACCCGCTATTTCTGTCCTGACTGCCCTGACCACCCTGCCCTATGCTTAGGGGAGTGTTTCCGGAAGTACCACACACAGGTACACTTAGCATAGGGATTGCATCTCACAGGACAGGCACACAGGGCTATTAGGGCCCTTTCACTCACAGCTACTGCAAACTTCTCCTTTCACCTGGGACAAAGTGCATAATGTACTTCGCCACATCTTTGGGCGATTTGCGCTTTGCTCATTGTCCCATGGGGAAGGAGAGGTTTGTCCTATAAAAGGTATAAAAAAAAATATTTTTTGCTTACCGGTGTTTTTTTTTTTTTTTTTTTTTTTAACGTTCTGTTCAAAAAGTTAAATAAAGTTTATATGTTCCGTTCAAATGTTATTATAAAGTTAATAAATTTATTGCGTTGTCAGATTACACAAAAGTCGGTGTATGCGGCGTTGCAAGACGAGATTTCTCCTCTGCAGTAAAAAAGATACGTTTGCCGAGGCATATGAGCTGAGGGGGCGGCGGTGTTCATATGCTTTGGCAAACACTTTGTATATATATAAAAAAAAAAAAAAAAAAAAAAAATGTGAATGGAGAAATCGGGTTTGCCAGGGCATACGGGCTAAGTGGGTATGGATGTTGGGCGGAGCTCTTATGTCCTGGCAGACGCCTTTCCCCTCCTTTTTTTTGGCAGAGATTTTTTCATCCACATTGATCGATGCGAATGAAGAAATCTGTACCGTTCATTTTTTTTCTTTCAGCCCAGAGGCTGAACGAAAAAATAAAAATCTCATTACCCGTATGCTCAATATAAGGAGAATAGCAGAAACTCCTAATGCTGGCCATACATGTAATGATTGCGAAGACCCTCAAATTCCAGGGCAGTACAAACACCCCACAAATGACCCCATTTTGGAAAGAAGACAACCCAAGGTATACAAAGTTGGCATTTGACCGAGATATTTCTCTCACCCAGCATGGGTATATGTAAAATGACACCCCAAAACACATTGCCCAACTTCTCCTGAGTACGGCGATACCAGATGTGTGACACTTTTTTGCAGCCTAGGTGGGCAAAGGGGCCCACATTCCAAAGAGCACCTTTCGTATTTCACAGGGCATTTTGTACACATTTTGATTTCAAACTACTTCCCACACACTAGGGCCCCTAAAATGCCAGGGCAGTATAACTACCCCACAAGTGACCCCATTTTGGAAAGACACCCCAAGGTATTTCGTGATGGGCATAGTGAGTTCATGGAAGTTTTTAAATTTTTTGTCACAAGTTAGTGGAATATGAGACTTTGTAAGAAAAAAAAAAAAAATCATCATTTTCCGCTAACTTGTGACAAAAAATAGAAAGTTCTATGAACTCACTATGCCCATCAGCGAATACCTTAGGGTGTCTACTTTCCGAAATGGTTATTTGTGGGGTTTTTCTACTTTCTGGGCATTGTAGAACCTCAGGAAACATGACAGGTGCTGAGACAGTCAGAGCTGCTTCAAAAAGCGGAAATTCACATTTTTGTACCATAGTTTGTAAATGCTATAACTTTTACCCAAACCATTTTTTTTTTTACCCAAATGTTTATTTTTTTATCAAAGACATGTAGAAAAATAAATTTAGAGAATTTATGTATAGATGTCATTTAAAAAAAAATATAAATTACAACTGAAAGTGAAAAATGTCATTTTTTTTTTGCAAAATTTTTGTTAAATTTCGATTAATAACAAAAAAAGTTAAAATGTCAGCAGCAATGAAATACCACCAAATGAAAGCTCTATTATTGAGAAGAAAAGGAGGTAAAATTTATTTGGGTGGTAAGTTGCATGACCGAGCAATAAACGGTGAAAGTAGTGTTGTGCAGAAGTGTAAAAAGTGGTCTGGTCATTAAGGGTATTTCAGCTAGGGGGGCTGAGGTGGTTAAAGAGTCACATTCAAATCAACACCATATGTTTCAGGGTCTGGAAGAAAGGCGTAGAAGGGTATTCCCAATCCAGCATAACATAAAATCTTTAATATCAAATGAGTGGAAAGACCCGGAAAAAATAACAACTGTCACAAACTCTTTTAAAAGGAAATACCCTTTTGAATAGTCCGAAACTAATATTTATGGGACAAAACACCTAAAGTAGATGCATCGGTTGCCCACATCTCCAAAAAATCTTTTCTCCCGTTTGAAGATATGGGCCTTTTACGGGATCCTATGGATAAAAAAAATCAGAGAGTGTACTGAAAAAGGCTTGGGTAACTAACACGGCCATGCTACGCCCTAGCATTGCCTCTTCTTGTACGGCCAGAACTCTATCGATCTGGCTTAATTATCTAGAAGAACACATTGCTGCTGGTACCCCTAGGGAAGAAATCCTTGCATCCCTACCCATGCTTAAAAAAAGCTTCAAACTTTCTAGTGGACGCCTCTGCCGACTTAGTCAAACTTTCCGCTAGATCAGCTGCACTTTCAAACGCGGCCCGAAGAACAATTTGGCTTTGATCCTGGTCAGGGGACGCAGGCTCAAAAAGTCTGTGTTCCATACCCTGTGAGGGGGACAGATTATTTGGTTCTGGGTTAGATGACATCCTTGAAAAGGCATCTGATAAAAAGAATGGATTCCCCCTGGAAAATAGGTTCTTTTATCATCAGAGACGGTCCTTTCAGAACTAAAGAAAGGCCAGAGTGGACCCCAAAAAGAAAGAGGGCTCCAGAAAGTGGCAATCTTGCAAAGGCAGGGGTAAAGGGTTCTTACTTTACCCCGAAAGTTCTTCTCGCCCCACCCAATGGCGTCAGAAGTTGGGTAGGAGGCAGGTTAACGGGCTTCATTCCTGCTTGGGAAAAAATCCATGCCTCCCCGTGGGTAATAAACACCCTAAAGGAAGGATTAAAACTGGAGTTTTTATCCCCTCTATTAAATCAGTTCACAATAAACAAAAAGCTGTCTCCTCTACAAAAACAACTTTGTCTAGAGTCAGAAATCTCCTCCTTAATAGAAAAGAAGGTACTCCTTCCTGTCCCAAAAGATCAATACGGAAGGGGGTTCTATTCTCCAGTCTTTTTAGTACCAAAACCAAACGGGTACTTTCGGTTGATAATAAATCTAAAATCCCTAAACAGGTCGATTTGTATACAAAAAGTTCAAGATGGAAACCATAAAATCTATCGTAAATCTGCTCCCTCAAGATTGTTTTAGGGCAACAATAGATTTACAGGACGCCTACTACCATGTTCCAATATATCCACCCCATTAAAAATATTTACGAATCGCTGTTTTCATGGGAGAAAATGTGTACCACTTCCAATTCAGAGCCCTTCCGTTCGGTCTCTCTTCAGCCCCAAGAGTGTTTTCCAAAATCATGTCTGACGTCATAAAACACCTACATCTCCAAAAAATTCTAATACCATATCTGGACGACTTCTTAATAGCATCTCGCTCAGAAGAACTCCTCAGACTCCATCTCTCCCTGGTT